>NC_045546.1:76889483-77496983 GCF_009769535.1 Thamnophis elegans | reverse complement strand
TATTTATCAGCATAAATATAACATATATATGTATACATACACACTTATACACCTACACATATACATATACATATACATACATACATACATGGAGGGGGGGGCAGTAGCTTAATACTTTACAGCTTCTAGTATATTTAAATCCAACTAGATGAAAATCCAAAATTGGGAATAGTTTAAATAATTCACATAACATTTTTTTAAAAATGAAATACCTTTATTGCTGGTATCAGACCATTCCATTCAATTGTCATTTTCAATGCTTTCTTCACTTTCCAAAGCTAAAGGACAAAATTTTATTTTAATGTTTTAATGTACTGTGTTACAAATTTATTTGTCTCATTGTATAATCTGATTATGACATTTAATTATAACTATTCCTGAATTCTTTGGCATTGGCATTTAATTCTAATATTTCTTAACTACCTTTTATAAAGAGCATGGTTGTTATGATTGTTTAACAATGACTGAACAGAGAAACAATATACTCAGCTGTTTCTATATACCGATATGTGGTTCTAAAATAAAATGGAATGTATGATGTTCAATCTTTAACAGGAGTACTACGGTATTGCTTAGGACTTCACTCACCCCAAAAGCAAAAACTTTATGTATCAATTCAATTATATTTAACTAACATATGCTGAAATAAATATTTTTGTGTATGTGTGTGTGTGTAGCTCTAAGGTTCATATAAATAGTCAAACCTCAAGAGAAGGGGAAAACATATCAAATAAATGAATTGGTCTTTCAGATAACTAATACTAAAGACTCGGGAAAAAAATCTAGCACAGAATAAGTCTCAATTGTACCTTAATTTTTAAAAAAAGCTCTTAAGAAAGTGAAGTTACTCCTAATTGTTTGTGAGTAATGGATGCTGGAAATCCCAATAGTGAAAAAATAGAACCTCTTTGCTCCTGCATTGCTCTTCCTATCTCTGAATAAGCAGGAAGACAGAATGCAGAAGAGCAGAAATGACAGCACATACTATATACCAAATAGGGATAAATATGCAAATAGAAGTCATGTACCCCCATCAAACAAATCAAGTAACTGATCTCAGCCAATTTTTTTTTTCAAATCTCAGGATGGAATAATTGGCATATTGTTCAAATAATTTCCAATATCATTAGTTCAATTTACGAATCAATCTGGAATACAAATCACTTGCAGCTAAGCTGGTCCTGACCTATTAAATAAATTCAATCGTGACAGTTTAAATCCTTGCATTCTTACTAAGCCGCTTTGGGAAGTCATCCGTCTGTGCTTATACTGTACGTATCACATGTAGAGATAAATAAATAACAGCTCACCTCAATCACTGCTCCAATACCAGCTGGAATCAGCACCAATAAGCTTGTTTGTTCATCCAACAGAAAAAGAAAGATGATCACCGTGCTGAAACATCGCCAAAGCACTGCATGAAAAGAATTCATTAAAAAAAAAACTACATTGCACAATTTTTAAAAAAAATCTGGATACATTTGAGAAAATATCTACTTATTTTGAAAAACAACTTACGATTGGAATCACAATACAAATCATTTTGTTAAACTATGGTTCTCTAAATAAAACAACCACATTGTCCTACTGTTTGCAAACAGTAACGGCTAGCTTTAAACAATATGCAAAACTAAAACTTATTTTGGCTGGCACAATCAAACCTAAAAGTTTGAATAATTATAGTTCTAGATAGCCACACAGAAGCAACTAACAGTATTCAGTATATAGCATTCTTTAAAACTAGAATAATAGTAAGTACTGAACAGAATGTTAAAATTTGGACCACATCTTAAGACAAAAACTAGTAATCCAACTGCAATTTTTTTTTTGCCCAGTGTATTTCTTGTTCTTGACATGTTGGCTAACCTGGACTTTAAAGATGTATCTTTTAGTAAGTTTTCCCTTTCCTAGAAGCTACACAAAGCAGTGTTTCAGGGATTAGTAGCAGGGAGGACGGCTACAATGAGGACACTGCAGTGGAGATGAACCAATGATTTCCACATAAATAATGATGGGATTTGATAGCTTACTTGAGAATTTGCCTGATTTGTGCTGAATCTCTCATCTTCCACCACTTAGGGATGATAACAATGAAACACACAATCCTAATGAACAGGATTTGCCATTCCCACAGTGGAGTGTATTATAATTTCAGAAGCAGTGTAAAATTCTGCTTTCAATAAGCATGTATAACATTGAAAGCCTACATGATTATTTATTTATTCCCTTAGGGAAATAAAACAATGGAGAAGGACTTTTCACAATATTCTTTCAGTATATTCTCTGGGACAGCACAAAGAAAGCAGATCAGGATCATGGCATGATATTTTATGTGGGGGCCCTGCTGTTGTAGAACATTCTAGTCTCTGAGGCCTATTTGGTGATATCTGGAAGTACTAGAAAAATCAAGTAAGAAAATATTGTTTCAACAAGTTTTTAATTAACAGGATTGGCGGAATATTATCTAACCATTGCTATAATCCTTCATATACGGCCCTGATTTTACGGTTCCACCACAAAACCGCGGACGACAAAACTGCGCTCGACGAAAGCGCGTACGTGACGTCATCACAGCGCGACGAAAACATCGCACTGTGATCGATAAATGTAAAAATAAAGCGAAAACCTTACCCTAACCCCCCCAAACCTAACCCTAAACCTAACCCTTAACCTAACCCTAAACCTAACCCTTAACCTAACGCTAAACCTAACGCTAACCCTTAACCTAACGCTAAACGTAACCCTAACGCTCTAAACCTAACCTAACCCTTAACCTAACCCTAACCCTAACCCTAACCCTTACCTTTATGTGAATCGGCTTGCTTTAATTTTATTTTTATTTCAATTTTTAATTTTTTCGTCGCGCTGTGATGTCGTCAAATGCGCGCTTTCATCGAGCGCGCTTTTGTGGACCGCAGTTTTGACGGGTCACGGATTTTACAACAACCATTTAAAACTTGGTTTAAAATTTTTACAGTTATATTTTCTTGGTGTAAATGGCTGGGTGCGTTGCTAGCACTGGAAAATAGCAAGGAAACATGTAGGTAAATAAGCTATGTACCTGCTTTTGTAGACATGCCAATCATACTCTTCTTTTTCTTCCAGAAGCTGATGTCGTTTTTGAATGCAAGGAAATCAAAGAGAAGCTGCAAATGCAAAATATCACCATACCATTAAGACTGTTATTACTATTTTTTTAAAAAAAAAAACTAATCTAACAACACTTTTAGGGCTGGAATCACCTTACTACAGTTTTACACCTGCTCGGATATAGTTGACAATATTTCAGGATGCTGAAAGAAGGAAAACAGTTTCTTTTTACACTGTCCCATAGAGCAGGGGTCTCCAACCTTGGCAACTTTAAGACCTGTGGACTTCAACTCCCAGAGTTCCTCAGCCAGCAAAGCTTTTGTCAGCCTCTGCTTTGCTGCTGCTTCAGCTGCCATGAAACGGGGAGGGAGGGCATGGTATTTGGGAGGGGTTTACTAATTGTGCTGGAGGAAGATTCTGGAGCTCTGCTGCCTGTCGGACTACGCATGCGGAGGAGGTTCCCGCCAAGACTAACGGCACCGACATTCCATCTTCATGATGCCTTTTGAAGTTATCTCACACCTGACACTTAGGAGAATTATGATTGGACTGTAACTGGGATGCCAAGGGGTGGGGAATGGGTTATTCTATATATCATTTGCTTTCGCGCCTAAATAATCAGTCTTCACTTTGCTACGCCTTTAATCATTTATAATTAGTAAAAGTACACTTGATTTCTACCTATGGAGTCTCGTGGTCTTCTTTCCTAATTACCCAATGAAGAGGTGCTGACAGTTTTGCTGGCTGAGGAACTCTGGGAGTTGAAGTCCACAGGTCTTAAAGTTGCTAAGGTTGGAGACCACTGCTATAGAGGTACAAAACTCTGAATGCTACCTTTTATATTTTTCTTTTACCACAATAAAAAGGGGGGGAGTGTATTTCAACCTTAGTCCTTAACATCCAAATTCAATATTCTAGCTGATCATTAAACTATATAGCATGAAAATTGTTGTTTGAATCAGACCAGAGTTATTTTAAATAGGAGCCGGATATACATACTAGTATATATGAAGCAGTATCTTGCTACACATCAACACATCATACACATATTATCTAGATGCATATCGGTATTGTTTTATTGTCTAAAACATCTGATCTGCTTACATGGAAAGCTGCAACGAAAAATGTCAAAGCAAGAAAATAGAGGTTTGTATCCACAAATATTCCCTTTACTTCATCAGCATCTTTTCTGAAAAACCTAGAAGAATAAATAGAATACATATCTGATCATTAAGATGAAACAGAGGTTCTTAGAAATGCAAGTTAAATTTTAAAAAAATTAAATATTTACTATTTTGTAAATACTAAAATAATTCTTGCAAAGCTTTATTAAACACAGGGAGTATGTTAACATGCAGTTAGACAAAAAAAAATAAAGCTCAACAGCCATTTATTTATGGCCTTTCCCAAGTGCAATGACGTCCAAACCAGGAATGTCAACGCACGTAAGCAGTGAAAAATCTGGGACGCTTTATAGAGGTTCGGCTTCCAATTATTCATAATATTGAGCATAAATCCAAAATACAAGTAGTCCCAGGGTTACAACAGCAACCAGGGGGATGCTGTTGCTATGCAAAACAGTGGTACCAGCACAATGTCATTATACTGCATGCCTAATGAGGGCAATCAGGACCATCCTGGTTCCTGTAGCCCAAATACATGGGTCATTAATGGGAAGCAGAAGGAGCCCCAAGAAGGAGAGCATGGGAGGATAGGGAATGCCAAAGTGGGGTTGGGAGGCCCTAGGGAGGTGGGCACAGGCTGCATGTGAGTTAGGGAGGCCTTGGGACACCCGGCATAGACTGTATGCCAGTCAAGAAAGGTTTGGGGAGGGTTTGGGAGGCCATCACATGCTATGTACAAGTTGAACATGGCCTGGGAGGGTGAATACCAGTGGTGGGATTCAGCCAGTTCACACCTAGTCGGGAGAACCGGTTGTTCACTTTCTAAGCAATTCGGAGAACCGATTGTTGAAGAAATCTTTTGTTTTTTTTCCACTTTGCAGGGCTAATCCTTTAAGGAAGGTAGGAAGGAAACATTCTGGTGTTGTTTCTAGCTTAATCTTATTGCTCTGCTTTCAGAAACCACCTCTCCGGTTAACCCTTATTGCATTGTAACAGCTAAGTCGAAGAGCCATCAACGTGAGTGACGTTGAGTAGGCCACACCCACATGGTCACATGACCACTGAGCCACACCTACCCAGCTGGTCATTAGGCAGAGAACCGGTTGTTAAATTATTTGAATCCCGCCACTGGTGAAGATTATGCATGGGGATGGTGCTCCAGGTGGAAATGACTTACTGGAGCAACTTGCAATTTTCTCTGCCAGCTTCCCTATTGACTTGGCTTGTGAGAAGCCAGCGGGGAAGGTTGCAAATAGTGATATTGTATTTGCCAGCTGGACACCTAAGTGACTGGTTCATGATCACATCAGAGGGGGTTCCTACCAATTCGCACCTATTCGGTAGAACCAGTTCGTCAAATCTACCGAACCGTTAGAAGAGGCTCCACCAGTGGACCCGGAAAGCAGGCCACACCCTACAGAAGAGTTCCAAAATTTTTGAAACCCACCACTGGTGGGTGTGTAATGTCCCGCAGTATCTACGCATTAATGATCTAGTAATTTCCTTATACATTTTAGGGAACTTTCCTTATGTAATTGGTGTTTTCTTTCATACTTTTGGATTTCCAATTTCTGTTTCCGTTAGTTGGCAATTGCTAAAACCAATCCCGTGAAAAGTATTCAAAGCCTTCTTGATTTTAATTGTCATTTATTTATTCCTGCACATTGTAATATTTATTCATTTACATATTTCTGTTTTTCCACTGTTGCAAACACAATTCCAGCAGCTGCTAACATGTGTAAAATTAAATATATTTATACTCGCTTTCAAATAGCCAACAAATATTTCTGGTTTTAATCCCATATCTTGCTTTACGATTGCTTCTAACCACTAACTTCTGAATAGCTACTTGGACCGACCTAAGTACTAATTCATAATTTCATATCCGGTCACATGGGTGGCAAGCCACTCCCACAAAGGAGGCTACACCCACAGAGTAGGTTCCAACAATTTTTGAAACCCCCACTGGATCACATGATTGCAGAGGTGCTGCGATGACTGGAACTTCAGGGACTGGTTGTATGCCTATTTTTTCCAGCACCATCTTAACTTTGAATGGTTACTGAATGAATGGATTAACAGAGGACAACCTGTAAGAATTCACATTTTTAAAAAATATATCATGCGGAATTCCTGATCGAACCAGTCTATCAAACAGTCCACTGTACTTCCATGAACAATCCAGAAATAGAGGCTTACCAAATTGCTGTAGAGAGTAAACAGCATCTTGCATATGAATCCAAAACCGCAGTTTTCCCAATGATATTTTATCATATGACACTGTCAGTGGAAGTTCTGTTGTTGAACGGTTTATAATCTGCATTAAGTTAAAATATTTCACAAGGTTAATAATAAACTGGATATTACTACTGAAACTTCTTACCAGTATAACAATTAATAAAAATGTTTAAGTTCTAATTACACATTTTTTTTCCAAAATATCAAAAGAAAAAACAATATTATTCAGAAATGTTCCTATACAATATTTATGAAATCAGTATTGCCTAAGTGTTATTTTGCAAATAATTACTGCATCATTTCTGGTAGAAATGTTATTTAAATTATTTAAACTTTACCAAAGAATAAGACAATTAAATATAAAGAACAATTCAGTGTATTTTGTAAAAACTCTTCCATCCATCCATTCCCTTCAGCTGCCAACTCATGCATAGCTTACAGGGATTAAAACAATTTAAAATAACCCACGCACATGGCCATGCCATTGGGAAAAAAATCCACAAAAAGTAGAATGTGCTCAGATTCAATAATAGGCTCATACATCTAAATCCTTGCCCAGTGCTTTAGAAGAGAGATAGGATGATAGATGGGGGTATTCTTTTGAAGGACAGCAGAATCAGGGCTGGACAGATCTTGGGGTTTGGGTTAGGTGGATAATAGAGAAGGTGAGAACTCTAATTCACGATTTGCTAAAGAAATGTTTTAAATGTATACATTTATTATTTTAACTTGCACTGTATGCTGCATTTTTCAGTGTATAAGACGCACCTCCCCCAAATGTGTGTGCGTCTTATACAACAAATGTTGCCGAAGCTCGCCCACCCATCGGCCCCCCCCTTTGGCCTCTGCCTCCCAGCAATTTGCCTCCTTGCAGCAAACTAAGGTCAGCTTCAGGACAGCCTGATTTAGCACGAGCAGCTGATTGGCGATTGGATCTGCCTCCCGGAATACCGCCTATCAGCTGTTCTAGGTTGCAGGGATTGCCACCACCCATCATCACCTTCACTGCCCATTGCCGCTGCTGCATATCGCTGCCTCCGCGTGCCCCATTTTCAGCCTCTATGTATTCCGTTTTCAGGCTATTTAATTTAAGAAAACCACAATTGTTACTTACCATTAAATCTTTTACTCTGTTACTCAGCTGATCAATAAATAATATTGGAAGATAATGCACTGTCTTGCCCAATTGTATCCTACATTTTAAAAAAAAAAACTATTATAAATGCATCAGTTTTGACACAAAAATTTCTATCTTAAATAAATAATTTTACAATATGTGTCTTTCAGAAACAAGTGTCCTAGTACATCCTATATGGTGTAAGACAAGTCTTGGATGGAACACATACAGATAATCCTCATGTATTGACTATTTGTTCAGGCTTCAAAGTTACAACAGTGCCCGGACAAGCAGATTGACAAACTGGTCCCTGAAGATGCAGCAGAAGTCACAGCATCCTTCAATCATGTGATTGTGATTCGAGCGCTTGGCAACAAGCACGCATTTACAAAGGCACAATATTTGGCAGCCAAGAGGTTGCCACTTGCAACATTCTCCAGTGGCTTCTAATGAGCAGTCAATGGAGAAGTCAGCAGGAAGTCGCAAGTTGTGGCCCTGTGATGTCTTATTGACCTGGTATGATTCGCTTAATGACTGCAGGTGGAATGGTGGGTGGTCATGTGATAGTGCTGGTCCCAATTGTGATTAATGAGAACCACCTCTACTTAGTTTTCCATTTTTGGACAAAAAAGGAATTTTATATCTCGATCAGTATATATGGAAAGTAGGCGTTTCCTATACACTCTAAATTTATCGTGACCCGACAAATGCGCGCACAACAACAGTGCACTGACGAAACCACGGCGAGAAAACCACGACATCATAAACGCGCCCTCAACACGCGCTGACAAAACCGCGCCCACAAAAGTGAAATTTAAGTTAAGGTGAGCGTTAGGGTTAGGTTCAGGCTTAGGTTTAGGTTTAGAGTTAGGTTTAGGGTTAGCTTTAGAGTTAGGTTTAGGGTTAGGTTAAGGGTTAGGGTTAGGTTAAGGGTTAGGGTTAGATTTAGGGTTAGGTTTAGGGTTAGGTTTAGAGTTAAGTTTAGGGTTAGGTTAGGGTTAGGGTTATTAAGTTGTTAGGTTGTTATTAGTTCTTTGTTGAAGGCGTTCTTTTGTCGGCGCGCTGTTGTCAGCACGCTTCTACACTCACTTGTCGGTGTGATTTCGACCTCGCGGTTTTCTCGCCACGGTTTCGTCGGTGTGCTTTTGTCGAGCGCGCATTTGTCGGTGAACCTAAATTTATATCTCAGAACTGCAAAATAGGTAAATGTCATTGAGCCTTCAAAACAAAACAACAGTCAGATAGGCTTCTGAGACTACAGGCAAAAAACCAGTTTGTGAATAAGACAACGAGGTCTGAGAGAGAGAGAGCTGTTTTCTTAAGAGATCTGATTTTTAGTTCCTTGTTAAACATATCCTCTTGCGTGCAAATAATGGAAGCTTCACACAGTTTAGTATGGAATAAACTCTCAGTTTACATTAAGTGATGCAATCAATTTTTATACGTCTCCCAACTTCTTTAAAGTTGCTCAAGGCTGCAGGCAAGTGATTTTTTTTTTTTAATCACCAACATCTGAAGTAGTTTAGAGGAAGAAATATGTCACGTTCAAGGTTGTTTGAAAACCGGAAAGCTTAGTAACTGATCAAAGGTTTGAATATCAATTTTATGGCTGAATACATAATATATAATAATTATCTTACTATTATGCTAGGGGAGCAGTAGTTTGGTTAGCTTCAAAGTCCCCCAAATGCAACACAATTGCTTTCAAAGACTAGTGGTTCGTTAAAAGCAATCTGAAAATGAAAAAATGTGTTGCAATAGCAGCATTTCCCAACTTTGGCATCTTCTGGGTTCACATATCTGGGGACTGTCCAAGTTAGGAAGGCAGCATTGTTTTGACTGCTACTTTGCACACAGGTTACAGTGAGACAGGATTTTGGAGTCTGGAGAAACATAAATATGGCCCTCAGTGGCAAAATATTATTTGCCCCTGATGAAAACCATGATATTAAAGACTATTCTTTATCCTATGTGGACTTTACCAGAAGCGAAATCAATTATTAGCTTACATTTTCATATATCTGTGTACATCAGCTGGGAGTGAGGATCCATCAAAAACGAAGTCTTCCACCATGACATTTAAGGTCAACCTAGACCTCCAGTGTGAAACGGGCTCATCCAGGGCATAGTTCTGCTTTTTTTTCTGTTTCGATTGCTATTTAATTAAGAAAAAAAAGTGTAAACAAGATTTAGTATGATTTCGCAAACATACATGCTTGCAACAACAGAATAAAACTATTGTTTTAGTTATTAAACCAGTGTTTCTCAACCTTGGCAACTTGAAGATGTCCGGACTTCAACTCCCAGAATTCCCCAGCCAGCAAATGCTGGCTGGGGAATTCTGGGAGTTGAAGTCCGGACATCTTCAAGTTGCCAAGGTTGAGAAACACTGTATTAACACTAAAATCACTTATCACTAAATATCTCCTAGCAGCCTCCCTCTAGACACGTATTACATTTGAGGGAAAAACCTCAAATCACAGTAACAGAGGGATCACTTTAGAAACTTCTACAAAAAGAGAAACAAAGCTCAAAATACATTTTAAAAAATAAAAATAGAGAGAGAAACAAAAGCTCAAATACATTTTTAAAAAATCAAAATAAAGTGGACATTGAATTGGCAGGTTCAGGATAGATGCGAGAAAGAATGAACTTCGTCTGAATATATTTTGTTACTATCAAAAAAGCATGTATTTTCTAAATTGAATACAAAAGAAAATGATAGAAACCACCGTGGTGTTTCACAGAAAAGCAAACATCTCTGCCCTGTTTCGAACAGTTTATGATCCAGGCCATTTGTAGCTTTTTAATTAAAAAACAACAACACCCAAATTCCTATGAACAATCGTGACCCGTCAAAACCGCAGAGGACAAAATCGCGCTCGACGAAAGTGCGCATTTGACGTCATCACAGCGCGACGAAAAAAATTAAAAATTGAAATAAAATTAAAATTAAAGCAAGCCGATTCACATAAAGGTAAGAGTTAGGTTTAGGGTTAGGGTTAGGTTAAGGGTTAGGGTTAGGGTTAGGTTAAGCGTTAGGGTTAGGTTTAGGGTTAGGTTAAGGGTTAGCGTTAGTTTAGCGTTAGGTTAAGGGTTAGGTTTAGGGTTAGATTTAGGGTTAGGTTAGGGTTAGGGTTAGGTTAAGGGTTAGCGTTAGGTTTAGCGTACGTTAACGGTTAGGTTTAGGGTTAGGTTAAGGGTTAGGTTTGGGGGGGTTAGGGTAAGGTTTTTCGCTTTATTTTCAATTTTTCGATCACAGCGCGATGTTTTCGTCGCGCTGTGATGACGTCAAATGCGCGCTTTCGTCGAGCGCGATTTTGTCCTCCGCGGTTTTGTGGTGGAAGCATGAACAATACATCATTTTATTTCATTTGTTGGTCCTTTAGATTTCAGAAAACTACCCCTCCCACAAAGAGGGGGAAACAATCTCACCTGGGTGATAGGTTCTCCAGTAAGAAGATTGATTCCTCTGGTTTGGGTACCATGTAGGTAGTAAGAGGACTTACTATATGCACTTGCTTGCCATCATGCCAGGCAGAATTCCAGCATGATGAAGAAATATGTAGGCATATAACGTCCCATTATTTCTTGTTTTCTTTGGTACAGAAACATTAACGGTTCTAAAAAATAAAACATAGTTTATAAAAATGCTTAAAATTGGTCGTAGAGATAGATAGATAGATAGATAGATAGATAGATAGATAGATAGATAGATACTTTATTTGTATGCCGCCCTTTTCCCTGAGGGGACTCAGGGCGGCTCACAATTCAGGGGGAGGGAGGGCAAACAAGTTACAACACGAAAACAATACATCATTAAAAGAGCACAACAGTCATACTATTCGAGTGGGGGTTGAATTGAGATAGGGTAAATTCATATCTCTTTAATTCCAAAAGTGAATGATTAGCATTTGAATGTCACCAATAGACTTTTTTTTTTTCATTATCTGAAAACTTTCATAATTAGGGCTTAAGTATTTTACAGATAATACTAAAATAACAATCATAATCTAGTTTAGATTTTAATTACGCATCAGTGGGAGCTGGGCAGCATATAAATTTAATAAATAATAATAGTAATATCACATAACTGTTCTGACCCCCCCTCCTTCTCCGTTCAGGAACGAAAGCCAAAAGCCAGGTAACTGAAAAGGTTTCTTTTAATCAGTCCAAGCTCTTGTTGGCTGCAAGCCCAAATAAACAAAGGTAATAGCTCTGGCAAAAGTCCTATAACTCACAAAACACTGCAACCAGGATTCTATATATCCAGCCACTTATCCAAGTTAGCTTCTATCGATATATGAACGCAACCAAGGAACGAGAACAAGAACGTTGACTTCTGCAACCAGGGCATGGCACCAGCAGTCCCTTTTATCAGCAGGAGGGGATCTTGATCAGCATCAGCTGTTCGTAATGACCTCCTGTAGTTACTCCGTTGTCCTTTACGCTGAGTAGACCTGCGCCTGCATGCATCCTGATACAACTCCCAAATGCTTCATGAGCATTTCCTTTGATCCAATGCTCTGCCGCCACCTGGTGGCCAAACAGTCTCTCCTCGCCCTGCTCGGAGTCGACACCCTGTCCAGAGTCTTCCACCTCCTCCAAGGCCGACTCATAAGACCCCTCGCTGTCGGAGTCTGGCGGCAGCTCCAACTGCTGGGCCACAACACATAACACCCCAGATTTAAGTGTCTATCAGAAAGACAAAACTCCAGTACCTGGAAACAGCAGAATAAATGAGAAAGAACTGGAGAAAATTAAAAAATACGAAGACCTGAAAATAGAAGTAGGCTGTGGCAAAAGAAAGGAAAGGGAATACCAATAGTAATAGATGCCTTGAGTGCAATCCCAAAACAAGTGGAGCATCATTTGAACATCGTTTTCATTGACAAAATTACAGTCAGTTTGCAAAAGGCAGCTTTACTTGGAACACTTCACATCCTGTGACAATGCTTTTAACACCCTCAAACAGCTGACTCTTCCAGGTCCTTGAGAAGGACTCAATAAGTGGATAAAATGCCGCATCCAAACTAAATAGCTGGGTGACTGTGCAACAAGCCATAATTGGAATACATTTGTAAGTGCCAGATTTGATGAAAGCACAAAACCATCTACAATTCATACAGAGGCAACTGCATGCCTTCTGATAACAGAGCGGAGTTCCCAAAAGCTTATTCCCCACTTTGCAGGGCTAATGGATGGGAGGGCGATCTGGCTGCAACATCTGTCACCCCATTGATCGCCAGGGTGATTCAGCTGATCTGGCTGGCTAGGCGGGTGTCCCCTTCCTCCCTCACCGCTCCATGTGCGTCCCTCCCGAAGCTGCGCGCTCGGTGGAAGAGGACGACCCTTCCAGATAGAAGGAGTGTCCCGATCTTCGGTCAAGGGTATACGATAGCTTATACCAGAGGTGGGTTCCTACTAGTTCGCACCTATTCGGTAGAACCGGTTAGAAGAGGTTCCACCAGTGGACCTGGAAAGCAGGCCACACCTACAGAAGAGGTTCCAAAAATTTTTGAAACCACCACTGACACACACACACACACACTCACACAGAGAGAGAAAGAGAAAGGAAGAAAGAAAGAAATAAAAAAAGAAAAAAAGAAAGGAAAAGTGAGAGAGAGATGAAAGAAAAAAAGGAAAAAGGGACAGAGAGACAAAAGGAAGGAAAAAGAGAGAGAGAGAGAGGGAGAGAGAGAGAGAGAGAGAGAGAGGGGAGGGAGGGAGGGAGGGAGAACACATGGCCGGCAAGCCACTCCTGTCAGGTCACATGGCCAGCAAGCCACTCCCACAAAGGAGGCCACACCCACAGAGTAGGTTCGAAAAATTTTTGAAACCTACACTGGCTTATTCCTTCTAATAACATGTTAGTTGGAAAAGTGCTACTGGTCTCTCTGACTTTTTGCCATCATAGATTAACACGACTCTCTCCGTACAACACCTACATTTTTTTGCAGTCCAGTAAACACGCTGCTCGTGGGCTATTACTGTCATCTCCATTTTATTTAAGCCTCTAAAGGTCTAACAAAAAAAATAAAACTGGTTTTCGTATAAATGAGAAAAGAACAGACAGTAGTGGGGGGAAATAGCTACTTTCACTTTTGCAACCCGCTTCTGCGATTTCTGTCAAAATCCACACTGCATAAGAAGCACTATTTCTCGTTTTGTTTCTTGCCTAAGGAACAGTAGCAAAAAAAAAAAAAAATTCTATCCATCCCATGGGATACAGAATTACAGCAAAGAAGGAGTTAGCAGTAGTAAAAAGAAACTTTGTTATTGAATTATAGAAAGTTTATGGAAAGTTTAAGCAGAATACAGTATGTGTAATCCAGAACAACATACAGATAAGCTTAGAATTACACTTTAAACACACTTACCTTGAAGTAAGCCCTATTACATCCATTGGGCTTACTTCTCATAAATGGGATTAAAACTGAAACTGGTTTGATATTTTGTAAGCTTGTAAACTTTTTTTTTTTTTTGTAATAAGAAGAAAAACAAACAAACAAATATATGACCAGGATTTTTTTTTTCATGAAATATACTGGCTAGTGGGTAATAAGTATTCTATAATGATTTAAACAAATATTAATACAGGAGCTAATATAAATAGGCATCAAATGCAATTTACTAAAATTTGATATGAGATGGGTACAAGAGAGATATTGTGTAAAAACCGAACAATTAAATTCAAACTACCTTTCAAATTTAGTTTCCACATCAAAATTGTCCACATTCAAAACCAGGTCGATGTTATTTTCAGTGCCTATGTTGGAGCGCGTAGTCGTATAAACGCTTAGCTGAACAGAAGAAAGACCATTAATAATTGCTGTTTTGCTGGATGGCTTAAACATTCCTGCCTTAATCATTCTTTCTTTTTATCTTGGATGGCATGTTTCCTCATACATGCTACCACTCTTCTCTCTCCCTTCCTCAAAAATGGTTTCGTCAAACTGGAAAAAAAGAGAGATTTAAAAAGGCATGCAACTTCCTTCTCCCCTATTCATTTGAGTCAATTGTATGCCTCATCAAGATGAAAGGAACCCATTATAATAGTCAATTCACCGTAATAAGGCAAGGACTTAACGAGTTTCCTGTATGTTCCTTCTGCAGATACAGGGTGATTGACAAGTAAATCATAATATATGCTCCACCTGTAATAATCTTCTTGGAAGGGTACAAGTGGTACACCCTGTTCAATCAAAGATATATCTCTATCCTTCTTCTAAAAGGTGGGAAAAGAACAAAGCACAAAATACAGAAAAGGTGAAAAAAATTAATTCATGAATTAGTGCTTACCAAAATTTGGTGCTCCCTCTAGATTTGACGTTTGATGTTTAATAAATTTATAGGCCGCCCAATCCCGAAGGACTCCGGGCGGCTTACAACAATACATTTAAAAATAGAGGTTAAAAGCACAAAAACATAGATTAAAAAGACCACAACATACACCCAGTCTGGGGCTGGAACTCAATCGTGAGTTCAACAGCCCGGAGCCTGCCGGAATAGCCAGGTCTTAAGAGCCTTACAGAAGGTCATGAGAGTGGGTAGGGTCCGGATCTCTGGGGGCAGTTTATTCCAGAGGGTCGGAGCGGCTACAGAGAAGGCCCTCCCCCGGGCAGTTGCCAGCCAACATGTCTGGCTGACGGCACCCGGAGAAGGCCCTCCCTGTGCGATTTTATCGGTCATTGGGAAGTACGTGGCAGAAGACGGTTTCGCAGATTTGGTAGAGAAGGAGCAGCTACTATAGATTGGAAGCTAATATATTTAGTACGTCAATATATGTCCATATAGTACACCTATTTTTGATTATTGAACATATGGAGTTCATATTAATGGACCAATAAAGAGGCAGGCAATAGCACTAAGTCCTCGATATATGACCACAATTAAGTCCAAAATTTCTGTTGTTAAGCAAGAGAGTTAAGCGAATATGCCCTATTTTAGGACCTTTTTGCCACAGTTAAATGAATCACTGCAGTTAAGTTAGTAACATGGTTCTAAGTGAGTCTGCTTCCCCATTGACTTTGCTTGTCAGAAAGTTGACCCCGGGATACATCAACTGTCATAAATATGAGATAGTTGCCACATTGATCACGTGACTTTCGAGGGGGGGGGCTGCAACAGTCATAAGCGTGAAAAACGGTCATAAGTCACTTTTTCAGTACTGTTGTATCTTTGAACAGTCACTCAATGAACCGTTGAAAGTCAAGGACTTTCATGTACTCATGTAGGCTACAATTTATATAAAAGCGGCACTACTGTTATTTCTTATTATTCTAAATCCTTGCAGCAGTTGTCAGAAAAAATTCTAGCAACATAATATGTGGACAGAACTGGGCAAAATAGAAAAAAAAAATAGTACTCTGCCATATCGGAAAAAAGAAAGAAAAAAAGGCAACATATTGTAGACTGCCATGTGGTAGGTACAACTCCCCCATATAAGAGGCTAAGGAAAAATAATTTTAAAAAAAAGCTATTTTCATGGTAGGACTCTGTAGACCAGTACATTCCAGAACAAGGATCTGGGAAAGGTGCTGACATTAACACTGTGCTATGAGATAATCTGCCTACTTAATGCCTCTTAGCACATGTGTCTTAGCATGTGTCTTAGCGCCTCTGTGAGCTTCCAGCTGCTCAGTGGAGCGTCGCGCAGGTGCTGTATGCGCCATGCGCATGCGCGGAAGCACCGAAGCCTTAAAAGACCGGTAAAGAGCTCGGGCAGTATTTTTGAAATACATTTCAGGAAAGTAGAAACTGCTTGGAACTGAATGAATTGGGCTTATGGATTGCAAGAAGTGTGTAGAGTTACAATAGTAGGAAATATGTAAAAGGATTCTGGTCAAATGATACTGAGAGGCAGCTGTGATGTAATTTTTTTTGAACAGAATTTTGCTAGTAGAATTAGGGTGTATTTCCTTGTGACTACCTCACAAGGCTAACATCATCAGAATTAAGGGAGGTTTTTTATAAAAATAAAGTGAGTTTCATTTATCAGATTTATCTGATACTTATCATCTAACAAGTAGGCTGGTAGGAATCTCTGTAAAATTGTGGCATTTCATCATACAGATAATTTGCAATGAAAAGTGCATCTCTGAGGATTATATCATGTTCAAGACCTTGTTTCTTATCCATGCCCTTGGCTTTTGCTGAAAATGACAGCTGTAATAAGATACCTTCACTACAACAGAATTGGGAGATGGGCATTTTAATCATATTTGGTAATCCCCTTCAAATCTATATAAAATTCAAGAGTTGAGGAACATTTGAAGATGTAATTCCAGTCTGTGAGTATGGAGAAGTTAGTTACATTCAAGCTAAAGCCATGGACAATTAAAATGTCAGATGTTAATTCTGTTTTGAAGGAGCCATATCCTAAGAACATATTGTATGAGGGAAACTGTTAGTTACAGCATTGAAAGGTGACAATAATATATTAAAAAATCAGTAGTTTTAATAAGATGGAAAAGTGATCAAAATTAAAGCAAAGCTGATGCCATAATACCCGATATTAATTTCTGGAACATGCTGAGAAAACATGGAACTGATGGAAAGGAGAAAGAGGTATTCCCCCAAACAAACATGTTCATAAGATATCTAAGCTTTGATCTTGACTATCCTGAGGTAGGAAAGGGTCTTCATTCCAAATTTCTCTATTGTAAAAGAGTAATCTGGAGAGCTATTAATACACTCTTCCTCAGATACTTAGTTTTAGGGTTGAGGAAGACCAGGAAGGATTTATGTGGCTCAGACAGGTGAATCCAGCAATGGTAATGGTAATCCCCTTCAAATCTATATAAAATTCAAGAGCTGAGGAACATTTGAAGACGTAATTCCAGTCTGTGAGTATGGAGAAAATTGTGGCATTTCATCATAACATCATACAAGTGGATTTATTTGAACTCTGAACTGGAGGAGACAATTACTCCTCCAGACAGTTAATGGAGCTGACCTTAGGAAAAAGGCTGGTTCTAGATGATAAATAATCCCATGAGTGTTTTTGTATTACACCACCTGGATGGATTGCAGCCCCCAAAATAGGATTGAGTGGTTAATACTCAGAAGACAAAAAACCCACTAAATTCAATAGGGGATTGAGTTAGATTTAAATTGTGATAATCTTTCCAACAAGGGCTCCTAAGAGCAAAGCCATAAAATCAATGTTTTGCAATAAACTTGAGTATATACTAGCATTCTGCCTTACATTCTAGTTGGTGAGATGCAAACAATGTTTTTTCCCTTTAAAATGAGCTAAACTGGGTTAAATAGTCTGTAAAATACTCTTGGAAGGGTTAGGGTTAGGCTTCCAAGTTGCAACTAAAAGGGGCTTTGGCTTTAGAAATTTCCATTGCAGCACCGAGCTTCCAGCTGCAAAAAAAGCACAGAACTTCCAGCTGCAAAAAAGCAGCGAGCTTCCAGCTGCAAAAAAGCAGCGAGCTTCCAGCTGCAAAAAGCAGAGCTTCCAGCTGCAAAAAAAGCACAGAGCTTCCAGCTGCAAAAAGCACAGAGCTTCCAGCTGCAAAAAAAGCACAGAGCTTCCAGCTGCAAAAAAAGCACCGAGCTTCCAGCTGCAAAAAAAGCACAGAGCTTCCAGCTGCAAAAAAGCACAGAGCTTCCAGCTGCAAAAAAAGCACAGAACTTCCAGCTGCAAAAAAAGCACAGAGCTTCCAGCTGCAAGAAAGCACAGAGCTTCCAGCTGCAAAAAGCACAGAGCTTCCAGCTGCAAAAAAAGCACAGAGCTTCCAGCTGCAAAAAAGCACAGAGCTTCCAGCTGCAAAAAAAGCACAGAACTTCCAGCTGCAAAAAAGCACAGAGCTTCCAGCTGCAAAAAGCACAGAGCTTCCAGCTGCAAAAAAAGCACAGAGCTTCCAGCTGCAAAAAAGCACAGAACTTCCAGCTGCAAAAAAGCAGCGAGCTTCCAGCTGCAAAAAAAGCACCGATCTTCCAGCTGCAAAAAAAGCACAGAACTTCCAGCTGCAAAAAAGCAGCGAGCTTCCAGCTGCAAAAAAAGCAGCGAGCTTCCAGCTGCAAAAAAGCACAGAGCTTCCAGCTGCAAAAAAAGCACAGAGCTTCCAGCTGCAAAAAAGCACAGAGCTTCCAGCTGCAAAAAAGCACAGAACTTCCAGCTGCAAAAAAGCACAGAGCTTCCAGCTGCAAAAAAAGCACAGAGCTTCCAGCTGCAAAAAAGCACCGAGCTTCCAGCTGCAAAAAAGCACAGAGCTTCCAGCTGCAAAAAAAGCACAGAGCTTCCAGCTGCAAAAAAGCACAGAGCTTCCAGCTGCAAAAAAAGCACAGAACTTCCAGCTGCAAAAAAGCACAGAGCTTCCAGCTGCAAAAAAGCACAGAGCTTCCAGCTGCAAAAAAGCACAGAACTTCCAGCTGCAAAAAAGCAGCGAGCTTCCAGCTGCAAAAAAAGCACCGAGCTTCCAGCTGCAAAAAAAGCACAGAACTTCCAGCTGCAAAAAAGCACCGAGCTTCCAGCTGCAAAAAAGCACAGAGCTTCCAGCTGCAAAAAAAGCACAGAGCTTCCAGCTGCAAAAAAAGCACAGAGCTTCCAGCTGCAAAAAAGCACAGAACTTCCAGCTGCAAAAAAGCACAGAGCTTCCAGCTGCAAAAAAAGCACCGAGCTTCCAGCTGCAAAAAAAGATGTAAAAAAACCCAGCCTCTCAAAGCTCACCTGTCAAAGTTTACCTGCATTTCGAAAGGGGAGGGGGGGATAACGCCGCTCCGCCCCACCCCAATCAGGAAGCGCCAATGCACCGCTGCCAACAATGACCGCTTACCTGCAACCCAGGTAGGGAAAGGGAAGAAGGTGGGGGGGGGCTGCTCACCTGGAGCTTGGGCCGCCTCGCCAGGTAAGGCCGGATGCAGCCGTCGTTGCTTTCGCCCTCGTGGAGGGCAGCCAGGCAGGGCCGGGTATGGACGATGCCGTACATCACCCAGCAGGTGTGTGCCACGTAGACGGCGAAGAGCCCCACCGCCAGCCCCGTCAGCGAGCTGCGCCTGGGCAGCATCGCCCCGCAAGACCAGCGCCGCCGCGGCCGACACCGGCATCGACCACCCACCGCACGACGACCGAGCGCTCCGACTCCGGGGCCGTTGCCCGAGGCGAGCGCGAATCGGCGGCTCCCCCGAGCCGCTTTCTCTCCTTCGGAGCTCCCTTCTTCCGACAAACGGAAACGGGGCGGGCGCGGGGAGCGCTGGGAAACGTAGTCTCTTAGGCTGCAGCGGTCTCCAACCGTGGCAACTTTAAGACTTGTGGACTTCAAGTCCCAGAGTTCCTCGGCCGAGGAACTCTGGGAGTTGAAGTCCACAGGTCTTAAAGTTGCACTACTGTCTTAAAGGACCATGGCATCCCCCGGGCGAGCGTTTGAAGGAACCAGCCTTCAACTCTGGGAGTTAAAGTCCACAAGTCTTAAAGTTGTCACGGTTGGAGACCACTGTCTTAGAGGTGTTGAAAGAAATGTCCTCCTGGGTTCGGCTCCAAGTGGGGAAGAAGACACTGGAGACATGGAGGCTGCTTGGAAAGATGTTTTATTGTTGGATGGGACCACATGGCTTGAGCCCTGAACAGAAAAGGTGATCACATGCTTCAATGTTGGTGGAGAAGAAGAGAAGGGCTGAGGGAGGGGCTTGCTAGGCTTTTTATAACCTGTTCAGTCCCACCTCTCTGTTTCCTGTTCCTGTGTAAGAAATGTATTCTGATTGGTTGTCAGACTCCCATGGGGCCATGCAGGGGCAACTCTCTAGGCTGAGTTTTGAATCCGGGTTTGGTTGAGTTCTCAGATGCCATGTGGGGAGTTGGGGCCAATATTATCATGCTTTCCTGTAGCTGAAGTGGAGAAGTCTTTATTACGTAAAGGGACTAGCTTGGCCGCCTTAATGGCCCATTGACAAAGTGGGGATGGGCAGGAAGCTACAGGCAGCTATTCTTTTAAAACAGGTTTCTTCCTTTTCTTTTCCCATCCAGAGAAATATTCTGCCTTTTCAATATTTCCTAGGATATTTCATTTTTCTGGGAGAGGGCTGGGTGATAACTTCCCACAGAGAACAATGGCATCCCCCGGGCAAGCTTTTGAAGGAACCAGCCTGCAACGCCAGCATTCCCACAGGCGGTCGGCGTTCTCGCCTCGCTCCGAACCTTAATTTGACAACTCTGGAGTGTACATGCTTCACATGCCAGAAAGGATCCTTGGAATAATTTAAAAAAAAAAAAAGACAGCCTGGAAGTTATAAAATATTCGACCGCTTGTAAAATCGACTGTTTTAAACGAGTCGTGCCCATCCCCCCACCCCGCCCCAGCCATATAAAAAGGTAAAAGTTCCCCTCGAACATATATGTGCTAGTAATTCCCGACTCTAGGGGGCGGTGCTCCTCTCCATTTCAAAGCCAAAGAGCCAGCGATGGTCGGCATGGCTAAACGCCGAAGGCACAAGCCCAGCGTCTTAGCCATTGTAGCCACCACGTGCCATCCAAAGCCAACTAAAACGGCAGATCTTTTTGGAATGCTTCCCAACAAGAAAGTTGGAAATACTATAGTACAGGGAAATATTATTTTCGGCCTAGATCTAGTAGCTCTACTTCAAAAGAGGGTATTTCCATTTATTTTTTAGTTTTCTCTGGTGTGCTGTGTATAAATCTGAACTCATATCTTGAGTCAGGAAGAAGGGTTTTAGTATGAGCTGAAGTTGGGGTCTCAACACATGTTCAAAAGCAGTTGTGCGTGTTGTGTGTCTCAGGTAGCGCTTCAGTCAAGCTTTGTGCTTTACCATGCTATCCTAACCATTGTAGGAAGTTATCACCCAGCCCTCTCCCAGAAAAATGAAATATCCTAGGAAATATTGAAAAGGCAGAATATTTCTCTGGATGGGAAAAGAAAGAAACATGTTTTAAGAGACAGAATACCTGCCTGTAGCTTCCTGTCCATCCCCACTTTGTCAATGGGCCATTAAGAAGGCCAAGCGAGTCCACTTTACATAATAAAGGCTTCTCCACTTCAGCTCCAGGGGGGATGGGATTAAAGCATGATAATATTGGTCCCAACTGACCACATGGCATCTGAGAACTCAACCAAACCTGGATTCAAAACGCAGCCTACAGAGTAGCCCCTGCATGGCCCCATGGGAGTCTGACAACCAATCAGAATACATTTCTTACACAGGAACAGGAAACAGAGAGGTGGGACTGAACAGGTTATAAAAAGCCTAGCAATCCCCTCCCTCAGCCCTTCTCTTCTTCTCCACCAACATTGAAGCATGCAATCCCCTTTTCTGTTCAGGGCTCAAGCCATGTGGTCCTGTCCACCAATAAACCATCTTTCCAAGCAGCCTCCATGTCTCCAGTGTCTTTTCCCCCACTTGGAGCCGAACCCAGAAAGACATTTCTTTCATCACCATAAAATTGATATAGTGGGTTGATAATTGTATTGGACATGCTAATATCCTGACCTAAACCTTACGTATCTTAACATGAAGCAGAACAGCTCAGAGGGCAGTGTTAGCTGTTGAGAGGCGAGCAGTCATTGTAGGAGTTGTTGTAGTTTTTTTTTTAAAGGTCCTATTTAGCAACTGTAGGTTCACCCTCGCCACGAGCATGTAGTGGCATACCTTATTTCTAAAATCCAATTGGTGACTTGTGTTTAAATATAATATAAATATTTTGACTTATGTGTAAACTTATTTAGGATGAATCAGTTATTAGCCTTTGATATGTCTAGTGGTGTGTTCTGACCCCCCTCGTCCTACTCCAAAGCACACCGAGACAAAGATACTTCAAGGATTTATTAACATACTGACAAGACCTTGGCAGCAATCCAGCAGTCCAGATGTTGGCAGCAATCCAGCAGACTAACCTTGGCAACAATCCAGCCTGCCAAGCTAGCCACGAGAGTTCTCCAGCTCTAGTGAATACGTTGACTCCTGCAAAAGGCCGTGTGCACAATCATTTCTTTTATAGTCGTGAGAGGAGCCTAATTACCACCAGCTGAGTGCAATTATCTCCTGTAACTGCATAACTGTTCTTTACGCCTATTAGCTCTCCATTGCTGGGCATCCAGGACACTTGTCTCCTCCCCACTGCTCCAATGCATGACATCACAATCACACTCCCTTGTCTCCTCCCCACTGGTCCAAGGATCAGGCGCCTCCTGGTGGCCAACCAGCCTCTCTGCGCCCTGCTCGGAGTGTGAACCCTGTCCAGGGTCCTCCACATCTTCCAGAACCGACTCATAGGGCCCCTCGCTGTTGGAGTCTGGTGGCAGCTCCAACTGCTCCTGCTGGGCCACAACAGCTGTGTATACACAAAGCTGAGTCAGAAACCCTAAGTAGTACACATTTTCCATTTTGCAATTCCCTGGTTATGCGCTATGCTTTAAGGCAGTGGCTCTCAACCTTTCCAATGCCGTGACCCTTTAATACAGGTTCCTCATGTTGTGGTGACCCCCAACCATCAAATTGGTGTCTCGGTTCCGAAGACCATCGAAAATATGTGTTTTCCGATGGTCTTAGGTGACCCCTGTGAAAGGGTCGTTCGGCCCCCAAAAGGGTCCCGACCCACAGGTTGAGAACCACTGCTTTAAGGTGATCTGCAGCAACTGTATTTTGGGTTTGTGCAAAAAAATAATAATGCTATAATTTAATTTGTGACAAGTATAGGTTGCAAGGTCCACTAGTGAGGTGTGCAATGGTGGTGCGTGTGTTTAATAACAGTTGTTTTGGTTCTGTATATTTTGTAAATGCAGCTTTTAAGACAACCAAAAATGATAAATGTGTCAGGATTCCCAACTCTTAATACATGCCAATTTTAAGAGATTACTTCAAGATTACAAGCAATTTACTTACCCACCCATCTGTTATAATGTTGAAATCAGACAGCTGTTATTTGCATTTTAAAATAATCTTAATTTAAATGTGAAAATCCCAAAATTTAGTTTGGGCTTAGATAAGATTTCAACACACTTCCAACTTCTTATGTAATTTCTTGGCCTTTGGGGTTGGTTTTCAGTTTAGATTTGCAATTGAAACAATGTTGAAAATTAGTTGAACAATCATTTATACCAATTAATAGTTTATTGATTATAACTGTAAAAAAAAACCTATCCTTTCAATATTTCATTTCAGCCTATTTGTTTTTTCTTGTATTTTCTTGCAATTTTACAGAAATTAAAGATTTTTTATTTTATAATCTGGTGGTTCATATTTCAAAATTATGAATTTTATAGTATGAAGAAATACACCAAAACTACAAAATATTTTTCCCATTCTTTTAATTTGTATTCACATTCAAAATTAAGTTTACCAGAATCCAGTCAAATTAAAAAAAATCCAACAGGGTAATAAAATGCCCAGTGATGCCACAATGCATAATTAAAATCTTGAAAAGACCTAATTCTTATAAACAAACACAAAATTTATTTTAAGGAAATAAGTGTCTCACAATGGTAAACCATAAAAGCCATGATTATTTCGTTCCTTGGCATGGTTCAGTTCATAGCATTTTACAATTAAAAACAAAGACACATAATTCTACTCACTTGACAGTAAAAAAAAAAAATTGCTCAAAGTGAGGTATTCCCTTTAGGAAATCACTGAAGAGTGCCGATACCAGATATAGTCAGACTGTATAAACTTAAAAGACACGGTACAAAAAAGAGGAATTATTTGAAAGGTTACTTCAGTAAAGACAATGAAGTGAAGTATTTCAGCTTTGAAACGTGACCATACTTTTAATTCTGGATTGCACTGCAATGCCAACATGACATCATTAGCAACAGCTGATACATGGTGCTTCATCCCAAACATTTGCTAACATAGCAAGTCCAGGGACATATTTTCCTATTTGGACTGTGGTTAATGATGTTTCTTATATAATAAAAACAATGTCTATATACATGTGCAAACCAGAAACTCAGCAAAAAAATAACCATTTGTATCAGAAATGCATTGATCAGGATTCTTCATATAATCATACAACGAATGCAAAGATACGTTACTGCAACTGTCCCCCAAATCATTTTATTTTTAAATAAAGGACTTCAGCAGTATTGACTGTCATACAGCATTTAACATGTTTGATTCTAACCTGTTAGATCTCCTGTCGGATGTTACAGTTAATAGCTACTGCCATAGTAGCAACGGTTATTGGTCCAAATGTAAATTTACAGAAAAATTCTAAACATACCAATTCATGAAACTTACTGAGAGTTAAGAGGATATTGGACTGAATTATTACTTGCCTTCAAGCAGTGATCCAAATTAGGTACAGCGCATTGGTGGGTTTCGGATCCTGCTCTAACCTGTACAGTTGGAACGGGCCCAGCAGCATCCAAATGGATGCGCGCAACACACACATCTGTCTTAGCGCCTCCGTGAGCCTCCAGCTGCTCAGTGGAGCATCGCGCAGGTGCTGTATGCGCCATGCGCGTGCACGTAAGCGCTGAAGCCTTAAAAGACAGGTAAGGAGCTCGGGCAGGTGGGTGGGTCCTCTGGAGCACCGTACCGGAACGGTATCCAGTGCTCTGGGCAGGCTCCGGTATGCCCATACCGAGGCGTACCGCCTGCAACCCACCACTGGTACAGCGGTAACAAAGTAATTTCAAAGTGTTTCAAGATAAATTACTGATTTTAATTTTTTTTTAAATCTATAAATTTGGTTATTCTAGATGTAAATGAGCCACTACATATTGATTTTGTCACAATTTAAAAGGGGTGTGTAACTCTGTAATGAATCAAAGTTTTATGCTGCTCCCAAACCACATTTCTCTCTATAATGAATATCATATGCATTATACAAAAACATGTAAAAGGTTCCCTTTACAATGAACTAAGCTGCTTTAATTTGGAAGTTACAAAGGGTTGTAAACAAATCTGTAAGACATTTGGGGTACAAAAAGAATTGCCTATGTATATCTCCTAAATTATAAATTCCACGATAAGATTGTTACAAATTTATTGTGTAATCATTACTTACAGTATTCTCCTAAAGGTATCATAGAAAGAAATAGTCAATAGAGGACATTTTTAATGAATGATAAGATTAAACATACTGTAGCCCATTACTTGGGTAATCCCATCAATATAAGACAATTTTGTTTTTTGAATTGGAAAATTCAAAAGGTGCTGACTTCTTTTATATCTATGAAATTGCCACAAATAGTTTTTATACAAGGATATTTAAAACCTTATGTAGTAGAGGAGCTACAAAGCATTAGGGAAATTATATGGATAATCCATACTGAACAAGAAACTTGTACAAGTGGATTTATTTGAACTCTGAACTGGAGAAGACAGTTAATGGAGTTTATGTTAAGAAAAAGGCTGGTTTTAGATGATAAATAATCCCATAAGTGTTTTTGTATTACACCACCTGGATGGATTGCAGCCCCCGATACAATTGATTGGTTAATACTCAGAAGACAAAAAACCCACTAAATTCAATAGGGGATTGAGTTAGACTTAAATTGTGATAATCTTTCCAACAAGGGCTCCTAAGAGCAAAGCCATAAAATCAATGTTTTGCAATAAACTGAATATATACTAGCATTCTGCCTTACATTCTAGTTGGTGAGATGCAAAGAACTGTATCAAGCCACTAGATTAGAAATCTGACTCCAGAGTGGTGTGAGAGAGTTTAGGGAGACTTTTTTCCTGGTAGTGTCAAGAGTAGATCTTAGGGAGAAAATGGATATGAAAGGAAAGAAGTGAAAGAATTGAAGAGAAAAGTACAGTGACTGTAGGGGGGGGGGGAGTTATGAAAAATAATTAAAAAATAAATTGATCTCCAACATAATTTTCTGAAATACATTTCAGGAAAGTAGAAACTGTTTGGAACTGAATGAATTGGGCTTATGGAATGCAGCAAGTGTGTAGAGTTACAATAGTGGGGAATATGTAAAAGGGATATTTGACCAAATGATACTGAGAGGCAGCTGTGATCTAATTTTTTTTAACAGATTTTTGCTAGTAGAATTAGGGTGTATTTCCTTGTGACTACCTCACAAGGCTAACATCATCAGAATTAAGGGAGTTTTTTAAAAAAAACAAAGTGAGCTTCATTTATCAGATTTATCTGATACTTATCATCTAACAAGTAGGCTGGTAGGAATCTCTGTAAAATTGTGGCATTTCATCATACAGATAATTTGCAACGAAAAGTGCATCTCTGAGGATTATAACTCATGTTCAAAACCTTGTTTCCTATCCATGCCCTTGGTTTTTGCTGAGAGTGGCAACTGGAATAAGATACCTCCACTACAACAGAATTGGGAGATGGGCATTTTAATCATATTTGGTAATCCCCTTCAAATCTATATAAAATTCAAGAGTTGAGGAACATTTGAAGATGTAATTCCAGTCTGTGAGTATGGAGAAGTTAGTTACATTCAAGCTAAAGCCATGGACAATTAAAATGTCAGTTGTTAATTCTGTTTTGAAGGAGCCATATCCTAAGAACATATTGTATGAGGGAAACTGTTAGTTACAGCATTGAAAGGTGACAATAATATACTAAAAAATCAGTAGTTTTAATAAGATTGGAAGAGTGATCAAAATTAAAGCAAAGCTGATGCCATAATACCAAATTTTAATTTCTGGAACATGCTGAGAAAACATGGAACTGATGGAAAGGAGAAAGAGGTATTCCCCCAAAGGAACGTGTTCATAAGATATCTAAGCTTTGATCTGGACTATCCTGAGGTAGGAGAGGGGTCTTCATTCCAAATTTCTCTATTGTAAAAGAGTAATCTGGAGAGCTATTAATACACTCTTCCTCGCATACTTAGTTTTAGGGTTGAGGAAGACCAGGAAGGATTTATGTGGCTCAGACAGGTGAATCCAGCAATGGTAGAAAGAAGGAAGCAGGCATGGAAAAGAACTGTAGGTAGAATCTCTACAGCACCCTGATTTTTTTTTCCTCCTAGTTTTGTCCTGCTCACTCTCAAGTGGGGCAGATTTTTAGCAAGGCTTCGTCAATTTAATGAGCAATTCCTCTGTACAAGTAGCAATACAATAGAAGCTTGGTATTTCCTATGAAAGAGAGACTGCAATCAAAGAGGGAATGGGGTGTTTAGACAGTTTCTGGGGCACAATAGGTTTTAAGCGTGACCCGTCAAAACTGCACTCGACTAAACCGCGCCCGATTAAACCGCGTCGCTGACGTCATCAACAGGGCGACAACAGCCAGCGCGGAGAAAGAAGGGCGCTTTAAATAGTGCTTTGAAAGCAAGCCAATCCAACAAGGTAAGGGTTAGGTTTAGGGTTAGGATTAGGTTAAGGGTTAGGTTAAGGGTTAGGTTTAGGGGTTAATTTTAGGTTTAGGGTTTACAGCGTGCTTCTGTCTCCGCGCTGTTGTCGCCCTGTTGATGACGTCTGGGGCGCGGTTTAGTCGAGCGCGGTTTAGTCGAGCGCGGTTTTGTGGGTGAACCGGTTTTAAGTGGAGGACGAAATGCCAGAATCTGCCATCCACATGCTTGTTCTCAAGGAAAATTCACAACCAAGACAAATGGTTATCCTGAATCTGTCCGTTTGGCAATATTTACTGTTTACTGTATCACCTTTCCCAAGATACAAAAAAAAATTGATCTGAAGAGCGAATTTTCCTTCTACAACAAATTGTGGAATAGGATCTTCATGACCAAAGAGAGATACTGAAAAGTCTGTGCATGAGGGGGACAATAACATTTTGCACATGCTCCTCACAAGGCAAAATAGAAATGGGAATACTAAATGGAAACAGAAAAGTATTTGGGGGTTCAGTGAAAAATCTGGGAGAGAAGCTAATTACTGTGGTTACAAAAATGTAATGAGAGGAGTTAGTGTGGATCGAGTGATGTGCGATGCTGCAGAAAAAAAACGGCATTCCTTTTTGAAATTTTATATCTCTTGGCTGCTTGGACAGGGTCTGCACGGATGCCTAACCCATAATATAAATCACAGAGAGAATGCAATAAAACATCCCATATGGTGGAAAGCTTTCTGTGCCTTAATAGGAATCAACGGGACGAGGAAGCAGAATGCAATCCCGATATTTATATCTCACTGTTAGTTGACTGTGAAGTAGATGATAGTTGTTCTCTGAATTTCTCTTCAGATAATTGAGCTGGCACAAGTCCTGGGCCTTGGCATATTATTTTGTTTTTTCAAGGCCTTTGGTAAAATAGAGAAACAAGAATAATAATACAAAATTTAGCAAGGGGATATCTTTTCTATCAGCCTTTTTGCTTTCCTACCATGGAACCTGATTCTTTGAGTATATAATAAAGCATTCTGATAAACTTTGTAGCTCTCTACTCGAAATTCCTCAAGCAAAAGTTTCCTACATAATGCCTTCCCATTAATTCTGCTTATTACAGATTTTAAAATTTTAAGAGTTCCTCAAGGTAAAAGGAGCTGCATTTCCTATTCAACTGTACTACTGTAGAATTCTTTCTTACATATAAGGAAGTGATGCTGGTGATAAATGTGGTGGCCTTCGTGAATTGCAAATGAGGCCTTTGACAAGATGTTATTAAGTTATGGGTTCCTATAGGTCAGCTAGCTAGGCCCAATTATTAGACAATAATTTTGTTTTATCTGTCCCACCTAACAGCATTATCTATACCAGAGTATTTCTTTATCTTCCTCTTTCCTTTCTTGAAATTGGATCACCCTGCTTTGGCAAGTTAAGAATCAACAACCAGAATCAACAATATATTCACTATTAAGAGAAATGATTGAGAATAATGTATTACCACTATTTTCAAGATGAATGGAATTCTGAGATTGAGGTTTCTTTAAAATCAGTATTTTGGTTTTAAGGAAAAACAGCACTTTCAATTACTGATACTTTGCAGAAACTGGTTTAACTCACTGAACAGAAGGGAGGCAGGACCAGACTTATAGATGTATTAGATTACTTCAGCTAAGAATCATTTATGCAACAATCATCCATATCATCACAAAACTGTAATCTAGTTTGGCAAAGTGGGTAAAACAAAAGAATAAGCATCATTTTGTGGCTAAGTCCACAGTAATACTATTGAACATAGCCTTCATCTGCATTATCCTTATCCAATTTTACCCAAATAATTTTAAAATAGAAGATATTATATATTTCAAATTCTAAATAGATTTCAGCTTTGAAAATCTCTGAGGAGGACTTGGTTTTTTAAAAACCTCCTTCTCTATATGCTCTTCAAAAAAAGCATTATTAGCAAAATAAAAGCAACTTGATAGCAAGAGATCCATTCCTGCTACTATATGTAAAAACCTTTATGTTTTGAAACATTATGAAAACAAGCCACCCCTACATTAACATAGAAATGATAGCAGGAAATATAAAAATGTTGTGGCATTTACTTGCACAGTAGGACTCTATATTAATATAGTCATTATCCCACAGTCAGTCTAAAAATCTATCAAAAGCTGCTCCCACTAAAAGTAGAAAGCCTGAAGTGATCACAGCAGCTCTATCAACCTAAAGGAAAAAAAATTCTTTGGTCCCAAACTTGAAATATACTAACCTACTAATTTCAAAAAAGCTTTTTGCACAGATATTCAGATTTAAAAGAGGCAGTACTATCTTTATGCCAATTAACAGACTATTATAACTAAACAGAACAGGCATATAAATAAATCAGCAATCTTATTTCTTTAGAATATTTATTTAGTTTACTTGGAAAGAAATAGCTGCTTTTGAATTCTGAAAAAATTACATCTTCAAATGTTCCTCAACTCTTGAAAAACCACACTGCCAGAAGAGCTGTAATAAAACATGTCTCAAAACAGAATTAGCTTTTTTAAAAAATATTTTTTTAAATTCTCCTTTATCTATGTGTCAGATATACTGTATATTGATGGGTTTTTTTTTAACTTCAATTAGTCTATGATTATATTAAAATCTAAATTTAGTTATTGCACCAAATTAAATGCTTGCATTAAAATGTTTTTGTGGATGTTCATGTATAGAATAATCATTTATAATGAAAGCATCCAGAGTAGAAATAAAGTATTTTGTGGCTTAGAGATTAGAGAGTTACTTTGGTAAAAGATTGTGATCGAATTCCTGGGAAATAAATAGAATTAGTGGGAAGAATAAATAGTGATAAATGTATCCCATAGACTAGATTAAGAGGGAAGGTTTTTTAGGACTAGATGAAAGCAATGTATATGTATTTTCTAGGATTTCGTAAACATATGAGCACATTTAAAAAAAATTATGTAATCTAAAAAGTTATTCAAAATTATATGATCCTATTGGTTACGGAACGAAAGAGATTCATAATTAAAATGTAATAAGCCAGTAAGCCAGCTTTTATGTCAAGTTGTAGTAAACAGTATTAACATTAGTGTCTTGAGAGAGCCAGGTTACTTGGTTTTCACCATACATAACTAGTGCAAAGTAACTTGAATTCGAGATCTTTTTAGCGTAAAATGCTTCATTTTGAGTTTGAAACAGTTGTTCTGACTCTGAAGCAGGCCATTCTGACCTTATCACACTTCCGTTTCGAGACTGAAATTCATTTCTAGAATAGCTGAACAGCCCACTTCGAAACTGAAACAACTGTTTCATATTAAAACATTTTGCAAACCTGTAATTTCTCAGTGAAAAGTAGTTACAAAGTCAGGAATTATATTTAAAAAATCAGATTTAGTACCAAAAAAAAAATCTTTTCAGTCAAAATCATATAGCTAAAACTGGTAACCTGTAATAAACTATATGGTAATTATTAGCAATTTATAATGCAGCAAGTTTATTTTATGCCTGTTCAATAGAAAATTTTATTCTGTGCAAAAAGCCATTGAAACTGCTTTTTAAATGACCCTTTATCATTGCCTAGAACACTCAAATGCAGCAGTGACAGAGAAGACAGGGAAATAGCAAGGCTGTGTGTATTCCATGATCCACCCAGAAATATAGGAGTTCTAATTTAAGTGCAGATTTTGCTATCCTGAGAATTTTAAACTTTAAAAAGGCATGTTTCTAGTTCTTAAGGCTGAGAACGATCTGAATTTCCAATTGTCAGAGGCAGTGTTTCTTAGGTCTGCATCCATATTTTTTTTTTTTGCATGTGTTCACCTTCCTTTACCCATAAGCCAATCAACATGAAATACAGAAATATTATCTAATTCATAGGATTGAGAGAGGGACTTTGGAATTCAGCTTTTCTGAAGTATAAAATCTGCCTTTCTGTGCTAAAATCTGGGTTTTTAGCACAAAATGCACACAATCCTTGATAACTTCCCTTATTCTTTTCGATATCAAGATGGATTTAAAAGTTCAAAAAAGGTCATTTTACTAGGAAACACAATAAAAACAATTCCCTAGGTAAAAATATTTTTGCATACTCCCCCCCCCCCCTTTAGCTACCTACTAGGTTACAATGAAAAAGGTGAAACTTGAGCTTGCGGTCAATGTTGCCTCGTAAAAAAGGAAAGCAGAATCTGGCCGACAAAGAATTCCCTAAATAGGGATAACACTAATCACCGAAGTGCACTTGACACCATAGGAGCTACAGTATTTTTTTTTCACATGCACACTTTGTAGGACAGTTTGTACATGAACTCAAACAATGAATATAAATATGCAAGCATCTTGTTTTTAAGTATACAAATTAAAGTTTGTTTACATTCTTTACTTTCCAAGTTGCTGATGGAAAAAGTGATCTTTCCAATAGGAAGCCAAAGATGCTCATTAATGCAGTAAAATATTCATACACGCCTTTCTTTCTTTCTTTCTTTCTTTCTTTCTTTCTTTCTTTCTTTCTTTCTTTCTCTTTCTTTCTTTCTCTCTTTATTTCTTTCTCACACATCCACACATCCAGCCTTCTCACATACTTCAGGATATATAGTTGCGTGACTATGAAAAGCCCTAGATAGGACATACTCCTCTCACCACAAGAGGATGACGGAATTATTAATATTAATTCATTTTTTTCTGTAGGGAATTTCTTCTATTTTCAGTAATTTGCGGGCTGAAATCTGCACAGAATCCATTAGGAGCAGGAGTTTCCAAATAACTTTTAGACTCCATTTGATCAGGATAGAGGTACTCTTCAGCGAAGTTTGGGAACATTTCAGTAAAATAAAGGAAATCATCTAGAAATGGGGGAAAAAAAGACAGTTTCAATAATTATTTTAATTAATAGGTAGCTGTTTTTGCTGTATTATAAGTCATATTAAAAGTATTGTGTATAATTTAGTTGAATGAAAATTTAGTTATGCTTTATGTCTACTGAAATCAACGGCAACTAAGTTCACGGTTATTGATTGAACTGATTTCAGTAGGTTTTGCATGGCTAAATTATAATTTATCTACCTTTAAGGAACATGTTTAAGGTGGGTTGTTAACAACAATTGTTTCGTATTATAGAATATTTGGAGCAATTCATTGTAGAGTGCATAATTATAACAGGGCCTTGTAGACAACATCATCATCATTCTGTAAGAATCAAAGTTAAAGAGCAACTAGTGTAATAGTACTTTTGAAACTATTTTTGTTTTCTATGGTGTACATTGTTTCTCAATACTGATCCACAATATCCTCTGAGAAGATACATATAGAAACAGCATTATCTTTCATCAAAGGCAGCTATCATTTCTACTGCTTATGAGATTTCAAATTTTCTCTTCTCGGACAGCTACTGCGTATCTCAAGTTAGATTATGCACCCCAAGATTACATTATAATTTGATGATTGCATGCTGCAGAAAAATGTGAAAAAGATATTAACAAACATTCAGCAATTATATATGTATTCACTGTTGTTTATCTTTCTAGCAAGAATTCCCAAAATGCTCAGAATTCCTTACAATGCAATTCAAAATCCCAATTTCCGCATTTCACCCCTATCATGCTTAAAGTAATTTTCAAAATCAGAGGGAAGGTAAAATAAGTCGTAAAAGAAATTAAAATATTTTCATTAAGAACAGAAAAATAAATACTATCTACTTTTTCTGTACTAAATTAAAGACCAGAGTAGGGTTTTTTTTATAGATAGTATAGATTTCTGTATAGCCCATATAATAAACTATTGTCAAAGAAGCATGGATATATGTTAATTGTTCCAGCAGGGACTAGAAGGACTTGCAACTAAGGGAGATATAGAGCAATCTAGGAAATGTGGTAGGATTGACTAGGAGTTATAGTACTGGTTTTGCAATATTAATTGTAGATTACATTACAGCACTGCCATAAATGATTCTCTCTCAAGAACACATCTTTATTTCATTGATATGGAATGTGGGCAATTAAAGGCAATGGGTAACACTGTCAAGTAGTTGCATTCCAAGGTGGGTTCCTACCAGTTCGCACCTATTCGGTAGAACCGGTTTGTCAAATCTACCGAACCGGTTAGAAGAGGTTCCACCAGTGGACCCAGAAAGCAGGCCACACCTACAGAAGAGGTTCCAAATTTTTTTGAAACCCACCACTGATCCTTGGATATGATTAATCTACACTATCATGCTCATATTTATAAAACTCAATGCCTCTGTGAAAGGTAAGGATGACTACTGCGTTTGTGGCGCAATCAGAACATTGCATGTGTTGAAGTTGTTTTAGCGCAAACCAAACATGCCTTTTAAAAAACAAGTTTACATCCTATTCTTATGCATGCCAGTGCTGTGTGTGAGGTATTTTAAGGTGGTTCTGACAAGTGTCGTCGGCATCTTCATATCCGGTCACATGGGCGGCAAGCCACTCCCATCCGGTCACATGGGCAGAAAGCCACTCCCACAAAGGAGGCCACACCCACAGAGTAGGTTCGAACAATTTTTGAAACCCACCACTGTTGCGTTCCATCTTTTAATGTCAGCCAAAATGTAGTAAGGCTTCAATATGAATTACACCACAGAGCATGCAGTGCAGTATATTTTGTGGGTTATCTATTTATTTACATGTTTGGCATGAGCATAAATAAGCAACCCGCAATTTATATAAACAAATAAGCAACTGCAGTCTCCAAATGCAATTATTGCAAAAGGAGGAATGAGTGTGGGATTGGCTGCTGGTCTATATTTAGAAGATTGCCTTGCCTGCTTTGATGGAGGCATTGTTTCCTCTGTTTGGCTCGTTTTCGTTTCCAGATGCCCTTTCTGATTTCCATACACAAAAATCTATAAAAAAATTGACTTACCATATGCAATTTCCCCTTTTTCTTTATCATCTATAGCTTTAAAAAGATTGGACACATTCAGGTCTGAAACTCCCATGGCGCTCTTCAGGATGGAAGTTAACTCTTGTTCTGTAATACCACCAGTTTCTGATTGATACATCTGTAAAATACAGAGACCTATTATTTGATGTTCCAGAAAAGGACCATATTTATTACTAAATATGAGACACAAAATAAAATATTAAGTTTAATACCAGAAAACTATATAAGTTTCATTTTATTTCCAAATATACAAGTTCTTTCTGCCCCTAGGTGGTGTGAAATTTTTCCTACCAATCAATATAAACTTCTAATTTTTTTAAGTGAAAACATGCACTTTCTTTGCACTTAAAAAGGGCTGGTACTATTGACAAAGTACTGAGAGGCATCCCTTTTTATCCGTGACCTGAAAAATGCGCGCACGTCAAAGGCGCGCCAACAAAACCATGGTGAGAAAACCGCGAGTTCGAAATCGCGCCCACAACAGCGCGCCGACAACAGCGCGCCGACAATAGCGCGATTACAGTTAAGGTAAGGTTCAGGGTTAGGTTCAGGGTTAGGTTTAGGGTTATTACGTTGTTTTTGAGTTGTTTTTTTGAAGACGCACTTTTGTCGGCGCGCTGTTGTGGGCGCGATTTTGAAATCACGGCTTTCTCGCCGTGGTTTTGTCAGCACGGTTTTGTCGGTGAACCCTTTTTATCACACTTCCCATAGAGAAGTATCTACAGCAGAGGTGTTAAACAGGCGGCCTGTGGATTGAGAAAAAAATAGCTGATTCACAATATAGTTCCATGAGTAGTTACATGACACCATGTTACATCTCTACTGCGCAAACTACTTGATTTCTGAGATAATCAAATTCACCAGCGAACATCTACAAAGAGAGAAGTGTTAGTCTGCCGGGTAAAGAGTAAGAGAATGTAAAGAAGCAAGGAGATGCCAAAATACACTTCTCAAAATCTGAAAATTAAGCAAACACCAGAAGCTCAGGAGGTACAGAGAAGGCAATTCAGAGATATAAGGCAGTAGAGATTACAAGCCAATATCCTAGTTAATGAGGCTACAAAGCACTGAAAACACAGAAATTCAAATAGGAGCTCCAGAACAGAAATGAGCTATGGAAATTAAAAAAAAAAGAGCTGGATCCACGGCTAAGGTATAAAAATGGTAACTACAGATACAATATGAAGAAAAGAACAGTATTGAGGGAAGGGGGCCAATGGGACAGATAGAAGTAATGGAGCAACTGAACAGTTGCCCAAATTAGCATTTGGAGACTGCAGGAACTTGAGGTTTATGGGGTAAACCTGAGACAGTTTTAGTGATCAATATGGATAACCGAATACAGAACACACGGCCATGAAGAATGGAACCAAAGAGAGTCTACGTATGAAGAGGATAGGACCTATATGAATACTGTGGATCCTAAACATGGTATTGATATTGGATGGATATATGAAGTATGTGGAAACTTCCCACTAGGAAGGTGGCGCAGTGGTTAAATGCAGCACTGCAGGCTACTGCTAGATCAGCAGGTCAGCGGTTCAAATCTCACCGGCTCAGGGTTGACTCAGCCTTCCATCCTTCCGAGGTGGGTAAAATGAGGACCCAGATTGTTGGGGGCAATATGCTGACTCTCTGTAAACCGCTTAGAGAGGCCTGAAAGGCCTATGAAGCGGTATATAAGTCTACTGCTATTGCTATTGCTATTGCTACTAGGAAATGGTAGCATATTCAAACGGTTCCACCACAAAACCGCGTTTGACTAAAGCGCGCTCGATGAAACCGCGTAGCTGACGTCATCACAGCGCGACGAAAAAAGCACGCTGCGAACACTAAAGCTAAAATTAACCCCTAAACCTAAACCTAACCCCCCTAAACCTAATCCTAACCCTTAACCTAACGCTAAACCTAACCCTTACCTTAATGTGAATCGGCTTGCTTTCAAAGCGCTATTTAAAGCGCCCTTTTTTCTCCGCGGTTGCTGTTGTCGCCCTGCTGATGACGTCAGCGACGCGGTTTAATCGGGCGTGCTTTAGTGGAGCACGGTTCTGTTGTGCCACGTATTCAAACAGTAATTGTGGTGAAGTTGACTGGGGAACATTTAGGAATCTTGGCCTCAGAGAAGGAACTTTTTTTTCAGGTTTTGTTAAAGATCTACAGAATCATGTCTGAGGATCAAGAATTGTGAGCCTTGAAAAATAAGGTGATGGAAGGGATAAGGATAACGACGTATATATAGATATGGGTATAACATAAGGAAACTGGATGTAAACTTTAAACAATGATTTGGAAAGGAGGATTAGAAAAGTTTGTTATTAAATATTATGGATGTTAGCAATAGCAGTTAAACTTATATACCGCTTCATAGGGCTTTCAGCCCTCTCTAAGCGGTTTACAGAGTCAGCATATTGCCCCCAACAACAATCCGGGTCCTCATTTTACCCACCTCGGAAGGATGGAAGGCTGAGTCAACCTTGAGCCGGTGAGATTTGAACAGCCGAACTGCAGAACTGCAGTCAGCTGAAGTAGCCTGCAGTGCTGCATTTAACCACTGCGCCACCTCGGCTCTATGTTTAGCTAGAATAGGACATAAGGATTTAGTGTTAGTGGAGGATTTTAGAAATAGTAATTGAAAGGCCAGTATGTGGTTATGTATTAAATTTTGGTATATTTTATGATGAAGGACGCTTAAACAATTATAGTCAAATGAAAATGGAGATGTAATGATGGTGACATGTATAAATATTTGAGTTAAAATACTTAAGTTAATATGAATTATGTTTGTTGACTATGGAAGAGATGCATGTAAATCTTTCTGTAACCAACTGATACACTTTCTATAGTATGTAAAGAAGGATGCTGTATTTGTTTTAAATTAAAAATTAAAAAAAATTATTTAAAAAGAAAAGAAAAATAAGGTGATGGAGTTGGACATTTCAAAGATGGTACCAATGGCATAACGCCAGTCACTGGAGCTGAAGGAGAAGGAAAAGAGGTCAAAATTGGTGATCTGTTGCAGTCTGTTGAATTATGTAAGACATAAAATGCATTCAAACCTCCATAACTGATTTTCCTGGTGTCAAGAGCTCTCCAGAAGTACCAGTGTATTTGGCTTGGAATGAGAGGTGGGATATGTAATACAATAGAATATCAATGTTACTTCCATCAGCAATACAGCAAAACTACCCATGCTCAAGTTCAGCAAGGAAGCATCTGGAACTAGCACTGCTTGATCAGCCTAAAGTCTGAAAGGGTAGTTTTGTTAAGGGTCAGAGCATGAAACACTTTGTGATCTATAAAACTTTAAAAGCAGAGATCTGCCAATGAACACAAAGCCAATGGAGGTGGCACAAAGAATGTTCCAGTTGGTAGGAAGCTTACTTTTACAATGTGTATATTCTCCCCCTCCCTCTCAAAAGACAGGACCTGAGGTCATTGGCTAAGAGAACTTTGGCAAAACGTACCATATTGAAGTAAAAATGTTAGGAAAAAGGAGATGCAATGGTAGTAGAAAGAAAAAGAGAAGACAAGATAGAAACCAATAAACAGGAAAACATGATCAAAAATGAACAAAAGGCAATAGAGATGGAGATTATTTCTCATTATGTGCTGCTAGAGAAACAAAAGAAGGAACTAATTTGTTTGATACATCTCTTCATATAGTTATGCATTTAGGGAGTGCAATTCTGCCCCAGAGCTCAGCTTTAAAATATTGTGGACTGAAGATCCACAAAGCTGTTCTGACCCCCCTCGTCCTACACCAAAACATGCAGAGACAAAGATACTTCAAGGATTTATTAACACACAGTCAAGGCCTTGGCAGCAATCCAGCACCGACTAACCTTGGCAGCAATCCAGCCTGCCAAGCTAGCTACGAGAGTTCTCCAGCTCTAGTGAATACGTTGACTCCTGCAATGGGCGTGTGCACAATCATTCCTTTTATAGTCTTGAGAGGAGCCTAATTACCACCAGCTGAGTGCAATTACCTCCTGTAACTGCGTAACTGTTCTTTACGCCTATTAGCTCTCCGTTGCCGGGCATCCAGGACCAACTCCCTTGTCTCCTCCCCACTGCTTCAATGCATGACGTCACAATCACACTCCCTTGTCTCCTCCCCACTGGTCCAAGGCTCAGGCGCCTCCTGGTGGCCAACCAGCCTTTCTGCACCCTGCTTGGAGTCGGAACCCTGTCCAGGGTCCTCCACATCCTCCAGAGCCGACTCATAGGGCCCCTCGCTGTCGGAGTCTGGTGGCAGCTCCAACGGCTCCTGCTGGGCCACAACACAAAGCCATGTGTGTCATGCAAAGGAAAAAAAAACCCTGGCCCATCTCAATTTTGCTTCCACAGACAAAAATGGCATATCTGTACAGTCCAGATTGCTGTTATGATTTGTAACAGATAGTAACATTTATGAGCAGTTGTAAAGTCAGTAGTGAGTTCCAGATACAATGATGTTGCAGTATTTGACCTAATATTTACCTATGTTGCAAAAAACACCCTTTGGTTTTTTAAATAGCCATTAAGCATTTTAAATAAAAAACTGTAACTTGCCTTAAAAGCCAACTGCATTGTTTGCAATGTTTTGGACGGTCTACAGACTACCGACAAAGCTGTTACATATTCTCGTATGTCAATCAGGCCATCTTCCTTCTGTTGAAAAAATAAGAGTAACATGTAGAAATTCGTATCTAGAGAATATATGAAAATTTCTGCATTTACAGACAACAATTTCCTAAAACTGGGATTAATGCAACTATTTAGATATATAGGGGGCAAATCCTTGTGAATTTTTGAAAATCTAATGTAAATTTCCGTGACCTGTCAAAACCACGCTCGACTAAACCGCGCCCGATTAAACCGCGTCGCTGATGTCATCAACAGGGCGACAACAGCCAGCGCGGAGAAAGAAGGGCGCTTTAAATAGTGCTTTGAAAGCAAGCCAATTCAACTTAAGGTAAGGGTTAGGTTTAGGGTTAGGTTAAGGGTTAGGGTTAGGGTTAGGTTAAGGGTTAGGGTTAGGGTTAGGTTTAGGTTAAGGGTTAGGATTAGGTTTAGGGTTAGGTTAAGGGTTAGGTTTAGGGTTAGGTTTAGGATTAGGTTTAGGGGGGTTAGGTTTAGGGGTTAATTTTAGGTTTAGGGTTTACAGTGTGCTTCTGTCTCCGCGCTGTTGTCGCCCTGTTGATGACGTCAGCGACGCGGTTTAGTCGGGCGCGGTTTTGTGGGTGAACCGTTAATTTCTGTTTTCCTTATCAGAATGGAAGTTAGAAAGTTTGGAGAGTGTATTTATTTATGGTTTCATTTTTCAGTAACCTATCCCCTAAAAGTGTGATTATGTAAAGAAATACGTATAGGCAATTTGATTAGCAAATTTGTACAATTTTTTACTGCAGAGTGAAAAATTTAGCAGCGGAGGAAGGCAATTGTCTCCATGAAATACATGTAACAGAATCAGTACTGTTAGGTGGAGTCATATCATACCAACAGCCATTTCCTGTTTCCAAATATAGGTAGTCCTCAACTTACAACTAGAATTGACCCCAAAATTCGTTAAGGGAGTTTTGCCCCATTTTACAACTTTTGTTAGGTGAATTAGCTGGAAATGTTAAATTAGTAACATAATTGTTAAGTGAATCTTCTTCCTCATTGATTGCTTGCCAGAAGGTTGCAAACGGTGATCACATGAGTCCAGGACATTGCAACCGTCATAATTGTGAGTCAGTTGTCAAGCATCCAAATGCAAATCACATGACCAAGGGAATACGGCAATGGTCAAAAGTGTGAAAAATGGTCATAAGTCACTTTTTTCAGTGCCATTGTAACTTCGAACAGTCAGTAAACAAACTGTTGTAATTGGAGAATTATATATACAATTATATACAATTATATATACAATTACATATGGAATTTAGCAATAGCAATAGCAGTTAGACTTATATACCACTTCATAGGTCTTTCAGCCCTCTCTAAGCGATTTACAGAGTCAGCATATTGCCCCCAACAACAATCCGGGTCCTCATTTCACCCACCTCGGAAGGATGGAAGGCTGAGTCAACCTTGAGCCGGTGAGATTTGAACAGCCGAACTGCAGAACTGCAGTCAGCTGAAATAGCCTGCAGTGCTGCATTTAACCACTGCGCCACCTTGGCTCTTCTCTCACATCAGAGGTGGGTTGTTCCCGGTTCAGCCCAGATCGGGCAAACTGGTAGTAGCGGCAGCGGGAGGCTCTGCCCACCCATCCGGATGCTTCTGCGCATGCGCAGAAGCATCACACACGGGCATGAGCACACCCGAACCAGTGGTAAAAAAAATTGGCAACCCACCACTGTCTCACATGCATGTAAGTCCTCAACTTACAACTAATTACTTAAAAACTGTTTGAAGTTACACTGGACTTTTAAAAGGGCTACCTTACCGCTCATCCTCAAACTTATAATTGCTGCACCTCCCCATGTTTACACAATCATATTTCGGGCGTTTGGTTATATTACTGGCTGCAGTGATTTGCAACGATTTTGCTGTTTTCCAGCAGAATATGGCAAAAAATGCCCTTGTGTATGTTGGATTCACTTAATGACCAGGTAGTTCACTTAACAACCTTGATATTTTGCTTTACAAACCACTAATAAAAATTGGTTGTAAAATTTAGCCCAATCATGCTGTCTTTTGACTTACATATCCAATAGCTCATGATGAGAATCCTAGGCGCCATTGTGGCCGTAAGTCAAGAACCATCTGCGGTGACGCAGTGTTTAGAGTGCAGTACTGCAGGCTACTTCTGCAGACTGCCAGCTGCCTGCAATTTGGCACATTGAATCTCACCCGGCTCAAGGTTGACTCAACCTTCTGTCGTTCTGAGGTGGGTAAAATGAGGACTCAGATTGTTGGGGGCAACATGCTGACTCTGTAAACCGCTTAGAGGGGGCTGTAAAAGCACTGTGAAGTGGTATATAAGTCTAAGTGCTTTTGCTATCTATACATTCATTATCACTCATTAAATCATATACAGATCGGGAGAAGGGGAGGAAGAGACTTCAATCTTGTCACATGGACACAAGTGGATTTTACCCGCAGTAACATTTTCTACTGTACAATAACTTTCATGTTATATTTCTGGTGATAATGAATTCTTACCTCTTCAAAAAGTGCAAACATATTTTCTAACATATCTGAAACTTGGATTTTCAAATACTCTGCAAATTCCTTGAGAGTGACTTTTTTGTTTTTCAGTTTCCTAGCTCTTTCTGAGTATGCATCAAGTTCTTTTTCAAGTTTTTCTGGCTTTAACCTTAAAATGGTAGGGAAAACAAAGTATTACCTTTGGACAATAATCATTTAAAGGGGGGGAAAGAGAGAGAAGTCATCTCTATTTCTTATATTAGCCCCAAAACCCATAAAAATTGAAAATTTAGTTTTAATTGAAACCTATTAGGAAAAAAAAAACTTGATTTCAGTTAAAATTTATTTTCAACTGAGCAATTTATGTTCTGTTTTACAAAATACCAGATCAAGGCTGTACATTCTTTTTAATATGCCCCTACATATTTTTGTTCTCAAACAGATGTGTTTTACAAATTCTGTATCCTGAATTGTATCGGAATAAAGACTTTGGCTATAAAAAAAACCCCAAAAATAGAGTATTTCAACAGAACTCTCACTTTGTAAATGTAAAATACATTACTTTTAGCAGAGAAAACATTTTTCTCAACACAAATTCTTATGTTTATAGTAAGTGATGTATAGCTATACAACCATATGAAATCTCTGTAAAGATATACTAGATCTGCCATTTTTTCCCCCAAAATCACACTTCAAATCACTTTTTTCTTTGCATCTAAAAGCATGAAGAAAATAAGGCTGTTCTTTCATTTCTGAACCAAAAGCTACCTGAAGAACTCAGAAAAGCAGTGACATGCATTTTATAATCAGTTTGTCACGCAGTTCTAAACAGTTACAAAGCTTTTTTTATTTGCTAAAAACATATTATCAATGTTAAAAACATATATAATGTGAAAAACATATACAAAAGTATATTATTATGTATTGATAATTTACTTACCCAAGATTTCTTACAAGTTTTGCAAATTCTAAGAGACAGGTATTTGATGGGAGTTGGAGTTGTCCTTCGGCCAAAGCCAGCTGGCAATCTTCAAAAGTATAGTCTGTTATTGAAATTCCTAAAGCCCTTAAATAGACAAAAATATGTACCTATTAGATTTTTTACAACCCCTGGTAAGCCCCAATTATGGGAGGAAGCTAACTGCTTCCATCATCTGTCAATCGGCTCATCACAAGAGTCCATCACGACAGAAACCCAATATTTTTACTGTTGCCTTTGTTATATTTGTGGGTTTTTTTAATTTTATTTGTGCTGATAAATAAATAAAGGGAGACTAGTATAGATCTATTTCAAGCTATTTAGCTCTCATCAGCTAGCCCAGGTTCAAATCCCAGTAAGGGTATGGCTAGCTGATGAGAGCTAAATAGGTTGAAATAGATCTATACTAGTCTCCCTTTATTTATTTATCAGCACAAATAAAAAAAATGTACATATATACATATATACTCACACACACACAGGTTCATGAAGCATCTATTTGAAGCATAGATCAAAAGTTCAATCTTGTCATGGCATAGCATGGCAGTACAACCGAGAGAAGTTTTCTTGTTTTACAAACCTTTCAGATATTAGAAGTGGAAGGTAAGAATTGAAGCAGAGGTAATGACTCGAGGATCCTATGTTGAATTTGCATTGAAGAGACTAGAATACATCCTATTTAGCATATCCATTTCTTGCAATCTCCAAATTGCACCTCAATTTATAATTTAATTTATAACTGCAGCACAGTGGATTGCCATTTTTGGTTATTTTGTAATTTCTGTCCTCTTTTTCCAGTCAGATCCAAGAAATGGTTAATCAGGGGGCTGCCTTGACACCTTGTATGTGTAAATTTCCACAGGATCCAATATTGGGACCATTCCAATTTAACATCTGAGTCAGGATTTGGCAGCTTGGTTTTCTGATCCCAGCAAATCCATGCAATGAGTACTGTAAAGCCATTTTCCCATTGCAAGATTTTGGTTACTTCTTAAAGTATGTTAGTTACCCACAAAGGTAGTTAGGAGTTAAGTGTCCTGAAGCGTCTGACAATACTCATTTCTATATTTATCAAACACTCGGCTGATGTGTCTATTCTCAGTCAGTACGTGGAAACTATAATCAGATGGATAAGGATTAACAGATTGAAACTAAATCCACTGCAAGTGAGATTTGACAGGAAAATATTCTCAGGTTCTAGAAGGCACACAGGTCTTTCTACAACTGATGTGTTTGTTATTTCCCTAACAAAATGCGTTTAAAAAGAAGGTTTTTAAATATAGAATAGCAACTTTATAAAGTAGGTGTAATCCATAGAACTCTTTTTCAGCCAGGCATGATAGCAATAACAATGGCACAAGTTATATACCACTCCATAGTGCCTTACAACACTCTCTGAGCAATTTACAACGTCAGCATATTTCCCCCAACAATCTGAGTTCTCATTTTACCAAACTTGGAAGGATGGAAGGCAGAGTCAAGCTTGAGCCAGTCAGGATCAAACTCTTGTCAGCCTGCAAAACTGCATTCTAACTCTTGCCCAGAGGTGGGTTCCTACCAGTTCGCACCTATTCGGTAGAACTGGTTCGTCAAATCTACCGAACCAGTTAGAAGAGGTTCCACCAGTGGACCCGGAAAGCAGGCCATACCTACAGAAGAGGTTCCAAAATTTTTTGAAACCCAGCACTGGCAAGGATCTTGTAACTTGACAGCTTTAAGACTTGCATGCTTCAATGCCAGAGTTTCTGAATAGCTACTTGGACCGACCTAAGTACTAATTCATAATTTCATATCCGGTCACATGGGCGGCAAGCCACTCCCATCCGGTCACATGGGCGGCAAGCCACTCCCACAAAGGAGGCCACACCCAGAGAGTAGGTTCGAACAATTTTTGAAACCCACCACTGATTCTGACCATTGCCCCACCAGGGCTCATGATGTAGAGTTTCTATTTTTTCTTGAATAGAGACCTTTGCAGTGCTAATTTTCATTTCTAAAAAAAAATCTCATGTTCGACTATTAAAATATATTCCCTTCAGTGTAGGGACCAAAGATTCTGACATTTCAGTTACAGAAAAAAAACTTATCTGCAAGTATTTAGACAGTTTTGCTGTTTTCATTATCTAGTAAAATGTAGAATTAGTACTATAAAAACATTTTATTCCTAGATATGTGCTTGAGGAGCACCTCATCTTACTTTATCAAACTTCTTCTCAGCTTCACGTTTTAACATGATGTTTACATGAAATATAAACTGTCAATGAGACAGAGGACCTTAACAAGAAGAACTCTGATACTGTGGGGGAGATAATCTCTTATCTGCAGTTTTCCCCAACCACTTTATTTTAGTAATATAACATAATTGCCTCTCTTTCTCTGTAACAAGCATGCAAATATTTAGTTTGGTTTTTGGTTGCCTCTGCAATGTTCCTGATTTGTTTTTGTTTGAAACACAGCAGTTAATTATTTCCTGCCACTAATATTTTCCCTCTATCTTTTGACATCATGGCAGAGAAAAAAAACATTTTTCTTGCAATATTTCATATAGAAGCAAAAATGTTGCTACTGCTTGAAACTATGCAGCTATTGGGCTATTTGAAACCTTAAGTTTACTCACTCTGCCATTACACGCCTCACATTGTTCGCGTATAAAGATGGGTTTTTCTTTTCCTCTTCAGAAGGTATATACACAGGTAGGAACTATACACAGGAAAATAAGTTTTAATACACAGTCATTATCACATTACACAAACATATAATACTGGTGTTTTGAAGACGAAGAAATGTTATGAGAATAAGCATTTAAAATTAGTAATAAAAAAAAACCTAACAACATGAAGCCTGAATAGTTATCATTGAGAATACCAGCACGACAAGCTCCGTATTTGGCTTTCTTTCCCTCTATTAGCATGTTCTAAGAACAAATGTAACCCTTCAGAAAGCAAATGACTATTTTTACACAAATTATGTTTCTATCTTTGTATTAAGATTTCCTGTCACTGCAGTTATTCCATTTCCCCCATCATTCAAGCCTTTAAACTGGGGAAACCCTTTTTATTTAAAAGAGCGCTCAGATGTGAAATGGATTTCTTTCCTGCCTCTGGGTACGGTATGGTTTAGGTTTATTAGATTTATATGCCGCCCTTCTCCCAAGGACTCAGGGCGGCGTACAACATTAAAAGAAACATATAATACAAAAGTTAAGAAGAAATTAAACAGGATATCCCAAACCCAATTAAAATTGACAATGACGCATTTTTTTAAAAAAAGAATTAAAATTAAAATTAACAATGATCAATAATTTATTTTGTTTTGTTTAGGCCAGGCTGGCTTAGGGCGCGTCGGAAGGACTGGAGGTCGGGGATTATACGAAGCTCCGGGGGCAGCTCATTCCAGAGGGAAGGCGCTCCCACAGAGAAGGCTCTCCCCCTGGGGGTCGCTAGCCGACACTGTCTGGCCGACAGCACCCTGAGGAGGCTAACTCTGTGGGATCGCACTGGACGGTGGGAGGCTACCGGTGGCAGTAAGTGGTCTCGCAAGTACCCTGGGCCTAAGCCACGGAGTGCTTTAAAGGTCATAATTAGTACCTTGAATCACACCCGGAAGACAACCGGCAACCAGTGCAGGCTGCCTAAAAGGGGTGTAACATTCTTGTCCTCCTCCAAATAGTTTACTTATCAGAATTAGCGAAATGATTGCTTCAGTTGCCTTTTCAATATCTACTCAAAATGTAGAGATGAAGTTGAAGTAACTCAAAGTAATTTCCTTAACAATATTCTTTAAAAAGTACAAGAGTGATTTTTTTCCTTACTATCTTGGATTCAAAATATAATAGACATCTGAAATAACCTGAGTGAACAATATTTGCAAACACATTGGAGACATGGAAGAATATCTCCACTACCTTACTATCAGTCTAAATTGTTGTATATGCTAATAGCTGCACAAAAAGTTCAGAAATTGCTAATTAGCTTCAAATTACAATGTACTTTTTAATGAATTAAGTTTATTAAAATATTTAATATAGAATAATTAATTATTTTAAATGGTATGTTTTCAAGAAAAAAACCACCATTTTGCAAAGAATATATGTTATGTTGTAGGAACTGTACTACAATAAAACAATAAAGCGGAACATAGGAATTTTTCTTTGAGAAAAATAAAAAGCAACTGTTCTTTGTGAGAATGATTAAGTTGCAGTAAAAGAAAATCAAACAAAATTCAGTACTTTTATATATTGGTCTTAAGAATTTTAAACAATTTGTGGATAAAAGAATAATTAAAATCCCATTAGTTAAAGTTATAATGGCAAAATGACATTAATAAAAACGTTATCTGCAAATAGACAATAATTTTAGTTACAAATACACATTTTTACCAAGAATATGGTTTAAATTCCATTAGCATGGGAAATATGTTAATTTATAATATACAGTATATGGCCATGTTTCAATTTGTTTTATCATAATGTCATTAATGAAATTATATGCTAAGCAGATATGAACAATTAGTATTTAGTTTCTGTTAAAGATCTCATTCCTGCTTGCACTTTCCATATAGATGAGTAAAAGCTAAGCATCATTACTATTAAGAAATTTGTACTGTATTGAAGTAAGAGTGTATTAATAAACAGAGATGTATTGCTTTATATTTTGATAGAAAAATTATTTGTTTGATTTTCATGAAAGGAAATATTCCTTGAAAATAACTCTATGGGATATTGGAGAAGATACATCTCGGGAAAGCCTGATAGAAGAAAGCCAAATGTTAAATGTAAAGCTTGGCTTAGCTAAAATAGTGTTAAATAGTGCCAAAAAAACTCTTCAGTTACCTACCCCATTCATATATCAACTTCATATCTCATTATTTGGGTTGGTTTAATTACTCCTTTGATGAAGTTAAGTAAAAATACTTATTATGACAAAAAAAGTCATAAATCTCTATTATTATGTTCTACTGCACATAAATACAGAAAGAACATCACTAAAAGGGAGTTGTGGTTTTTTTTTTATTTCTCTCTTCCAATATCTATGGAATAAAGTGCAGATTAATTACACTTGTGTTATTATACTTACCTCTATTTCCACGAAGTTATGAAACTGACATAAGGTAAGCCACAGAATTGTCAACCTTAAGAATAGAAGAATAAAATAGATTAAAACTTTAATGTCACTTTAAATGTACACTAATCAGCATACATTAAAATGAAATTTTGTTGTATTCAGCTCTCAAAAGATAACCATTATGCATATACCCACATACCCACACATATGACACAGAGAAACATCAGTCTGGTTTGAATGTGTGTGTGTGTATGTATATATATATATATATATATATATGTATGTATGTATGTATGTATGTATACATATGCATATATATACATATATACACACACACACACACACACACACACGGCAAAAGAAAAAGAAATCTTGCAAATTTGCAAGATGGGTGGCTTAAGAAACAAGGATGTTACAGAATTTAGTACTCCCTCTAGAGATACTACAACATCTCTTCCCAAAGGGGAGCAACAGAAACAGATTGTGAAGTGCGTTTGTGGGGTCTCTAACAATACTTCGAGCTCTAAGCACATAGTGCTTATAATCAGCAATCTGAAGAATGGGAAGCGAGTTTCCTATACTCTTCTCAGCTGTCCTTATCACTCTCTGTATGGACCTTTTTCCTATACTCTTCTCAGCTGTCCTTATCACTCTCTGTATGGACCTTTTATCTGAGGCACTGCTGCCACCAAACCAAACAGTGATGAAGTTTGTTAAAATGCTCTCAATCATGCCTCTATAAAAAGTGGCCAGGACAGAAGGAGAAAGATGTGTTCTCCTCATCCAATTCAGGAAATGCAAAGGCTAGTTTGCACGCTTCACTAAAGATGAAAAAAAAAATCTTGCCATTTGACTAGTTCATATACTATGATCAGTTCTGTTGTTAACATTAACATTTTAAATCTTGAAACAACTAGTATTCCAATGTTTTTGTTTTGTCTATTCTTGAAACAAAACTCAGGACTTTTCAAATATATGGGCTTTTTTATGTCTCATGATTGGTACATTTTGTGACTCATTATTATTTTTTTTCTACCCTAGCAAATGCACCAATCGGCACTGCCATGCACCTAATGCTATTAGTTTAGGCTAATGGTATGTAGGCTAGAGGTGTGTCATGAGCTGGCATGCTAGAGAAACTAACCATATGGTTTAGCATGCGAAAAGTCATGTTGGATTCTGTTCTGTTGCTGGAGAGAAAATTATTATCAATAATTTATTATGACTGGAATAGACTACTACTGCAGCTAGTATTATGATATCTTACTTAGGCAACCTTGTCTATTCCCCTGCATTCCATTCTAGTTGGAGGTGGGCGAATTGGTAGTGGAAACTGGGACTAGGTCGCGAAATCGGTAGGGGCGGCAGGCTGACCATGCCCCAAACCGGTTTCCCCATGGCCCATGCCTTTCCCAGCATGTTTTTTTACTCTGTTTTTAATGTTCTGCGCATGCACAGAAAAATTTGCGGGCAACTGCGCAAAGTACGCGCACAACAAACCGACAATAATGCTGCCAGCAATCCACCCGATTCTAGTATTGTGCTTATATTTTAGTTCTAAATTAAAAATTAAATTTAAATCTTTAAAAATTCTCCCATTAAAGATAAGAACATCTCTCCTTAAACTCCCTCAACCTTTGTACTACGAACTTGCCTTTAAGGAGAAATTAATTATTTCAGCTGGATGCATACTAATATTGCTATCTCTGCTGTGCTTCTTGGTGGAGTATATATACTTTAAAGAGAGCCTTTCACACAGAGATGCATAAAGCTCTTGTAGTAGCTTTGTATTTTCAACTTCCAGTCTCAAACAGCATTAGTGACTCTTATTAAAAAATATTACCGTAGCCAGTTCTAATGAAAACTGCGTAGCAAATAGCACTCAGTACTGAATATCAACCTCCCCTCCCCCTGTTTGCAACATTAGAATAAGAAATGAGGGAGCAAGGATCATGTTCCAGGCTCCCTTTTTTCTTATGGTTGGGATATTTGAAATATTTCACTGTCTCATAGCCAGATCAGGAAATTGGGATAAGATTTTCAAGTTGCATTATTTGCTCTAAGGTGAAAACAAAACACATGTTTTTATTTCATCCACAATCCTACAGGTATTAACAATGCATTCTATTTGTTTTAAAAATTGTTTCATAGAGGACATGCCTCAAACAACATTAACAATCCTCAGAGTAGTCAGATCACTTTGGATACCAATTGTCAGTTTTTATTTTAGAAATATTAAGTCACTGCCCTTTACATCTGAGCAAAAAATAATTTGGAGGGCGAATGTCACACTAAATCTTAGAGTAATAAATAAGTCAAATAGTATGTCACTGACTTACGCTCCTGGACCTTGCCATGTCCATGTAATCGTATCCTATAAACAAAATAATTGTTTTAAATATAAGTGTCACAACTTGTTGCCCTACTCTCAACATATTAACAGGCTTCATCAGAAAAACAGCATCCCTTTAGCAGTAGATAGATATGATACACTAATCACAGTATCATTTCAAAGATTTTGAAAATGATTAATTATTTAAATTAGAAATATAAAGCCAGGTGTTAAACTTTACATGCTAATTTTATGTCTTACACCAGTGGTTCCCAAACTTGGCAACTTTAAGACTTGTGGACTTCAACTCCCAGAATTCTCCAGCCAGCTCAGAGCTCCACAAGTCCACAAGTCTTAAAGTTGCCAAGTTTGGGAACCACTGTCTTACACAAATAACATTTCTATTAGAAATATTAGAAATAGAAGTATTAGAAATAAAAAATTAATCTATACCCTCAGAAATAAGACTTCAAGGCAGATAAAATAATGAAGCGTTACAATGGAAATCTATTCCAAGAAATGTGGGCACAAGTCCACGAATGGCATGTCAACATATTATCTAACAGAAAATTGTACTGACTGGATTGATTCTGCAGTCATGGGCTATTTTAATCTGAAGTATTTCGCAGTACTGGTGTATGGTAATAGCATAATAGAGGCTAATTCCATCACTGTTCCCATGTTTGTATTGGGCCTTCCTTCCAGGGTGGAATGAATATTATATCAAAGAAAAATCTTTTCATAATTATCCACAACTTAAAGCCAAATTGTTGAATGGGCTAGCAGAGGATTAGAGGAGGGGGAGTAAGAAGGAAATTGAGAGATGAGAGTGAAAAGTGGACATCAACAGCACAATGAAAAGTGCTCAATAAGAAAATGAAACTGAAGAGTTAGCCAGAGAGTTATGAACATCCCTTAATTTGGAGCTCAAAATATCGGCTGTACTTATACCAAAACAATTCTTTCTAACCAATTCTTATCCCCTACCCAATCTGATTTCTCTAAGTCAGACTATTGCTTAGAAAGAGTGCTAAACTGGTATAGCAATAGCAATAGCAGTTAGACTTATATACTGCTTCATAGGGCTTTCAGCCCTCTCTAAGCGGTTTACAGAGTCAGCATATTGCCCCCAACAACAATCCGGGTCCTCATTTTACCCACCTCGGAAGGATGGAAGGCTGAGTTAACCTTGAGCCGGTGAGATTAAAACCACTGAACTGCAGATAACAGTCAGCTGAAGTGGCCTGCAGTACTGCACCCTAACCACTGCGCCACCTCGGCTCTTGGTATGAACAGGTCAACCGCCATCTAGTATTGGTCGTTTGATTTCACGGAATAGATTTGAAAAGATACTTTCAAATAATTTCTTAATATTTCCTCTAATAGACAGTATTATTTCAGATATTAATATACACAATTGGTACAATACATACCAGCTTGTTTGGATAACGTAAGATCACTGGTTGCACAGGTACTCCAGGGATAAACGCTCCTAAAATATGCATGGGATACATATTTAATTAGAACAATCTCTTGCTCTAAGCTATTATGGCCTTAAATAAAACTGAATAGATCTAAATCCAAGGAGAACTCACTAAAATCAACGGCTATTAAATTACTTACATCCAACTTAAGTACTGCTGATTTCAGTAACTCTGTTCTAAGCCTGATTAAGCCTGGATTTTGGATTGTGTGAGCAATGGAGTATCTGTGTTAACTAATACTTTAGCAGTATTTATTTTCTAGACAATATAAACAGCAATATTTCCCTGCCAATATAATCTCTTGGCGTTGATATATGTCTGTGAAGATTTTCAGTCCCTCAGGGCATGGTTATCCCCCAAAGTGCTTTTTTTTCCTCCAAAAGGCAACTGGACTTAATTTTTTTCTTGAAGACATTTTTCCTTGATGTTGATATATATATTTTCCAGAATGGACAGAGCAGAAGTTCTATTACAAGCCTGTTCATTGGAATATACATGGTGTTTTGAAAAAGAAACATTACAAGATGAAACGGATGGTTCTGCCCTTTTTAGAAGAGTTTTAAATTTGAAAGAATTCTGATTTGAGTCTAAAATAAACGTTTTGGACTCAAATTAGGGCCATTTCAACCTGAGAATACTTCCAGAATGGAATAACCAGATGAAATAGCCCATTTTATGCTCAATGTTCTTTGAATTTGAAATGTATTGCATATTTTTATATTTGTTTTCCAATGACACCCCTTTTTAAAAAAGGAAAACAAATCTGTTTTATATAGATTTTCCACAAAGATTTTAAGTTTATGTCTTACAAATATTTATGCGAATGTAATTGACATTATTCTTGATAATCTCAACGGAACAGATATTAGATGGAAGAAAAATGCATTATAAATCAAATGTATAATTGGAAAATTAGAAAGACCTCCCAAGTGAACAAATCAAGACTGTTTTATGTGTTTTTCCAGTTTCTGCAATGCAAAAATTAACATCATCTTTGGACAATTGCTAGTACCCTTCTAGATTTGCATTATTAACGTTCCTATTTTGGTTCATCATTTTAAATTTCTTTAGAATTCAGCAATTTACCCATAGGAGTACAAAACTCTTTGTCAAAGTCCCAACAAAGGAGGACTTAGGGTTTTTGTATAAAGACATCTCTAATTCCATTTATATGTTATCCAGTTATTGAAACTGTTATTTAAATCTATTAAACCAAACATTTCTCCTTAATTAAGAAGTTTCCAAATTTTAATTTTAGTTTTCTTTTCCTGTCTCTGAGAGCTTAGGTCATGCCATTGGGGAAGGGACCAGTAATTGGTAGTATTAGGAAAGATTAATGCAATGCAGTCAATTATTGACAATACGCAATCACAAAAACCTGGATTATAAATTCAAATATATCCACATATTTCATAAGTTATGCAGTCTGAGTATTTTAAAGATATTTTCTTGAATCTCATAGCAGTAAGTAAACACAAAAGCACATACTGTATTTTTCAGAGTATAAGACGTACCCTCAAAAAAGAGGCTGAAAATCTGGGTGTCTCTTATACACTGAATACAGCATTTTTGCCTCCCGAAACTCCACCTCCTTCACCAAAATGGCTGTGCATAGCTTTTAGAAGGCTTTCAGAGAGTTCCTGGGGCTGGGAGGGCAGAAATGAGCAAAAAACGGCCCATTTTTCCCTCCCCAGCCCCCAGCAGCACTCTATAAGCTTCCTAAAAGCTATCCATGCCCCTTTTTTGACAAAAAACAGGTCCACTTTTGCGAAAAATGGACCGTTTTTGGCTCGTTCCCCTCCCCCCGGGAGCGTACTACAAACCTCCTAAGGGCTATTCGTGCCCTTTTTTTGAAAAAAACAAAAACAAAACGGGCCACTTTTGGGAGGTTTAAAATCTTTTTGAAAAATGTTCCTCTTCAAAACCTTCTGCGTCTTATACTCCAGCGCGTCTTATACTATGGTGCATCTTATACTCCAAAAAATACCGTATATCAAAAAATAGCTTTGCATTTTCCCAGGGAACAGTCAGAGCATTTTGCAAAGTTTTACAAATATTTGAATTTTTAAAGTATTTTTGGTCAATTAAATTCTGCAAAGCATAATATTTACATATGTATAAACGTTATAAAAATACTCAGTAGTTACTCCACAAAGGAAGGAAACAGAAAAGGACATATTTGCTGTAATGTAGGAAGTGAAACTGAGCAATAATGAAGACTGAATTGCATTGTTTCAAAATCCAAATCTATTAAAGGAAAGTTGTCCAAAATACTTACCAGGTTTGAATGTAATTAGGCAGGATCGATTAGTACAGGTTCCTTCTGGGAATATCATTATCTTAAAAAAAAAAAAAAAATCAAAATGCTTGGTTAACATTGTTAGCCATCTGGTACATCCTTTTAGGAAACATGTTTCAAATGCAGAATTTAGTCTTCAATTTGCTATTTGAAGCACTTGTAGAGGGAAAGTAATCTCTGAAAGAATTCATGGAATGAGGCCTAGTATAAGCACTCTCATTTTGGCACTGTAAAAGGCAGGAAGTACAGTTAATGTTTTCTCTCCATAAACCCATTCCTTCTTATCTAAGAAGATAGCTCTTTACTGCTTAAGAAGAAAATACACCGAGAAAGCAGCCACTAATCTATCTCTTCAGAGCCCATGTTTGGAATTCCTCAAACTTCTTCCAGTTCAGGGAACTCATTCCCAGGAATGGCCAAACCACCCTTGCAAGTTGTAGTCAATTTGAGGGCTACATTATATTAAATTGGAGAATGTTGAAAAAAGGGAATACAGTGATCACTAAATCCATAAGGAAATGCTAAATTGCTTGGTTCATTCAATTCTGAGAAAAAGACTGTTGATTAAGAGACATAATTTATGAATCAATGTAAGGAAATTCTAGGGGGGAGGGAAATACTCATATTTTCTTTTTTTTATTTTTTATTTTAAAAAAATTAGTTTAATTAGTTTTATTACAGAAAAAGCACAAAAAAAAAAGAATCATCTTTCATTACATCTTGTAGAAAGCGTATCCATTGGTCACAAGTACATTTCGTGCATTCCTTCCACAATCACATATATTCCATTCAGTTTGAATTGTATATGTTAAAAATTTACATATTTTTCTATCACCATGCCACCATTTTCATTTAATTAAGATTTCAAGAACACAGCCACCTGCTGGCATTTTTTTCTTCTTCCCCCAGTCTCAATCAATCTGCCATATCTTTATATCTTTATAACATATTCTAAAAAAAAAGGTCAATTAATAGGACATCTAACATTTCCTCTCCCTAACATATCTTTATTATTGTTACAGTTAACTAGAGGTTATTTACTATTTTTCTCACCTCTCCTCTCCACAGGCGCAAAAAAGCAGCAATCTCTAAACAACAATCTATTAATATGTGTTAACAAAATGACCATTTAAAATCTAAAACAATCTAAAAAATGTTGACATTTCTAGTTGATAATCACCAAAGTATACATTAACATTCCCTTTTGTTATTGTAGTTAAAAGAAGACAGAAAAAAAAACAATTGTTTGCTATTTATGTCACGTCACCTCCAAATCCAATTCTAATCCAAATTATTATACCTTCATAACAGGATTTTGGGGGGGGGGGGGGGGAGAGATACTCTAATCCAAATTATTATACCTTCATAACAGGATTTGGGGTGGGGGGATACTCTTATTTTCTAAGCTTGCTTTTCTCTGAAATGAATAGAGACTTTCCCCTTCTAAAGCATACAATTATTGCTCTAAAATCATTCATTCATTATGTTTATTATACAGTAAACAACAATGGTCAGTGTTTATTATGATTGCAGAAATGGAAGGCCTTTGAAAGGTCATGGAGGTTTCATTACCTAGGCTCTACAATGACCACATTCCGTAAGCAAAGTGCTGCAATAACACAACAAGGTAAGTCACAACAGGCTATTACAGACTTCTTTTACAAAAGGTGAATAGAACAGTTCATTTAATGACAGTTCAAATTATAAGGGCACTGAATAAAGTGACTTATGATGTTTTTCACACTTAACAACCTTTGTAGCGTCCCCATGATCATGTGATCAAAATTCAGATGCTTGGCATCTGGTTCATACTTATGACCGTTGTAGCGTCCTGGGGGGGGTCATGTGATCACCTTTTGTAAGCTTCTGACAAGCAAAGTTAATTGGGACACCAGATTCACTTAATAACTTATCAACTGTAATGATTCACTTAACCGTGGCAAGAAATGTTGTAAAATGGGGTAAAACTCACTTAACAACGGAAATTTTAGGCTTAATTGTGGTCATAAATCGAGAACTACCTGTATATGAATACCTATCCAGTGATCAAGGGCAATGAATACTGTTGATAAATACTGCTGGTAAAGAACTGTACCAGCTTGCCACACTGACCTCATTCATCTATCACATTCAGGTAAGCTTACGATTGGAGAACATACCAGCTATACGTCTCCTGAAAATAGATGTAGCTAATGCCTAAGCTTTGTTAGTGAATATAATATAGCACCCAAATAAAGAATGTTGGTTTTGATAGTAAGAAAACAGAGAATTAAGCTATTAAGCAACTCAAAACCGTGGCACGACAAAACCGCGGTCCACTAAAGCGCGCCCGATTAAAGCGCATACCTGACATCATCAGCAGCGCGACAAATACGACCGCAGAGAAAAAAGGGCGCTTTAAAAAGCGCTTTTAAAGCAAGCCGATTCACGTAAAGGTAAGGGTTAGGTTTAGGTTTAGGTTTAGGTTAAGGGTTAGGGTTAGGTTTAGGGTTACGTTAAGCGTTAGGGTTAGGTTTAGGGTTAGGTTAAGGGTTAGCATTAGGTTAAGGGTTAGGTTTAGGTTTAGGGTCAGGTTTGGGGGGGTTAGGGTAAGGTTTTCGCGTTAATTTTAACTTTACCGCTCACAGCATGATGTTTTCGTCGCGCTGTGATGACGTCAGGTACGCGCATTCGTCGAGCGCGCTTTAGTCTACCGCGGTATTGTGGTGGAACCCTCAAAACTTCATTCCTAGATTTCCTTTTAACTGATAAAATCCTATGTTCCAAATCCTGAGAAATCTGATTAATCAAACCAGAGTATTAATTCATATTCATTTATGCGAAAAAAATCTGTAGCCTGAACACCAATGGATTCCTGATAATGCAAACCCAGCAAAGCACAGAAAAATTCAAGCAACCATGTATGAGAATTGTAAGAATTATGTACCCTTCACTGCAGAATTATAATTATAACACAATACTGTTTCACATTCAAGCATCCATGTAAGAATCACTTGTCAATGGCTTTCTTAGGCTCAATGTCTTCTACAAACAGATGTTTAACTGGGATATTACTTTACCGATAAACAATGGATCAGAAATTTAACCTTAAACTCTTAATTAATTTAGAAATACCTAGATAAGAGCGCTTAAATATTTTAAATCCAACTTATATTTATTTGTTGCTGGCAGTCTTTGAACAATTGCTGCTATAATATAAATAACTTCTGTTCATAGGAGTCTTTTTATTGTTTTCAGAACATACCCATTTCTTTATTTTTAGTGGAGTCCAATATAACAATTATATCTAATTCCTGTTATTTTAAAGACCTTCAACCCTTCTAATGGATATCTAGTTTTTTATTTCAGTATATCAATGATAATGCTTTTCTGTTTAGCACCATGCTGGATACTTTGTTTTCTGCTCTATTTTCTCCCTCTTTCCTTTCTAAAAAGAAAATAAAGTACTCAGAACGAAATCTTTTCAATTAAAGCCTACACCTGGCCACATCAACTGGACACTTCACATTCTTTTCTGCTCCAATAAAAATCAAAATAAACACATGCTAATTGAGGACCTTAAAATGATTCCTCTGGAACGACTTCCCCGTGGAGATCCGGACCCTCACTACCCTTCAGGCTTTCCGCAAAGCCGTCAAAACCTGGCTGTTCCGACAGGCCTGGGGCCGATGAGTTCCCACCCCCTCTCGAATTTGTGTGGCTGTTGGTTGCTTTTAAATTGTTTTTGTATTTTGTTTGTTTGCCTTTTGTTTTTGTCTGTATTATCCCTTTCCCCTTTGGTTTGTTAGCCGCCCTGAGTCCCTTCGGGAATAGGGCGGCATACAAGTGCAATAAACCTTCTAACCTTCTAGATTCTTTCCTTTCCCTTTGTTTTAAAGTGGGAAAAAATGCTCTTCCTCAGCAACTCTCCTCTGAGTGCTTACGTTCTGTGGTGTGAAGACTGCTGTGGCTGTCATCCACTTAAGGCAATAAAATGAAGAAGAAAATGTGGTTGGGGATGATATATAGAGCCGGACGTAGCGGTAGCGTGAGAAGGAAGATGAGGCCAAGGACAAGCCCCACAATATACCGTGAAACATTCAGGAAAGAAGGCTGAATGAAAATGAAGAGAATCTGACTAAGGGGCAGGATTGTAATTCAGACTTCCTGGTCAACTCAATATGTCTGGCACACATGTTTTTTTGCTCATCTGCCTGTGGTTTTTTTCCCCTGTTTTGCTAATCCTAGATTAGTAGATGAGCACAATTCCTAAGCCAAGGAGACAGCTGTGCAAAAATACAGGTTTTAAAATAAAAAGATCATTCATGTCTCACAACTACGTGCATTCATATTTTTTTTAAAAATGATTGCAAGACAGTGCCACAATTCCCCAAGAAAAAGAAAGCTCAAATGTCCTACCATATGCAAAGAGAGGAAAAAATGAAAATTGATCTCATAACCTGAAAACTCTCTCACCACTATTTGTAATACACAGTACTAGACTGAAAATTCGATAGCCGTTAAGTACCATGTAAATAGTAAAATGAATGACCACCATAGAAAAGAGAACCATGATTCTCAAGATCAGACATCTATTAAACAAAAGAACTAGAATGCTAATGGATCAAAAATTTCATTCAAATGAATTATTAATTATTTCAAATAACATAATAAATCTATATGTAGTCAAAATTATAGACAAAAACAATATTTCCTTTGCCTGCAAGTATTCGGAGAAGATAGCTTCACATCCTCCTTCATAAATATTCATGGGCATATCACAATTTAGAAATAGAAATATGGGCTAAATATTCCTAAGTATTATTTTAAAAAAAGCAATGTTTCTGTTCTTATAGGTAGGTTTACCACTTTAAATCAAGTTATGTATAGGAGAGAAGTCAGAAAATGCTAATTCAACAGGGCAATGAATAATTCTGAATTCAAACCACTGTTGGGATTCCAAATGGTGATGGCTATTATGTTGAAAAAAAAATAGCATACTTATAGCATTTCTTTACACGCAAATAATACAATTAAATTAAGATGCTTTATCAATACCTGTGGCCATTTGCCATTAGACTGAGCGCGCCGTCTTATCTCCTCAACAGTTTTTCTGCGGGAATCCTGATCCAATCGAGATACAAATACAGGTCGAATGTATTTAATTAAAGCTAGAAAGAAACACAAAAAGATCAACATTCCCAAGGGTGTTCCTTTGGTATTACCATATTTTTCAGAGTATAAGACGCATCGGAATATAAGACGCACCAAGGTTTTGAAGAGGCAAATTTTTAAAAAATGTAGGTAGGTAGATAGAGGAATAGAGAGGGAGAGAGAGAGAAATACAGTAGGTAGGTAGGGAGGGGGATAGAGAGAGAGAAAGAATGAGAGAGAAAGAGAGAGAGAAAGAGAAATTCAGTAGGTAGGTAGGGAGAGAGAGTAGGTAGGTAGAGGGATAGAGAGAGAGAGAAATACAGTAGGTAAGTAGGGAGAGAGAGTAGGTAGGTAGGTAGGTAGGTAGGTAGAGGGATATATATATATATATATATATATATATATATATATATATATATATATATATATATATATATATATATATATATATATATATATATATTAGATTTTTTACAACCCCTGGTAAGCCCCAATTATGGGAGGAAGCTAACTGCTTCCATCATCTGTCATTCGGCTCGTCACAAGAGTCCATCACGACAGAAACCCAATATTTTTACTGTTGCCTTTGTTATATTTGTGTTTTTTTATTTGTGCTGATAAATAAATAAACACAAATATAACAAAGGCAACAGTAAAAATATTGGGTTTCTGTCGTGATGGACTCTTGTGATGAGCCGAAGGACAGATGATGGAAGCAGTTAGCTTCCTCCCATAATTGGGGCTTACCAGGGGTTGTAAAAATCTAATATATATATATATATATATATATATATATATATATATATATATATGTGTGTGTGTGTGTGTGTGTGTGTGTGTGTGTGTGTGTGTGTGTAGAGGGAGGGAGGGAGGGAGGGAGGGAGGGAGAGAAATAACAGTAGATAGGGAGTGAGAGAGAGTAGTTAGGTAGATAGATAAAGGGACAGATAGATGATAGATAGATAGATAGATAGATAGATAGATAGATAGATAGATAGATAGATAGAGATAGGTAGGTAGGTAGGTAGGTAGGTAGGTAGGTAGGTAAGGAGAGAGAGAGAGTATGTGTGTAGGTAGGTAGGCAGGTAGGTAGAGGGATAAATAGAGAGAAATAGAGATAGGGAGAAATACAGTAGATAGGTATGTGTTTCTGCTGGCACAGCACTTGATCAATGTAATTCTCACCAATCAGTTAAAGAGCTTTCCAAAAGGAAAAAAGTATTTTTGCACTCTGCAAACCTCCCCAAAATGGCAAGTTTTTCACAAAAATGGACTCGTTCCCCCCCCCCCAAAAGGCATGAATAGCCTTGGGGGACTTGCAGAGTGCTTCGGGGGGGAGGGCAAAATGAGCAAAAAAGGCCCATTTTTCATGAAAACGGGCCCGTTTTCCATCAAAAAATTTGCATGCATAGCCTTATGGAGACTTATAGAGTGCTGTTGGGGGCTGGGGGCAAAAAATGGCCCATTTTGTGTTCATTTCTGTCCTCCCCAGCCCCCAGGAATTCTCTGAAAGCCTCCATAAGGGTATGCACGGCCATTTTGGTGAAGGGGGCGGGGCTCCGGGAGGCAAAAAATTGCTGTATTCAATGTATAAGACGCACCCAGATTTTCAGCCTCTTTTTTGAGGAAAAAGGGTGCGTCTTATAGTCCGAAATATGCGCTATTTAAGTTATGTAAAATGTATCAATAATAGAAGCAAACCAAATATAATTAATAAACCCTTCTAGGAAAAAAAGACAATGTAAATGTTCATTTTTTCTTTATACTTGACAACAGGAACCACCGTTGAGTGCTACAATAGTAGCAATACATTAAAAATAAACTAAAACAAACTTGTTAGTTATTACTTTGCATATTAAACCCTTAAACTGAAAGCACTTTTTAAAATCCAACTTAACATACCCATTTTATTCTTTTTTTAAAAAAAATTACCTTGCTGAATTGAGAACAATTTGAAGCTCCAAACACTTGAGACAGTTACTTGTTCTAGGTGACATGAAAACTTAACTAAAAAGCCAAAGCATAGCAGCCTAGAGAAAAGTTTATCAATCCAATGCCATGCGATTTTAAAATTATGTTATTCCCTTCTTCCTAATTATCCCAGCACTGGGGTGAGGATCCCCAAGGGTGGAGGAAAAAAAAACCTATAAGATTTGCCCTTTTACTCAACTTCCTTATGAGTTGAGTTACAGAAACCTTCCCTGTTATTTAGGCTCATCCATTTGTTTTGGGCCATATCGTTCTAATATTGGGAAACAAAATAAAATCATAAGCTCAGTCACTATCACATGATCTTTCACTTAGTGACTGAGTTGCCAGTCCCAATTGTAGTTGCTAAATGAGAACTACTTGTATCAGGGGTTGGTTTCTCGCCCCGTTCCAACCGATTCGGTTGGAACGGGGCCGGCGGTGTCCTTGTGCACGCGCGCGGCGCACGCATGCGTACTAGCGTCTGTGCGATGCTCCAGCTGCTCCTGGAGGATCGCGCAGGCGCTGTATGCGTCCTGCGCATGCGTGGAAGCGCAGAACTCGTCAAAACCGGGTAAGGAGCGAGGGCGGGCGGGTGGGCCAGTCGCCGTTCCCGGAAGTTACTTACTTCCGGATTCGCCGACCAACAGGTTCGCAGGGACCGCCGCGAGCCGGTTGAAACCCACCCCTGACTTGTATGAGCAGAACTATCAGGAATCAAAGAAAAGTTTTACTTATGTACATGCAGCTTCTTTTCCTTCTCTCATCCTCCGTATTGCCTATGAAATATATTCTCAAATTTACATACCATACTCCATGACTCATTTGCTAGGCTATTTTACTGTACTTATTTATAACATCATGGACCTGCACGGTATTGTGTTACTTGTGAAGCAAAAGAAAAATAGTTGTCTAGGAAAGTTTCCTGTGCTTTCAAGAGGGAGAGGGGTAGGAATAGATTTTCTGAAAAAGGGGATGGGGTGAAAAACGAATCAGGGGTCTCAAACTGACGGCCCGTGAGCTGGATGCATCTTGCGCAGGCCACGCTCACCCCACCTCTGTGACGGGGGGAAAACATCGCAGTACATCACATGATATCATGAAGTTGCAAGTTTGACACCTGTGAGCTAGAGCAGTGGTTCCCAAACTTGGCAACTTTAAGATTTGTGGACTTCAACTCCCAGAATTCTCCAGCCAGCAGAGAATTCTGGGAGTTGAAGTCCACAAGTCTTAAAAGTTGCCAAGTTTGGGAACCACTGAGCTAGAGTAAGGAAGGTTGGTTGCCATCTTTCACCTGAAGCTCACATTACAATGTTATTTCCAAGAATAGAACTGAGCAACTTTTTAGATGCCATCTTTAGAATACAGAGATAAGGGAACGCAAGAGTCTCGGTGGATTGATAATATTATAGGTTATTTTTCAAAACAGAAATGTCAGCTGAATGTCCAGAGCTAATCCAGATACCTTTTCCAAATGATTTGCTCGTAGCATTACTATTGCTACAGTTCAGCTAAAGATGTGAGTCCAAGGGAGAATTTCTATTGTCAAATGTATTCCAAAAGTGCTAGCAAAAAATCCCCTCAAAACATTTATATTTGTATCAGTCTTCTTCGATTCCAGATACTCCTCACCCATGACAACACATGAATTTAAATGCCAGATTTTTCCTCAATTTAGTTAAACAGGTTTAAGCTTTTGGAGCGAGTTATTATTTTGTGTCACTTATTAAAAAACGAAATTCCATTGGTGTCTTAAGAATGCTGTTTAAATTAAATAAGAATTAAATTATTCTTCATGTTTACAGAAGCTTAGGCAAGAGCCTGATTTTGAGAAAAAAAATATAATAATATTTTCCATTTCCACAATAGGCAAAAAAGCTGTTACACACAAGGGGCTCAGCAATATGCAACAAGTTTTTGGGGGCAGCTCGAGTTCATCCTCAGCAATATGTGTAATTGCCTTTCTGATAATTTGAGTCCAGTTTTAACTACAAATGTTGCAAGCGAGCTACCTGAAAGAAAATTACATAGCAATTTTAAATTAAGAAGTGCAGTTGACTCCTTTGTTTATGGAATCACTTAAAAATGCCAACAAGTGTCATCAAACAAAGTAATTATCTGGATTCACAATCTAAGACAAACACTGATTAAGAAACAAACAGATAACACACACACATTCAACAAAATACTTTTTAACTAATATACTACTAACTGGAAACCTCTTACAGGCAACCTGGATTAAATGTGGTTCATTGGAAAATACAGAAAACCTAATATTTTCAAGCAGTTTTTTTTGTTTTAGGAGCCGAGGTGGCGCAGTGGTTAAATGCAACGCTGCAGGCTACTTCAGCTGACTGCAATTCTGCAGTTCGGCTGTTCAAATCTCACCGGCTCAGGGTTGACTCAGCCTTCCATCCTTCCGAGGTGGGTAAAATGAGGACCCGGATTGTTGTTAGGGGCAATATGCTGACTCTGTAAACCGCTTAGAGAGGGCTGAAAGCCCTATGAAGCGGTATCTAAGTCTAACTGCTATTGCTATTGTCCAGGTAGGACAAGAACACTCCGATGCCAATTGAAAACTTTTTTCTATAAATGCCTTTTTTGGTCTAAGGTAAGACCTCTGCAATAAAAGCTGTGCTGAAAGCCTAGAATAGAAACAGTTTGTGCAAAAAAATATGGATGAACTATTTATATCTGGTTACTGTAGAAGGTATAGATGATAATTATGGATTACCATCAATTCCAATATCTCTCTGCAACCATATGTTTTCAACTTTTTCTGAAATAAATCTTTGGTCTGAATCAACAGAGGCTTTTTTTACGAGATATACTTTCCTCCCATTTGAATGCCATGTGGTAGGCAAGCTAAGGTTAAAAACGGAAATAATTATGGAATTCCCTGCAAGTCTAAGCACTATAACCTTCAGTCAGTAGAGATGTTTACCATCTCATGAAGCCAAGTGCACTCCATAAAAATAAAGCATATAGGTATAAATAGAAGTTGTCTAAGGAGGACTATTTTCCCTGGCCTTAGTATTAGCAATAGCAATAGCAGTTAGACTTATATACCGCTTCATAGGGCTTTCAGCCCTCTCTAAGCGGTTTACAGAGTCAGCATATTGCCCCCAACAACAATCCGGGTCCTCATTTTACTCACCTCGGAAGGATGGAAGGCTGAGTCAACCCTGAGCTGGTGAGATTTGATCAGCCGAACTGCAGAACTGCAGTCAGCGGAAGTAGCCTGCAGTGCTGTATTTAACCACTGCGCCACCTCGGCTCGGTATTAAGCATGGCACCCTTTGTGGTTTAAGGTATTAACAGTTCCACCAAGAACCGGTACAATAATATACAGGCATGTGAAAAAAATAAGAATATCTCATTGAAATTTTTGACTTTTATCAATGTACAGACATTTGATCTTTATTTCAACAATATTGTTAAAGGGGATGTAATTTATCATGCACTACTTAACATTTTGTAATCCATTGTGTAAGTTAACATAAATCAATTTTCACATGTGAAAAGAGAAAGTACACAGCTGTACTTATTACCTCAAAGGTTTAAGATTAAAATCAGGTGCACAAGATCAGGTGCAAATGATTTAGAAAATCATCAGACAGGATCTAGTAGGAATCTGTATAATTGAAACCTCAGATATTTAGTTTGATTTGCCCTTTGTTTTTAAGTGTGTGGTATCACTGTACGTAGTACTAAAAGAGCTCTCTTGAGGTCTTCAGAAAGAATATGATAGATGCCTATATGTCTGAAAAGGAATTTAAAAGAGCTTGCCAAACAGTTCAACATCAATTATTCTACTGTTCTTTACATCTACAAGTGGAGAACATTTTAAACAATTGCCAACTTGCTCAGCCTGGGAACAAAGCACAAGTTACTGAATGAAGTCTCTAATCAAATCTTATTATGTGACTTTCGATAGTAGTCTTGCTACTGCCGATATCAAAGTAGTACTCAAGCGTACCAAAAGAAAAAAGCTTCATAAATTAGATCTCACAGGGGAGCTGTGCCAAGAGGAAACACTTGCTGTCCAGAAAGAACATCAGAACAAGACAAATGTTTACTCATGAACACCTAGACAAACTTTTGGAACAAAATGAACAGGATAAATAAGACAAAACGCAAGAGTTATTTGGCCATAATGCTTGAAGGCCTGTTCGGAGAAAACCAAAGACAGCATTTCACCAGAAGAAGACAATGCCAACTGCAAACCATGCTGGTGGCAATGTTATGGTTTCAGGCTGCTTTGCTACATCAGGAGCTGAGCAACAGGATCTAGTATGAATTCCTCAAAGTATTAGGTTAGTGAAGGAGAACCTTTTTTGGCTCGCGTGCCAAAAGCGGGGGGAGCACAGTGGGGTCGTGTGCGGGTGTGCCACACCCATAATGCAATGCACGACCCCAGCGCGCATTCACGCATGACCATCGCTCCCCCCCCCATTTTTTGCATGCTTTTTTTGTCCTCCCCAGGCTCCAGAGGTTTCATAGGAGCCTGGGGAGGGCGAAAACAGCCCCCCCCCGCTCCTCCCAGAGGCTCTCTGGAGGCTTCAGGAGCTTCCCTGAAGCCTCTGGAGCACAAAAAAACAGCCCTATGGGCAAACCAGAAGTTCAGGAACCGACTTCCGGTTTGTCTGTAGGGCTGTTTTTAGTCCTCCGGAATCTTCAGAGACCTTCTGGGGGCTTCCCTGAAGGCTCCGGAGGACGAAAAACAGCCCTACAGACAAACCGGAGTGACTTCAGGTTTGCTCGTAGGGTCATTTTTTGCCCTCCAGAGCCTTCAGGGAAGCCTCCAGAAGGTTCCTGAAGGCTCCGGAGGGCTAAAACTGACCCTACGAGCAAACTGTAAGTCCGTTTCTGAACTTCTGGTTTGCCCATAGGGCCATTTTTTGCGATTCGGAGGCTTCAGGGAAGCTCCTGAAGTCTCCGAAGGGGGCAGGGGAGGCTGTTTCGCCGTCCCCAGGCTCCTATAAAGCCTCTAGAGCCTGGGGAGGGGAAAAACAACCTTAAAAAAAGGCTGAAGTCAGCTGACAGGGAAACGCCTCACGTGTCCTGACAAATGGATCTGCATGCCACCTATGGCATGTGTACCATAGGTTCGCCATCCTGGTATTAGAGGATGCTTGAAAATAATATGAAACAATGTCAGAAGACTGAAGAACAACTGAAAATGCTCCTTGCAGTTGACCTGAAGCATTCTAGTGTATTCATCAAGAGATGAATCATCAAGAGATGGCTACAAACAAATAAAAGGAAATGGAGGGTAATGGAAAGGCCAGGTCAAAACCCAGATCTAAATTTCACGGATACGCGTGATTTGAAACAGGCTATGCAAGAAACCACTCAAACAGGCAAAAATTCTAATGGAAGAGTAGAAAATTTCTCCCCAGCTAATGTCAAAGACTGGGAGCGATGCCTATCCTGATGTTGTTTCTGCCAAAAGGGTTATATAAGGTATTAGAACAGAAGGAGATTGCATACACCATATATTAATTTTTGTTGAATAAATGATTGCAAAGTCATTTCTCAGAACTTTTTTGTTCAGTTATATCACCTTCATCTTTATATACTGTTTGAAATTACGAATTGTTGTATCCAAATATGTTTAAGCAGGAAAAATAGTTTACATGGGATGTATTTACTTTTTCATGTGGCTGTAGTTACAAAGAGATCTTGGAATCAATGGTAATCCATAAAATATTGTAGGTAACTTCAACAAATACTGTATAATTGAACCATATTTTTCAGTAGTTTTATCAGCATTCTAAACCTACTTGAGTAGAATAGTGGTCCTTGAAGTGATTTGTTAACACAGCCTTTGCTTAATTAATAATACATATCCCAACATTTTGAAGCCGACAAATAAGGGCTAATTGATAGATTCTCAAAATCCAAATACGACCCTATGAGAATGACTCATATAATAACAATGTATTAAAAATATGAAGCATTTTTCAGGAGGGCCCCAAGATTTTCTTTAAAATTCTGTTCTTTACATTCAAAAGGTAAAGCTTAGCTTAGCTGGTATTATGTTTAGAATTATTTTTCAGTTACCAAAACTAAGTGCAATCATCTGAATATTACTTGGAAGAATAATATTTTTACTTACTTCCCCACACAGGAATATCTTTGCTTTCAGCTTTCATAACAATGGAAGCCATAGTCATTGTCACTGGTATTGCATCAAAATACGACGAATGTGGAGCCAGCGTCAGAATTGCTGCTTCAGTGGGCAATGCCTGTCTGCCCTTCACATTTATCCAATGAAATCCACCAGCAAGCCACATTGTCCTCATAATTGCCTTCAGCAAGAAATCAATAATTCTGAAAACAAGTGAATACAACAGATGCAAAAGAAACCTTGTTATTTTAAAATAACAGGCTAACCCTTCCTAGTTGACCAAAACTTTTGAATATATTAAAAAACAAAGTTCTCGTTTCTTGAGAATGTTTTAATTTTAAAACATCATACTGTTATGTAAGATAATTAAAAATAGCTTAAACAGTAAAATGTGACCTATGTGCCCAGTGATTCCTCTGATTGATTTTATTATATATATATTTCCAAAGGCAGATGGTTGCAGTAGATCACTATAAAACAAAAAATTACTAACATCTAACGTAAATTGATGGTGTGTAAATTTGGGGACCAACAACCATGCTTGGCATTTAAGTATCATGCCAAGGCATCCAGTTCGAAAAAAATAAAGGACAGAAATGGATGGTGTTATGACAAAACAACTAATTTAAATTAGGTAAATGAGAATTGTTAAAATGCTTATTACCTGTGTTCAAAATTCAGTGGCCTTATAGCAGAAAGTTCCACTGTCCTCATATCATTCTGTTTTCTCCCAGAATGTGTTAATTTGGGGATAGTTTACTGCTTTCTAGAAATGATTATTCCAGAACAGAAATAGCCCTAAAGTTTCTAGAACTGTCGGCAGTCTTAAGTTATCCAGACTAGAATAAATAATTGCTAAATCAATCCTGCTTTCCTCTGATTTTACTATTCACTTTATCACCTCCTTATCCAACACTTCTAGAAATCATAATCAAGCCTCCTCTGTATCCAAACAAAATGAGTGAGAGATTCAGGAAAATAAAAAAGCCAAGTTTCACAATCAAATCAGCTTTATAAAAGCCATATGAAATAAAAAATGAATGAATTTCTGAGCCTCTCCCAGTCATTATCCATCATAGATGTTCAATCAAAGCAGGCAAAATGTATCCATTCTATGACATAAATTATATTACTATGAAACCTCTTTGTCAATATTGAAACAATAATATTGTTGAATTCCTTCCCTCTGAAAGCAAAACTTTGATTAAAAAAGAGAAGTTACATTTTTATGCATAAGGAGCTTGGCCACAAAGCATTCTCTAAAGGTGAAGGAGTGGGCATCTTCACGTTATATATATATTTCAATGTGCATGTCAGAACTAGGTGTTTGAACCACCTCTTTTTCTTTTAAGATAATATGATGAAACACTCGGATGACAGAACACTATTTTCTACATTATTTCTCATATGACTAAATGTGAAAAGTATGAACGAGGAGAGGCTAAACTGCTCAGGAACGGCTAGATTTTGATCCAATCAGATGTACCTATTGTTAATCCTGGTATTAACATTGCACGGGAGAGCACACACTGAAATACTTCCACAAACAGCCCAGCTCTCAAGAGCTTATCAACATTTTCAGTAACTCATCTTCAAGTTTAAAGAGAAAAGTACAAATGCAGTTTAAGTAATTGAGGAAGATTCTACACTAAAATATAAGTAGCATTGTAGGATGAAGTTATTCATTGTAAGCAAATCTCTCTCTATCTATATAATGCCTTATTATGGAAGTATACTTTCTCTACAACAAATTCATTTTAGAGTCATAACAAAAATATAAGTATTTTAAGTTAGTTATCTAAGGATTGCAATATTTGGAGACTGGAGGCCACAACTCAATTTCTCATGCTTCTTGAGGGCTACATAACCTCATGCTTTGGGAAATAAACCTCGCCATCCTGACCCTAATGCTACATCCATTGAAATAACATCACTGGAAATGATAATTGCCATATTCTGGGGCTGGACTACTGGGAGGGTGAATAGATAAGATCCTAAGAACTGAATGGAGCCCACTTTGCTCACTGCTGTCTTATACCATATCAGTTGAGGTATGGCAAGAGATACTGGCAAGTAAAACAGACATAACAACTTACTTTCGCCACCACGATATCGGTTTTTCTAGCTGTTTTTCAGCAGATCCTATTGAGGCAATGAAGGCAAAAGGCCAAGCCAGCAACATCATAAACGCAGCAAAAAACAGCCGGATGGGGAACAGTGTCAAGGTCATGAAGACAATCTGCAAAATTAAAAGGATTCATTTCAAAGGATTGGATTTGGACACAAGCCAAACAATATTTGATTGATGAGCACATAAAACAATTAACAAACCTTTCTTAGCAATAGCAATAGCAGTTAGACTTATATACCGCTTCATAGGGCTTTCAGCCCTCTCTAAGCGGTTTACAGAGTCAGCATATCGCCCACACAGTCTGGGTCCTCATTTTACCCACCTTGGAAGGATGGAAGGCTGAGTCAACCTTGAGCCGGTGAGATTTGAACCGCCGAACTGCAGACTAGCAGTCAGCTGAAGTGGCCTGCAGTACTGCACTCTAACCACTGCGCCACCTCACCTCTTTCTTTCTCTGGCATATGCATTAAAGCTGCTTTAATTGTGGTTCCAAAACTTCATTTTGTACAGATAGCAAAATGTTAAAGTGACAAAAAGACAGGGGTGAAATCCAGAAGGTACTGACAGGTTCTGGAGAACTGGTTGCGGAAATTTTGAGTAGTTCAGAGAACCGGCAAATGCCACCTCTGGTTGGCCCCAGAGGAGGGTAGGAATGGAGATTTTGCAGCATCCTTCCCCTCAAGTGGGGTGAAATGGAGATTTTGCAGTATCCTTCCCCTGGAGTGGGGTGGAATGGAGATTTTGCAGTATCCTTCCCCTGGAGTGGGGTGGAATGGAGATTTTGCAGTATCCTTCCCCTGGAGTGGGGTGGAATGGAGATTTCCTGCCATGTCTACCAAGCCACACCACACCCCCAGGACTGGTAGTAAAAAAATTTGAATTTCACCACTGCTAAAAGGGGCAAAGAATTATTTCCAATTCTAGACAAAGCCCCAGTGGTTGTTAAATAAAATTGTCATATTCCTATATATAATTTAATTAGCATGGAAGAGCATTTATAATTAAACACTGAGTTGGAATAGTTAGAGATTTTCAATATTTGTTTAAAATCTAAATTTCGCCACAGCACTTTAAAGTAAAATTGGTTGCAGAAATTGACTAAAAGATATGCAATAGTGCTTTGGCATATAACATATAGCTTTCACAGCACAGATAACCATAATTGTTTAATATAGGGCCAAACTAAATCATCCATGAATTGTCTGTAACTCAACCTATTTTGGCAACTGCAGAGCACTCTTAAACTGCTATGTTGAAATCTAGTATTCAGCATTAGTGGCATATTTTACACTTATTTTGTGGGGGGGGAAACCCCACCCATTTCGTCCTTCACCCTTTTCTAGGTTTCAAAAGGGAGAGGAGGCTTAAACACATCTTTAACCACCTGATATGTCAAATTTGGAAAAGTCTCATGGTTATAATACTACAGCTGAATACTAAATGAAAATATCGCATACTGTTTTTACAAGAACTGAATCATGGGAAAGCACAAACTTGAATTTTATTCTCAAAATTCCTCTAAACTAGTTCCAATGTATCAGGACCTGTGTCCTGCTTTGCAGATGAACTCACAGCAAAGGGATGTATACATCATCTCAACTGTCAAATTTTTTGCTTCACATTTTTATTCTGATCTTCTTATCAAGAAACTCAGAAGAACAACCATGAGTATTACTTAGTAGCTCACATATTTATTTCATTTATTTCAATGTCTTGTAAATTACATACGGTCAATATCAAATATAATTTTGATCTGATTTGCAAAAAAAAAATATTCTTTTCATTTTAATGTAATGAAAGAGTTTTCTGCAATCAAAGCTGTAATTTATCGTATTTTTATTTGCTTCCAAGGACAGCATTTGTAATTTTTTATATTTTGGGACCACGTTTTTAGTTCTTTTGGGGATATTTTTTTGGGGAGGAAATTGGTTTCAGTAGAAAATTAATACCATTACAATAATGTACACAGTTATGTGAATATCCATACTCGTACCAGGGATGTCCAATTATACCGATTTTATGTTCAAGACATCTTACCAACTATCAGAAATACTGTTAACAGTATAGAATTTATTATAATTCAACTTCTACCATTTCATTTATTCATTATTATTTATTCATTCAAGAGCCAAGGTGGCGCAGTGGTTAAATGCAGCACTGCAGGCTACTGCTAGATCAGCAGGTCAGCGGTTCAAATCTCACCGGCTCAGGGTTGACTCAGCCTTCCATCCTTCCGAGGTGGGTAAAATGAGGACCCAGATTGTTGGGGGCAATATGCTGGCTCTCTGTAAACCGCTTAGAGAGGCCTGAAAGGCCTATGAAGCGGTATATAAGTCTACTGCTATTGCTATTGCTATTGCTATTCACATAAAAATGATTTTATATATAATATGCTAAAAATACACTTGACTTAAATATAGTCTGAACAAAAAAATAATAATAAGATAGTGATCATTAAGACCTACTATACTTTCAAAAATGGATTAGGATTAAGGATCATGTTACTTTAATGAACAGGATAAATGAATCAGTTACATGAACCTATTTCACTTTTTATGCTTGGAAACTAAAGAAAGAGTTTGTTAAATAGAAAAACATGCACAAAGGATGACAATAACAATTAAAGGATGTGTGAAATATGTAATTTATCAAAAGTAAAAAAATAAATTCTAGAGGCAGATATTAGTTTAAATATGAATATTACTCTAATTTATTTTTGTGTATTACATAAAATATTCTAATCATTTTTACAATGCAAATTAACAGATATATAAGGTTGGGTTCTCATTACAAATGATAATATAGCACTTTGAAGTAAGTCTGAATGACAGACAGAAAATCATAAAAACACAATCACATTAAAATGTATCAAGAATCTTTCATTCTGAGGCACCAATGATGTCTAATATATATTACATGGAGAGCTACCTTTAAAACGATTCACATTCTAGCTAAATATTAGCATCTAATGCTATTATACATGTTCTTATGATTTCTGAGCCAAATCAAAGCCTTCTAGATAGCTCAAAAAGATTCTACCCAAAGCTGGAACTAGAAGACAAGAGATATCAAAGACTATTTTCAAATCCCCATGAAAAGAAAATTTGCCTGAAACGGACAGTATTAGCTCAAACAAAAAAAGTGTAGCTTTCTGATTAACAAACAAAATTTTACTTCTTTCATTCACCCTTCCTTTTTTAATTCTTCCATGACCAACATTTTATTATTTATTTCTTATTTTAGTTATTAATCATAAAAAAAATTCTGCTGGATGAAAAAATGGCTGGGGGTGGCATTTTTATACTTAATATTCGAAGAGATTCTCCACATACAAACTTAATATAGTGCTCCTTCAAAATATATCCACATAAAATGTATATAATGAATGAGTGCACACCTACACATATGTACAGTGTTTAGGTTTATTAGATTTATATGCCGCCCTTCTCCCAAGGACTCAGGGCGGCATACAACATTAAAAGAAACACATAATACAAAAGTTTTAAAAAAATTAGAATATCCCAAACCCAATTAAAATTGACAGACATTTTTTTAAAAAAAAATTCGAATTAAAATTAACAGTGATCAATCATTTCTTTTGTTTTGTTCAGGCCAGGCTGGCTTGCTGGAAAAGCCAACTTTTTAGGGCGCGTCGGAAGGACCGGAGGTCGGGGATTATACGAAGCTCCGGGGGCAGCTCATTCCAGAGGGAAGGCGCTCCCACAGAGAAGGCTCTCCCCCTGGGGGTCGCTAGCCGACACTGTCTGGCCGACAGCACCCTGAGGAAGCCAACTCCAGTGGCAGTAGGTGGTCTTGCAGGTATCCTGGGCCTAAGCCATGGAGTGCTTAATTAGTACCTTGAATCACACCCGGAAGACAACCGGCAACGAGTGCAGGCCGCCTAAAAGGGGCGCAACATGGGAGCACCTAGGTGCCCCCATGATAACCCGCGTAGCTGCATTCTGGACCAGTTGAAGCTTCCAGGTGCTCTTCAAGGGCAGCCCCATGTAGAGAGCGGTGTACACTGTTTCCACCTATGCTATTAGATTCTAGTAAAAGAGCACTGTCCGAGTCATATAATAGATTATTATCTAGTGGGGGCCTAAGAAGTTGGCTTTTGGTGTTGCAGAACGTGCCTTCTGAAACACCTATCTCCATCTTCCCCAAAATCTGGCATTTCCTAAAACTGTAGGGTCCCTGTTGCTCTCTGATTTTGGCTGTGGGTTTTTTTTGCAGATATTTCATTACCAAAGTAGGTAAGATGATCATTTGCTCTCATTTTATATAGTGGCTTGCCCTGTCTGTGTTGGTGGGTCTGGTTTGGGTGGTTCCTTGATGAAGCTGTTGTTTACTATTAGCTTTTTTGTTTGAGTGGATGGATGACTGGGGTATTGTTTACTTCTTGATTGTTAGTCCAATGTTAATCTTGGTGGTTAATCTCTGCTCACCTGAGTGCTGATTGCAGGTAAAGAGGTATTTTGCCTTTTCCGTTTCCTTTTTGGCTTTTTGATTGTCTCTTTTAAATGGTATGTAGATGTTGTTTATTTCTATGTGTCTGCTGATGGCCAGTGTGTCTGAGTGCCAGGTGTCTAGGAATTCCCTGGCATTTTTGGACTTAATTAATCTAGGATATTCATACTTTCCCAGTTGAAACTATGGTGAAGTCTGTCAATGTGTTGTGCAATTATTGATTTTTCATCATGTCTTTTGATGCAAACTGGTGTTCATGGATTGTGTTCCGCTAGTTTTCTTCCTGTGTGTCCTACATAGCGGCTATTACAGTCCTCTCACTGTATGCTGTAGATGACTTCTGTTTTTTTCTAATGGGACTGGTGGGTCTTTTGGTCTAGTTAGGATGTTTTGGAGGGCTTTAGTTGGTTTGTGTGCCTAGTGGATACCATGAGGTTCTAATGATGGTTTCTGAGATGTTTTTGTGGCAGTGTTATGCTTTTCACAGCTTGTGTTGGTTGTGCTCTATTGGGCAGAGTCAGGCACTTTTTGATAAAGTTGTGGGGGTATCCCTTTTTTTTTTGCAAGATGTTATATTATAGATGATCTATTTCCTTTTTCTGATGTTCTGCAATGTTTTCCTAAAGCCTTAAAAACATGTGGAGCTGGGAGATTAATGAGACCAGTGAAATGCAAGTTATTGTAGTGACTTAGTCCTCAGTTGCCAATTATTGTGGAAAACTTTTACTGAGTTTTAATTTCTATGCTATGCCCCCCGTCCGGCACTGTTGTGAAGCCATATATCTTGTTTGAATAAAAACATAAATAACAAATATATTGTGCCTCAGATTTTCCGTTTAAGAGGCATATGCAATTTGATTATTTTTATCAATTCAATTTAAAAGAGCATAATCATGAATCATTTTATATTTCAAGCGGAAATTAACATCACAGAAAATTTAATGACCATCTCATCTTACTACTTGTGGATGGGTTTCTAGAGATTAATATCATTTACTGCTAATCCAAAGTAACTTAAACAAATTGTTAACATTGTGATCTTAGCATGTTAAGTATTAGCTAAAACCACCAGACAGCACTGAAGATACTGAAAAAAATCTGACTGGATATTGTTTGCTATACTTTTTATTAGCTAAAACGACCAAAAAGTACTGTAATTGTATTTGTGATCGTTTGCTTTAAGTTATCATATTGAAAATAAGAATATAGGAGGGAAAAAGGACTAATCAGAAAATATTCTTAAACCTTGTCTGTTAGAATGGAATGATACAAGCCGTTTATATAATTCTTAGCGTGTAAGTACTTTGTGTTCCAATAGATTCTGCAACAGCTCAAGCATTGCAAACAATTCTAATTTCCTGTTTTGCTTGTCTTGAATTATGGGGAAAAAATATCTTGCAATAGCAGAGATAACCATGAGAGCATACGCATAGCTGAGAAATGACATGCTGCCCTGAAGATTTTCTGTCCTACTACCTTTTTATAGAAAGTTAAAATTGGAACTGAATGTTTCATTTCAAGACTGAAAAAACGAATGAGGGTAGGAGGAGAAATAAATTTATGAAAAAGGCAGATGAGATAATAATGGGTATGTTTCAGATTTGACATCATCTATTTTTCACATTGTCACTTGACACTTTTCATGAAGTTCATAGATGTCCACAACTTAAATAATATGGATGCTATTATACCGTATTGTTTTCTCTAGATAACTATTTTATCCCCTCTGATAAAGCCAGCTGTTGAATTAGAAGAGTTCAAAAGAATTTTGGGATGGCATGAATGTGTTTTGATTAAAATCAAGGGGCACCAGAAGAGTTGTAGATTTCATTGTTGCACCCTACAGTTCTTACTCTTTGGCAAACAGCTCAGCCATTTTTCTTCAAATAGCAGATCTTTGCCAATCAAACGAAAATCACATACTAATCCTATGAACAACAGAGGTTCTTCCATAGTCAAGCATCAGAGACTATTGCTGGCAGCTTTCAACATAGGAAAAAAGGAAGAAAAACTCTTTTGCTATGACATGGATATAAAATTCTCACATTTAGTCTGGATTCTGTTTAATAACACAGACACTGTTTATGGGCTTTTTGCCATTTCGCTGGCTCCTGTTGAAGAAAAATGCATTCTTTTCACATCAGCAGAGCTGCTCTTCGATATCATAATCACTATGCTATTCTAGAATGGTAAGACACCAGAAAATGTTAGGTAGTAAGCTGTTGAGAATAATTCTTATTCACTGTTTAGTAAAACAGTGAGCACTACCTCCACTTTAACCTTAAATTCATAAGCAGCAGAGCCTCAAATTGAAAGTTTATTCCTAAATCTATTAGATTTTCAGTGAGATCTGGTGTTACCTAATAAACAGGTAATTTTAAAGTGTAGTAGAAACAGTTCGAATAATTATGGATTATCTTTGATGGTAACTAAATCCCTAGAATAGGCCTGTTAAATTAGTGACCCATGGGCTGGATACGTCACATGCAGGCCACCCCCACCCCCAAAAGATTGTGGTACGTCACAATACAGCACGTGATGCGATCGAGTTTGACACCTGTGCCCTAGAGCGAGCTAGTTTGGTGTAGTAACTAGGGCATCAGGCTAGAACCACGAAACTGTGAGTTCTAGTCCTGCTTTTGACACAAAGCCAGCTAAGTAACCTTGGGTCAGTCACTTTTTTTCAGCCCTGGGAAAGAGGGAACAGCAAACTACTTCAGAAAAACCTTGCGAGGAAAGCTGCAAGGACATGTCCACCAGTCTCCAAGAATTACACACACAAATGAATGAAGGGGGGCGGGGAAATCCCTAGATCACCTACCAAAGAAAACAAATAATATGATAGAACATTACAGATGGACTATTTTGCAAATAGAATTATTCCATGCAAATTGTATCAAGACTCATTCGATAGCTTTTGAAGGGACAGGTCAGTGGTGGGTTACGACCGGCACGCCCCGGTACGGGTGTATTGGTGCCTGCCAGGAGCACTGGGTACCATTCCGGTATGGTGCTCCGCCCTCCCACGCTCCTTACCGATATTTGAGCTCTTTGGGGCTTCCCCGCAAGGAGTGTACAGCCCGTGCGATGCTCCGGCGAGCAGCTGGAACATCGCGGAGCGTCGCAGGCGATAAGTACGCATGCGCGTGCGTTCATGTGATGGACGCCGGACCCCGTTGCACTGTACTGGTTGCACTGAGATCCGGAACCCACCACTGGGACAGGTGGATTTTCGGGCACAAGTAATAGCAGTTAAATTTGAACATCCCAAAATACTTCCTCACAAATTACTGTACTGGAAAAAGAAATACATAATTACAAGTATGAAAACTAAACTAGCCACATAAAAAAACCATAACCAGTGAATATTTTACTGCATTTTAAAAAAGAATACACGTAAGGAGACTACACCTAAAATAAGTTGATGAGAAAAGAAAAATAATGTTGTCTTCAAGTCAAACTAAACTGTGACTTCATAGACATATGCATTCAGTTATCTCCACAAATCTATGGAAGTGATATGTCATTATTTTTATTTTAAATTTTGAATGATAATTATGTTATCCAATGTATTTTAATTTAACACGTGAGATTACATATTTGGGAACCCCATAATTAATTTGTTTCATTTTTCCTGAATATGTCTATAGTTAAGTTTGTAAGATGTATCTTATTCTACCTGGCCAAGTGTTTTGTTCAAGAATCTTAATAAATGGCAGGTGTTATGTTTTCTACCACACAACTTTATCTCTGGCTCCATTTTATTCTAGATGCTTCATTAAACCACTACTTTAATAGCATGTTAAATATAAACAAACACACAAAGGAACTAAAATTAAGGATTTGGTTTAATTCAGCATAAATATAGCAATTTTCCAATGGAATTTACTTGTGCAATTTCAAGGTTATATTAAGTACTTCTCCTGTCTGGTGAGGACTCATCAGTTGCAAACCACAGATGAGAAATATGCTATTTAGATCTTGATGATAGGATGGCTATGAAGCAATGTGATTCAACAAAGACTTTTTTTTAAAGAAATGAGTAAAAATCTATGGAGAAGTTAAAATTGAATCACTTGAAGCATTTTCATTCCATAAATACCAGCTCTATATCTAAATTAGCAGATAAGCCACACAATCTGAAAATTACTCTTACTTATATTCCCCATGTTCTTGCCTTTTCTTCTCCCTGAAGAAAAGTATCTACCTCCCCCCTTTTCTTGTATTCTCTCTCATTTATATTAACAATTATATTATATAAAAACAGCTGGGTGAGCAAGCAGAAAAGATGTAATATAGATGCAAGGCAAGCAGTTTTGCAGTTGGTCAACTTCCCCTTAGATGATTTATTTCCTGGGTTCAAGGAAAAATTAAATAGGATCAGCTGCAAAAAACAATTAGAAAAAAATCTATGTTGTGTTGTTAAACTTTATGAAACATGTAGAATTGTAGGGTTTTTTCCATGCAAATTATAATTTTTATCCCATCTTTATTATATGGTAACTTAATAATTCAAGGTGACTAAAATAGATATTATTCCTGCCTATTTTCCACACAACATTCCTACGAAGTGGGTTGGGTGGATTGGCCCAAAATCATCAAGCAGTGTTCACAGAGTGGGCTAAAACTCACATTCTATTGCTTTCTAAGCTTAGTTTAGTTTAGTTTTATTGATCTTGTATGCCGCCAACTCCCGAAGGACTCCGGGCGGCTTACAATAAAACAAGGGAAGGGGATAATACACAAAACAACATATTAAAATACACAACAGTCACAATTTCCGAGGGGCTGGATATTTCAAAAGCCCCCCGGCCTGCTGGAGCAGCCAGGACTTAACGGCTTTGCGGAAGACCGGGAGGGTAATAAGGGTCCGGATCTCCACGGGGAGATCGTTCCAGAGGGCTGAAGCTGCGACAGAGAAGGCTCTCCCCCGGGGAGTCGCCAGCCGACATTGGCTGGCAGATGGAATCCGGAGAAGACCTAACCTGTGTGATCTAATCGGTCTATGGGAGGTGATCGGCAGGAGGCGGTCTCTCAGGTACCCTTCCTGGTTCTCTTAAAACTCTTACATGCCTACAAATCTAATTTTTGTTCCTCACTAGGAAAAAGTATCTTTGCAGTAAAAGAGTAACAGGAATTGAGAAGAGAACCTGCCACTCAGAAAAGAAACATATTAATACATTTACTTTAATTTTAATCATAAAAGCATATAACTTAAGAATAAATGTTTCTAAATAGTTACATAAAGAAAACTTTGTAGGATGTTTAGTTGCCTATTAACGCATTTCAGTGCTATTAGCAACCAATTCATAATTATTCAACTACATGAAAGTGAAATGGAAAAATGAATTTAATCCATGCTTTTTCGTTTCATTTGTTATTTGCTTTTTTGAGAATCCTTATTATACAAACAATAAGAAAATGATTTTCTAAACACTCAAAAACATTATTTGACAAAGAACTAGTCCTTACTAAATCAACTAGTTCATTGAATATTACTTATACAAAGATCAGGTGAGATTCGCTATAGCTCACAAACAATTCCCCAACTCTCAAAGCTTTAGGCTGCAAAATAGAGGGCAAAAAATCTCTTTAACCTACATAGATTTTTCTTAATAACCACACCAAGTTTCATAATGTCATTTGTTTGATTTTTTGATCTGATTTAATGTGTTGTGTGAACACAAATAGGGATTAGTTAAAAGCCAATTAATTGTTTATTCCGCAAGATATGATTAAGCAAAAATTTAAATCACTATATCTTGGGTTCAACATAACTATAAATCCTGGTTTAATGCTGGCTGGATGTGAAAGGGGAGGAAGCAAATTAATCTAAACCTCTGCATGATCTGCTTAAACCAGGGGGGTCCTCAAACTTGGCAACTTTAAGGCTTTTAAGATCTTCTGGCTGAAGAATTCTGGGAGTCTTAATGTTGCCAAGTTTGAAGACCTCTGGCTTAAACCAACACTGGTAGCATTAAAACATAGCTTAGTTCAAGGAACACATTAGATTTGTCAATTAATATAGGGAATACAATTAACATTAAGTGAATAGGTCAGGAACAAAACGCTGTTTACTGCTCATTTTTAGATGGTACTCAACCTGTTCCCTATATTGTATTTCAAAGCATTCCACTATATTGACTTGATGTAGGCTTTTCACTTTTTTTTAATGTTGAGACTTAGTCTGATGTTTCACTTTCTCTGTGCCTTAGCACAAATGGCTAAAGCTGCTGGCAAAGAAAGGTGGATCAATGACTAATTATAATGAGCCAAGGTGGCGCAGTGGTTAAATGCAGCACTGCAGGCTACTGCTAGATCAGCAGGTCAGCGGTTCAAATCTCACCGGCTCAGGGTTGACTCAGCCTTCCATCCTTCCGAGGTGGGTAAAATGAGGACCCAGATTGTTGGGGGCAATATGCTGACTCTCTGTAAACCGCTTAGAGAGGCCTGAAAGCCCTATGAAGCGGTATATAAGTCTACTGCTATTGCTATAATTGATGACTGGGATTAGACAGGTCTGGGTAGACACATTTTTAATTTCATGCATAATTCTGGAACTAGAAAGGAGGACATAATAAGCACATTTTTCTATTTATACTTTGGGATTTTTTTTAATAATTCAATTTTATAAACCACAGAGCAAAGATTCGAGGAAATTGTGAACAATTTTAGCTATCTGACAGTGAAGCTAGCACATTTCTTCATATTAAACAAATATTTCCCTCAAACTGAAAAGTATGTCTATTCAATAGAGTGTGTGTGTGTGTGTGTGTGTGTGTGTGTGTGTGTAAAAGATGCCTGTGTCAATTTCCAATGTTGAAAAAATATATCTTTTGCAAGGGAAGTCAAAATATAGAAGTGAGTTAAACAAAAGTAGTACAGTACTATATCCATTTACAAGTTTTGCGTAACTTTTTTACAATGTGGCCATAACAAGTTTCTGTTTGTGACATAACACCAGGTATCAATGCAAATTACTTTTGTGATTTCCAGAGCACATAACTATTGTACAGACAAAATGGCTTCATCATCATCCTCTTGCACCCAGAACATTACCGGAATATTGGTGCCATTACTATGAAAAAGGCAAATGGATCAGCTTTTCCAATCGCAGAATTCTATGGTGATGCTATCTACATGAAATATTGTAATTACTCTTGGATCCTCTGTATATACTATATTGTTACTGCTAAAAGAATGCCACAGAAGGACCCACATTAGACCACAATTTGTTTAATCCACTATTTCCAAAATCAATTAATTTTCAGCCATATTAAAACCCTCAAAGAAGATCTGATGCAAGGTCTTCAATCAAATGTGAGGTATGTATCTTACTTCGTGTTCCTATCCTTGGAATTACAATGTGGCTGAAGGTAAACTGATAAAAATAAAATGAGGTTAAAATGGCTTGTACAATAATTCGGATATTAGGACATTTAAGCTAGGGTTTCTTTGCAACTAAACTTTTTAATTCTTTTAAGCGTATGTATAGTTTAGTTGTGCTGAAAATCAGTGCTGTACTTCTTAGCAATCTTGGTTAACCATTGGGTTTCACTAAGCTTGGATTTCAGCAAACCTCAATCATATTCAGTTGCCACGATAAGTTTGCCACCACCCTTCTGTGGTGACTATAGTAAGCCCAACTTTCTCATTTTGGGCTCCATAGATATGGAGATTAAAATTGTACTTACTGTCACGTGGATTTTAAAACATAAAAATTAGTAAGTGAAGGAGATTCTCTCATCCTCTCAAATAGGGCAAGTTCTTTGTAAAGTTGGTAGGGCAATGACCTTAAAGCAGAGTTCAATTCTTTTTCTCTCTAATAAAGCAGCAAATCCTACATAACAAGACAGCTTCTGTTCAAAGTAACACTTCTTTTGACTTCTGCAGCACATAATGGGTAGGTATCAGGGGTGGGTTTCAACCGGTTCGCGGCGGTCCCCGCAAACCGGTTGGTCGGCGAACCCGGAAGGAAGTAACTTCCGGGAACGGCAAAGGGCCCACCCGCCCGCCCTCCTTACCGGTCTTTGAAGGCTTCTGCGCTTCCACGCAGGCGCATGGCACATACAGCGCCTGCGCGATTCTCCGCAAGCAGTTGGAGCATCGCGCAGGCGCTAAGACCATGCGTGAACTACGTGCGTGCACGAGGACTGCGCGCGTGCACGAGATTAGCCACCCACCCCTGGTAGGTATGCATGAAAAGTTGGGGCTGTTTTGAGTACATACCAAGAAATATCTCTGACAATATTCTATATCTGAGATGGACTGGTTTTCCTAGAACCAATTAGGATACAGGTACTGCATTTGTTTCTCAAAAATGCAATCACATCCAAATAGTATATTTGAGCCTGATATTTTTGGTCTCTCATGCCTGCTAGGCCCCCAAAATAGTATCTGTCTGCTTATCACATGGGTGTAGGAACTGAAATGTTCTGGGGAGCCTCTAACTTTAAAACATGAATAATAAATTGGAACACTGGGGACAGATAAATAACCCTAGTGAATGCAAATTTTTGGCAGTTTCTGATTATTTCCCCTTAATATTGTTTCTGTATGAAATTATTATTAAAACAGCGGTCCAAAGCAGCAACAATTTTATGGATCCCCAACATCCTTGCAAACTCCTTAACTAGCTTTGCCTTCGACCAAACATTGGAATACAAATAGTGCTAATGAAAGTTCAAAGAGGTTTGTACCTCTCATGCTTTGTGTCGGGATTCTGAAGTGCCACAAAAACCTAACAACAACTATGATGGATTGGGAAAAAAGAAACTTTTATGAAAAAAAGGAGCACGCGGGGGGGGGGGGGAAAGAGGGCCCCCAAAACAGCAGTAACAAATACTGTATAGCTTTGTTACAATACTGCATTTGTTACAATGCTGTTGTTTGGTTTGTCAGAACACCTTCTGAAGTTACTCTGCTTATTTTTAATAATTTGGCTCAAGTCTACTGTGGCCTTCAGCTTCCTTTGTTAGGCTGATCAAGCAAACTAATAGCCGTCCCTTCCCCACATTCAGCTGCTTGCCCTTCCTCCCCTGCACTGCTAACCTCAAGGGACACTTAGATGCAACAGCCCCCCCCCCCCAGTGCATACATAGCTGCAACTAGAATAGGAAGGATTCTCACGCCTGCGTTCCGTTCCTAACCAGGATTAACAACGAGGAACCGCTTTCTTTCCAAACAGGCAAAGAGAGCTATCCAGGCACGCAATTGCACTTTCTGCACGTTTAATAAAGCCCCCACGAGAGGTTCTGGGGATGTCTCGGGCGCGGACACGAGCAAAGCCACTGCTGCTTCGCGGGGGCGCGCGCACACACACGCACACTTCTTTGGGGAAAGGCGGGAGGGGGGGGGGAGTGTTGGAGAGCACCATTACGTATTTGGGGCGGCTTTCGTTTTGCCTTTTTTTTCCCCCCCTCCCCTCCCGCCGGCCTGGCTTACACGCGTGCATGTGTGCACGCGCGTACACGCGTGCAACACCCACCCCCCCCCCGCGCCAGCAACAACACACCCACCTTTGCTTTCTGGAAGGCGCTGAAGTGCAGCCGGTGCGCGAAGGGGCTCCGCATGGGCGGAGGGGGCGGCCCGCGTCCTTCCCCGCTGCCTTCCTCCTCCTCTCCATCGCCGTCGCCTCTGCTGCTCCCGGCGCAGCATCCCCGGCCTTTCAGCCGCATTGTGCCGCGCGAAAGAGGAGGAGGAGGAAGGAGGTTAAGGCGGGGGGGGGGGCAAAAAAAGAGGCGAGAGAGCGAAGAAAGAAAATGGGCGCAGCGGCTTTGCAAAAAAAAGGGAGGGGGGGGGAAAGGGAGGAAAATGTATTTCCCAGGAAGGAAAAAAAAAGAGTAAAAATTCGGGGTCGCGGCGGATAAAATAGGCCGTCGACAACGTAGTTAGCGGCGGCGGCGGAGGAGGAGGAGATGCGGTCAGCGACCCACAGCTTGGCTCTCCCTGAACCGGCAGGGAGTGAGAGAGGATGCGCGGCACTGTCAGACGCCGCTATACCAGGCTTCGGCCCCGCCCTCAAGGAGGCGCATGCGCAGTAGGCGCAGTGATGGGGAAGGGAAAGCGCGACAGTCGCTTGGCGGTTTTAGGACAAGGGGCGGGAAGAGTAGGAGCAAAGCGGGGGGGGGGGGGACCGGGGGGGACGGACGGGACGACCCACTCCGTCCCGAGCAAAAGCTGGCCGGCAGCCCGGTCGGTCTTCACTTAGGAGGAAGTGATTTATTGACCATCTCCTTCCCATTTGGACACCTGCTTCCAACCTCTTCCAAGCAGAGCTTTTGAGCAAACTTGGTTAGGAGACCTAATTATTCCCTGATTTTTTTAAAAATGTCCCTTAATAATCCTTTTCCAAAACATTTTTTCCCCAATATATTTTTTATTATTTTTACATTTAAAACAATGCAGTACCGCGAAGTCGGAGTGACGATACATTCACATTTATATACAGCTAGTCACAACTATTGACAGTTAGCCTACTTAATACATGATCAATCCTTCTGTCCAATCGCAATATATACAGTTTGTTCCGGTCTTGTCACCTTGTCTTATACCGGTCATAAAATCTATTCCAGACTTCAAAATATTCTGATTCCCCCTTTATTTTTAAGTTCAAGAGTGAGCCTATCTGGTTCCGCACGGGCCAACACTTTTCTGATTATATCTAGCTCTGATGGTGTAGTTTCTTTTTTCCAATATTGAACAAGGCACACACATTGATGTATTCATGCATAAGATTTCTCCTATAGAAGAAAGTTGGATTTTTTGTTTGTTTGTTTATTGGATTTATATGCCACCCTTCTCCCAACATTAAAAAAAAAATTACAAAAGTTAAAAAAAAATTAGAGTATCCAAAAAACAAACCTAATGAAGATTAACAATAACATTTAAAATTCAATTAAAATGAACAATAATCAATCATTTATTTTGTTTTGTTCAGGCCAGGCTGGCTTGCTGGAAAAGCCAACTTTTTAGGGCGCGTTGGAAGGACCGGAGGTCGGGGATTATACGAAGCTCCGGGGGCAGCTCATTCCAGAGGAAAGGAGCTCCCACAGAGAAGGCTCTCCCCCTGGGGGTCGCTAGCTGACACTGTCTGGCCGACGGCACCCTGAGGAGGCCAACTCTGTGGGATCGCACTGGACGGTGAGAGGCTACCGGTGGCAGTAGGTGGTCTTGCAGGTATCCTAGGCCTAAGCCATGGAGCGCTTTAAAGGTCATAATTAGTACCTTGAATCACACCCGGAAGACAACCGGCAACCAGTGCAGGCCGCTTAAGGGGGCGCAACATGGAAGCACATAGGTACCCCCATGATAACCCGTACAGCCGCAGTTTGGACCAGTTGAAGCCTCCGGGTGCTCTTCAAGGGCAACTCCGTGTAGAGAGCGTTACAGTAGTCCAGGCGAGAAAGGACGAGGGCATGAGTGACTATGCACAGAGCATCCCGATCCAGGAAGGGGCGCAACTGACGTACCAGGATTTTCATTTATATTAGTAGAATCAGATGGAATGAGGATAAGAATTCAGATTGATGGAACAAACAGATTCTATAATGATTGGTAAGAATCAACAATACTTATTTAGGTCTAAATACCTTGAATTAAGTGTCATCATACTGAATGTTCTTCCAAATAAACGTGCAGGAACGTTGCTAATGTTGCCACAAATATGCCTTGAATTAAGTGCTACTGTAAAACATCTTTTACAAAATATATAATAGTATTATGAATGGTAGTGGGGATAAGAGGTATTGCTCAACTCAGTTTTCTAAATGAATTGGAGACAAGCATAGAAAAGGAGCAAAGCATTGACTGACTGTCAGCAGTAGTGAGCAAAAAATGTTAGCGCATGGTATTAATTGATTTCAAAAGTGTATGTAGCCAAAGAATTTTATATAATAAAACAGATTGTTGCCCCTAAATTGTGGACAGAAAGTTATTTCCACATGGGAACTAGTCCACAAACTGCCAATCTCTGCCTTTATATAGAATACAACTTCAGGTTTGCTTCCTATCAAAATAAAAATACTATCTGAAAGACGTATGTGCTGATCTCTTATTTTTAACCTTAGATTAAGATACATCAAAAAGTGATTGGGAATTGAATTGTTCCTTGAAATAAGAAAATGATACCTATAGCAACTTTTATTCTATTTTCATTAATCCTACCTCTTAGATTCAGTGAAACTTAACATTACAGGCTTGATCTCTTGAAATGATATCAATATATTTAGGCATATCTGTTAGAAATTCTGTTTATATGTAACACTACAGATCAAACGAGTACAGTCACCATGTGTTTTACTGCTATATATAAACAGAATTTCTAACAGGTTACGGGCCCAGAGACTGCATCCAAGCATGGTCTGTGTTTCCCAAAAAATATGACCTACCCCAAAAACGAGCCCCAGTGAAGGGGTGGGCTTGGCCAGCACAGGAGGCAGCCCTTCCCTTTCCTGGTCACCTCATGGAGGCTTGCTCCCTTGATTTGTGGCCTGCAAATCAGCTGAGCCAGCAAGGGCTGGGGGTTGCCTCTCATTCTGTGTCTCTGGGCACCTGGATGAGTTTCTCTTGCCAGCCTCAACCCTGCCCAAGGCACCAGGCAACAAGAGCGTGGCACGACATAACCGTGAACGTCAAAAGCGTGCCGACAAAACTGCGGCGCTAAAACCGTGATGTCAAAAGCGTGCTGACAACAGCGTGCCGACAACAGCGCGCCAACAGAAGCGCGATTTAAGTTAAGGTAAGGTTTAGGGTTAGGGTTAGGGTTAGGGTTAGGGTTAGGGTTAGGGTTAGGGTTAGGTTTAGGGTTAGGTTTAGGGTTAGGTTTAGGGTTAGGTTTAGGGTTAGGTTTAGGGTTAGGCTTAGGGTTAGGTTTAGGGTTAGGTTTAGGGTTAGGTTTAGGGTTAGGTTTAGGGTTATGTTACAGAGCGCTTCTGTCGTCGCGCTGTTGTCGGCGCGCTTCAGCACTCATTCGTCTCCGCGGTTTTGACGGCGCGGTTTTGTCACCGCGCTTTAGTCACACACGCTTTTGTCATACGCGCACTTGTGGTGGAACCAACCTCACAGCCAAAGGCCCCTCTTTCTGCAGCTTACTTTGTGATTCTCGAGCAGGCGGCAGTCAGGGTTTGCACTCTGCCAGGCCTGGAGCTCGGGTCTTGCTCAGGCTGCTGCTACAATGAGGCAGAAAGCTGTAGGGCATGTCAGAATCGGCTCCCCTCTGCCTCTGCCAGGCTCCTGGGCCTGCTGCACTTGCTGCTGCTAGCCTCGCTGGGCCTCATTGCCCTCCTGGCTGTGCCCTCCTGGGCTGCTCCTGCCTGGCATGGGGCAACTCGGCCCAGATCTCTGGAGCACCTCCCCCATCAGGGCCCCCTTCGCCATGGGTTGCGCTGCCCTGTGTGAGCGCCGTGGTGGCTCTGCAGCAGGACAGAGAAGGGAGGGGGAGATCGCCCCTTCCTCTTTTGCACCCCAAAACCCCATCTTCCCTGGCTGTTGAGCCGCCGGCCTGCACCCCTCTCGCTGGAGCAAGACGTTGTGGGAAGTTATCATTCAGCCCTCTCCCAGAAAAATGAAATATCCTAGGAAATATTGAAAAGGCAGAATATTTCTCTGGATGTGAAAAGAAACATGTTTTAAAAGACAGAATAGTTGCCTATAGCTTTCTGCCCATCCCCAGCTAATGGGCCATTAAGATGGCCAAGCTAGCCCACTTTACATAATAAAGACTTCTCCTCACTGCAGCTGTAGTGGGAAGGGATATTACTCAACTGACCACAAGGCAACTGAGAACTCATCACAGCCTAGAGAGTAGCCCCCTGCATGGCACCATGGGAGTCTGACAACCAGTCAGAATACATTTCTTACACAGGAACAGGAAACAGAGAGGTGGGACTAAACAGGGTATAAAAAGCCTAGCAAGCCCCTTCCTCAGCCCTTCTCTCTTCTTCTCCATCAACATTGAAGCCTGTGATCCCCTTTTCTGTTCAGGGCTCAAGCCATGTGGTCCTTCTCCACCAATAAACCATCTTTCCAAGCAGCCTCCATGCCTCCAGTGTCTTTTTCCCCACTTGGAGCTGAACCCAAAAGGACATTTCTTTCAACAACATACAACTCAACGTTACCCGTGGAGGCCTCCCAGTGCAACACTCTGCCGCAGCTCTGCTGTGAAGTCAACCTCCACCTTTCCTGTTGAGGATTGGAGCATTTTTTGGGATGTGCGTCAGTGCAGGGCTCCCAAGGAGTGGGTGATTGGCAGGAAAATGGGGGATGAGGGTTTTCCTACCAACCGTTCATTCCTTGGGAGCCCTGAACCGATGCACATCCCAAAAATGCTCCCTCCAAAGCCTCCAGCTTTGCAATTCTGCACAGGGAAGGTGGAAATTAGCTCAAAGCTGCGGCAGAGTATTGCACCGGCAGATAACATTTCTGAAATGTTAACTTTTAACACCTGCCTCCATGCGTCTTCAGCACAAGGAAAGGACACTTGGCAGGAAAGTGGGGGGAGGGCTGTTGGGAGTTCTGAGAGTTGAAATCCACAAGTCTTAAAGTGGCTAAGCGGCTGCAGGCAAGCAGGAAATGGGACTCCTGTAAGCAATAGCAATATTAGGGCTGAAAGCCCTATGAAGCGGTATATAAGTCTAACTGCTATTGCTATTGCTAAAGTATGTTTCAAGCCTCAGGGAATCCCTGCATGTTCAGGCTGAAACATAGGCCCGGAAGTACAAAATAAATATATTCATGTGTAATCCTGCATATTTGCATTAACGAAGGAAACTTCCCTCCCCACTGCTTTATGGGTGGCTCCTGCTTCTGCCCAGGCCAGGCCTGATCCAGATCTTCTCCACCTGGCCTGAGAGAGAGTCCCCACCCTGGGCTACTTGGCATGCAGAAAAGCAGGTATGTGCCTGCTGCCACTGGTGCCCAGGCCACGCGAGGACTATATTTCCTGCTCCTATTTTAAGACAAAGCCCTCCCCCAGGCCATTGTCTCTGCATAAAGGCAGTCCTGCATCCTTAGAAAGGCAGGTGTGTGCCTGTAGAAAGGCAGGTATGTGCCTGTTGCTACCGGTGCCCAGGACCAGGATAAAGTCCTAGCTAATTAAGAAGCCAGAGTAGTAAATAACTAGATTCTAGGCAGAGTCACAACATATGAATCTAGAATGCTCAAGTTGCTTCCTGCACGGGAAACACAGTTCTGTGTTTCTTAAATCCCCTGCCTGCTTAGCTTGCACAGCACTTGTCAATCTTTGCTGGTTAGTCTTACTGCTTGCTTGTAAGTTGCACACCTGGCTTGGCTTCCTCCTCACTCACCTCAGGCTTTGCTCATCACCCTACTTGTGTGCAAACCACAGTCCAGCCTGAGATCAAAGCATGCTCCTATGGATTAACTCAGTACTGGAGGCTGGAAAATTTTTGTTTTGTCTCTCTCTTTTTTAAAAAATAAATCATGATCTCCCAAGAAATCCCCAGTGCTCCAGTCGGAAAAACTCTGTGGTAAGGAGGTGTTGTAGAGAAGGACAGAGGTGACTTTGGAAAAGACATGTATTGGTTAGCAAAAACATGATTTAATTCCATGGCAGGAACAGAACATTAGAATTAAACTTAAACTAGATCTGCCTTAATGATCTTTAGTATTAGAGGATCACTCACTGTCAGGCTTTTAAGATTGATGTTATACTTTCATGATAGGCCAGGTTAAGAAACTAACTCCGTTAAAAAATACTGGAAATACCTATTATAGTAATATAAAGTATGGTAACAATCTTGAAGGCCTCCCCGCCTCCCTCTTATGCTAAAGATTGTTAAGAGGAAGACAGTTTACACTTCTAACATTACTTTCTTCTCTTTTCTCTTCATTTTATTCTTTTCTTTTCTCCTTTCTCTTTTCTTTCCTCTTTTCTTCTTCACTCTTCTCTTCACTCTTCTCTTTGGTTTAAATTATGTTTTGGTACCTGTAACATTCCTTTTTCCAAGGTTGACTTGACTAGTTGAGTATAACTGCACCAATTTTCCACATGCCAAAAAAATTTTTTGTGGACGTATTTGAATTTGAAAATAAAAACGAAAAATATTAAATGAAGAGAAAGATAATATTTATTAGATTTATGTCCTGCCTTTATAGAACTAAAGGTAGTATACCCAAAATAATTCAGATGACTTTTGTGCTGCCACAGGTTTTGACTTGCTAATTTTCTCTTTGGGCAGGGAAGTGTTCATAGAAGAAATAATTGTTCCCATCTACTATCTACCAAGTGAGTGATTTCTCTGCCTGTGCGTATCTCTCTAAAATAAGAAGGGGATTCTTTTGGGGCCCTCTGTAATTTTAAACTAGGAGATTTATTTTTCAAAGTACTGTTATTAGAGTTAAACATACTATACTATAGTTTTACATATATAAAAATCCTGTTATTCAGAGGCTTTATAAGCAACATTGGTTAATCTGTAGTACTTCTTCTACTGCAAAGTAGTGTAAAGTTTTTCCTTATATCTGATGATGACTCTTAATGGAAACTATAGACATAAGAATACATGCATCTATAGGTTTTAACTAAGGGATTTGTTTTAGTTTATCAAAGGGAGTAAGCAGCGCCTGATATCTGAGTCATAAGTGGCTTCTTCCCCAAAAATAAACACATTTTTGTAGATACTCATGCTCTTAGATATACATATCCTACTTCAAGAAAATAAAGTATCACTTATCCTGGGGAACAGAGAGGGCTAGAAATTCTGCTGATACTTGATTTCCCCTCTAGAAAAGCATACTTATAAATTACAGCTCACCCTAATTTACCTTCTATGAGTAGCAAGTTGCGAAAGAAAAGCATTACGTGGTTAATTTGATGCAAGAAAGAATTTCGGCAAAGGTGGTTTGCACTACTGAAATTCCATCATCTATAGTACATTGGTTTTAAAAGACTCCATTTAGCTATTCTTACCACAGAATATTTGGGTATCAGATGGATTTATCAGTAATTATTTGTCTCTCTGTGTTTAAAATGCATAGTGCAAGTATATTAATATCAATTTAGATCCAAGAAAATCAATAGCATTAGGGTTGTTAATCATCACTTAAGCTCCTCGTTTCCTACTAAAAGTTTTTCCAAAGTGCATTCAGACTTTGCAATTTTAAATCTTAAATTGGTTGTATGAAATCATTTCAAATTGGCTATGGAAGCTGCTTTTATATTATCTAAAATTATTTTTTTGGCGGGGGGGTTGTATCCTTGATGCATTCTGAACTTACGGTATTTTTCGGAGTATAAGACGCACCAAGGTTTTGAAGAGGCAATTTTTTTTTAAAAAAGGTTTTGCACTCTGCAAACCTCCCAAAAACGGCCCATTTTTTTGTGAAAACGGGCCCGTTTTTTTTTTTTTTCCAAAAAAGGACATGAATAGCCTTTATGAGGCTTGTAGAGTATTCCTGGGGTGAGGAGAGCCGACTCATAGGGCCCCTCGCTGTCGGAGTCTGGTGGCAGCTCCAACGGCTCCTGCTCGGCCACAACAAATATAATATAAATTGCCATAGATCACTTAACCAGATTATTTGAACAGTATTTTAACCTATGTTTAAAATATCAGCTACTATTGCTTTTGGACTTCTGGCTTTTGTTATGCTGATAAGTTTATAAAATAAAGCAGAGAGGAGAAAAGAAATGATTTATTTCACCAGTCTTTTAGTTCTTACTTTTCAAAATGTATTTTCCAGCTATGCCTGTATGGTAAACTGTTCTTAAAAAATAACAATAAAACTGTAGTAAGTATTAATTGATATGTTAGATAGAAGAAACCAGAATTGCAAGCAGCTTACTCATGTTTTCATTCAAAGTGTGGTTAATTGGTAGATTTTTTTTTAAATTGTAGGTAAAAGAGAGGTGCAAGCCCTATTTTGAATATTATAACATAGACTCATAAAACCATTTTATCACTATTGTATTAAAATGTATTAATATTTTGTTATTATTGTATTGCTAATATTTAAATTTATTGCAAACAATCCTCTGCTTTTCCTCCTCCTCTATCTCCCTGTATTGTCTTCCAACCTTCAAATAAAAATACTAGGCAAACGACTCATAGTTATGACAGTTGCCATGTCCTGGGGTCATGTGATCACCTTTTACAACCTTCTGACAAGCAAAGTCAATGGGGAAGCCAGATTCATTTAACAACAATATTACTTATCATGTTTTCCCCAAAATAAGACCTCCCTGGATAATAAGCCCAATTGGGCTTTTGAGCGCATGTGCTAAAATAAACCCTCCCTGAAAATATTGCAACACAGGAGCAGCCATGGGGTGACCACGTTCACCGCTTCCTGTACCTCAAAAATGATAAGACCTCCCTGAAAATAAGGCCAAGGTCAAAAGAAAATAAGACCCTCTTATTTTCAGGGAAATATGGTACTTAACAATGAGTAATAATAGTACCTTTACTCTAAGGTTACAGCACATAATCTTGCAGATCTGAAAGCTTTGCCCCCTACCCTTACTTTACTTTCCAACTAGAAAGGGTCCCATCACAACTTTTTCACCCTCTGTTGTGGGCTTTTGTGGTCTGAAATGTCTCTTATAACACCTGTGTAGCTATTCTTCCTGTTTCCCAAGGTTATTCTCATAGCCTATTACATAACACAGTATATGCAAGCAATTAACACATTCTATCGTTTAGCTGTTTGTAATTCATTCTTTCCAGTTTAATCTTGTGTGATCAGAATTTGGAAATATAGCATCTATACTGGATTACAAATCAAATAAATAATGAACTATGGAATTACAGCATATATTTGGGTAACATCTGATTGATTGATTGATTGATTACGTACCATCAAGCCAGTATTAACTCATAGCAACTACATATATGTGTTTGAACCTGTATGTTGATTTGGCCTATTAGCATGTGTGTGTGTCTGTGTGTCTGTGTCTCTGTGTGTGTGTATGTGTATATACATATACATACACATACACATAGATAGATTTTCTTCTTGATCTGATCAATTGTGTGCCATCAAGTTGGTGTTGATTCTTAGTGATCACTTGATAGATTTTTCTACAGTCTAGCATTTGTCCTGAACCTTCCTGATTAATGAATCAACAAACACCTAGAAGCAAACAAAGTAATAACCAAAAGCCAATACGGGTGGGTCAAAAACAGATCATGCCAGACTAATCTTATTGCATTCTTTGGCAAAGTGACAAAATTAGTGGACTGAATGCTGCCAATATAATTTACTTGGACTTCAGTAAGGCATTTGATAAAGTAGACCATAACCTACTGCAAGACAGAGTAGAAAAATGTGGGTTAGACAGCATCACCACCAGTTGGATTCGTAATTGGCTGACCAACCGCACTCAACGTGTAGTCCTCAATGGAACTGCATCTACATGCAGGGAAGTATGCAGTAGAGTATACCAAGGCTCTGTTTTAGGCCCAGTACTCTTCAACATCTTCATCAGTGATTTAGACGAGGGGATAGATGGGGAACTCATCAAATTTGCAGATGACACCAAGCTGGCAGGAATATCCAGAAGATAGGCTTAAGATACTGAAGGATCTTGACATACTTGAACATTGGATGCCACCTAACAAAATGCAATTCAATGGTGGAAAAAGTAAAGTTCTACATTTAGGTAAGAAAAACAAAATGCACATATACAGTATATGTGGTACCTTGCTCAATAGTAGTAACTGTGAGAGGGATCTTGGAGTCCTAGTGGACAGCCATTTAAAAATGAGCCAGCCGTGTGCAGCAGCTGCCAAAAAACCCAACACAGTTCTAGGCTGCATAAACAGAGGGATAGAATCAAGATCACGTGAAGTATTAATACCACTTTATAATGCCTTGGTAAGGCCACACTTGGAATACCGCATTCAGTTTTGGTCGCCACAATTTTAAAAAGATGTGAAGACTCCAGAAAGAGTGCAGAGAAGAGCAACAAAGACGATTAGGAGACTGGAGGCTAAAACATATGAGGAATGGTTGCAGGAACTGGGTATGTCTAGTTTAATGAAAAGAAGGACTAGGGGAGACATGATAGCAGTGTTCCACTATCTCAGTTATTCTCCAAAGCATCTCGGTGTAGGACAAGAAGCCATGGGTGGAAACTAATCAAGGAGGGAAGCAACTTAGAACTAAGACATTTCCTGACAGAACAATTAATCAACTGAAAAACCTGCCTCCAGAAGTTGTGAATGCTCTAACACTGGACATTTTAAAGAAGATGTTGGATATCCATTTGTCTGAACTGGTGTAGGCTTTCCTGCTTAAGCCGGGGGTTACACTAGAAGACCTCCAAGGTCCCTTCCAACTCTGTTATTCTAAGGTCTTGAAAAATGTAGAGAACAAGGGATCTGATATATTAGATTGGAATTGGAATTACCTTAGATTAGAATTATTCTGATTTGAGAACTACCCAGCTGTCCAGAAAAAAGATTTAAAGACAGCTTTACTATTTTGTTTTTTAAACTTGTGATAATAGTTTTCATAACTATTTATATTTATTCTCTAGAATACTTGGAATTTATTTCAAATAAGAGCTAACAAGGGCGTTCAGTTTTGCTGGTAAAATCAGTGGTATGTACTATATTTTGACAGAATTTCAATTTTAAAATCACTCAGGAGCATCAACCTCACTGGATTCATTAGAATAGAATAACAGTTGGAAGGAACCTTGGAGGTCTTCTAGTCCAACCCCCTGCTAGACAGGAAACTCTACACCACTTCAGACAAATGGTCATTCAACATCATCTTAAAAACTTCCAGTGTTGGAGCATTCACAGCTTCTGGAGGCAAACTGTTCCACTGATTAATTGTTCTAACTGTCTGGAAATTTCTCCTCAGTTCTAAGTTGCTCCTCTCCTTGATTAGTTTCCACCCCTTGCTTCTTGTTCTGCCCTCAGGTGCTTTGGAGAATAGTTTGACTCCCTCTTCTTTGTGGCAACCCCTGAGATATTGGAACACTGCTATCATGTCTCCCCTAGTCCTTCTTTTCATTAAACTAGACATACCCAGTTCCTGCAACCGTTCTTCATATGTTTCAGCCTCCAGTCCCCTAATCATCTTTGTTGCTCTTCTCTGCACTCTTTCTGGGGTCTTCACATCTTTTTTGCATTGTGGCGACCAAAACTGAATGCAGTATTCCAAGTGTGGCCTTACCAAGGCATTATAAAGTGGTATTAACACTTCGCGTGATTCCAATTTCTACATTCCTTGGAATGTACCTTTGTTTAGAGTTGTCTTATGTGTCCTCTGTCTTTTCATTTGTGAAAATAGGAAGCAAAACATGGTACTAGTTTTCAACGAATTGCTCAATTAAAAACAAGTCTATACCTCACTTGCAGTATTGTAGTCAATGAAAGGAAAGTATATCAGGTATTGACAAGCATTTGGTAAATTATAGTAACAATTAATTTAACTGGAATCAGATTACATAAGTATTGCATTTCCATTTGAAGGAAACTTTTGAAGTTTTGGCTTTTTTCTGTTCTGTGTTTATATTGTCTTACTGCACGAAACAATTGTCCACAATCAGAGATTCTTTTAACTCAATGTCTCCACAGTTGTTCCCTTACAGTGTTTATTAAGATTTATATGAATTTTAATATTTTATTGTTTAACTTTCCCTTAGATACCCTGATTAAAATAAGGTCGTGGCAGTCTATACATTTCTTGGTATTTAATCTGCTGCTATTAACACATGACAACATCTATTTGGCAAGAATCTTTATTATGTTACAAGTCTTTTGTTTTACTTCCTGCTTTCTGTGCTTGAAATCCCCTATTATTTTCTTGAATAACTAGAGGAACCACTAGCACATTTGCAAATTCCAGGAAGCACAAGTCGTTTATATTCTTCTAAGTGTATTTTTAGTCCAAGGATCAGGATAGTGTTGGAATTGTTCCACAAAACATCATTCAGAAAGCAGTTCGATTTTCTCACAAAAATAATTTAAGTAGAGCATTCATACAATAAAGGCATTTACGTCTAGTTTCAGTGATAGAAAAATGTCAAAACATGTATTGTGTTGCACCCTTCCTTTCTTGCATTATGAAGTTTCACATGCATGTAATGGGAGGAGTATGTGTCAGGGACGTGCAGTCACTAGAGGCAGGGGAGGCGTGGCCTCACCAGTCATGAGGAAAAGGAAAGAATTTTAAAGAATTTTTAAAAAATAATTAAAGCCAAGGTGGTTGCTACCAGATTCACAGTGACTTGGAGCAGTGCTTTGTGTTAACCATAGGAGGGGGCCAGAGAAATAGGGGCCTCCTGTGCATAAGCAATTTTTCGCCTTTTAAGAGATAACCAAGGGTTAAAATGCGAAGAATTCCTTATGCAAATGAGGCACGTATTCTCTCGCCTCCTGTAGAGGGCATTTTTAGAGGCTTTTTAGAGTTCTCTGGGAGCAACTAGCTCAGTCTGACTCAGAGCTCTGGCCTTTCATGAGGGGAGGGCAAGGCAGGGCAGGGAGAAGCAGAGTTGAAATCATCTCTGAAACAGCTGGAAAAGGTGCGTGTGTGGGGAGGGGGGAGGAATTCAAAAAGTTTGATCGGAAGGCAGCAGGGGAAGGGGGGGGTATGGCAGAGGAGCTGCTTTCAAGCCTTTGGAAAATATATCCAATCCAACTTCTGTGTTTGTTTGAGAGTGCGTGAGGGATCCAATTTCTCTGTGTGCGTGTGTCTGTTTGAGAGATGGGGGAGGGAGGGAGAGAGGGAGGAAGGAGGGGGAGGGAGAAGAAAAAGAATGGGAAAACTTATTTTGCAAGGGGGAAAAATGCTGTCGCTTTAAATCGGAACTGAGCATGCCTGGTTGTGGAATTCTGGGAGTTGAAGTCCACAAGTCTAAAAAGCTGCCTCACCAGCCATAAAGCTCACCACACGTCACTGGTATGTGTTGTGATGTTTGTCATCTCCTCCCCACCCTTATGCAGATGCCTACCTCTTTCTATTTAGTTAATGCATTTATTTCCTGCCACCATCCAAATCAGCTCTCGGCAATCACAGTATCCTTTATATAATAAGGGGCAAAGGTAGAGACATAGGGAAGTCTCTCTTGGGCTGCAATATTAATGTTTAGGCCTCTTCCCAAATGGTTCTCCCAATTGTTTTTCTATTTTGTGAATGATAGCGGGGAGGGTCCCTATTTTTTCTTCTGGTTTGGTTTGGTTTATTGGATTTATATGCCGCCCTTCTCCCAAGGACTCAGGGCGGCGTACAACATTAAAAAAACACATATTACAAAAGTTAAAAAAAATTAGATAGAATATCCAAAAAACAAACCCAATTAAGATTCACAATAGCATTTTAAAAAATCGATTAAAATTAACAATAATCAATAATTTATTTTATTTTGTTCAGGCCAGGCTGGCTTGCTGGAAAAGCCAACTTTTTAGGGCGCGTCGGAAGGACCGGAGGTCGGGGATTATACGAAGCTCCGGGGGCAGCTCATTCCAGAGGGAAGGCGCTCCCACAGAGAAGGCTCTCCCCCTGGGGGTCGCTAGCCGACACTGTCTGGCCGACGGCACCCTGAGGAAGCCAACTCTGTGGGATCGCACTGGACGGTGGGAGGCTACCGGTGGCAGTAGGTGGTCTCGCAGGCAGTAGGTGGTCTCTGCTTCAGAGGCTGTGTGTAGCATCTGGATACCGTTCTCTGAATCCAACAAACAGGTAGGCCTCGATTTACAACAGTTCATTTAGGGATGGTTCAAAGTTACAACAGCACTGAAAAAAGTGGCTTATGGACTGTTTTTCACAGTTGCGACCATTGCAGTAACCCCGTGGTGACCTGATCAGATTTCAGATGCTTGCCAATGGAGTCATATTTATGACCGTTGCTTTGTCCCGTGGTCATGTGATCACCTTTTACTACCTTTTAACAGGAAAAGTCAATGGGGAAGCCAAGTTCACTTAACAACCATGTTACTAACCAGTGGTGGGATTCAGCCAGTTCGCACCTATTCGGGAGAACCGGTTGGTAACTTTCTAAGTAGTTCAGAGAACCGGTTGTTGGAAGAAATCTCCTTTTGTTTTTTTTCCACTTTAGAGGGCTAATCCCGTAAGGAAGGCAGGACGGAAACATTCTAGTGTTGCTTCTAGCCTCATCTTTATTGACCTGCTTACAGAAACTGCCTCTCCGCTTAACCCTTAACAGCTAAGGCGAAGCGCCTATCGACCTGAGTGACCTTGAGTTGGCCACGCCCACCCAGTCACATGATCACCGAGCCCCACCTACCCAGATAGTCATTAGGGCAGAGAACCCTAATTATTAAATTATTTGAATCCCACCACTGTTACTGACTCAAGAACCCACAGTGATTCATTTAACAATTGCGGCAAGAAAGGTCGTAAAATGGGGCAAAACTCACTTAACAAATGTCTCACTTAGCAACAGAAATTTTGGGCTCAATTGTGGCTGTAAGTTGAGGAATACCTGTATTTAGGAGCAGTATCCATATAGAGGGGAATCACTGCAAATTTGGTTTGTTCCTGTGCTGCCAGGATATCCTGATGAACCCAAATTCACATGGTAGATGTCAGCCCGGTTCTGCATACCGTCACTATGGCTCTGTTTGTTGGATTCGTAGAACGGTATCCAGCCCGGTTCTGCTCAGTTAGGGCATGGAGGGCTCCTATTGCTTGTAGCTCTCCAGACGAAAAAACCCCACTGTGCTAGAGTTGATTTTCAACCCCTAGCAGTTCTAGAATCAAATAACATTTAGAACGTGAGTGGCACAGGAAAACAGAAACAGCAGCTGTACTAATAAAGAATACTTAGCTTAGTACCTATTAGAATTAGTAAGTTTGTAAGTTTAATTTTATTTGTAGGCCGCCCAATCCCGAAGGACTCCGGGCGGCTTACAGAAAGGGGAAACAAAGGAAACAAAAATAAAATAAAACAAGTTAAAACAACACAGATATATTCATTTCAGTCGGGGCTGGACCTCAACAATGAGGTCAACAGCCCCAGGCCTGCCGGAAAAGCCAGGTCTTGACAGCTTTTCTGAAGGCCGTGAGAGTGGGTGAGGTCTGGATTTCTGGGGGTAGTTCGTTCCAAAGGGTCGGGGCAGCCACAGAGAAGGCTCTCCTCCGGGGAGCCGCCAGCCGACATTGTCTGGCTGACGGCATCTGAAGGAGGCCCACCCTGTGGGATCTTACCGGCTGTTGGGAGGAGTGTGGCAGTAGGCGGTCTCGCAGGTATGCTGGTCCTAAGCCATGAATGGGATTCATATGGACATGAGCTCATTTCTAGTAGTTTAAAAAAGGGTTGGGTGGCCACATGGTGATATTGATTGAAGGTGCAGCTTCAGGGAATGAGGCTAACAACTGCTTCTTAATGTGCATGGATGAATTTAGCCCAGTCTCCCGTTTTAGTTCTTTGATGCATAAATCTATGCTTGGAGTTAGAACATTTGCCTGAAATCTTTCCTAGAGCTCAACCTCATTATTGGAGGGAAAAGGTATTTTAAAAATTAACAAATTCTAGCATGTGTTACCTGATCTGACTTGCTGTGAACATGAAGAATCACCAGTAGTATGCTTCAGTAGTATGAGTCAGTTCTGCAGAATAGTCATATTGGTCCATCCTTTAAAAAATAAAAAATAAATGTTAAGAAGCTTTTGTTGAAGTCTTTTTAAAATAAAAAAGCAAAGCTCACGCGAAGTGAACCGGTACCAACCTGTACAGGAGCCCATCCCTGGAGTAATTTATATGTTAAGCTGAGAATCATCAAATGTAGTATAATAAAGTGATATCCAGTATGAAAACAGATTAGCAGATGGATTCTGTTTTTTATTATTTATTATTAGTTCACTTCAGTTTTATTTCAGTTTGTTTAATTTTCACTTTAGCTTCTTTCCCAGTTAGTGAGAGACATGTCAAGTTGATGTCATATAGTTATACATAGTGATTCATTCCTTCCTTCCTTCCTTCCTTCCTTCCTCCCTCCCTCCCTCCCTCCCTCCCTCCCTCCCTCCCTCCCTCCCTCCTTCCTTCCTTCCTTCCTTCCTTCCTTCCTTCCTTCCTTCCAATATTTGTGGGAAGCAGTTAAAGAAGTTGTAAGAATGATAGACTACACGAGAACCTCTCGAAGTGGGCCATTGAGCAGAAGAGTGTTCTGGAAAATTTCACATTACGTAGTAGCCGGTTAGAGCAAAAATTTCTAAAACAAGTTACAAGTAGATTCTTAAAAGATAAGCTGGTTCTTAAAACATGAGATGATGGTAGGAGCTCAACTGAAAAAGTACAAGAAGAATGTGAAAAGTACTAACTTAGGTGTGGTGCCCACAAATGGACAAATTACAACACAAGCATGATTCAGATACTTGTAACAATTATTCGAATATAAATGGGTAATGTTAGTATTTTCAGAGTTATCTGATTTAATGTGTGTCATTTAGCTCCTTACAGTTGGTTTGTTACGTGACCCGACAAATGCGTGCACGATAAAAGCATGCCGACAAAATCGCGGCGAGAAAACTGCAACGTCATAAACACGCCCACAACAACGCGCCGACAAAACCGTGCCCACAAAACACAATTTCAGTTAAGGTAAAGGTTAGGTTCAGGGTTAGGTTTAGGGTTAGGTTTAGGGTTAGGTTTAGGGTTAGGTTTAAGGTTATGTTTAGGGTTAGGTTTAGGGTTAGGTTTAGGGTTAGGTTAAGGGTTAGGTTTAGAACTCGTGGTTATTACTTGTTCGTTGAAGGTGTGATTTTGTCAGCGCGCTGTTGTCGGCGTGCTGTTGTCGGTGCGCTTCTGCGCTCATTTGTCAGCGCGATTTAGAACTCGCGGTTTTCTTGGCGCTGTTTCAGTGGCGCGCTTTTGTCGAGCGCGCATTTGTCGGTGAACCGGTTTGTTACAGTTGCTGCTTTGCTCAGATATTGTTGGAAACTAAAAAGAGATTGGAAATATAGTGGTAGAGCCATAACATGGGACAAGATACCGCGAACACTATTTCCATGCTTGGTTTTTCTGGAATTCAGCCCCAGCTTATGGTTAAAGTAAGGGTATGCAAGTAAATCAAGCTTTTAGATAAGAAAATGGATAATAAATGTAAACTTGAATTCATTTTCATGCATTCTGAATCCCGGGATAAGTAAGTAGTACATGTATCAATGGAAGATAATATCCCTCATTATTTATAAATATGTTATGACTCCATGGCACACAGTTACTTCGTGCATAAATGGAATAGAAAAAAAATAATGTGTATTTCCCATCACATCAGAATCCTTTTTTGGCCAATGCTTCCACCAAATACCAAAGTACTATGGTAATGTACTTTATTTAGAAGATTTATTTGTGTGGCACGTAAATAAGCAGAAGCAAGTAGAACTTAAACACTTTACAAGTATAGTAAGCCCTAATGAAATAAATGTCTTTGTAGAGCAATGTTTCTCAACTTTGGCGATTTTAAGTCCACAGGACTTAAAGCCGCCAAGGTTGAGAAACACTGTTGTAGAGGTAGGTGTTACAACATTTTTAGAAAAATGCCATGAAGCCAGAAGATAATGTCTTTTCTTAAATAAATTGTAAAAGATGACTTGATGACTTTTTTGAAGAAAAAAATCAGTATAACTTTGCAACGGGGAAATTGAGTCTTGTTTAAAAGAAACATGGAGATAGACATTGCTTTTCCAAAAATATTTTGAGAAAGTCAGAATTGCTTAGTAATCATGGATTAAGAGAATAATTGAATCATTTAACTGGTTAAAGTAGTGAAAGCAAGACTGAATGGACATTTTCTGTATCAGATGGCCCACGGTGCTTTGGGACCAGTGTCCCAAATAAACATACAGTGAAATGGTGAGGTTTACCAACAACACTGAATTTTGAAGTTGGTATACACAAAGAAATGATAATAAGGTCTAAATATCTTTTCAGAAAGGTAGCTTACCTTTTCAGAAAGGTAGATACGATAGCAAGTAATTGCCAGCCCATGGTCTGAATAGGGCTCGTAGTTCCTAAGCTATTCTTGCTGGTTCTGTGTTCAGATTTCAGGCTTGACAAGTTAAGGAGCCGAGGTGGCGCAGTGGTTAGAGTGCAGTACTGCAGGCCACTTCAGCTGACTGCTATCTGCAGTTCAGCGGTTCAAATCTCACCTGCTCAAGGTTGACTCAGCCTTCCATCCTTCCGAGGTGGGTAAAATGAGGAGCCGGATTGTTGTTGGGGGCAATATGCTGACTGTAAAACCGCTTAGAGAGGGCTGAAAGCCCTATGAAGCGGTATATAAGTCTAACTGCAATTGCTATTGCTAAGGTTGGCAACTGTTACAAGCAAGAGCACATGTCTATGTTAGCATTTCTAATGTCTGTTGGTAGTAAATGGGAATGTGATTGCCTTGCATATATTACAATAACAGCAAATTTGACACACAGCCAACTATGTGATGGGCCACCAGAAGCTCAGCTGGCTTCCTGTTTTTTTTTGCCTGCTTGAGAACAGGGTATTTTTTTTATTACATGCAGGAATTCATTTAGAACCTTGAGATAGCTTTAGAGGGATTCACTGGGAGCAGAGAAACAGCAAAAGGAAAGTCCTTGCTTTTTCATTTAAAATCAGCCCTGAAAGCTATCTCTGCACAACTTAGGAGAATTCTAAATGCATCTTTGTGTAATAGGCATTTACCTTCTGGGAATATCAAATTATTGGGACAGACATTGTGTATACAATATTTGGTTGCATGAGGAAGAAGCTACAGTATGCAAGCTTTATTTATTGTTTCAAAGAACACTTAAATAAAAAAGGTTTGTTTTAAGATCCTAATATTACCACAGAACTTTCATGTTTTAAAAGGACCAGGAATCTAATTTGGATTTGGGAGTATGTTAATTACTTTTGGTCTCCTGCTCAAATTCTCGTGCTAACATATGAAGTGTAATTTCATAGACACCAATTCAGAAATTATCCCTATTGGTTTGAAAACAGCTTAATCCTAGAGAAGTTGATATTCAACTTAATTGATCACCATACAAAATAAATACATGAGGAGAAGATCTGGTACATTTTTTAAAAAGACTACTTGAGACCATCTGATTAGAAAGAGAGAGTAAATTCCCTAACAATATGCTTTGGCTGGGGCAGTTAATGGTCATTAGTTATTTTTGTTTTGACTTCTGCACGGGATGAAATATTCAAATAGCGAAAACTGGGTTATTTGTAATATTTTGTAAACATGGCAATAAATAGTTTGTCACTTAACAATAACAACAATAACAACAAAGTTTGCGGATGGATGGCAATATAGATTAATCATTTTAATGCTTGTTCACATACTAAAAAAATAATCATATTTACCCTATTTGGCCTTTTGAGAATCAAGAACCAGTGTATCTAATTATCTGAACCCCAAGAACATAAAAGAATAACAAGTTGTGGACTCATAAATCTGATGGAATAACTCTGTGTTTTCTGATTAAATTGTGTGCCTGGTGGTACCCAGCAATCATGTTTGCCCTGTGTTCATAGTAATTGCATGTGTCAAAGCTGAGGACTTGTGTAAACTGCACCAAATGAATTACAATTTTAATTTAGAGAGAGATAACTGTTTTTGCCCCTGCAGGCAGATTTCACCAGGTCACTATTACACAACTAAGTAAGAAAGGTGTGTGTGTGTTTGTGTGTGTGTGTGTGTGTGTTAGGGGTGGTGGTGGAAAGAGAGCCTCCAGTTAACTCCTAAGTTAATAGTAAGTGTGAAATGTAATGAAGGCCATATCACAAAAGCCTTTTCTTTTAACAAGAAAATAATTTACCAACACAAAATGCACTGCAGAGATTGTATGTTCTGCCTATGTAAGTGTCCAGATGTACATGCTTAAAATTCCTCTGCGTAGCAGGGGGTGGCTTAATGAGAAGCCATGGGCGGCAGATCAGTTGCAGATGATTGTTTAGAGTATAGTCCCCATTAAGAATATTAATGGATCCAAAAATAAAATAAAAACAAAGACCAGCTGCTCCTGAAGATGTAAGAGGATGCTGTCCTGAGCGTCGTTTTATGGGTGGCTAATGCTGTATAAAGTGTAATGGTTGTAGATGAGAAAGGGCACATTCTAGCTATTTCAATGGGCTCCAGATTAGCTTCAGATGCAGTTTACTCAGGATTTGTTCCTTAGCATTCACACATATTTACCCTGGAGAATACCACTATTGAATTGTAGGAAGTTATCACCCAGCCCTCTCCCAGAAAAATGAAATATCCTAGGAAATATTGAAAAGGCAGTCTATTTCTCTGGATGTGAAAAGAAAGAAACATGTTTTAAAAGACAGAATAGCTGCCTGTAGCTTCCTGCCCATCCCCACTTTGTCAAACCCAGAAGAAGCCTGCAGTGCTGCATTTAACCACTGCGCCACCTTAAGTCTCCAACCCCATTTATGCCAACCTGAGAGATCCACTTGTTTGCCCAGTTGATGGCCACTGATCTTTCATTCGAACCTTTGATTCACAGTGCTGATGTCTCCCCTTCAGAGATTAACCATCTTCTTCAAAGATGAAATCAAAAGCAATTTTTTTCTTTTATGAGCACGGTCCTTTTAAATGAAAATACTTTGCTTACTACTGCCATTTCTGGAATGTACATGCTGTCATTTCTAGACTACCCTGTGCATGGATGTAACAATGGGACCAAGGTGACCTTTTACAACCTTATGCACCATTCAGACATCCAGTCACTCAGGTACCTGAACACTTAGGCTCATGACAGCACCTGTAGGATTAAAGCTAGGAAATGGGAGAAAAAGCTGCTCAAACTAAATTGAACCACTGGATAAATACAGAATAGATGCATTTCAAGATCAAGACTTGGATCTGAAAGCCAAGAATCTATTGCCCAGAAGGTAGTGATGAAAGAAATGTCCTTCTGGGTTCGGCTCCAAGTAGGGAAAAAGACTCTGGAGACATGGAGGATGTTTGGAAAGATGGTTTATTGGTGGACAGGACCACATGGCTTGAGCCCTGAACAGAAAAGGTGATCACATGCTTCAATGTTGGTGGAGAAGAAGAGAAAGGCTGAGGGAGGGGCTTGCTAGGCTTTTTATAACCTGTTCAGTCCCACCTCTCTGTTTCCTGTTCCTGTGTAAGAAATGTATTCTGATTGGTTGTCAGACTCCCATGGGGCCATGTATGGGCAACTCTCTAGGCTGTGTTTTGAATCCAGGTTTAGTTGAGTTCTCAGATGCCATGTGGTCAGTTGAGTAAAGGGCCAATATTATCATGCCTTTACTCCCATCCCCCCTGGGGCTGCAGTGGAGAAGTCTTTATTATGTAAAATGGACTAGCTTGGCCTTCTTAATGGCCCATTAACAGTGGGGATGGGCAGGAAGCTACAGGCAACTTTTAAAACATTCCTCATCTCTCTAAACTTCAGGAAAGGGGACTTTTCAGTTTCAGTATTAGGCTGATAACTGGCATCAGTCTGCTTTTCAGGGACAATTGATAGGCTTTCTATTTTATACACACCCTAAGACTCAGTATATTTTCTTAAGGGCATATTGCACATATATTACTTAACTAAATATTTAGTGCTTCCTTAAAACTTAGCCCAAGTGTCTCCTATGGCAGTGGTCCCCAACCTTTTTATCGCCGCGGACCAGTCAGCCTTTGATAATTTTACCGTGGCCCGCTGAGCGCGCGCAGGGGTGGGGGGGCATTGTTCGCGACGACACATTGATTGTTTATATATCAGATTGTTTTGATTAAACAACTTTTATTTTATTGTATTTAAACATGCCTTACAAAATAAAATACAAGAGCGCGGAGCACGCGAATGCCGTGGAGAGAGAGAAAATAAATATATATATAAATATATAACTGTTTGGGAGTAAAAGCGGGGGGGGGGGCGCACCCGGCCGGGGGGGAGGGGGAGGAGGAGGAAGGAGGGTGGGAAGGAAGCTGGCAAGCGAAGAACAGAAAGTAATTAGCAAGGATTAAAACGACCTGCCGGAAAAAGGAGAGGGGGGGAAAAAAACACCAGATCTGACGGCTAGTGTAGCCTCCACCGTAGGGGCTGCAGAAACACACACCGCCAGTCCTGTCCTTCCTTTCCAACCAGTCTCTCTCCGCGCGCGCATACACACATACACACACACACACACCACACAAACACACACCCGCCGGCAGATATGCACGCACAAACACTTTTTTTTTTTTGCAATTGGCAGAACTACGGTTTTCTTTCTTTTAAAAAAAAATAATTAAATGGAGGTGGGGGGTGTGTGGAGAGAAAGGGAGAGAAGCGGACACATAAAACCGAGCCGCACTCGCGAACCACAGCATGCATCTGGGTGACAAAATTGCAGGGAGAAAGCAGGAAAAGCCGAGGAGAGAGCAAAAAAAGAAAAGAGCCAGACCAAGCGCGGCAGGGCGGGTAGGAAGGCGATGATGATTGGGGGAGGTTTGAAAAAGCAGATCCAAGCGCAAAAGTTACTGAGTCATTTCAGCGGCGGCTGGAACAGTTTTCTTGACTCCCTCCCTCTCTCCCTCTCTCTCTCCTCTCTCACTCTCTCACTCTCTCTTTCCCTGGCGATGGATCGGTGCGGGAGGGGGGAGAGAGAAGGGAGGAGACAGCGAGGGAGGGAGGGAGAGAGAGCCGAGGGTGGGACCAAAGGGGGGGGGGAGAGAAATGCATTTAAGAGGAGCGGATTTAAAAGAGCGATCATGGCCCCCGCCGCTGCGCGGCCCGGTGCCAGGTACTCCACGGCCCGGCACCGGTCCGCGGACCGGGGGTTGGGGACCACTGTCCTATGGTATTGTAGGAAGTTATCACCCAGCCCTCTCCCAGAAAAATGAAATATCCTAGGAAATATTGAAAAGGCAGAATATTTCTCTGGATGTGAAAAGAAAGAAACATGTTTTAAAAGACATAATAGGTGCCTGTAGCTTCCTGCCCATCCCCACTTTGTCAATGGGACATTAAGAAGGCCAAGCTAGTCCACTTTACATAATAAAGACTTCTCCACTGCAGCTCCAGGGGGATGTGATTAAAGCATGATAATTTTGGCCCCAACTGACCACATGGCATCTGATTTTTTACCCTTGGCTCCTGGATTCAATTGGCAACTGAAAAAAGTTGAGTAATATCACAACAACCATACTCACATATACAAGGTGTATCAAAGCCAGGCCCCATAAACAATGTATTATATAAGTTACATTAAATATTTGAAATGAGTGCTGCTTTCTTCACTTTCTCTAACACATACACCCACCCACCAACACCAAATTATGTTTGGACTATGAGGCTGTATGTATCAAGGGATCAGGCTCGTACAAAAACTCTCTTCTGAGTTTTATACGTTTCTGAGAAGATTACACTGCAGCAGTGGTGGGTTCCAGATCCTGGGTTCGGTGCAAGGGGCCTGGCGTCCCCCATATGCATGCACACAGCACGCACATACAACATGCACATGCATCCTTACCTCTGTGACGCCTCCACGACTCTCCAGCTGCTCGGCAGAGCATCGCGCAGGCAGCATATGGTCTATGCACATCAGAGGTGGGTTCCTACCAGTTCGCACCTATTCGGTAGAACCAGTTCGTCAAATCTACCGAACCGGTTAGAAGAGGTTCCACCAGTGGACCCGGAAAGCAGGCCACACCTACAGAAGAGGTTCCAACATTTTTTGAAACCCACCACTGGTCCTTGGATATGATTATTCTACACTATCATGCTCATATTTATAAAACTCAGTGCCTCTGTGAAAGGTAAGGATGACTACTGCGTTTGTGGTGCAATCAGAACATTGCGTGTGTTGAAGTTGTTTTAACGCAAACCAAAGATGCATTTTAAAAAACAAGTTTACATCATATTCTTATGCATGCCAGTGCTGTGTGTGAGGTAATTTAAGGTGGTTCTGACAAGTGTCGTCGGCATCTTCATATCCGGTCACATGGGCGGCAAGCCACTCCCATCTGGTCACATGGGCAGCAAGCCACTCCCACAAAGGAGGCCACACCCATAGAGTAGGTTCGAACAATTTTTGAAACCCACCACTGATGCGCATGTGTGGAAGCGCCAAAGAGCTCAAATGCAGATAAGTCGCTTGGGTGGGTGGGTGGGCCCTCCGGAGCACCATACCGGAACGGTACTCGGTGCTCCCAGCAGGCACCGGTACGTTGGTACCGGGGCATACAGCCTGCAACCCACCACTGTACTGCAGGTATGAATATTTGTAAAATATATGCATAATTCACAAATCAGTTTTCCACTTTGCAGGTAAATAATAACTGCAATTTCTCACACCGAAATATAATATAAATACAGCTTCAGTACGAGCATGAATGAATATAAACACGAATATGTTATGAACAGCATAATGTTCATTAGCTTTAGTTTGGCTTAACTTATTGATTTATTGATTTACTATTTTTAATTGTCCATATATTTTGAATGAAAAAATCGATTGCATGGAATTTGATAGCTGGACAATGGTGAAAGATTCCCCACACTCTTAATACATTTATGGCCTCAATTATTTGGTGGATCGAATACCTGATGTTATTTGTAACTCATGAAGAGCCGAGGTGGCGCAGTGGTTAAATGCAGCACTGCAGGCTACTTCATCTGACTGCAGTTCTGCAGTTCCGCTGTTCAAATCTCACTGGCTCAGGGTTGACTCAGCCTTCCATCCTTCCGAGGTGGGTAAAACGAGGACTCGGATTGTTGTTGAGGGCAATATGCTGACTCTGTAAACCGCTTAGAGAGGGCTGAAAGCCCTATGAAGCGGTATATAAGTCTAACTGCTATTGCTATTGCTATGAAGGAGTTGTGTGTGTGTGTGTGTGTGTGTGTGTTATATGAACACACACAGTAATTCCTTACTGAAACAGTTATCTAAAATTACATATGCATACTGTATACCCATGTGAAAGACACATACACACACACCATTTTATTGTGCTGTTTTCTTGTTTTGTTTATTTTTTTCTTTTTGTTATTGTTGATTTTGTTCTTTGTTCTGTTTCATAAAATAACAAAAATATGGTAGCAGAGAAATGAAAAAAAAACATATGTACATCTAAAACATTGACAATATTTAAAGTAATCCATTCATTACAAGAAAAAAAAAAAACAGAAATTAAGTTAGATTGAGGCAGTAGAGATCTTAACTTTCCACTGAGAACAGCATGAAAATAGCAAGTCCACAATACTAAGTCAGTTCCTGATTCAAAAAATTATTTGGAAGAAATGGCTCAAGAGTTCATTGCCTGTCAGGTCAGAAATGTTGGAGAAATTCTTGAGAATAACATGAACAGCCAAGAAAACAAGCCAATGAATCATCAAAAAAATGTACCAGGAAGAGTCTTCGTTGAAGCTCACTATTTCAGCCAAAGGATTATTGTGTTTGGCTATCACCTGATTCACCTAAACAATGCCTGCATCCTATATTTAAGATCTTAAAGAACTTGATTGCTGCCTGCTAGCTTTCTAAAACTTATCAGACGAGACAGCTAGATAGTCCTCAGAGGCCTACTGCCATATCCTGTTTAAATATCTCTCTTAAGAAATGAAAGAATTGTATTTTTTTTAGTCACCTCTTTGGCAATCTGAAAATTACGCTTCTGAAAAGTTTACAGAAGCCTTTTATGGAGCAGGGGGAACAGTTTTAATGAACACCCGATAAGAAAGAAAAAAAATCCAATCTAGGTCAACTGACATTTGTTTCAGAAGAAGCCATGTTTCTCAGGTTAAATTCTTTAGTAAGCCATTGGTGTTTATTGCACCACCGAATTGATTGGGTCATGTAGGGCAGGCTGTACAAATAACAGCATCGTTCACAAAAGGGACCACAATTTGTTTCAACATGTATTGAACTCCTGCTGGTCCTTCAAGCTCTATTGGAAGAGAAGTGGAAGAGATTATCAGCTTCCCCCCCAAAACCCAGAGTATAAGCTTCTCGTTTTCTTTTTCATATATCTTAAATAAGCCCTTAGGCCTGTATCCACTTGACTGACAGCTTGACGTGCTGTATTGAGCACACTCTGTGTGCATTTGATCGAACCTGTAAAGTTACGTGTCAAAACTGATATGACCTCTGTATGGTATGCGTTTTCACAGTACTATAAATCATTTTAAGACAGAGATTCTGTATGTACCTGTTATTCTTTGAATCAAAAGGCATAATAATGGCCTTTATCCCAAATGACAATGAAACCAGCCCTTGCAATAAACTTTTAATTCTCCAAGCATGTTCTGCAAATGCCTATCATTGCTTTCCTAGCAGATAAAGTAATTAAAATAATATTGAGACTGTTGCTCATTTACCAGAAAAATGAGTTGCGCTGAATTCAATGGGTCTTCTGTCCAAGAGATTTTAGATAGCTTTATATATATATATATATATATATATATATATATATATATATGTATGTATGTATGTATGTATGTATGTATGTATGTATGTATGAATGAATGTAGGTAGGTAGGTAGGTAGGTAGGTAGGTCTGTCTGTCTGTCTGTGTCTGTGTCTGTGTCTGTGTCTGTGTCTGTGTATGTGTATGTGTATGTGTATGTGTATGTGTGTGTATTGTGCTGATAAATAAATAAAGGAAGACTAGTATAGATCTATTTCAAGCTATTTAGCTCTCATCAGCTAGCCATACCCTTACTGGGATTCGAATGTAACAAATGTAACAGTAAAAATATTGGGTTTCTGTCGTGATGGTCTCTTGTGACGAGCTGGTGGACAGAGAATGGGAGCCGTTAGCTTCCTCCCATAATTGGGGTATACCAGGGGTTGTGACACTAAAGATAGATAGATAGATAGATAGATAGATAGATAGATAGATAGATAGATAGATAGATAGATAGATAGAGAGTTACAACCCCCGGTATGCCCAAATATGGGAGGAAGTTCACTACTTCCATTCTCTGTCCATCGGCTCATCACAAGAGACCATCCAGACAGAAACCCAATATTTTTACTGTTGCCTTTTTGTTACATATGTGTTGTATTTGTGCTGATAAATAAATAAAGGGAGACTAGTACAGATCTATTTCAAGCTATTTAGCTCTCATCAGCTAGCCATGCCCTTACTGGGATTCGAACCTGTGCTGTATTGCTTCTTAGGCAGATGTGTTAACCACTAAGCCACAGAGTTCGACTCCTTATCAGCTGAGCCGGGGTGATAGGTATCTATTTAGAGTTACAACCCCCAGTATGCCCAAATATGGGAGGAAGTTCACTACTTCCATTCTCTGTCCATCAGCTCGTCACAAGAGACCATCCAGACAGAAACCCAATATTTTTACTGTTGCCTTTTTGTTACATATGTGTTGTATTTGTGCTGATAAATAACATTATATATATATATATGTATGTATGTATGTATGTATGTGTGTGTGTGTGTGTGTGTGTGTATATATATATATTAGATTTTTTACAACCCCTGGTAAGCCCCAATTATGGGAGGAAGCTAACTGCTTCCATCATCTGTCCTTCGGCTCGTCACAAGAGTCCATCACAACAGAAACCCAATATTTTTACTGTTGCCTTTGTTATATTTGTTTTTTTATTTTATTTGTGCTGATAAATAAATAAAGGGAGACTAGTATAGATCTATTTCAAGCTATTTAGCTCTCATCCCAGCAAGGGTATATGGCTAGCTGATGAGAGCTAAATAGCTTGAAATAGATCTATACTAGTCTCCCTTTATTTATTTATCAGCACAAATAAAAAAAACATATATATATATATATATATATATATATATATATATATATATATATATATATATATATATATATATATATATATATATATATATATTCTGACCCCCCTCATCCCACACCAAAGCACGCCGAGCCAAAGATACTTTACGGAATTTATTCACAGACAGACAGGTCCTTGGCAGCAAACCAGCACAGACAAGCCTTGGCAGCAATCCAGCCTGCCAAGCTAATACTAGTTCTCCAACATTAGTTAATGCGTTGACCCCTGCAAAAGGGGCGTGTGCACAAGCAGTCCTTTTATAGTCTTGAGAGGAGCCTAATTACCACCAGCTGAGTGCAATTACCTCCTGTAACTGCGCAACTGTTCCTTACGCCTATTAGCTCTCCGGTGCCGGGCATCCAGGAACAACTCCCACTGCTGATGTCTGGATCACACTCCCTTGTCTCCTCCCCACTGGTCCAAGGCTCAGGCGCCTCCTGTTGGCCAACCAGCCTCTCTGCGCCCTGCTCGGAGTCGGAATCATGTCCAGGGTCCTCCACATCCTCCAGAGCCGAGTCATAGGGCCCCTTGCTGTCAGAGTCTGGTGGCAGCTCCAACGGCTCCTGCTGGGCCACAACATACATACATACATACATACATACATACATACATACATACATACATACACACACACACACAGACAGACAGACAGACAGACAGACAGACACAAATATATACATACATACATACACATATCATATTTCTGCAGATGTGTCGGAACTAGTACTTCCAGGGAATTTTAGGAATCATAATCATAATTTATCTGAAGTGCAGCAGGTACAGGATAAAAGTATAGATTTATTTTGGAAAAAATGTTATTGAATGCAATCAGGCTTATTTCAGAAAAAAAAATCATTCAAAACTCCTATAAGGTCAGTAAACTCACACCAAAAGAAGGTTCTTTCCCATCTTTAGCACTTTCTGCTCTTGCAGCTTAAATCAGCAACAGCATGTCTCATTTCTCCTCTCGGTCACATGCCTTATCTGGTTCCCAGACTGGAAGTTAACCTTCAATGTTCGAGCATAACTTTGTGTTCTGGATTTAAAAAGTAATTTTTGCTGTTTAAATTGAGAGACTCCGGCCACAACAATAGTTGTGGGTTCCAGATCCTGTCGCAACTGGTATGCTGTGATGGGGCCAGGCGCCTCCACGTCCACATGCGCTGCACATGCATGTGCCCCCACTGCCCGCGACGCTCCAGCTGCTCAGCAGAGCATCATGCAGGCACCGTTGCGTGTGCAAATGGCCCAGTTGGGTCAAATACAGCTCAGGAACGCGGGCGGGCAGGCGGGCCCTCCGAAGCACCGTACCGGAACGGTGCCTGCTGCTTTCAGCAGGCACTGGTACACTTGTACCGGTGCGTACCGCCCGCAACCCACCAATGGTACCAACCCAATGTCGTTCTGCAATCTCTTGCTAGCTCTTGTTAGAGCCAAGGTGGCGCAGTGGTTAGGGTGCAGTACTGCAAGCCACTTCAGCTGACTGTTATCTGCAGTTCAGCGGTTCAAATCTCACTGGCTCAAGGTTGACTCAGCCTTCCATCCTTCTGAGGTGGGTGAAATGAGGAGCCAGACTGTGGGGGCGATATGCTGACTCTGTAAACCGCTTAGAGAGGGCTGAAAGCCCTATGAAGCGGTATATAAGTCTAACTGCTATTGCTATTGCTATTAGCTATGGTGGAACAAGTAGGTCAGGGGATAGACTTCTGAGGATTGAGACAGGTGTGGAGATATCGAGAGATAGGATAATAAAATACGATGATCACTCTTCTCTCTTGAAGTAGGACAGCATCATCAACTGTCTTTCATCTTCCCACATTTGCCATCTCAGGATCAGATTCTAAGATTTTTTTTTCTTGCCCCCACATTTTAGAATTCAACTCCTGAGCACAGCATACTTGCCTAGTTTTCATTTCTGTTTAACTAAGCAGTTCTAAACTAAGAATTTCTGGCTCCGTAATTAGGCTATTTGGCTGTACCTAAGTGAGCTACAGCCACTTCTCTTTCTCTCTCTCTTTTTTTTTGCAGATTTTTAAAATTATTTTTTCCCTTCTACAACACCTTACAGTCATTACATCAACATTGTTATGTCATCATACCTGTACGTGTATATAATATTTCGCTTCTATATTTACACACCTTTATACCCAGTTCTCTATACATTTATATATAGTTTTTTGGCTTAATTAATTTTATTCTTGTTTTGCAGGCATTTGTACCAATTGTTCCAAATTTCATAATATTCCGACTCTTCTTTGTCTTTTAATTTTAGTGTTAATTTGTCCATCTCTGCACAATCCAAAGTTTTTTTTTATCACTAATTCGTCCGAGGGGGTATTATTTTGTTTCCAGCATTGGGCAAATGCTATTCTAGCTGTAGCTAGCAGATGTGTTAATGTGTACTTAATTTTCTTTGTATTATTCCCAGTGGAAAGATTTCGGGTTTGTATTTTATCTGTTCTCCTGTAATTTCTTGCACCCATTTCCAAATTTTTGTCCAATATTTTTGTGTTTCCGGGCAGGTCCACCATATGTGATAATAGGTCCCTTGTACTTTTTTACACTTCCAGCAGGTCGGATTCGTGTTTGGGTACGTTTTAGCCAATCTTGTTGGTTATAAGTGCCAACGATAAAACATTTTGTATATATTTTCTTTAAGTGCTGCTGATCGTGTTAGTTTATAATTTGTGTTCCAAATTCTTTCCCAATCCACTAGATCTTTCTCTTTACTTCGGCCAGCCACCCATCCACTGCACACAAGGGCAGCTGTCCACAGTGCCCCAGAAAAAGGGTAGTTTTAGCAAGCAAAAAAGAGTAGGAAAAAAAGCCAACAATGTTGGGAAATTCCTAGACCATTTCTGTGCCTTTCCTTAATGTGCTGCAATTAATTTCACCGCCGAACTGCAGATAACAGTCAGCTGAAGTGGCCTGCAGAACTGCACCCTAACCACTGCGCCCCCTCGGCTCTTATTTTCTCCTTAAAAACCATACTCTAAACACTTATGTTTGTCTTGATGTCTAATACCATGTTCCTTGAAAATAAGACCCAAGTGGAAAATAAGCACGGTTTTTCAGGATAGTCGTAATATAAGTCCTACCCCCAAGAATAAGCCCCAATTAAAACCATCAGCCAGATGGGTGCATTTAGTACCACAATTTCCCCCCAAATAAGATATTACCTGAAAATAAGCCCTAATGTTTCTTCTGGAGCAAAAATTAAATTATCTGAAAATTTATTCTCTGAAAATAAGACCCGGACTTATTTTCAGGGAAACACAGGTATGTAGTATATAGAAGCCATTCTTGCTTAAACTTGCTTAAACTTTTATTGTGAATATGTGCCATATATATTTGCCATTACTGCTTATTCTCTTACTAAATAACTCCATCCTGAGTCAAACAGGAGCTGTTGTCAGGGATGTGAACTGGTGCCAAGATTGGCAAGGAGTGAATGGGGGAAAACAGTTCAAGACTGAATCCCAGGAAGACAGAATGGATAGAGACAGGCCATCCTTAGCTCTACATAGGGTTATGCTCATAATCTGAGGGTCTTCCTGGATTCCTGTGTAAGCAACAAATAGAAGTTCTGATGCTGAACCAAGACAATTTCTGTTCCAGTTGTAGGTATTCCTGAATGATGAAGCTTTAGTCACATATATTTGTGCCGTTGACACTTCAAGTCTGGACTATTACACCTTGCCTTATATAGGATTGTCCTTGAAGATTCCTTGGAAGCTTTATCTGGGTTGGCATGGGGGATGTGGAGGACCCTGGATAGGGTTCTGACTCCGAGCAGGGGGCAGATAGGCTGGTTGGCCACCAGGAGGCGCCTGAGCCTTGGACCAGTGAGGAGGAGACAAGGGAGTGTGATCCGGACATCAGCAGTGGGGAGGAGCCAAGGGAATTTTTCCTAGAGGCCTGGCCTAGAGCTAATAGGCGTAAGGAACAATTACGCAATTACAGGAGGTAATTGCACTCAGCTGGTGGTCATTAGGCTCCTCTCCAGACTATAAAAGGACTGCTTGTGCACACGCCCCTTTTGCAGAAGTCAACGCAGGAACTAATGTCGGAGAACATTATCGTGAGCTTGGCAGGCTAGATTGCTGCCATGGCTTATCTGTGCTGGATTGCTGCCCAAGCTTGTCTGTGCCGGTTTGCTGCCAAGGACCTGTCTGTCTGTTAGTTAAATGCCGTAACTTATCTTTGGCTCAGAGTGTGTGTTGGTGTGGGACAAGGGGGTTCAGAACACATCACTATGGCAGGGGCTGCCAATTTGCTTCAGGTTGCAATTAAAAGGTGATGTAGCAGGTTCAGAGACTGGATATCTCCAAGATGACTTTTTCCAATATGAATCTGTCCACCCAGTACAATCAGATGGAGAGTGTGTGTTGAGTATCCTTCTGTTAGGGGCCACCTGCCTTCTTATCCAGCCTTCTCAATTAACGGCCTTTCTTCTGTAAAACAACCTGGCCCAAGGTGGCGCAGTGGTTAAATGCAGCACTGCAGGCTACTTCAGCTGGCTGCAGTTCTGCAGTTCGGCTGTTCAAATCTCACCAGCTCAGGGTTGACTCAGCCTTCCATCCTTCCAAGGTAGGTAAAATGAGGACCCGGATTGTTGTTGGGGGTGATATGCTGACTCTGTAAACCGCTTAGAGAGGGCTGAAAGCCCTATGAAGCGGTATATAAGTCTAACTGCTATTGCTATTGCTATTTGGACCAGCAGCTCCCAAGCTTGCTTCTGTAGAGCAGTGGAAAAATTGCTATTAGGAGAGCAGTTGAGGATGAAAAACCAGAAGTGTCGCGGCAGAAACGGCTGGGAAAATAGCGAGCTCCAAAGAGTCTTGCAAAAAAAAAAAAAAACCAGCCAGCAAACCGTCATCGGGAGGCCTTTGGGCCAGAATCATCCTGAAGAAGGAGAGGCATTTTGAATGACCATGAGGAGGAAGGCAAGCGCCTCGGCAGGTCTGAAACAAGCTCTCCAGACCAGAGGTGGGAGTGGCGGCCATCTTCAATGACCGCTCTGGAGCTAGGGCTTCCGGATCAAGTTTAAAGCAGGAGCGGTGATCAGACAGAATGTTGGGACTGGGAAAAAGGCCGGCCAACCCGAGGATAAAGAAAACTTTAAATTTAGGTATAATTACTGATTGTACAGTTATAGAGATTAACTTGATTTTGCATTTAATAACGGCAGCAAGACTGTTGGTGGCGCAATACTGGAAGAAGGAAGATTTGCCTACTATTCAAGAATGGACATTAAAAGTGGACAGTCGAGGTGGTGCAGTGGTTAAATGCAGCACTGCAGGCTACTTCAACTGACTGCAGTTCTGCAGTTCGGCTGTTCAAATCTCACCGGCTCAAGGTTGACTCAGCCTTCCATCCTTCTGAGGTGGGTAAAATGAGGACCCGGATTGTTGTTGGGGGCAATATGCTGACTCTGTAAACCGCTTAGAGAGGGCTGAAAACCCTATGAAGCGGTATATAAGTCTAACTACTACTACTACTACTACTACTACTACTACTACTACTAGCCAAGGTGGCGCAGTGGTTAAATGCAGCACTGCAGGCTACTGCTAGATCAGCAGTTCAGCGGTTCAAATCTCACCGGCTCAGGGTTGACTCAGCCTTCCATCCTTCCGAGGTGGGTAAAATGAGGACCCAGATTGTTGGGGGCAATATGCTGACTCTCTGTAAACCGCTTAGAGAGGGCTGAAAGCCCTATGAAGCGGTATATAAGTCTACTGCTATTGCTATTGCTATTGCTACTACTACTACTACTACTACAAGTAACAAACTTAGCAGAGATGGCTAAAATATCAGCATATCTCAAGGATCACTCAAATGAGAGATATAAACTGGAGTGGAGAAGATGGATTGACTATACTCAAAATAAATACGGGACTAAGAAATTCCAGATAGTTTATGACCGAAGAAACAAGGAATGATATAATCTGTTTACAGTTAGCCTAGCAAAGAGGAGTTAAAGCTCAAATGAAAGATGATACTAACTTTTTAAAAGTTTATTTTAGAACATTTTTGTTAAAGATTTATACCCTGTATTGGTTCTGGGAAGTCGGGGGGGTGGGGGAAGGTTGGGGGGAGGTTCAGGGGGAGGTAAACATTTGTAAAAGTTTTTTTTTCTAAAATTTTCAATTAAAAAAATGCAAAAAAAGAAAAAAAAAAAGAAAACTTTAAATTTGGAGCTTAATTTTTTTTTTATCCAGTGATTGAAAACAGCTGCTAATGGTTACTTGGAATACAAAGGGAGGGAAAAGAAAAAAAAAAGGTGATTACCCAAGAAGTTTGTGGTTACTGTATATACTCGAGTATAAGCCTAGTTTTTCAGCCCACTTTTTGGGCTGAAAAAAGCCGCCTCGGCTTATACTCGAGTCAGTGAAAAATTTGCCCGAAATGGAGGAGAAAAAGGGGCGGGGCCATGCCGCTGGGTGACACTCGTGAATGGCCCGGCGCCCCTGTGAGTTTCCCCTCCCTCTGTGTCAGTTTGCCGCGCAGCGCGCACCGCACCATCCCCCCTCCTCACGTTCTAATGTAATGCAGGGATGTCTTACGATTCCCCTTCCTCCCCCTCCTGCCGCTCTGCAACGATGTCCCACCTCCTCCTTGTTATGGCAAGCAGCCACATAGCGATGTCCCACCTCCTCTGGTACAGTGATCCAATGATAGGAATCACTGTGCCGTGTGTCATAGGAGGCGGGACATCGCTCCCGCGGCTGCACGGGACATCATCATCACAGCGGGACATCAGCATCATGAGGTGAGTGAAGTATTTCATTGAATACACCGCTAGTTTACTGTTTTTCTTTGAAATAAATATTCAAAAACATTATTGGTATCTATTTTTATTTTTGAAATTTACCGGTAGCTGCTGCATTTCCCACCCTAGGCTTATACTCGAGTCAATAACTTTTCCAGTTTTTTTGTGGTAAAATTAGGTGCCTCGGCTTATATTCGGGTCGGCCTATACTCGAGTATATACGGTAATATAATTGGAACTGGAACTCTTTTTTTTTTCTTAAAGAAAAGACATGGAGAAAATAGGAAAAAAATATTCAAAATGGAGTCTGTCAGGTTCATTCCTTTTCACACAAATAATTAAACCTTTATGTCTCTCTCAGAGTAGATTTGGAAGTTTTGACTTTTGAAAACTTTGAAAACCTTGATAAATTATTGATACGACAGTCTGTGGGATCGTAAAAGCCATCTACTGGGGGAAAGAAGGCACAACATCTGGAAACAAAATACAGCGGAAAAACGTGACCTTGAATAAAAGAAAGATAAGTGGAAGATTTTCTAAGGAATGGGCAAGCCATTTCCAGTTGTTTGACCTTGTTTTGTCACAGCTGAGAAAAAAAAGCTAAAAATCTTGGAACGAACTGCTTTATTTTGAGACTGGGACTGGGTATTATACAGTGGTGGGTTTCAATTTTTTTTGGAACCTACTCTGTGGGTGTGGCCTCTTTTGTGGGAGTGGCTTGCCGGCCATGTGACCTGGTGGGTGTGGCTTGCCGGCCATGTGTTCTCTCTCTCTCTCTCTCTCTCTCTCTCTCTCTTTCTCTCTCTCTTTCCTTCCTTTTGTCTGTCCCTTTTTTCTTTTTTTCTTTCATCTCTCTCTCACTCTTTTTCTTTCTTTCTTTTTTCTTTCTTTCTTTCTTTCTTTCTTTCTTTCTTTTTTCCTTTCTTTCTCTTTTGCTCTCTCTCTATGTCAGTCTGTCTGTGTGTGTGGGGGGGGGAGGCAGTGGTGGGTTTCAAAAAAGTTTGGAACCTCTTCTGTAGGTGTGGCCTGCTTTCTGGGTCCACTGAGGGAACCTCTTCTAACCGGTTCAGTAGATTTGATGAACCGGTTCTACCAAATGGGTGCGAACTGGTAGGAACCCACCTCTGGTATTATAGTTGGAAAAATTTGGAATTAAAAGAGAGACCTAATTAAGTGTACTAAAATATAAAAATTTGTTAAACTTGGACATGGAGTTTGGGATGTACAAAGAGTCACAAAATGTTAAAGGATGTACGCACAGCACTAAAAGATATTAAAGAACCAGAAAAATCATTGAAATATATAGAAGAGGAAGAAGGAGAAGAACTGATAAAGAGAAACACAAATGAGAGGCAAGAGGTTAACATGGGTGAAAAAGAAGCTGAAAATAAAAACCAGTTAGATGATTCTATATAGATTTATAGAAACACAAAAAGAACAGAGAAGGAAAAAGAAAATGCTATCCAAAAAAAAAAAGAACAATTCAAAAACAAAGAGAGAAACAGTGAGAAGCATAAAAAGAAAAATCCTAGGGCGGGTTACTCAAATAGTTCAAAGAAAAATGATAGAGAAAATCCAGAAGAGAAGATATAATACATATAAAAGGGGAGGGGGGGAAGCAGTGGTGGGTTTCAAAATTTTTTGGAACCTCTTCTGTAGGCGTGGCCTGCTTTCCGGGTCCACTGGTGGAACCTCTTCTAACCGGTTCGGTAGATTTGACGAACCGGTTCTACCAAACTGGTGCGAACCGGTAGGAACCCACCTCGGGGGGGGGGGGGGGGAGGGAATTTAAGAGTAGGGAATAGAAGAACAATCAGAAAACTGATGAAAAATGGAATATCAAAGAGAGCAAGAGATGAGTTAAGAGAAAATGGCTAGGAAAGGAGGAAGAGAAAGAAGAGATGTATTAGTAGAAAATGAAATATGTTAATACTGCTGATGAGATATAGTTAAAAAATAACATTGTTAATTGTAGACAACCAATTAAGTAAAATGCTTGTTAATGCTTGTTAAATGTGATGATATATGCTACCCATAGAAATTAGAATAACAAATGGAAAAAGAAATGATAAGTTTGGTATATTTTTCTGAAAGTGTGAAAAATAATATTATGCGTTAAGAAATTTTTTTTAAGATGGAAATATGGGAATAAATAATGGGCCAAAATTAGAATGGCATTGTGATGTAAAATAAACTATATATAAGAGAGATTGTCAAAGGGGGAAAACCCAGACAGCACTTTGTTTGTAAAAGAATTTTAAAAATTTGTAAGAAAAAAATAAAATATAGTATTGCAAAAAAAAAAGGAGAGCATTTGAGGACAAATAACAATTATTTTGCCCTTTGTGATGGTGCACCAGGTTGATGACTTGTCAGTGTGTATATTGTTTTAATAGTGTTTTTAATCCTGTATCATGTTGGTTGGTGTAAATTGCTCAGAGCTTGTGGGAATTAAATGGCATAAAAAGTGAAATAAATAAAGCATTGGACAATAGGTGGAAGTGCAAACATTTTTGGAAAATTGGGGAGAGTGTTTTAAAAAACATTTTAACAAACTAATCTGATCTTTTAAGCCAATTCACCTTATCTTGTATCTTCCACTTTAAAAAATATAGCATCTTGTACAAATTTCCATTTTAAGTACTGTTCATGCTAAGGCCCTCTCTGGGAAATGTATATTTTCAAGTTTTTAAATGAATTAATCTTACTATAGTATACATCATTCTCTTTGAATACAAGCTAGTGCTTGAAAATGTGACCTCCTTTATTTAGTGGATTTAATGTTATAATCCAAAGTTATTTCTTGGTTTTTAAATAAATATTAGATGATAAGCATGGTTAAAACTACATTTCCAAGAAATGTAGAACAACATCTAATTTTGGAAAAAAACTACTGAAGTTGTGAGATGAGGAATAACTTCTTGAGGGATGTTGAGTGAGGGGAACACTCCTTTGCACGGAGCAATATATGATAGAAACCAGTAGTAACCTATCCCCTGCCCTCTTCAGCAGCTCTTGTGGTCCCGCCAGTTGCTTCCCCTCCCCCTGAAAACATGAAGCATCTATCCATAGCGTAGGGAGAAAACCTCTTTTCCCTCATAAATGAAATCGCAAAATGTTACTTGCTGTTTTATTAATTATGAATTGTTTTAAAAGAAGAATCTCCCTTTGTTGTTGTCAGTTGTGAAGTTGTGTCTGACCCATCGCAACCCCATGGACAACGTTCCTCCAGGCCTTCCTGTCCTCTACCACCATCTGAAGTCCATTTAAGCTCACACCTACTGCTTTGGTGACTCCATCCAGCCACCTCATTCTCTGTCATCCCCTTCATATTTTGCCCTCAATCGTTCCCAGCATTAGGCTCTTCTCCAGTGAGTTCTTCCTTCTCATTAGGTGGCCAAAGTACCTCCCTTGGCCAAAGAACCTCCCTTATGTATTTTTAAATCTTACTTAATGTTGGCCTCTGCTTATAAAGTATGCTTACACAACAGGCTATCAAGTAAGAAAAAAGATGGGAAGGGAAAAACATTCTGGGTATAATTTTATCTGGCTTGATGGCTTGTTGTGTTTGGGATTCATACTGACGGAGGCATGCTATTGAAAGGGAAAAAATTAGGGAGAAAGAAACATCTCATTTTCTAGAAAGGAAGTTAAAAGTATATGTTCTGATCCCCTCCTCCGTCCAATAACAAAAGCCGAGACAAGCTTAATTAGAATGTCCTTTAATAACAAGACCAGAATCTCAGTGAGATAAGGACCTTGGCAGCAAGTCCGACAAACCTTGGCAGCAATTCAGACTGCCAAGTTAGTTACGTTCTCTTTAGTCAATGCATTGACTTCTGCAAGAAGGGCGTGTCACAAGCAGTCTTTTTTATAGTCTGGAGAAGAGCCTAATGACCATCAGCTGAGCTCAATTACCTCCTGTAATTGCATAATTGTTCCTGATGCCGAGTAGCTCTTCGATGGCGTGCATCCAGGAACAACTCACTGCTGGCTTCTGGATCACTCTCCCTTGTCTCCTCCCTACTGGTCCAAGGCTCAGGCACCACCTGGTGGCCAACCAGTCTCTCTGCGGCCTGCTTGGAGTTGGAACCCTGTCCAGGGTCCTCCACATCCTCCAAAGCCAACTCATAGGACCCCTTGCTGTCAGAGTCTGGTGGCAGCTCCAATGGCTCCTGCTGGGCCACAACAGGTATATATTCAGACACACCCCTTGGTAAGGGTCAGAGAATTTGGTGTCCATCAAACCAAAATTAACAGAACCTGGCATTATGATCTCAAGCATTTCTGAAGAAGCAAATATACTTTAGTTAGATTAATTGTTGATATTCTGTTCTATTTAAACTTGCAGCTTGTAGTCTAATAAAAAAATTGCTAGGCTTGTCAGAGTTTTGAAAGAAGATAAGTGACAGCCATGGGAGCTTCTGTGGGACGAGCATGGTTTTATTTGACCAGAACCCATGGCCTGCACCTTGAACTTTTTGATAGAACAGTTTGTGGCATGTTGGAAAGCATCACAAAAGCCAGAGAAACCTCAAGGAAGTAGCTGTGAAAGAGGGCTTATATAAGCTAATAGCTGATTTGATGGATTGTTCTATCAAGGGGAAAACACTATTTATTTTGAATAAAAATTATACTCCTCAATGACTTAGAATTTTTTAATGCCTGGAACACAGCCAAGAGGAAATGCAAATTGTTAACTGAGAAATGTCTGGGAAGTCAGGCTGAAAGCTTTAATCAGCTTAATTTGTAGTACAAAGAATGCAGAAATAAGTCCTATTGTGTTCAATAACTCCTATCCTTAGTACACGTGCTTAGGATGGTAGCTTTAGTTGATCAGTAAGTACAACTTGGCCACAATCCAATGCAAAGTTCAGCATACTTAAACTCATTTGTTTCAACATATTCACAGAGCACATACAGTAGAACTGAGCCAACAATTTTAGCTAGATTCAGGATCTATCTAGATAGAGGCATTAAGTATACACTAGCATCATAAACTCTATAATTATGGCAATCTGCACAGTGCAGAATTTAGGTAATGCAGTATTGTGGGCTTTGATTCAAAAACTCTAAACATCTGGCTTTTCAGATGCACCAGAGTTCAGGGTGATTTAATAATTTAACCCCATAATTCCAATTAAATAAACTAACAGCCGACAAGAGATGGGTTTCTCTTAAATTTTAACCTCGCAAAACTAATTTGCAAAAGTGAATATAAATGTTTAAAATCATGGAATAGTTTTACAGATACCAGAACAATATTTTGACATTACCTACATTATTTAACCCTTTAGGGGAGAGGATTCAGTAGAAAAACATACAATACACTCACATTTCCCCTTAAATGTGTATATTTTTCTATGTAAGTGAAAGCTAACATAGACCTGATTTAATTGGAAATCACTGTTAAGTAAATACATGCATCTAATTTTGAGATATGATTACAAGAAGACCTGGGTAAAAATGTTCTTAAAATGATCTAACAGACATCTTTCGTACATTCAAAGTATCCAACTCCAAAGTTTCCTGACAAAGTGGAATTCCAGTGTTAGTTCATTCAAAAAAATGCAAAATAGAAGTTCTTGTTATGCACCCCTTAATGACTTTAAGTAAAAGATATAGTTAATAATTAAGAGATATTAAGAAATATATAACAATATATAATAATGACCACTACAGTGATATCAATGTAACAGTGCATAAGAATTGCAACTGAAATATTTAGCTTAAACATAACTACAAAAACCAAATTCATATGGTGCTCAGTCCAAGGTTTCTGGGTTCAGTCTAAATGAAAATGATTTAGAAGTAAAGGTGAGAAGAGATTGATAAAATGTAAAAGCGTCTACTGGGCAGGCTCTTTATGAAAAAAGTGAACTTGAGTATGTGAAAAATGTCAGACAAATCACAACATATATGTATAAAATAGGCACAATTGGATAGTGTCCTTCTGTAGAGGCTCCATAACATCGAATGAAAGAAATATAGCAGTTCCATCCTGGACTCCTGGTACACAATTGCAATACTTCAATCTATACTGCACTTTGAATTAAATTTCCATCCTTTCCCAGATGATTTCAGCTGAGAGCTGGTTGTGATTACCCTTAATTGCTCTCCCAAACACTCAATGTCAGGCCATGGTAAGAAAAAAAATGTATTAATGTTTTTCATAGAAGGAAAGAGTGTCAGTTAGTCAGTGGTGGGTTTCAAAAATTGTTCGAACCTACTCTGTGGGTGTGGCCTCCTTTGTGGGAGTGGCTTGCCACCCATGTGACCGGATACGAAGATGCCGATGACACTTGTCAGAACCACCTTAAATTACCTCACACACAGCACTGGCATGCATAAGAATAGGATGTCAACTTGTTTTTTAAAAGGCATCTTTGGTTTGCGTTAAAACAACTTCAACACACGCAATGTTCTGATTGCACCACAAACGCAGTAGTCACCCTTACCTTTCACAGAGGCACTGAGCTTTATAAATATGAGCATGATAGTGTAGAATAATCATATCCAAGGACCAGTGGTGGGTTTCAAAATTTTTTGGAGCCTCTTCTGTAGGTGTGGCTTGCTTTCCGGCTCCACTGGTGGAACCTCTTCTAACCGGTTCGGTAGATTTGACGAACCGGTTCTACCGAATAGGTGCGAACTGGTAGGAACCCACCTCTGCAGTTAGTATAATGGTTATAGGCTAGAAATTGGGACACTGTTCCAGTTCTGTACAAAGCCAACTGGTTTATCTTGGGCCAATCACTCTCTCTCTCTCAGTCCTAGAAAGAACACAATGACACACTGCTTCTGAAACCTTGCCAAGAAAACTACAGGGACTTCTCCAGGCAGTCATCAGGAGTCAATACTAATTTGAAAGCACAAAAAGGAAGGAAGGAAGGAAGGAAGGAAGGAAGGAAGGAAGGAAGGAAGGAAGGAAGGAAGGAATCTCAGCACCAGGTTTCAATCCTTCGTGGTCATCTGGTGGTTCTCCAGAATTAAGCCTGGAAAAAGTAGCAGAATATTTTGCTTGTTAAAAAAAAGCATTTTCTGGAGAAGAGGAAAAAGAGGGGACAGGGCTGGATAAGTTCAAGTATCAAACAAAGCTACTGTTTTTTAAATAAGCCACAGAGAGTTATCTTGAGCATAATGCTAAACCAAAGCAAAACAAAACTACATTAAGAGCTAGTCTGTTATGTGAAAGCAAGCATGGGTAGCTTCATGAACTGCATTCCACCAGTTTTGTTTAATCATAATTATTACATAAGCATAACTGATTCACGTGGCACGATGCCACAAACCGCCGTTTGCAAACCACAGTCTCTTTATTCATGTAGCACACAAGCAAAGTCAAAGGAACCACAATATTATTTAAAATGAAATGCGTACATTGCCAAAGGGGAGGTAGAATATCTTGATCTTTAGCAGGTAGTAGGATTTCAATGAATATGTGCTTTTAAGAACGTCCCCTGCAAATTGAATGAACTAATTCTTATCTTCCTCCCTCCCTCCTTTCCTCCTTTCCTTCCTGGAATACTGCATTGTTCTCAGCAAACAAAGGGTGGAGCTGTTGCTTTGAGAATTGATCGTGATTCTGGAGAGCGAAAAGTGAAGACAGAATTGAACATTGTAGAGCGTATCTTTGTTTTAAAGTGTATGGAGCACAGAAAGCCCATGAATTGTCTTCATACTTTCTGTCAGGGTACAACCCAGTGAGAAGTCTCAATGCAAATCCCATTAAATAATGAGAGAAGGGCAAGAATATAAGGGGGCAGTTGTCACACGCTGCTATTAATTCAAAGGGCAATTGTGCCAGAGGACTTCCCACTCCGTTGCGTGCAAGAGGATTAATTATGTGCTCTCTAGGAGATACTGTAGTAAAACACTGAAAACGTTCCCAGGCTGACTTGCTGGAAAAAAAAAATTCATTTTGACAAAATGTTTCAGAAGCACTCCAAAGTGTTATGTAAAGAACTGTCACATGGGAAAGAAGAATACTGATAACTGTTCTGACCTCCCCCCCCTTCTTCGCTCGTTCAAAGACGACAGTCAGACAGACTTACAAGGAAATAACTTTATCAGTCCTGGTTTCCGCTGGCTGCGAGCCCAAAATAAACATAAATAAAGTCTCTGGCGAGAAGATAACAGAATGCAAAAACAAAGATCTTGTACGGCCAAAGCAGGTGTACAGAAAGAAAGCAAATCACTTCTCCAAGTGTCTCTTTGAATCAGGGTTACAGAAAGCAAATCACTTATCCAAGTGCCTCTCACAAACAAACCATGACTGATGAATGATGAACCATGAACGAACGACGAACGTTGACTTCTGCCACCAGGGTGTGGCACCATCAGTCCGTTTATCTCCAGAAGACCACACTAATGAGCCCCAGCTGCATTGTTATTCCTGCATCCCCACTCAACTCACAGCAAACTTCTGCTGAGTCACAACAGATAACTATTGATAGTCAACACCTATAACATGGACTGATGTACTCATTTAGAGTGAAAGAATCTCCTCTCAATTAATTGAAAATGTATTTAGGGCTAGAGCCTTGGAGTTAAGTGTACCTATGTTTACTGAGAAATAACTCCCATTGAGTTCAGTGGAAGGCAATCCCAGATATGTGTGGGTAGAGCTACAACCTGAGTGTGCACAAATTACCTTCCCAATACTTTCCGATTTTATGCAAATTATAAGGAATAAAATTACTTTTTGAAATACTTTTTGACCTTTGGCACAATCTTTCAACTTTACAGGTAACAGAAACCACGAGCCAGATCTGAAATATTCACAAAACTCCTCTGGAAAAGTAGAAATCGTGGTTCACTGACAAATGCGTGCTTGACAAAAGCGCGACCGATGAAACCGCGGCGAGAAAACCGCAAGTTCAAAATTGCGCTGACGAATGAGCGCAGAAGCGCGCCGACAACAGCGCACCGACAAAAGCGTGCCTTCAACAAACAAGTAATAACAACCTAATAACCCTAACCCTAACCCTAATCCTAACCCTAACTCTAAACCTAACCCTAAACCTAACCCTGAACCTAACCCTTACCTTAACTTAAATTGCAGTTTTGTCGGCGCGTCGTTGTGGGCGCGTTTATGACTTCGCGGTTTTCTCACCGCAGTTTTGTCGGCGTGCTTTTGTCATGCGCGCATTTGTCGGGTCACGGAAATCACATGTAAACCAATCTTGCATTGTATTATACCAAAGGCAGAAGCTATTGCTCACTGATTGAAGTCAAAGGACTTTCCTAATACACCCAAGTCAAACATGATAAACTCCATTGTTAACTGCTTAACTATGAGCAAACGCCTTGGCATATCCTGGCAGAATAGTTGTGCAGGGTGGTGACCTTTTGTACCAATACAAGGCCAGGATTTAGTAGATGTTAACATGAAAACATATCCAAAGGGTACACAGGGAACTCTAATCTTACTGGTTTCCTTGGAGGGAGGAATATTGTATTGGGTGAACCTGTAGGAGATGAACAGGCTAAGCTAGAAGGTAGGTTTAAATCAGTGGTGGGTTTCAAAAAATTTTAGAACCCCTTTTGTAGGTGTGGCCTGCTTTGTGGGAGTGGCTTGCCAGCCATGTAGCTGGGTGCGAGTGGCTTGCCAGCCATGTGCCCGGGTGGGCATGGCCAACTTGTAAAATGTGGTGAAACTCACTTAACAATGCTCTTTGCTTAGCAACCAAAATGTTGGCTCAGAAACTCTGGCATTTGAAGCACACAAGTCTTAAAGCTGTCAAGTTACAAGACCCTTGCATCCCTAACCCTTTAGGAAAAAAAACCTAGGGTGTTCAAACTTGACAACTTTAAGACTTGTGGACTTCAACTCCCAGAATTCCTCCTCTCGCTCTTCATCTTGATGATGTGCGGAAGGGCAGAGGGTGGGAGCTGGAACTGGTTCTAAATGGCACTGTAGATTTGTGGAACCTCTTCTATAGAAGAGGTTAGAATTGACAGGAACCCACCCGTGGTTTAAATGTATCTTCAGCCTGGAATCATTGCGCAGCCTCAAGAGACTCAAGTCCAGCCCCCGTGAATTCCACTGACCCTTATCTAATGCCTATTTAGCTTTGACCATTAATTGACCAGATTCTTGCATATAGGTAGTAATAATAAACTCTTCGGTGCTTTGAATTCAATGAATGTTCCTGGTTCTTTGTGGCTGACAGAACCCAGCTCATTGGCCAATGTGAATTTATTATATTCTGCAAATCCAGAAAATTGATTAATTTAGTTGGAGAATGTGAACATAGCCAGAATCTCCATGCTATCCTTCTCTTGTGCTTTTTAGATGTACTGTATTGTACTATCTGTGCCATAAGGACTGCCACTCAACAGATATTCACCTTGTGCACAAGTATGAACTAAAAATTTCTCGAATGATGGACAAGGTGCTTTGTGTAAGTTCTGGAATGAAAGTTACTGTCAGCATTGACTTCATTTAGTAATCAGGAAAGAAACCACTGGACTCCATTTGAATTGAAATCAAGTATACTTTTACTAATTATAAATGAACAATTGCAAAGCAAAGCTGAGTCTGGTTAATTAGACGCGAAAGCGGATTATATCAACTACAATTCAATCCCCTCCCCTTGGAACCCCTGTACATAGTCCAATTATAATGCACCCAACTGTCAGGTGGGAGATAACTTCAAAAGGTGTCATCAGGATGGAATGCCGGACAGTTAGCCTTGGCGGGAAACTCCCTTCTTCCACATGCGCAGTAAAGGTGGTCAAATCAGCAACTAGAAACTTCCTCCAGCACATAATGATTCCCCTCCCAGATACCATGCCCGCCCTCCCCATTTCAATGACAGCCAAAGCAAAGCAGAGGCTGACAGTTACATTCTCACTAGATGGCCAAGTGTTTGCATATTTTTACTAAGGAAATTCATGAATCTGTCTGTGAAATCACCAGAAGTTGAATTTGGCTCAAAGGAGACTTTACCATAGGATGTTTCAGGATGATGCTAAGAACAGCTGTAGCAACACGGATTGTATTTTCATTCTTTTCATTCCCTGGCCATTCTGAATCTGAAATATAAGAACTGAAGTGGGAGTTTTGTAAGGGCCTACAGAGGCATATGACTAGCCAAACTATTTTGTACTTGAGCCATTGTATGGGCCCTCTGTCCATTTGAGGGTCCACTTCAAGGTGCTTGCACTTACCTTTAAATCCTTCACAGCTTGCTATTGGAACACATGAAAGGTTGCCTGTTCCAGGAATGGTGAACTGTGGCATTCCAGATGTTGCTGAATAATAGCTCCCATCAGCCCTATGATGGTGATTGATGAAGGATGCCCAGAGTTGTAATTCAGTAATACCTGGAGGGCCACAAGTTCCCCTTCCTTAACCTCTCACCTTATGGGTCTACTCTTCAGTCAGCTCATCCCTCAGGAGAAGCCTCAATGCTGACGTGCATAGGCATGTGTTCTGAGAAAGTATAGTAATATATACTGTTGCTGCTTTAGTTTAGTTTAGTTTAGTTTTTAATATTTGCGGGACTGCAACAATACCAACATAAGGTATTTTTGATGTGATGATATCCAGACAACCTGAAAACAGATCATTTTGAAGAAATTTAGGACTAAATCTCCCTTTGCTCTTTATTGCCTACATAGGTTGATCATATATATATATATATATATATAGATAGATCGATAGATAGATAGATAGATAGATAGATAGATAGATAGATAGATAGATAGTTTTTTTATTTGTGCTGATAAATAAATAAAGGGAGACTAGTATAGATCTATTTCAAGCTATTTAGCTCTCATCAGCTAGCCATACCCTTACTGGGATTTATATATGTATATGTATATGTATATGTATATGTATATGTATATGTATATGTATATGTATATGTATATTTATATGTATATTTATATATATATATGTATGTATGTATGTATGTATATTTATATATATGTGTGTGTGTATGTGTGTGTGTATGTGTGTGTGTGTATGTGTGTGTGTATATATATATATATGTGTGTGTGTGTGTGTGTGTGTGTGTGTGTGTTTTATTTGTGCTGATAAATAAATAAAGGGAGACTAGTATAGATCTATTTCAAGCTATTTAGCTCTCATCAGCTAGCCATACCCTTGCTGGGATTCGAACCTGGGCTATATTACATATTAGGCAGACGTCTTAGCCATTAGGCCACAGGCTCTGATCCGTTATCAGCTGAGCCAGGGAGAAAGGTATATATTTAAAGTCACAACCCCTGGTATGCCCCAATACATACATACATACATACATACATACATACATACATACATACATACATACATATATGTTTTGTATTAGTGCTGATAAATAAATTATATATATATATATATATATATATATATATATATAGATAGATAGATAGATAGATAGATAGATAGATAGATAGATAGATAGATGATATAGATATAGATATAGATATAGATATAGATATAGATATAGATATAGATATAGATATAGATATAGACACTTATTCTTCTTAAATGTTGGTCTTCTTGATTCTGCTTCCATCCATTCCCTCCAGGTATTTCAAGAACAACCTGAAAGTATCAAGTGCCAAAACTAGTTTCTGCTCTAAATGGAATGTGGTTGGGACTCTTGATTCTCTTTTTCCCCAAGTTCTTTTACTAGTTGACAAAAACAGAAGTTATCCTTTCCCTCTCCATCTCCATCCTATTGAGTTAGGCTTGGGATAGGCAGGGTTCACTTTGATTATCAGAAAGTCCTGTTCAGGCTTCTCTCAGTTATACTCTATCTAACTTGTGTGACGCAGTGGCTCAGTAGCTAAGATGCTAAGCGTGTCAATCAGAAGGTCGGCAGTTCCTAACAAGGTTAGATAACATCTTAACAAATACCTCCCCAAAATGCTGGAAATGCGAATCAACACACGGAACATATTACCATTTATGGTGGACCTGTGAGGAGGCTAAATTTTTTTGGAAAAGGATCAAAAATTGGCTGGAGACAATAACAGGGGTTAAAATAGAATGGAAACCTGAAGGTTTTTTTTAATTAGGAATTATGTCTGTAAAATACAAAAAAGAAATCCAGTATTTAATACTACATATAATTACAGCGGCCAGGATTGCCTTTGCCAAGAAATGGAAAAACAAATTAATTCCAAGCGAAGATGAAATAATAAGAAAGGTTATGGACTGTGCCGAAATGGACAAACTAACTAAAGAAATCCAGGGAAAAGAAGAACCAGAATTCTACCAGATATGGGATAAATGCTATAGGTGGATGGAGGAAAGAAACCAAAATCAATGAAGGAATATAACAAAACTCAAAAAAACAATAGTTATGAGTAAAATAAGAGGGTTAAGAATGGTGAAATCCAAATGAAATACAATAGAAGGGGAAATAATATAAGGTGAGCGGTATCAATTGATGATTGCTATTATAAAAAACAGGAAGTTCCTGTTTGTATTATATTGTATAAATGCGATGTACGTCTAATTTTTGTGTGTGTGTATTTTACATGTTTGTTAATAAAAATCTAAAAAAAAAAGAAGGTCGGCAGTTCAGCGGTTCAAATCCCTAGCGCCGCATAACAGGGTGAGCTCCCGTTAGTTATCCCAGCTCCTGCTAACCTAGCAGTTTGAAACATGCAAGTAGAAAAATAGGGACCACTTTGGTGGAAAGGTAACAGCTCTCCGTGCACCTGTGGCATTTAGTCATGCCAGCCACATGACCACGGAGATGTCTTCAGACAGCGCTGGCTCTTCGGCTTAGAAATGGAGATGAGCACTGCCCCCTAGAGTCAGGAACCACTGGCACACATGTGCGGGGTTTACTTTTTAACTTGTGTGAATTCTCCAAGTTCTGCTATACAGAGATTGGGGTGCTCCAAGGGAATGCATAACTACGGTACTACTACACCTAGTACTTTTAAATAAGTGCTGTGTAATTTCAGCTGTTATCCAATCTATTTACACTATAGATGGCACACACAAAAAATGCAGAGAATGCAGCATTCAACACCAGTACAAACTATCTTGAGATCAATGTGCAGTTATGTTACAAGGCAACATTCAAAGAAGCAATCCCAGTCAACCTTGCTGATTACTTGTTTAAATTTATTAAGGATAGTTTTCTAACACCTATGCCATTAGATTCCTTTCGGGCATACAGAAATAAATATTCACAGGGATAGGTAGTGCACGAGGCAAGTTTTGTACAAATAATTGTTAGGGTTTATTGCGATGTATTTTAAGCTACTGAATTGCACATCCCAATTTTTTAAATAAAAAAATCAACCAGCTGAACCTTTTGAAAGTTTCTCCTCTCCCCCACATTATTTGATATTTGTAGCATATTAGGACTATCAGTGATTGCCTATTAATGTGGCATTCAGAAGGGAACAAAGCAGAGGTGGGTTCCTACCGGTTCGCACCGGTTTGGTAGAACCGGTTTGTCAAATCTACCGAACCGGTTAAAAGAGGTTCCACCAGTGGACCCGGAAAGGAGGCCACACCTACAGAAGAGGTTCCAAATTTTTTTGAAAGCCACCACTGGAACAAAGGAAATCAAATGGTATGTGATGATGTCATCACCCACACATCCTGACTTGAGGACTTGAATCAGATGTCAGGACAGAAGCACATAATTGCTACAAACGGTGTCACTCCACTCACATCATTTTGGCATCTTCAGTTTGCTGCTGATCTGTCAGTCCTACCAAGTAGTGCAAATCTAACCTACTTTTATTACAACAACTGTAGAAACGGAATCTTGCAAATTCTCTTCAGGAGACTTGGAGTGGGGAGGATGTCGCCTAAGGTATTTTCACAAATTGTTCTCTGTTCTGACCCCCCTCTTCCCACACCAACACACACTCCAAGCCAAAGATAAGTTACGGCATTTAAGTAACAGACAGACAGGTCCTTGGCAGCAAACCGGCACAGACAAGCTTGGGCAGCAATCCAGCACAGATAAGCTGTGGCAGCAATCCAGCCTGCCAAGCTCACAAAAATGTTCTCCAACATTAGTTCCTGTGTTGACTTCTGCAAAAGGGCATTTGCACAAGCAGTCCTTTTATAGTCTGGAGAGGAGCCTAATTACCACCAGCTGAGTGCAATTAACTCCTGTACTTGCGCAACTGTTCCTGACGCCTATTAGCTCTTTGATGGCATGCATTCAGGAACAACTCACTGCTGGCGTCCGGCTCACTCTCCCTTGTCTCCTCCCCACTGGTCCAAGGCTCAGGTGCCTCCTGGTGGCCAACCAGCCTCTCTGCACCCTGCTCAGAGTCGGAACCCTGTCCAGGGTCCTCCCCATCCTCCAGAGCCGACTCATAGGGCCCCTTGTTGTCGGAGTCTGGTGGCAGCTCCAACGGCTCCTGCTGGGCCACAACAGTTCTCTAGACCTGGCTTCCAGATTCATGTGTGTGACTGTTGCCTTGGTAGCAGATGTTTCCTCTGTTTCTCTTTAATCACTATAAAACACTGCTGATGTCTCATCCAATAAAAACCTAGCTCCTGTATATAGGCTGAAAAAGTGGACAACCAGTAGGTGGCAGCGAAGAGGAGGCGTTTTCTGTATCTCATTGCTGCTATTTTGGGGATCATTTGAATTTTTGCACACCTGATAAAACAGCCTTACCTATATGCTTTATTTCCTTTTTTTAAAAGGATGTTTGGGATATCTTGGAAAGTTCCTGGGAGACTTGTGAAATGTATACCATGAGTTATGGGAGCGTGCCTAATTAGTTCTGACAGAATAACTTTCCCGTAGCATGCCTAGGGTATCCCCTCAAGAAATAATTGATTTCAAGACCAGCATCCCTGAGTGAGTGTCTGCAGAAGGTATTTGTCTCTCCAACCCCTGCAAGCTTTAAAATGAAATCTGTGTCTCTGTACATCTGCACATGTACACAAATAATAATAAAAAACATACTGACTCTGGCTATGAGAGACAGAAATTTAGAATATCTGTTTAGCAGCAAGGTTTGCTTATGCAAAACCAATGCCTCTCAGCTTAACCTAACCTGTTAAGATAAGTTGGGTGGGGGATTTTTTTTTAATTGTTCAAAGGACTATAGAGAATCTTATGTCAGAGATTAAAAACAAATTATTACTCATTTCTAGATAGTGGTTAAAAGATTAAGATGTAAGACAGGCTACCTAGTTACATATGGCACACATAGAGTCAGGGAGCATCTATGGGAATCGGGGAATTTAGCGCTGGGAAATCAAAACGGTAAGTATCTGCAATCCGGTGCTTTGTTTGGAAGGTTGCCAGGGGTGGGTTCCTGCCAGTTCTAACCTCTTCTATAGAAGAGGTTCCACAAATCTACAGTGCCATTTAGAACCGGTTCCAACTCCCTCCCCCCCGCCCGTCCGGACATCATCAAGATGAAGAGCGAGAGGAGGAATTCTGGAAGTTGAAGTCCACAAGTCTTAAAGCTGTCAAGTTTGAACACCCCTGGGGTTTTTTTCTAAAGGGTTAGGGGTGAGAGGGTATTGTAACTTGACAGCTTTAAGATTTGCCTGCTTCAAATGCCAGAGTTCCTGAGCCAACATGACTGGAGGAGGAATTCTGGGAGTTGAAGTCCACAAGTCTTAAAGTTGTCAAGTTTGAACACCCCTGGGTTTTTTTTTCTAAAGGGTTAGGGGTGCAAGGGTCTTGTAACTTGACAGCTTTAAGACTTGCGTGCTTCAAATGCCAGAGTTTCTGAGCCAACATTTTGGTTGCTTAGCAAGAGCGTTGTTAAGTGAGTTTCACCACATTTTACAAGTTGGCCATGCCCACCCAGTCACATGGCCGGCAAGCCACTCCCACCTGGTCACATGGCCGGCAAGCCACTCCCACAAAGCAGGCCACACCTACAGAATAGATTCTACATTTTTTTGAAACCCACCACTGCAGCCTACCAAGAAAAAAGTCAAGAGTTAAGGAGATGAAACAGAAAACATTTCACAGAGTTAGGAGGATGGAGGGACTGACTTCAGCAATTTTTGGGGGGTAAATGGCATTTTGTGACTGGCCATATTTCCCATAGTAGCTGTTTTGTGGAAATAGCAATAGCAATAGCAATAGCAGTTAGATTTATATGCCGCTTCATAGGGCGTTCAGCCCTCTCTAAGCGGTTTACAGAGTCAGCATATCACCCCCACAGTCTGGGTCCTCATTTCACCCACCTCGGAAGGATGGAAGGCTGAGTCAACCCTGAGCCGGTGAGATTAGAACCGCTGAACTGCAGATAACAGTCAGCTGAAGTGGCCTGCAGTACTGCACCCTAACCACTGCGCCACCTTGGGATGTTTTCTCAGAATATCACATCTGCTCATTGGCTCCAAAGGATGGAGAACTCTCCCTGACCAGTTTACCCCTAAAGCAACAGAGCTCTGTGAACTGTGCTACGGGGAGAGGCAGAAAGGCATTAGCCCAAAATGACCAAAGGATTTTGGTGGCTGAAGGTGGGCTTGATTTTGGGACTCTACCAGAGGTGGGTTCCTACCAGTTCGCACCTATTCGGTAGAACCGGTTCGTCAAATCTACCGAACTGGTTAGAAGAGGTTCCACCAGTGGACCCGGAAAGCAGGCCACACCTAGAGAAGAGGTTCCAAAAAGTTTTGAAACCCACCACTGCCACACACACACACACACACACACACACACACACACACACACAGAAAGAGAAAGAAAAGAAAAAATAAATAAAGAAAAAAGAAAGAGTGAGAGATGAAAGAAAAAAAGAAAAAAAGGAGAGAGAGACAAAACAAAGGAAAGAGAGAGAGAGGGAGAGACAGAGAAAGAGAGGGGGAGAGAGAGAACATGGCCGGCAAGCCACTCCCACCAGGTCACATGGCTGGCAAGCCACTCCCACAAAGGAGGCCACACCCACAGAGTAGGTTCCAATTTTTTTTGAAACCCACCACTGGACTCTACAGTCCTAGTCCTAGTCCAACTTTTTAAAACACTGACAATGTATTCAGTTATGCTGCAGACAAGTCATAGGCAGTAATATCTTCAGTATGAAATCCTAGTTCGTGAGCATAATTCTTCATCTCTAAATCTTGGGCTTTAGTTAAGCTTCTAACAAAGGATCCATTTCAAGGTCAAGTAATGTTTTGGGCTGGCAGCCAGTACTGCACTACTTTACATGATGCCATGAGTACTAAAAAAAAACCCCTATCCATCCATTTAAAATTTAATTGTCTTGATTAAAATTATGTGATTTGGCTGTACTACAAATTTTAAACACTTTAAAAAATATTTTATGTTGTATTAAAACTAAGTAAGTGGGCATGAATTGCACAGCATTACTGATCCTCAGTTTACTGAATCAGCAACAGAAGTTTCTCTTTCCACGGATCTCAAAACTATGCCCAAAAGTTCTTTCTTTTTTTCTTTTTAAGGACAGATCATGGCTACTTGTTTTGGCATTATTATTTTTTTTAAAAAAATTATAAATGTACTGAGATTGTTTATTAGATCAAGAAAAAATATAGTAGCTTTGAAAGTTTGAAAGTATGACATCTTTGAAAGTATGACATCTTTGAAAGTGTACAAATATATTTCATTTGGCTTAGCACGGTGTGTGAATCAGTCATTATGACTTGTAAATCTTGGTTTACCGTATTTTTCGGAGTATAAGACGCACTTTTCCCCCCTCAAAAAAGCGGGTGAAAACCTGGGTGCGTCTTACACACTAAATACAGAAATTTTTTGCCTCCCGAAATCCCGCCCCCTTCACCAAAATGACTGTGTATAGCCTTTAGGAGAGAGCCAAGGTGGCGCAGTGGTTAAATGCAGCACTGCAGACTACTTCAGCTGACTGCAGTTCAGCAGTTCGGCTGTTCAAATCTCACCGGCTCAGGGTTGACTCAGCCTTTCATCCTTCCGAGGTGGGTAAAATGAGGACCCGGATTGTTGTTGGGGGCAATATGCTGACTCTGTAAACCACTTAGAGAGGGCTGAAAGCCCTCTGAAGTGGTATATAAGTCTAACTGCTATTGCTATTGCTTTCAGAATGCTCCTGGGAGCTGGAGAGGGCAGAAATGAGAGAAAAACAGGCCATTTTTGGCTCACTTTTGCCCCCACCAGCCCCCAGGAACACTCTACAAGCCTCCTAAAAGCTATTCATGCCCTTTTGTTTGAAAAGAAACGGGCCCGTTTTTGCGAAAAATGGGCCGTTTTAGGGAGCTCTGCCGAGTGCAAAAATGTTTTTTTTATTTGCCTCTTCAAAATCTTGGGGCGTCTTATACTCCGAAAAATATGGTACATATTACACATATTATATGAACCTGGTCAATTGTGGTTTATCATTGTCAAGTGAAGTGTGGCTTAGCACAGTCAGCTGGATTTAGTGCCGTAAGACCTATGGATAGTTTCTTGTGGACATAGGAAATTGCCTCTTGCAGGATTATTGAAATATTAGACTTTTTCATAAAAGATCGTTTTAAGGTAGTAACTCAAAGTCCAATGTTCCAATAATCCTAGAAAATACAAATATTACTTCATATGAAAGGAAGACCATGATATGTTGCACTTGCAAACTGATTTCTGAGGAAGAGTAGCAGAATCCAAGAATCTCTGCCTATATATTTGTTTGTCTATCCGTGGTGATAAAATGTGGAGAGGCAGTTCTCCCAATTTGCCTAGAAAGAATCATCTGAAAAGGGATCTATGCTAACCATCAATCTCTCCCTACATGAAATGTCTCTGTTTAATGGCTGATAAAATATCTCAAAAGGTTTTTTTTTTTCCTTTTGTCTTTGTTTAAAATGAAATATAATGGACTTGGACTTATCAGCATCTCTAAATGCATTTTCTCTGTGTTATCCTTACTAAGGGATTTGGATTATATCCTGATGAATATGTGCAAAATTGATTCTGAGCTTGGCATAATTTGATCCATCAATTTAACATTAAATTAATATGCAGGGAGGTCCTCTTTTCAGGTTTAAGCAAACCAGAAGGAAAATGCTTATTAATTTAAAATGGACTTGAGAAATTGGAACGAGGCTGCTCCTATTAGTATCTGCCATGGAGCTCAACCAATACATTGAGAAAGGTGGGTGTAAAACAGATCCGTAGTTAAGGAGAAAAGAGGGATCTTGACTATCTCTGAGTATCATGGAAGAATGTAAAACCTTCCCAGGAATTCAGAAAATACCTGGGAGATCCTTCCAAAACTATAATGCTGCATTGCTTGTACTTGAACTAAAACTAGTAAACTCAGCTGGATTGCTATTCACTTGACACTGAAAAAAGTACACAGGATATTAAAGCAGAGAGGAATTTTTTTTTTTTTTTTGGTTACAGGTGTTTTAACATTTATCATTCTTATACATTTATTATTTCATTTAATAGATTATAATATATTGTTTGGGTTGCTTTATTTACCATCCCTTCCTCCTGTTGTAACACCACCTTATTTTCCCTTTCTTTTCTCCCTCCCTTCTCTACTTTCTTCCTTCCTCCTCTCCTTCCCCTTCCTTCTTCCCTTACCTCTCCTTTGCTCCTGCTCTTCCGCTTTCCCTTCCTACTCTTTCTCCTTCCTTTTCTCTCCCTTCCATCCTCCTTTCCTTTCCCTTTCTCCCTCCCTCCTTCTCTACTTTCCTCCTTCCTCCTCTCCTTCCCCTTCCTTCTTCCCATACCTTTCTCCTACTCCTGCTCTTCCTCTTCCCCTTTCTACCCTCTCTCCTCCTCTTTCTCTCCATTCCATCCTCCTCTCCTTACCACTTTCTTCTTTCCCCCGTCTTCCTTTCACTCTCTCCTCCAGAGAGGAATTTTCTTGAAAGTTTGCTTCACTAAAATTTTGTGCCAAATCATATAATCCCTTGGCTGTTTTCTATATGTGTTCTATTCAGCACAATATGAAATTTCATTAGCAGAAGTAAAACAAGAAGACAGGTTCTTTCTTCAGGAAATACATAGCCTAAATGTTAAAATAGGCTAGAGTAAGAAAGATAAAAGAAGCAGGATTAATAGTTGCATGGGATAGGCATGATAAACAAACTAACAAGAATCAGTCTCTGTGTAATATATGCTTTGTCCCAACTGAAAGTTGCTTACGATAGAATAGAAAAAAAATATTCTATTGCTGAAGTTATATGTGGAATAAATATTGGCAATTAATACAGTTAGTGTTCATAAACTGAGAATGACCTTTTTTGCTCTGTGTATTTTTGCTCCACATTATTATACAGGAAAACTAACTTTTTGATATGTTTTGCTAAAATTGATTCTCCTTTTCTCAGTGGTTGTTTCTTATTCCTCAAAATCTTTCTGGCCAGTGAGATTAGTGGGTTCAAGACAGAGGAGGGGAAGATCCATTTTGGGTGATAATCGTACAATTCTAACTGGTAGGGAGTTTTTTCATTCAGAGGAAACTGATCATAAAAAGAAATAACCAAGGCTTTTTTTTTTTTTTAGAAAATGAGGAAAATACATGAATTCTATGCTAGTTAACATAATGAAACTATTTGCATTATAATTTTTCTTCACAGCATGGTATTTCTGAAGGCCCTATCCTATTGCTGTTTAAAATGGCATCCATCTCATTCTTTGGTAATAAATAAACTTGCTGCCTTACATTGGATATTTGTACTGTGACCACCATTTTGTGTCCATAGCACTTTGCTAACCAAAATTAACAAAGATCTAATAAGAAAGGGAGACGGGCAGAGGTGGGTTTCAAAAATTGTTTGAAGCTACTCTGTGGGTGTGGCCTCCTTTGTGGGAGTGGCTTGCCGCCCATGTGATCAGATGGGAGTGGCTTGCCGCCCATATGAACGGATATGAAGATGCCGACGACACTTGTCAGAACCACCTTAAATTACATCACACACAGCACTGGCCTGCATAAGAATATGATGTAAACTTGTTTTTTAAAAGGCATCTTTGGTTTGCGTTAAAACAACTTCAACACACGCAATGTTCTGATTGCACCACAAACGCAGTAGTCATCCTTACCTTTCACAGAGGCACTGAGTTATATAAATATGAGCATGATAGTGTAGAATAATCATATCCAAGGACCAGTGGTGGGTTTCAAAAAATTTTGGAACCTCTTCTGTAGGTGTGGCCTGCTTTCCGGGTCCACTGGTGGAACCTCTTCTAACCGGTTCGGTAGATTTGACGAATTGGTTCTACCGAATAGGTGAGAACTGGTAGGAACCCACCTCTGGAGAGGGGTATTGCTCCTAGTTCTGAACAACACATTTCTGCAGGACTCAGCATAAAACCACATCATATCCAGCTTGTCCTGATAGAAGCTACCCCTTGATCACATGGAATCCATGTGATCAATCCATTAATTCAACATTGAGTACATTTAGAAGTCAATAAGAAGAAACCTGGGGTGCCCTTATGCAGCTCGTTGTATAGTTTAATTTTCTAACTCCAAAACCAAATTCGGGAAACTCCAACAATATAATAGTTAGTAACACATCAGAGGTGGGTTCCTACCAGTTCGCACCTATTCGGTAGAACCGGTTCGTCAAATCTACCGAACCGGTTAGAAGAGATTCCACCAGTGGACCCGGAAAGCAGGCCACACCTACAGAAGAGGTTCCAAAATTTTTTGAAACCCACCACTGGTCCTTGGATATGATTATTCTACACTATCATGCTCATATTTATAAAACTCAATGCCTCTGTGAAAGGTAAGGATGACTACTGCGTTTGTGATGCAATCAGAACATTGCGTGTGTTGAAGTAGTTTTAACGCAAACCAAAGATGCCTTTTAAAAAACAAGTTTACATCCTATTCTTATGCATGCCAGTGCTGTGTGTGAGGTAATTTAAGGTGGTTCTGACAAGTGTCGTCGGCATCTTCATATCCGGTCACATGGGCGGCAAGCCACTCCCATCCGGTCACATGGGCGGCAAGCCACTCCCACAAAGGCAGCCACACCCACAGAGTAGGTTCGAACAATTTTTGAAACCCACCACTGATGCACATATTTGCTACAATCCTCTATTTTTATATTTTATAAAATAAAAATGAACGCTTGATATCTGAGGAGAAAAACCTTGCCAGAATTCTGAATATTCTCATGGAAACACAGAATAATTCAGCTGTTCTGAATTTTGTAAATGCTTTAAAAATTCTCTTTAAATGGCAGCCAGAGACTTGCATGACACTGTGTGATGGTGCCCACTATGCCAGGTGGTTAGTCACCCCTATGGGAAGCTTTATCACAACACTTCTAAAACCCCTAAGAAATGAATTATGGAATTCCAATGTTGGAAGAGAAGCAAGGAATACATTCTAGGAGAAATGTGCTCCAGAGGCTGTGTTCTTTCATTCTTCCTATTTTCCTTTTCCTTTTTGGAGAAGGGTTTTTTTATTAGGACATTTGTCTGCATTTAGTCTTTTAGAATGCATTTACAATGTTCATACTCTGAACTCTAAAGAGGGTTTTTGACACTAAATGGGTCTTTTTCTACCTCTGCAGGTATTGTTGTGTGCGCAGGCAATTACATGAAACATAACTTCCCCTCACTTTATTCTCTTCCCTTCCCTAATAATGTGTATTTTAATTAAAAACAGCAATTTACAGTGCAGTTCATTTATAACAACATAATCCATGGTAATCACAACGCAATAAATTTATGTTTTAAGTAAAATTTTAATGCTCTGAGCAGCTGGGCCTCTGAAGTGTGGAAATAGCTAGCATTTTTCATTTGGTACGATGCATCCTTTAGCCGGCACTACGGTTTAATTACAGAGACACCACAGCCAAGGGATGGAGAATTGAGTTATTGTAATAGTAAAATGAGAAATGATTTCTTTGCAACTAGCTGTAAATCTGGGAAATATCTAAATAATATAGACAGATAAATTTGTAATGAGGGAGACAAAAACACATTGGTTCATCAAGCACATGCCTTCAAAAAGGGAAAATGCTGAATCAGGTACATAGGAGCTGGGATGAATTTCACCAAAAACAGAAAAAGGTATCACTGTCTCTGAGGGTAATGCAGCTGAGATTTTCTGTTTGCTTGTGCTTATTCAGCTTAAGAAAAACCACAACTTTATTTCAGCTGATTTCCTTGTATTTGAGGGGGAAAAAACCAATAATTCCCTGTTTGAGTCAAACAAAAGAGCTCCCGTAGCTACCAGTTTAACCAGTTTACAATCTCCTTCCAGATGAAAGAAATGCAGCATCCTTTCATTTTCAATGTTCTTAGAAGGAGATCAGTAGCCATTTTGGAGACGTTCTGCGGTTTGCATATCTGCCAATATATACAAGCTGAACATAAAGCCTCCCAACGTGAACTGATTTAGGATTGCTTTTAATGATGGTGAACCAATCAATAAGAGTTACTTTACTTATCACTGAGGATTTCCTCCACAAAGCAGTGTTGGCCTGTCCTTTATTCTGGTTCCACCACAAAACCGCGCTCGACTAAACCGCGCCCGACTAAACCACGTCGCTGACGTCATCAACAGGGCGACAACAGCGCGGAGACAGAAGCACGCTGTAAACCCTAAACTTAAAATTAACCCCTAAACCTAAACCTAACCCCCCTAAACCTAACCCTAAACCTAACCCTTAACCTAACCCTTAACCTAACCCTAAACCTAATCCTAACCCTTAACCTAACCCTAACCCTTAACCTAACCCTAACCCTTAACCTAACGCTAAACCTAACCCTAAAGCTAACCCTAAAGCTAACCCTTACCTTAAGTTGAATCGGCTTGCTTTCAAAGCGCTATTTAAAGCGCCCTTCTTTCTCTGCGCTGGCTGTTGTCGCCCTGTTGATGACGTCAGCGACGCGGTTTAATCGGGCGGGGCTTAGTCGAGCACAGTTTTGATGGGTCACGCTTTATTCTGGCATCAACACAGACTTTCCACTGCACGTTGTCTTCACCTGCTTCCTGCTCCTCAGAATGGTGTGTGTGTCTGTGTGCGCGAGGGGAGAGTAGTAGGCCTTTTGCCTTCCTATTTCCTACTGAAAATACCCTACTCCCTTTTGAGATCTAATTATTTCAATTTACAGAATTCTTAAAGAACAGAGGCCAACTATTCTCTTGAACCCCTTCATCCCCTAGCCTTCTCTTGTATGGTAGTCCTCGACTTACACATATGTTCTGAACCCCTTTCTCCCGTCCAGAAACGAAAGCCACAAGCAAACATAAATAAGAATACTTTTAATCAGTCCAGACTCTCGTTGGCTGCAAGCCCAAAATAAACAACGAGATAAGCACTCTGGCAGTAATTCTTACAAACCTGGGCAATGCAAACAAGCTCTCACAGCAAACCACTTCTCCAAGTTGGTTTCTCTGACTCGTGAACGTTGACTCCTGCAAACAGGGCGTGGCACAAACAGTTTCTTTTATAATCAGGAGAGGATCTTAATCAGCATCAGCTAAGCGCAATTATCTCCTACACTTACGCAATTGTTCCTTCCGTTGAGTAGCCCTTTGACGGCGTGCCTCCTGAAACAACTCACAAGTGTTTTCCTGAACACTCCCTCTGATCCAATGCTCTGCCACCACCTGGTGGCCAACCAGTCTCTCCTCACCCTGCTCGGAGTCGACACCCTGTCCAGGGTCCTCCACCTCCTCCAGGGCCGACTCATAAGACCCCTCGCTGTCAGAGTCTGGCGGCAGCTCCAACAGTTCCTGCCGGGCCACAACACACATACAAGCTGGAACCAGAACTTCAATCACTAAGTAAGGCAGTTATTAAGTTGAGTTGCCCCTGATTTTGTGATGTGGTTTGTAGACAAATCACTCTGATTATTAAGTGACTTCAGGCAGCCATTTAACAAATTTGACTTTCTCCATTGACTTTGCTCGTTGGAAAACAGCTGTGAAGGTTGCAGATGGCAACCACGTGGCCCCAGGACACCACAACTATTGCAAGCACATGCCAGATAGCCAAGCCCCTAATATTGATCATGTGACCATGGGGAGGCTGCAAGGTGGTAACTGCAGGATCCAGTTATTAGTGTAAAAATATTTTCAGCGTTTTTAGTAGCTTTCAACAGTCCAGTCCAGTTCAGTTCAGTTCCTTTATTTGTATGCCGCCCTTTTCCCTGAGGGGACTCAGGGCGGCTCACAATTCAAGGGAGGGGAGGACAAACAAGTCATGAACAAAATACAATACATTGTTAAAAGATAACACAACAGTCATACCATTCGGGTGGGGGTTAGGTCCTTAGCCCCAGGCCTGCTGGGACAGCCAGATTTTAAGGGCAGTGCGGAAGGTCTGGAGGGTGGTGAGGGTACGAATCTCCACGGGGAGTTCGTTCCAGAGGGTCGGAGCAGCCACCGAGAAGGCCCTCCTCCGGGTAGTTGCCAGATGACATTGGCTCGTTGATGGAATTCGGAGGAGGCCTAATCTATGCGATCTGATCGGTCTGGTGGAGGTAATTGGCAGTAGGCAGTCTCTCAAGTACCCAGACCCAATACCATGAAGGGCTTTGTAGGTGATAAGTAGCACCTTGAAGCGCACCTGGAGAGCAACAGGAAGCCAGTGCAGCTCGCGGAGGATAGGTGTTACGTGGGTGAAACAAGGTGCACCCACAATCACTTGCGCGGCCGCATTCTGAGCCAACTGAAGTCGCCGGATACTCTTCAAGGGCAGCCCCAGGTAGAGCACATTGCAGTCGCTAAACAAATGATCACAAATCGAGGGCTAGCTGTAGACCTGCTTTCTGAGATCTAAAATACCACTCTCTCCTTTAAAGACATTAAAAAGTGTAGATAAAAAGCAGATATCCGAAACATGGTTTCATTTCTCTCATTGTCAAATGCCTAACTTTCTGCTATTCACCAGATAAGAAGTAATAAGGGCTCAGTATTGAGTAATAAGCATAAGAGCAACAGGCATTACTGTTGTGGCCCAGCAGGAGCCGTTGGAGCTGCCACCAGACTCCGACAGGGAGGGGCCCCTATGAGTCGGCTCTGGAGGATGTGGAGGACCCTGGACAGGGTTCCGACTCCGAGCAGGGTGCAGAGAGGCTGGTTGGCACCAGGTGGCGCCTGAGCCTTGGACCAGTGGGGAGGAGACAAGGGAGGGTGATCCCGACGTCATGCATTAGAGCAGTGGGGAGGAGACAAGGGAGTTGGTCTTGGCTGCCCAGCAACGGAGAGCTAATAGGCGTAAGGAGCAGTTACGCTGTTACAGGAGGTAATTGCACTCAGCTGGTGGTTATTAGGCTCCTCTCCAGACTATAAAAAGCTACTTGTGCACACTCCCCGCTTTGCAGAAGTCAACACAGGGTCGAATGTCGGAGAACATTGTTATGAGCTTGGCAGGCTGGATTGCTGCCAAGCCTTATCTGTATTTATTGCTGCCCAAGCTTGTCTGTGCCGGTTTACTGCCAAGGACCTGTCTGTCTGTTAATTAAATGCCGTAACTTATCTTTGGCTCAGAGTGTGCTTTGGTGTGGAACCAGGGGGGGTCAGAACAGTTTTGTAAATTACACTGATATAAGCATTTCACAAGGCAATTTATAAAAGCAACATCCTTGCAACAAATCATATAAGGTCCTCAGTATTCTCCTGGTTTGCATTAGGCTTTGAAAAGCTGTGAAATCTATCTGACTTTTGCAGTTCTCTTCTCAGGGTGCCTCCAAGGTACTTAAAAGGCTTGTTGCTGTACTTAAAAAAACAAAGCACCACAATGGCCCCTAGCTTGACTTTAAAAAAATCATACCCTGCAGTCATCCAGGGCTCTTCTGCTTTTTCAAATATGTCTTCCCCATTCCCACACATAACAAAATAGTCAGTTTTCCTCAATAACAAACTTATTTCTTTTCTTTTTAAAAAAAAAAACAAAACCCTGCAATTGATATGTGGGAAGTTATCACCCAGCCCTCTCCCAGAAAAATGAAATATCCTAGGAAATATTGAAAAGGCAGACTATTTCTCTGGACGTGAAAAGAAAGAAACATGTTTTAAAAGACAGAATAGTTGCCTGTAGCTTCCTGCCCATCCCCACTTTGTTAATGGGCCATTAAGAAGGCCATGCTAGTCCCTTTTACATAATAAAGACTTCTCCACTGCAGCTGCAAGGGGAAGAGATTAAGGAACTTTACTTAACTCTCCACATGGCATCTGAGAACTCATCCATACCTGGATTCAAAACACAGCCTAGAGAGTAGCCCCCTGCATGGCCCCATGGGAGTCTGACAACCAATCAGAATACATTTCTTACAGAGGAACAGGAAATAGAGACGTGGGACTGAACAGGGTATAAAAAGCCTAGCAAGCCCCTTCCTCAGCCCTTCTCTTCTTCTCCACCAACATTGAAGCCTGTGATCCCCTTTTCTGTTCAGGGCTCAAGCCATGTGGTCCTGTCCAACAATAAATCTTCTTTCCAAGCAGCCTCCATGTCTCCAGTGTCTTTTTCCCCACTTGGAGCTGAACCCAGAAGGACATTTCTTTCAGCAGACAAATAGAAGTGTCCTACTGCCCATGAATTTGCTGGCTACCTAAAAAGTATAAACAGAAAAAAAGTAATTTTAAAAATGCCTTTGATTCCCAAGTTTAACTCACCACAGCCGATAATGCACAGCCAACTTGCCAGCGGGCAATTCACCATAGCCAACAGGAACAATTTGTGATGGGACAAAAATGCCATAATATTGAAGAAATGTTGAAATAGAACCATGAAAGAAAGGATGCAAAAAGGAGGGATAAAATGAAATGTGTACGACAAAAATTAAAATACTTTAAAATTCTTTTAAATAATTAAACAAGATTGTTGAATTGTCCTGTGGTAAGTTTTCCCATAGTGAATTGGCAGTGGTGAGTTAGATGCACCAAGTTGGCCATGGCAAGTTGTCCAATTCCGAGACCCATTAGTAGGGTTTCCTTCTGAGTCCCACCCAATATAGGTATTAGTTAGGGGCTCCAAAAATATAGACCATTAGAGGGCAGCAAAAATATAGACAATTAGAGAATACTTCGGCCCTCTAAAACCGTAATGTCTGACGTGTTGTACTCTGAATGATGATCCATTTGTATTCGAAAGTCCCACAAGATCTTCACCTTCTCATTTTCGATAACTTTTTCCACTTATGTTCCCATAGCAATAGCAATAGCAATAGCAGTTAGACTTATATACCGCTTCATAGGGCTTTCAGCCCTCTCTAAGCGGTTTACAGAGTCAGCATATTGCCCCCAACAACAATCCGGGTCCTCATTTTACCCACCTCGGAAGGATGGAAGGCTGAGTCAACCTTGAGCCGGTGAGATTTGAACAGCCGAACTGCAGAACTGCAGTCAGCTGAAATAGCCTGCAGTGCTGCATTTAACCACTGCGCCACCTCGGCTCCTAACTCCTAACTATCCATGACTTTCTGGATACAGGTTGTTGTTGTTGTAGTAGTAGTAGTAGTAGTAGTAGTAGTAGTAGTAGTAGTTATTATTATTATTGCTGTTGTTGCTGTTGTTGTTATTGTTGTTATTTATTGTTATTATTCTTAGTATTTGTCATCTATCTGCATGGGATGGAAGTAATAAAATAAAATAAAATGCCTGCATAACAAAAAGGCTGAATAAATATACATTACAGAGAATAGAGCCATCAAGCTATTTCATTCTTATCTGCATTTGCAGGTTGGCTAGATTCATCAATGTATGTGCAAGCAAACTCCATAATTCAATTCTTGTGGCGGATGGGAAAAGAAGCTTCGAGGTGCCGCCCTCAATATTGTACTGTAAAAATCTAGCAAAGTTTTCAGTCTTACTATTATTATTTTCAAATAACGGTTACCCATTAGGTCAAAGTAGCTGGATTAATTTTAAGGCCACTTCCCAAACATTTATTTAGATCAAAGATTGATAATAGGGGAAACTCTAAAGAAGCATCAGCCAGATAACTAGTTTTTATTAATGACCTGCCATACTCTGTAGCTAGATAATTAAAGTTTTTTTTTTAACACTCCAAAGAGGAGACTGGACAAATTTATTTGATACTTTGATAACCACAGGACACTGGTTGAAAACTATTGATACCATCTGAGCTCATTCGATTTGCTCACGACAGACACTCCTATCAGTTAATTTCACCTGTGAATACTTAATTATTCCCCGGATGCATATGGTTGATCCATTAATAAAATTTGACTATGTCATAGGTTTTCCTTTCTTTCGTCGACCTCGTGTGCCTTTTATCTATGGGAATCTCGGCTCTTTTTCCCTGTGGTGGAAGACAGATGTTAGCAGCATGGATATTTCGGTGAAGCGGGATTATAAATGGCATGCAGCAAGAATGAAGAACACGCTCTGAGCTTCGAAGGCCTGGCTCTGGATACATAATGAAGGCTCCGAAGCATGGATGTGAAACGCAGAGCATTTCAAACAGTGCTTAAGCAAGGAGATTCCTACCCAGTTAATGCGAGGTACAGCAGTTTTATTTCGATAGGTACACCCAATATACATCTACCTTGAACAATCTTGGCTTTCCTGTTCAAATCTACTTTCTCCTTCACTGGCTGCTGTTTTTAAAGAATTACATCCTAGGAAGCCCGCAGATGGTTCAATGAAAAATGTCTTCTTTTTAATTCCATTTGTTTATTTAAAACCATGGCGGGGGGGTGAAATTCAGCAGGTTTGGACAGGTTCTGAAGAACCGGTAGTGGAAATTTTGAGTAGTTCGGAGAGCTGGCAAATACCACCTCTGGCTGACCCTAGAGTGGGGTGGGAATGGAGATTTTGCAGTATCCTTCCCCTGTCACGCCCACCAAGCCATGCCCACAGAACCAGTAGTACAAAATTTTGAATTTCACCACTGAACCATTTAATTTAATATTCTAAAAGAAAACAAAAGGCCACTCATGCAGTTTGTGGCTAAGGCTTGTTCTTGAGCTGCCAAAATAAAGCCTTCTGTTTCTTTTTTCAGTGCTCCTGATCTTAACCAGTTCCAAGTTAGCTTTTGGTCAGCTTTGACTTCAATACTTTTCAAGTATTGGCTATGCATAGCTTTGTTTTTCCAATTTTCAGCTCGCTTCTCAGTTACTTCTTTCTTATATTCAGCTTTTGACTTAGTTGTCTTTAAAAGGCCTCCTTTATTTACTTCCTTAATCGTTGGTTCTTCACTTTTCTGGATGTAATCATTCAAGCTGTGTTTTTCTTCTTCCACAGTCTGTTTTACTTGTAGGAGTCATCGACCACCCTCTGCTCTTGGTAGATAAAATCAGTCAACATCACTTTTAGGGTGCAAAGCATGATTCATTGTCATAAGCTTCCTTTTTTTTCTGTCCAAATTGTCCAACTCCATCTGGGTCCACTCAATTATTCCTGCAGAGTATCGAATTATAGCAATAGTTAGACTTATATATAGCTTCATAGGGCTTTCAGCCCTCTCTAAGCGGTTTACAGAGTCAGCATATTGCCCCCAACAACAATCCAGGTCCTCATTTTACCCACCTCGGAAGGATGGAAGGCTGAGTCAACCCTGAGCCGGTGAGATTTGAACAGCCGAACTGCTGAACTGCAGTCAGCTGAAGTAGCCTGCAGTGCTGCATTTAACCACTGCGCCACCTCGGCTCTTACATGTATAGCCCAGGTATGGGGTTATATTTAATATTCTAAAAGAAAAGAAAAGCCCACTCTCCTACAGCAAATAAGGATGCTGTTTTTTTGTGAAGGACAGTATGAAGTGACTTGACTTGTAATCCCAAATTTGGGAGCAATGCTGCTATTACAGTAGATTGGTGGGATTCCTGAGCATTCTAATCCTCTGCAATGAACAAAGAGTTCGTTTCTTCCACCTCTGCTTATTCCTCACTGTTGGCCAGTCTTTCTGCATTTATCTATCTTTCTGCCCTTAAACAAGCATCATCTAGGTCCTCTTCTTGTATGCATCACCTACATAATAATGTACTATGTGCTACAATAATAATAATAGAAGTTTCTGCGAATTTGTCTACTTGTAAATATGCCAACTAGTGGTTCCCACTTATCCTGAAGTTTTGGGGAAGCTCTAGTTATTTTCTAATGGTGCTATGAGACACAGGAATAATTCCCATTAAGAAGATTATTGATTATTTTTATATTGGGGGAGGTGTGTGTGTTGTGTTACACTTCTACAGTAGAATATTTGGGATGAGATATAAGATTACAACCCTATCCAGGAGAACTGGTTGTTAACTTTCTAAGCAGTTGGGAGAACCGGTTGTTGGAAGAAATCTCATTTTGGTTTTTTCCCACTTTACAGGGCTAATCCTGTAAGGAAGGCAGGAAGGAAACATTCTGGTGTTGTTTCTAGCCTAATCTTGATTGCCCTGATTACAGAGAATGCCTCTCTGTTAACCCTTATTACATTGCAACAGCTAAGGCGAAGCGTCCATCGATGTGAGTGATGTTGAGTTGGCCACACTCATCCGATCACATGACCACTGAGCCCCGCCTACCCAGCTGGTCATTAGGGCAAAGAACCGGTTGTTAAATTATTTGCATCCCACCCCTGGTGTTCGCATTCAAACCAAATCAAATGAGGAAGCCCAATCTTCCCTTGGATCTCCAATCGCTAAGATCTATTGTGGTGCTGCCCCCCAGTGGACAGTTTGTTTTTTTAAAAAAAAATCACAAACATGTTCAGCTTCCCTACGGATACTTGAAAGATCACTGAGGAAAATATTACCCCCTTTTTTAAAAAAATGTTGAACTTCTGGATAGTTTTAATTAACTATTTGAATTGCAATATTTTAATCACGGCTCCCTATTTAAAGAGCAATCAAACTATTAATGAAATAATGAAAAGCAAAGCGGAAAGTAATGAAAAGGATTCTCTCGGTGTGTTTGTACGATGGAAGAATCAACATTCACAATAAAATTATTGACTAATAGAGAGTTCCTGAAAGGAATTCAGGACAATGAGCTTATTCATAGGCAGGAGGGTATAAGCATGCCTCATTTCAACTACATTTTGATCATCTGTTTGAAGGGGAGCATAAAAGGAACATTGTATTTTTTAATATTTTATATTTTTTGTATTTGATATATTTTATGTAAGTACAGGTTGTCATATTACTAGAAACCGATCACGTGGTTCCTGGAGTCTGCAGCTTGTTGTAATTCAGATTAATGAAGCAATTTCCCTTACCCCAGCAAAGAACAGCCTTGCCCTCTGTGTAGAATGTGATACGGATGAGGCAATGGTGGGATCCTTTCAGTTTAACAACCGGTTCGATGATCATGCAATTTGCATTTCGCGCATGCTTTGCGCACGTCCATGCCTGGCATGCACTGCGCGTGCGTGCACAGTTTGAATAGCAATAGCAATAGCAGTTAGACTTATATACCGCTTCATAGGGCTTTCAGCCCTCTCTAAGTGGTTTACAGAGTCAGCATATTGCCCCCAACAACAATCCGGGTCCTCATTTTACCCACCTCGGAAGGATGGAAGGCTGAGTCAACCCTGAGCCGGTGAGATTTGAACAGCCGAACTGCAGAACTGCAGTCAGCTGAAGTAGCCTGCAGTGCTGCATTTAACCACGGCGCCACCTCGGCTCTAATGAAGAAATCTTCATTTCTGGGTATCTTCGGAGGAGTAACACAGCTGATTTGCGTGGCAATCCGCTATGCCACACGAATCAGCTGTGAAGATAGAGGTAGGAAAATAGCGCAGGCAGATGGGTGGGAACAGCTGATCATTGGGGCGAACCGGTTCGCTCCCAGCTGATTGTTGAAGCTATTGATTCCCCCAAATCAGTAGAATCCCACCCCTGGGATGGAGCCCCAATTTAGAAAGCAAATCAATTGTGTCACTAGTATCATGAACAAATATAATTTAGCATTAGATGCTAAGATTCTAAGTTGTTGATAATTTATTTCATTCTATTTTTACCATGATGGGTTCACCATTTACTAAAATACCTGAGATCAAAATATCTGACACTTACCTGTTGTGGCCCAGCAGGAGCCGTTGGAGCTGCCACCAGACTCCGACAGCGAGGGGCCCTATGAGTCGACTCTGGAGGATGTGGAGGACCCTGGACAGGGTTCCAACTCCGAGCAGGGCACAGTGAGGCTGGTTGGCCACCAGGAGGCCCCTGAGCCTTGGGCCAGTGGGGAGGAGACAAGGGAGAGTGATCCGGATGTCAGCAGTGAGTTGTTCCTGGATGCCTGGCACTGAAGAGCTAATAGGCGTCAGGAATAGTTGTGCAAGTACAGGAGGTAATTGCACTCAGCTGGTAGTCATTAGGCTCCTCTCCAGACTATAAAAAGGACTGCTTGTGCACACGCCCCTTTTGCAGAAGTCAACGCAGGAACTAATGCTGGAGAACATTATTGTGAGCTTGGCAGGCTGGATTGCTGCCACAGCTTATCTGTGTTTATTGCTGCCCAAGCTTGTCTGTGCCGGTTTGCTGCCAAGGACCTGTCTGTCTGTTAATTACATGCCGTAACTTATCTTTGACTCGTAGTGTGCTTTGTTGTGGAACGAGGGGGGTCAGAACACTTACCTATAGGATAGATTCAGCGCTAGGAAATATGCAAGCTTTTTTTTAAAAAAAAAAACCCAACCAAATAACTTTTTTAAAAAAAGTAAAAATATCTGAAAATTTATCTTCATTCTCTCTTTTTTCCCCAATAGGGAAAACAAAACCTGTTCAATATGTTATTAAGAAACACGAGTCAAGCCGGCCTTACCGAATATTAGGCTTCCTTTAGGAAAAAACTATGCCAGTTATAAAGATGCTGTATCTATTAAACAATCAGAACCTGAATATTATCGTGGGCATAAAGATGAACTCTAACCCAGTGAGTGGAAAGGACACTCAAATCCTGATGTGTCTTTTTGTTTTCGCTTGCTTTCCCAGGATCTCTTGTTTTCCCCGTTTTTCTATCCCGTGGGACATTTGCCACCGTTCTGCACACAGTACTACAATTTTCTCACAGAAGAGAGCAATGCTGTTTTCAATATTTTCATGCATTCTTAAACAATTGGTTCTTTAGCAGCACTTGACCTCTTCCTTAGTGGAAGGCTTATTGATGGCAAGACACAACGGTGTCGACAATGGTACAGGGGATGAAAGGAATGCTGATGTTACAAGCGTGCTGTCTAAAAAATTAACCCAAAAAGCGACTAGCATAGGACACAGCAAGCACTACTTAGTACTGCATGATCTGCTTCCAGAATTAAAACAGTTATTCAACATGAAAGCAGCAACTCCATTGCAACTTTCAGCCCAAGAAAATTGTTCTGCCTCTGTTAAAAAGACTTATACGTGACCCGTCAAAACCGCGGATGACAAAATCGCGCTCGACGAAAGCGCGCATTTGACGTCATCACAGCGCGACGAAAAAAATTAAACATTGAAATAAAAATAAAATTAAAGCAGTTAGGTTAAGGGTTAGGGTTAGGGTTAGGTTTAGGGTTAGGTTTGGGGGGGGTAGGGTAAGGTTTTCGCTTTATTTTTGCATTTATCAATCACAGCACGATGTTTTCGTCGCGCTGTGATGACGTCAAATGCGCGCTTTAGTCGAGCGCGATTTTGTCGTCCGCGGTTTTGTGGTGGAACCGACTTATATAAGCCAGCAGGCTGTTAAGAGATGAGGATCTCCCATTTCTCTACAAGATGCATTTACTTCTGCTGAAAGTTCTTGTTCTGGTACAATTATTCTTTTGATCTTTTAGCAGAATATGCATCTAAGAGATGTATCAGAAAAGGGTAGGGGTCACATCAGTGGTGGGATTCAGCCAGTTCGCACCTATTCGGGAGAACCGGTTGGTAACTTTCTAAGCAGTTTGGAGAACCGGTTGTTGGAAGAAATCTCATTTTGTTTTCCCCCCCACTTTACAGGGTTAATCCTATAAGGAAGGCAGGGATGATCACACTAAATGTCCCGTAGTGAGATCTCTCCCAGCCTTGTTAGAAGAATAATTACTAAAGATTTAACTTCAGAATCCCTTGCAGTATAAGGCAGGTGTTCTGTTACTTCATTGAAAAGCTATGCAATACCTAGAACATCTGGATAGATTTGAAATTTTACAGAACAAGCAGTCCTTCCTTTCTACTATTTTTCTTCGTGTTTTCAGTGCTCTTCATTCTTCCCTTTGGTTCCTTCATCTAAGCATGACAGCACATCAGTGGTGGGATTCAGCCAGTTCGCACCTATTCGGGAGAACCGGTTCTTAATTTTCTAAGAGGTTCAGAGAATTGGTTGTTGGAAGAGATCTTCTTTTCCCCCCCGCTTTACAGGGCCAATCCTGTAAGGAAGGCAGGAAGGAAACATTCTGGTGTTGCTTCTAGCCTAATCTTTATTGCCTTGCTTACAGAAACTGCCTCTCTGGTTAACCCTTATTACATTGTAACAGCTAAGGTGAAGCGCCCATCAATGTGAGTGATGTTGAGTTGGCCATGCCCACCCAGTAACATGACCACCAAGCCCTGCTGGTCATTAGGGCAGAGAACCAGTTGTTAAATTATTTGAATCCCACCACTGGGACACATTAATTCAAGCCCTTGCCATTATGCATTTAAGTGTAAGATTAGCCATCCTGTGTGTGTTTCGTCAAACAGTCTGGATTCACTATACACAGGGTTCATTCTCTACTTATCACTCAGGATAAGTATCATTATCATTCAGCCCGGCGCTTCTTGTACTTGAACTGTAACCCTGACCAAACCACTCAGTATAATCTCCAAGTGTAGAGATAGGAGGAATTTCCTGTGCTTGGACAACAGAAGCTTGAAGCTTGGGGTCAACTCGCACTCTTACAGGTCCTCAAGAATTGAGGTAGTAGGGTGCGGATGAAGAAGGAAAAGTTTTCAGATTCAAAGGAGGTGTGGAAGAAACTGATGACAGACACTTTTGAGCTCCGAAGCTGACCCTAACAGAAAAATGAGCTAGCCATTAAGAGGAACATTGCTGTGCTCCTGAAAGTCACAATCTCCTTCAGCAATGTTGCTATGAAGTTATTAAGCAAACTGCCTGAAATGCACTTTTCCTTGACAGGAAACTTTATATTGGAAACACAAAAGCACAACAACAGAATTCCCATTTTTTTGGATTTAGTAAAAACTCCTGGTCATTAAGTTTTGCCATGGCTTGGGTCAGAGGCCTTTCCATTTACGACCCCATAAGAGCTTTTCTTATTTCTGTCACTTCTTAAATAAACAATTGAGGTCCATTAATTTTTTTTATGAAATGCACACTAAGACACACAATATTTCAATAAAAGAATATGAGCCATAGTTAATTATAACTAGCCTCAAACAATCTCTTTTTCTCCCACCTTCCAATTTTTTCCCCAAGGGGAAATGCTGGGAGTTATAGTCATAATATCTTTAATTCAAAGGAGTTTCATACTTATTATTGCCATATTAGAATATTATGTGTGGTTAGCTGTAGTCAGATTCAAGCCATTGCTACACATTCGTAAGTTTTAGACTAAAAAATATGTATGTGTGCATTAACAAGTGGGCAGCCTTAACAAATTCAACAAATGAATAATACAGGGAAAGTGACAGAATTCACACAAGTGAATTCATGATCCTTACAATGGGTGTTGCCAAACTTGTAAGTATCTCTAAAACTTTTTGGACTAAGTAAATGTTGTTACTCTTGCATCAGTAAAATTTGCACTTAGCATTGTACAAAACTTTGATAGCTGTGACAATTGTGTGTTTAATGAAACAGAGCATATTGTGATCATTAGAACAGCTATGTCAGATTAAATACTTTTTTTTCCTCATACATGAATGAGGTCCCTTCAGTAACATTTGCAGTTTACTTTATCTTACAGTAAAGATATTGTCCCAGCAGACTTTAACACAAAGGGCAACAAATTAGAAATCAAGGTTTTCTTGCAGTATTTATGTTGTGTTCCTAACAAGATATGTATAAATAATAACATGTATCCCAGGGCTCCTGACCCACACAGCTTTCAGTTACCAGTTATTTACACTTTGTGGTTAAATACTAGGAAAATCAGGTTGCTTTCTTGGGAAGCACTGAAAAAGAAATCAGTCAAAACTTAGTGTGATGGGATTCTGAGATGTTCTAATAGAACAGCATGCAAGAAAGTGCTTAGCTTTATTCCGGTACTGGTGCTGGGATAACTGCTCAGAAAACATTATATCAGAGGTGGGTTCCTACCAGTTCACACCAGTTCGGTAGAACCGGTTCATCAAATCTACTGAACCGGTTAGAAGAGGTTCCACCAGTGGACCCGGAAAGCAGGCTACACCTACAGAAGAGGTTCAAATTTTTTTTTGAAACCCACCACTGACAGACACACGCACACACACACACACACACACACACACACACACACAGATAGACAGACAGACAGACAGAATCACACAGAGAGAGAAAGAGAAAGAGAAAGAAAGGAAGAAAGAAAGAAATAAAAAAAGAAAAAAAGAAAAAAGAAAGAAAAAGTGAGAGAGAAATGAAAGAAAAAAAGGAAAAAGGGACAGAGAAACAAAAGGAAGGAGAGAGAGAGAGAGAGAGAGAGAGAGAGAGAGAGAGAGAGAGAGAACACATGGCCTGCAAGCCACTCCCACCAGGTCACATGGCCAGCAAGCCACTCCCACAAAGGAGGCCACACCCACAGAGTAGGTTCGAAACATTTTTGAAACCCACCACTGCATTGTATGGTTACATTTTTCATGGGGAGAGAATCTTATTCTGGAACAAGAAGAGGGTTGGTCATCCCAAGTAGAACCCTAGGAAACTGGTTTGGTTGGAGCTTGGAAGCTTACTATGTTGGGCCCGAAAAATTGTGCACATTTGACAAATGCTTAGAAAGTGCTTCACAAAGGCAGATCTCACAACTATTCCTTAAAGCAGCCATGGGTTTTTGGTTTTGTGTAAGCCTGGAAATGCCATGTTTCCCCGAAAACAAGACAGGATCTTATTTTATTTTGACCCCTGAAATATGGCCTTGGCCTTATTATTGGGGGGAGGGCTTATTATTTTCTGGGGCTGGCGAGAAGCGAGGTGCATGTCTTACATTACGCGCTCCGTCGCGATCCTTGCCATTGTGTCCAGGGAAGTCCCTGGTAAAAAAAAACACCTCTTTTCGTGAGTTCAAGAAGTTTGCTTTGGTGTGAGAAGGGGGTGGGGGTCAGAACAGTAGATATTCCCTAATCTCCAGCATGTCTCTTCCCATTCTTTAGTTACAGTTGAGGATCATTGTAATCTGTATCTATCAATGGGATGCAGAGCAGTTTCCAGGTGCAACACTTAGTAGTAAAGACTCAGCAAGCAGAGATAGGGGAATTTTTCCAACTTTCCATTTGTTTCAGGCAAAACAACACCCCACCAACACTGGAGATCGACTTTAAACTGTAATCATTTATTTAAACCAGGGGTAGTCAACCTTTTTATACCTACCGCCCACTTTTGTATCTCTGTTAGTAGTAAAATTTTCTAACCGCCCACCGGTTCCACAGTAATGGTGATTTATAAAGTAGGGAAGTAACTTTACTTTATAAAATTTATAAAGCAGAGTTACAGCAAACCCCTACCGCCCACCATGAAAGCTGGAACGCCCACTAGTGAGCGGTAGGGACCAGGTTGACTACCACTGATTTAGACATTGGAAATATAACTCATCAGGCATGCTCATGCAGTAAGCAATTCTTTTTTTTTTGACGGTGATGGGGAAATTGGTTAGCAGAATTACACAAGAGAGCAATATTTGGGACAGGAGAGTTTCCTCCAGTGGTGGGTTTCAAAAAATTTTGGAACCTACTTTGTGGGAGTGGCTTGCCAGCCATGTGATGACCTGGTGGGAGTGGCTTGCTGGCCATGTTTTCTCTCTCTCTCTCTCTCTCTCTCTCTCTCTCTCTCTCTCTCTCTCTCTCCTTTGTTTTGTCTCTCTGTCCCTTTTTTCTTTTTTTCTTTCATCTCTCACTCTTTTTCTTTCTTTTTTCTTTTTTTATTTATTTATTTCTTCCTTTCTTTCTCTCTCTCTCTCTGTGTCAGTCTGTCTGTCTGTCTCTCTCTCTCTCTGTTTGTGTGTGTGTCAGTGGTGGGTTTCAAAATTTTTTGGAACCTCTTATGTAAGTGTGGCCTGCTTTCCGGGTCCACTGGTGGAACCTCTTCTAACTGGTTCGGTAGATTTGACGAACCGGTTCTACCGAACTGGTGCGAACTGGTAGGAACCCGCCTCTGGTTTCCTCCCTTTCGCATGTAAGAAGATTCCACCAGGATACATTGTCCTGTATCTTTTTAAAAGCAAATTTTAGGTGTGCAGTTCCCTACAAAGAAAGCATAAAGAGATTTCTGCTCCTTTACATTCCTTACTTGCTCAGAGAGAAACAGCCAGTGGCCACCAAGATTGGCTGGTTTCCACTTAAATTGTTCAGTTCAGTACCAGTTAAACCAAGTAAGGCTGCCCCTTCAGGTAGCAGAGTGGTGGGGAGATGGATCCAAGCACTGAACTGGTGTGCCATCAATCCCCACTTGTCATAAATTAGCCTCTAGAATGTTATCCCATGATTGCCTCTGACACCAGATTCTGTTGCAAGCCAAATTGGTTTTTGCTTGTAGAAAGAAGGGGGCTCCATCTCATCTTGCTTTCCATCAGCTCTGATTTTATGTTCAGAAGCTTAATAAAGTGATTTTTAAATTGACGAAAGGGATGGAGAAAAGCCTTTGCAATAGCTGTGCTTACCTGAGTCACTCTTCACCACAGCATTTGTGGCTCAGCGCGTCTGGGAAGCACACATTAATGCAGCAGTTCAGCCCTGGTGGCATGAAATGGATTTCCTATAAATCTAGACTGACCATGAAAATCAAAGCTGCAGGCACATGACATTAGGTACAGTATCTGCAATATATCAAGAAAAGATATGGCCCCCATTTGGGAGAATCACAATTGCCATCTCCAATGCGCTTAGCTGCTCTCACAATGAACGGCGCTAGAAAGAACTTTTTCATTTTTAGCTCCTTCGTGCAAGGAGGCCACAGGATGTGATATGGTATCAAGATGAGATGTAGGCACAAAACGATCCTTCCTCAAGGCATTATCCATCTTAACTTCTGCCATTCTGAAGCTCTTCAGAGTACAGAATCTGAGGTCATCTGAATAGGAATTAGAACATTTAAGACGAGAAACATATAGATTTGGATTGAAACCTTCTACGTTAAACATTAATCTCCGGCAGCAAATGAAAGTTCACATATCTCAATATGGCTTGCTGCTCTCCTGAATTCCCGGAGTCCTACGGGATTGGGCGGCATATAAATGTTATTAAACTCTAAACTCTTTCACACCAGCTTCCTTTCTTCCAACTTTCCATGCATCCCTTCTGGAAATAAATGAGCCTTCTAAATAATGTTCAATGATGGAGAATAAGGTTCCACCACAAAACCGTGTTCGACTAAAGGGCGCTCGACGAAACCACGTAGCTGACGTCATCACAGCGCGACAACAGCACGGAGAAAAAAGCACGCTGTAAACGCTAAACCTAAAATTAACCCCTAAACCTAAACCTAACCCCCCTAAACCTAATCCTAAACCTAACCCTAACCCTAACCCTTAACCTAACCCTAAACCTAACCCTAAACCTAACCCTTAACCTAATGCTAAACCTAATCCTAACCCTTAACCTAACCCTAACCCTAACCCTAACCCTAACCCTAACCCTAACCCTAACCCTAACCCTAACCCTAACCCTAACCCTAACCCTAACCCTAACCCTAACCCTAACCCTAACCCTAACCCTTAACCTAACCCTAAACCTAACCCTAACCCTAACCCTAACCCTAACCCTTAACCTAACCCTAAACCTAACCCTAAACCTAACCCTAACCCTAACCCTAACCCTAACCCTAACCCTAACCCTAACCCTAACCCTAACCCTAACCCTAACCCTAACCCTAACCCTAACCCTAACCCTAACCCTAACCCTAACCCTAACCCTAACCCTTAACCTAACCCTAACCCTAAACCTAACCCTTACCTTAACTTGAATCGGCTTGCTTTCAAAGCGCTATTTAAAGCGCCCTTCTTTCTCCACGCTCGCTGTTGTCTCCCTGTTGATGATGTCAGCGACGCGGTTTAATTGGGCGCGCTTTAGTCGAGCGCGGTTTTGTCGTGCCACGGGAGAATAAATAAAAGCAGTGCGCCTCTTATTTATTTTCCCCTTATAACTGAAGAATAGAAACTGCCAGTCAGCTTCATCCTTGAATCGTGGTACCACTCTTGTTGGAAGTTAGACATTCCCCATATCTGGTGGTGGGATTCCATATTTTTTTACTACCGGTTCTGTGGGTGTGGCTTTGTGGGCATGGTGTGGCTTTGTGGGTGTGGCTTTGTGGGCATGGCAGGGGAACGATACTGCAAAATCAGTATTTACATGATAGTTAAAAAGAGCCGAGGTGGCGCAGTGGTTAAATGCAGCACTGCAGGCTACTTCAGCTGACTGCAGTTCTGCAGTTCGGCTGTTCAAATCTCCCCGGCTCAGGGTTGAATCAGCCTTCCATCCTTCCGAGGTGGGTAAAATGAGGACCCGGATTGTTGTTGGGGGCAATATGCTGACTCTGTAAACCGCTTAGAGAGGGCTGAAAGCCCTATGAAGCGGTATATAAGTCTAACTGCTATTGCTATTGCTAAAATCCCCATTCCCTCCCCATCCCACTAACCTGCTTTCCCGCTCCATTCTCCTGTTCAGGGCAACAAAAGAAGATCAGCTGGGAGGCAGCAAGGGCGCGGCCAGCCTATTTGCAGTTCTCCAAACTATTCAAAATTTCTGCTACCGGTTCTCCAGAACCTGTCAGAACTGACTCAGTATCACCTCTGCCCATATCTCCATGGGAATCGTTTGGTGGACATTATCCAAGTTGTCTTTTTGAATATTAACTATTTCCTGACAAAGCTTCTTTTAAGGCTTCATTTTTACATTCTGTTCTGAACTAGCCATATTTTTGAGGAATCTGTAACCTTCGGTACCCCCACGTTACACCTATCTTCCGCGAGCTGCACTGGCTACCGATCTGTCTCCTGATACGCTTCAAAGTGCTAGTCGTAACTTATAAAGCCCTTCATGGTATTGGACCTGGGTACTTGAGAGACCGCCTGCTGCCAATTACCTCCCAAAGACCCGTTAGATCTCACAGGGTCGGCCTCCTCCGGGTTCCGTCCACCAGCCAATGCCATCTGGCTACTACCCGGAGGAGGGCCTTCTCTGTAGCAGCTCCGGCCCTTTGGAACGAACTCCCCGCGGAGATCCGGACCCTCACCTCTCTCCAGGCCTTCCGGAAAGCTGTCAAGGCCTGGCTGTGCCGGCAGGCCTGGGGTTGATGAGTTCCCCTCCCCTCTCGACTTGTATGGCTGTATGACTCTTGTGTATTTTAATTACGTGTATTGTGTTTGTATCCCTTTTCCCCTTTGGAGTTGTTCGCCGCCCTGAGTCCCTTCCGGAGAAGGGTGGCATACAAATAAACCAAATACAATACAATACAATACAATACCTTGTTTAAATGCTAGCCTTAGGCAGATGTCTGCATAATGAATTCTACATACAGGTCAATGGTGGGATGCTGGGAGCACCAGGTACTGTTCCGGTACGGTGCTCTGGAGGGCCCACCCGCCTGCCCGCGTTCCTTACCTGTATTTGAGCTGTTCGGGGCTTCTGCACATGCGCATGGAGCGTACGGCACCTGCGTGATGCTCCGCCGAGCAGCTAGAGCGTCACGTAGGCGTTGCGGAGCGTTATGGATGATAAGCACACATTTGCGCTCTGTGCACATGTGCGCGCATGCTGCATGCGTTCATGTGGTGGATGTCCATCCCCATTACACCGTACCGGTTGCACCATGATCCGGAACCCACCACTGATACGGTTGGGACCAGGATTTCTGTTGCTAAGAAGCAGTGGTTAAGTGAATTGCACATGATTTTTTTTTAAACTTTCTTGCCACAGTTGTTAAGCAAATCATGTGGTCATTCAGTGAATACGGTTTCCCTCCATTAACTATGCTTATTGGAAACTGGCTGAGAAGGTTGCAAATGGTTGGTGCAACCATTGAAAATACATGCTAGTTGCCGAGCATCTGAAATTTTGCTCATGAGGAGGCTACAACTATTGCAAGAGCCAGGACTGGTCATAGGTTTTTTTTTTCAGTGATGTTGTAACTTTGGATGTCACTAAACAAATGCTTGTAAGTTGAGGACTACCTATATTCCTGCCCAGGGGAATGTGAGCTAAGAGAAACATACCAGATACATAACATATACAAGATGGTTTATAGGTGGCACTTCCCCCCAACGAGGTTAGCCAAAATGTTTCCTGGGTTATCTCCACTGTGTTGGAAATGCGGAAGAAAGGATGGCACATTCTACCATATTTGGTGGTCCTGTACTGAGGCCACGAAATACTGGAAAAGGATTAAAAAATGGCTAAAAGAGGTTACCGGGGCAAACATGGAATGGAGACCCGAGAACCTTCTACTAAGCATTAAACCAGAAAACATGAGCAATTCAAGATGGCATTTGAGCCTACATATAATTGTGGCCGCAAGAATAACTTATGCACAATTTTGGAAATCCACTACCATACCGTCGGAAGATGCTATAATTAAAAAGATCTATGGATGTGCAGAAATGGAAATGTGTAAAAATAGGACAAGCTGAATATATTGATAGATAGTAGAAATACACCGAAGGGAGGAGTAGAGGGAAAGAAGAAAGAGGGGTAGAGAGGGGGGTAGAGAGGATTGGAGGGAGGGTGAGAAGGAAGGGAGGGAGTGTACTGGGAGAGAGGAGTGATAGAGGGGGAGGGGAAGTAGGGTAGAGGGGAATGTTGGAGGGAAGAAAGGAAAGTTGGAGGGGGGCGAAAGAAAGGGTGTATAGAGGGTCGAAGTGGTACATTGGGTTTGTATTTTGGGGGGTATTGTTGACAAGAGGAATGGCTGTGTTTATTATTTAATGTTATATGGCCCCGGTTATGCACAGTATATATGTGACTGTACGAAATGAAAAAATGAAAATAAAACACATTTACAACAGAAATGGACAGAATGACGGGTTGGCTGAGGGACAAAGGAGAAACGGAACATTATCTTAGCTGGAACTTATGGTATATGTGGGCGACAAGGAGAACAGCAGGGACTTAAAACGGGGAAAGTTAAAAGTGAACATGGGTATTGTAATAGATCCCTGAATTTTGTAATGAGAAGATGTGGCTTAGAGACCTAACAATGAGGAAGGAAAGAAAAAAGTTGGGCTGTGAATGACTGTCACCGCGGGGGGGGGGGGGTGTATGTTTAAAATTGCATTTGTATTTGTATGTTTTACTCTTAAAAATATGTATAACTAATAAAGATTACTTTTAAAAAAAAAAGAAACATACCAGATGATGGCAGCATGTTGCATGCCCAAGTACCATTTACCCATTTATTCTAAACAGCAGTTTAGGATATTTGTTCATGTTTTTTTCCCAATATCTATTCTGCAGACTGATTATTTTCTTCATTGAAAAAAAAAAGGAAATTAAATTGCTATTGTTTTCAAATAACATCTTTCTTTTTAGCTTCCACAAAATTATATACAGCTTTCCTTTTCATTGTGCTCTGAAGAAACAGGGAAATCGTTGTTTTTTTTTCTAGTGGATTTCCTGAGCAATAATTTATATCGGTTGAAAGCAACTTTGCGAGAACGCCCGCTTCCAGGGAGCACTGTAAAGACACTTCCTCCTACTTCTCAAAGCCTGCAAAAAAAAATATTTGTATTGAGCATAGTCCTCTAAAGTGAAATCCATCATCCCATTCCAGATGCAAATTTAATGGTTGTTTGAAAAGGAAATGTGTGTTTTTACTTTATAAGTAATTAATTTGTATGCATAAGTTTTTACAATTACAGGCAGAAATCAAAATTATGTGCCGCATTAATTTTTCATTGAGCAGTATTTAAACGGAAGAAGTGCATTAGGTTCCTTTGGTTCTATTTAATATTTTACAGGAGACTGTTTTGTGAATAAACAAATCATTGGTAATGAAAGTAATAAGATGTTTACAACTATTCCTTGCCCCCATCTTTGAAACATGCAGCTTTTCTTCTGGGTGTCGCTACAAGTTCTATTACTTTTCTTTGTAAAACACGCTAGGCAATGTTCAGAATTACAGTTTTGGTTGGATGAAATGGTCATGGTAGGGTTAGCAACATAAAATGGTTGTCTGTATTTCCCCTTAAACAAGGTAGAACAAGAACAAGGCAACTGGGTTAAATCACTGTCAGCTAAGGAGATTTCCACACCCTTCCCAGCTTGTATACTACGTGTTATAAAACTCAACATTACAGATATCGCAATTGCGTGCCAAGAAAATTAAATATAAATTAAGCCAATCTGGATGCATGTTTGAAGCAGCAACCTTTCCAGTTGGTGAAATGAAAAAAAGAAAAGAAAAGAAAAATTAGTAGCAGAGTGGAGCAAGAGTCAGCAAAATCCAAAGATTTGTTCTTTTACGGTTAATTTACAAAAACATAAGAGGATTCGAAAATTTTGGTGATTATTTCTGTCTGTCCAGAACAAACAAGCACTGTAATAAATATAAGAATGTTACCAGATGTTTTTTTTCTTATTCAGAACAATCAAAGTTTTCTAAAAACTCAGGAAAACTTAATTGGGGCAGGGCAATTGCCATGTATGGGCTGTTCTTTTAAGCAGAGACAGCTATGCCTTTGGCAAACTTGTAGTGCACATAAACCTATTGAATTGTTCATGTAAGTGGCTGTGGTGATGAAGTAGATAGAACATTAACTGTAGCCTAAGTGGAGGAACTCTAGGGATGGATTAGATTGAGCAGAAAATGAGACCTAGCTGAAGGCCCATTTTAAGTTCTCCTTATATTGAAGGTAATGAAGAATACCCATTTCTCTACCGTCACTGATTCTTTGGAATGATTGCTCTCCTATATTGTAAGGCATTTCCTTCACTAAAATGCTGAAGAGGGCCAGGGGAAAGAGAGTTGGAACAGTTGGTCCTTACAGCAAACAGTTTTAATTATTCTTTGCGGCTAAACTTTTATCAATCTGCCTCAACTTGGAAATCAGAGTTGGGAAATCATAGAAAAGTAAAGACAATGACTGCTTGTTCTGCTTTTTGGAATTCTTTTCATGTAGATCACCAGGAAAATGATGATTCTCTACTTGGAATCTTGTCCCTCTTTGCAAATTCAATTAGTTAGGATCAGAAGTGGGTTCCTACCGGTTCGCACTGGTTCGGCAGAACCGGTTGGTCAAATCTACCGAACCATTGAGAGGAGGTTCCACCGGTGGACCCGGAGGTAAGTTCCGGAACGCCTGTAGAGGGGAAGGAAAGGATGACGTTGACTAGTGAAATATGTAGTGGTCCATGCATATTCTATATAATCGTGGCACGACAAAACCGCGCTCGACTAAAGCGTGCCCGATTAAACCGCGTCGCTGACGTCATCAACAGGGCGACAACAGCGAGCGCGGAGAAAGAAGGGCGCTTTAAATTCTGCTTTGAAAGCAAGCCGATTCAACTTAAGGTAAAGGTTAGGTTTAGGGTTAGCTTTAGGGTTAGCTTTAGGGTTAGGTTAAGGGTTAGGATTAGGTTTAGGGTTAGGGTTAGGTTTAGGGTTAGGTTAAGGGTTAGGATTAGGTTTAGGGTTACATTAAGGGTTAGGTTTAGGGTTAGGTTTAGGGTTAGGTTAAGGGTTAGGTTTAGGGTTAGGTTTAGGGTTAGGTTTAGTGGGGTTAGGTTTAGGTTTAGGGGTTAATTTTAGGTTTAGCGTTTACAGCGTGCTTCTGTCTCCGCGCTGTTGTCGCCCTGTGATGACCTCAGCTACGCGGTTTCGTCGAGCGCGCTTTAGTCAAACGCGGTTTTGTGGTGGAACCCTATATAATCCCCCATTAGTGTATATGGGTTACAGTGAGTTTTTTCAGAATAATAAAAAATAAATAAATTGTAAAGGAAATCTCACTAAGCCTATATCTATCCCAAAAGATGTAAAGGAAAGCTGCAGTCTAGTAAATAAGATTGTAAATATAGTACCCCACCCACAACTTTTTAAAGTAGATATTTCATGAATCCAGGAAAATGGTGCCGCTGCTTTAAAAAGCACCAAGTAGATGCTGTGGGCTTTACATTCCTATATATTCAAAAACAGTGCATAGCCCTAACAAACATTATTATTTAAAGAATTTAAGTTGTTGCCACTGCTCTGAAGTTAAATTCAGATGTATGGATGCCTCTTTTGTTTCTGTGTAATTTATACCTCTATCTTGACTGGGAATGCTGACATCATCTTGGCCACTCCCACCCAGTCACCTGGCTGTCAAGCAACTCGCACCCAGTCACATGGCTGGCAAGCCACTCCCACAAAGTAGGCCACACCCACAGAGTAGGTTCCAAATTTTTTTGAAACCCACCACTGGTCGGGATAGAAGTGGTCTCACAATTAAGGGAAAGGATCGGTTCCTCTGAGCATGAGATGTATTCTTTCCTACTAAAGGAGGCACTGACAAATTCTCTTTGGGACAAATTATGAAAATTATAAGTCAAACTCAAGTATTCCCATTTCTTGGAAGTTTGGTCAAGGAGATATATCCCTGCAGCTTAGATATCAGGACCATTTTCATCTGGGCTTTTAACTCCTCAGCTCAAGAGGTGACAAATTTAAAGAACAAAAGTCTGCTTAATCAGCAAGAATAGAAACAATTATGTGGGCAAACAGATTTGAAAAGAGAAGAAAGACATTGGTTTTATTGCCCACTTGCTTGAGCTCTTCTCTATTCCTGTAAATAAGAATGCTAAAGAGATCGATTACTGAACAGTAACAATTTTTTACATATCTGATTGACATCTTTTCTTGTGTAGTCCACCTATTAGTAATGTTTAATGAATGAATGAAACAGCAATTGTTTGAAAACTATGCAGAACTCACTCATACTCTCACTACATTCTCATTCTCATATCCAGCATACATTCATCTAGAAGGAAAAACAGATTTTAATACTACACATTGAGTTGTAAATTACCCGTATTTTTCGGAGTATAAGACGCACCTTTTTCCTCAAAAAAGAGGCTGAAAATCTGGGTGCGTCTTATACATCGAATACAGCTTTTTTTTCCCTCCCAAGCCCCGCCCCCTTCACCAAAATGGCCGTGCATACCCTTATGGAGGCTTTCAGAGAGCTCCTGGGGGCTGGGGAGGACAGAAATGAGCAAGAAATGGGCCGTTTTTGCCCCCCCCACCAGCAGCACTCTATAAGACTCCATAAGGCTATGCATGCAATTTTCTTGACAAAAAACAGGACCATTTTTTGCTCATTTTTGCCCCCCCCCCCCCCGGAGTACTCTGTAAGCCGCCCCAGGCTATTCATGCCTTTTATTTGAAAAGAAAAATGGGCCGTTTTGGGGAGGTTTGCAGAGTGCAAAAACTTCCCCCCCCTTTCAGATAGCTCTTTAGTTAAAGTGATTGATGAGAATTATATTGATCAAGTGCTGTGCCAGCAGAAACAAGTCTTAGGTGCTGCAGGTTGTCAGAGATTTCCTTCTCCAGCACATGGATAAATATTCCTGGAAACACCTACCTACCTACCTACCTACCTACTCTCTCTCTCTCCCTACCTACCTACTATATTTCTCTCTCTCTCTCTATCCCTCTACCTACCTACCTACTCTCTCTCCCTACCTACTTACTGTATTTCTCTCTCTCTCTATCCCTCTACCTACCTACCTACCTACCTACCTACCTACCTACCTACCTACTCTCTCTCTTTGTCTCCCTACCTACCTACTATATTTCTCTCTCTCTTTCTCTATCCCTCTCCCTACCTAGCAATAGCAATAGCAGTTTGACTTATATACCACTTCATAGGGCTTTCAGCCCTCTCTAAGTGGTTTACAGAGTCAGCATATTGCCCCCAACAACAATCCGGGTCCTCATTTTACCCACCTCGGAAGGATGGAAGGCTGAGTCAACCCTGAGCCGGGGAGATTTGAACAGCCGAACTGCAGAACTGCAGTCAGCTGAAGTAGCCTGCAGTGCTGCATTTAACCACTGTGCCACCTCGGCTCTTACCTACCTACTCTCTCTCTCTCCCTACCTACCTACTTTATTTCTCTCTCTATTCCTCTATCTATCTATCTACCTACCTACCTACCTACTCTCTCTCTCCCTACCTACCTACTGTATTTCTCTCTCTCTATCCCTCTACCTACCTACCTACCTACCTACTCTCTCTCTCCCTACTGTATTTCTCTCTCTCTCTCTCTATATATATATATACACCTACCTACCTACCTACCTACCTACCTACCTACCTACCTACCTACCTATCTACCTACCTACTCTCTCTCTCCCTCCCTCCCTCCCTCTCTCCCTACTGTATTTCTCTCTCTCTCTATCCCTCTACCTACCTACTCTCTCTCCCTACCTACCTACTGTATTTCTCTCTCTTCCTATCTATCTATCTATCTATCTATCTATCTATCTATCTATCTATCTATCTATCCATCTATCCATCTATCCCTCTACCTACCTACTGTATCTCCCCCTCTCTCCCTCTCTATCCCTCTACCTACCTACCCACTTTTATTTTAAATTTGTCTCTTCAAAACCTTGGTGCATCTTATACTCCGGTGCGTCTTATACTCCGAAAAATACGGTAAATAACATTTTGCCATTTTAAGATTAAATAAAGGAATAGCATCGACCATGCTGACAGTTAGATGTTTTCAGCTGAGAATAATTTTCTCTTGTGATAGAGGTGCATGATAACTTAACTCTCTCTGATGTAGATAGAAGTCATCCCTTCACAATTTATTGGGTTGGGGTCTCAAAACCTACTGCTATATTTGCTTTCCTTCTCCGGGGCCCTATTTACTTAAAGAAGAAATAGGTGCTCAAGGAAAGAGATGTAGTATGAATTAGGCAGAACTTAGTTCAACTTTTTGTAGATTTTCAGGAAAGTCAGACTGGAAGCTATTGATTGTAAGAAATATTCTGGATCAAATGGGGAACCAGACCAATAAATGTTTCAAAAGAACATTTGTTTTACTTACAGTTTGGGATACAATAAGGTAATTTTAATTTCTAGACATAATGTTCCTATGTGCCCTTTATGCACAGGAAAGTACATTTCACAGAGTGAAACTATTTTTTTTTTTAAACTGGGCTCAAAATGTAGTAAGTCAGCCTTAATGAATCTCAGGAATGTTCTGCTAGTGAATGTTCATGTAATTCCACTTCTCCAATGCTCATCTAAAGTTTATAAGGTAGCTAATTCCATCATGCAAAATAAAATGTGACAATGACGTATGTGGCCAAGTCAGGTACAGTTTCTGATTGCAAAGTGATCATTCTACCTTCTCAGGAATTCCATTTAAAACAGTTTTCGGTACAAATATTGGCTAAGATGTCACATTAGGCCTAGTTTCTCATTTTAGCCAGCAAAGCTTGCCTTCCACACCTCTTGGTAGCAATCAGAAACCTGATGAATGATAGGACAACTCCCTCAACTTCCAAAGTGGAATTGCAATAACTCCAGGAATTTCTTTCTCTTTTCATCGAAATGTTTTTTTCTTTCTTTCAACAGCTCCCAGACTAAGAAGCCAGATTTTGCTTTATAATTACAGGGAACCCCACCTCAGTGGTGGGATTCAATTTTTTTTTTTACTACCGGTTCTGTGGGCATGGCTTGGTGGGAATGGCTTGGTGGGCATGGCAGGGGAAGGATACTGTAAAATCTCCATTCCCACCCCACTCCAGGGGAAAGTTACTGTAAAATCCCCATTTCCTCCCGATCAGCTGGGACTCGGGAGGTAGAGAATAGATGAGGGTGAGATCAGTCAGAGGTAGTATTTACCGGTTCCAGTGGTGGGTTTCAAAATTTTTTCAAACCTACTCTGTGGGTGTGGCCTCCTTTGTAGGTGTGGCTTGCCGGCCATGTGACCTGGTGGGAGTGGCTTGCCGGCCATGTGTTTTCTCTCTCTCTCTCCCTCCCTCCCTCTCTCTCTTTCTCTCCCTCTCTCTCTCTCTCTCTTTCCTTCCTTTTGTCTCTCTGTCCCTTTTTCCTTTTTTTTCTTTCATCTCTCTCTCACTTTTTCTTTCTTTTTTTCTTTATTTCTTTCTTCCTTCCTTTCTCTTTTTCTCTCTGTGTGAGTCTGTGTGTGTGTGTGAGTGTCAGTGGTGGGTTTCAAAATTTTTTGGAAGCTCTTCTGTAGGTGTGGCCTGCTTTCCGGGTCCACTGGTGGAACCTCTTCTAATCAGTTCGGTAGATTTGACGAACCGGTTCTACCAAACTGGTGCGAACTGGTAGGAACCCACCTCTGACCGGTTCTCTGAACTACTCAAAATTTCTGGTACCGGTTCTCCAGAACTGATCAGAACCTGAAGAATTCCTCCTTTGCCTCACCTACCTGAATTACTTCCCCCCCACCAAGATTTTAGAGTTCCAGGATGGGCTGCACTGCTTAGTTGAAACAATGCTATTATAGAGTTGCTACTTTAGCATTTTTGCGAAAGAAGGAATGTATCAGCGAGAAAGAGGAATGCGAATTCCCCCCCCCCAAAAAAAAGACCCTGCTTATATGACCCATTTTATATGCAACATTTTATACTCCCCTCCCCTCCCCTGGCTACATCTATTTAAGGTGGAATCGGTTTCTGTCTGCAGCTTTTGAAATAAAGTCTTTTCCACAACAGTCCTCTGAGTTTCTTCCTATTTGTTCCAAGAACCCAGTCAATGTGGAATCTTATGTTGACAGATTGCAAGGTCCCTGACTTACGACCATAACTGAGCCCAAGATTTCTGTTGCTAAGCGAGACATTTGTCATGTGGGTTTTGCCCCATTTTATGACTTTTCTTGTCACAGTTGTTAAGAGAATCACTGCGGTTGTTAAATTAATAAAATGATTGTTAAGTGAACCTTGCTCCCCTGTTAATTTTGCTTGTCAGAAGGTTGGTGGGCTATTGCAATTGTCATAAATATATGCCGGTTGCCAAGTATCCATTTTTGATTGTGTGCCCATAAGAATGCTGGAACATCCATTAAGTGTTAAAAAAGTCATTTTTTTCGGTGTGATTGTAACTTTGAACAGTCACTAAATGAGTGGTTATAAGTTGTATCTGTATCAGTGGTGGGTTTCAAAAATTGTTCGAATCTACTCTGTGGGTGTGGCCTCCTTTGTGGGAGTGGCTTGCCGCCCATGTGACCGGATGGGAGTGGCTTACTGCCCATGTGACCGGATATGAAGATGCCGACGACACTTGTCAGAACCACCTTAAATTACCTCACACACAGCACTGGCATGCATCAGAATAGGATGTAAACTTGTGTTTTTTAAAAGGCATCTTTGGTTTGCGTTAAAACAACTTCAACACACGCAATGTTCTGATTGCACCACAAACGCAGTAGTCATCCTTACCTTTCACAGAGGCACTGAGTTTTATAAATATGAGCATGATAGTGTAGAATAATCATATCCAAGGACCAGTGGTTGGGTTTCAAAAAAATTTGGAACCTCTTCTGTAGGTGTGGCCTGCTTTCCGGGTCCACTGGTGGAACCTCTTCTAATCGGTTCGGTAGATTTGACGAACCGGTTCTACCGAATAGGTGCGAACTGGTAGGAACCCACCTCTGATCTGTATTCACTTTTCTGGACTGTTAGAAAAACAAGCCTGTTCATTGATTAGGCTTTTCATGGGCACAAAATGGTCTTCCATTTCTTCAAACATCAGGAGATAACCGTCCTTATCTACAACAGAAAAAGTAAAAGATTTAAATACAGACTTGTCTTGTGCCTTTTCACATCATATATCATGTTCTACTTGATTGATAGATAATTCATAACACCAAGTAAATTTTACACCAAAAGTTTTCATTCCTGATCATTTGGCCATTATATTCTTCATATCTTGTGGCTGTAATAAAGTATCAGCCAGGTAGTGCAAATTTGGTATAATAGTTCCCAAAGCATTGCAGTTTCCACAAACAGCATATGCCACTCTATTTTCCTTTCTCTTTTTAAACGACTTTCTTTAATATGCGAGTGTACAAATAAAGAAATGGAAGTAGTGATAGAATCATTCCATGGGAGAGATTAAAGATGCTATAGATTTATTACTTGATTGTGTGTCCACATTTAAATAATGTGATTTAAATAGAAAGGCTATGTAAACAAGTTGAGTAGTGCTAGATTTTGTTCACTAGTAAAATTTTAATTCAGTCACCGTGATCTATTCTATGAAGAGAAAAATTCAGCTGTACAATTGGCTGAGTTATTGCATGAGAATGCATAGGATTCTTTCCCTGGTCACACACACAAAGCTGTCGGGGGGGGGGGAGGCCAGAAGTAAACCTTTTGTGCTTGGTATTAGGGTTTAAAAAAAAACAGAATGGGAAATTTCATTATATGATCCATACTTGTTTGCTCTATCTTGCTCTAAAACTGTGAAAGAACTGTGAAGAAACAGCTAGAGGTGAAATTTATTATTGAGTTCTCCGAACTACTCAAAATTTCCGCTACCGGTTCTCCAGAACCTTTCAAAACCTGCTGAATACCACCTCTGCCATACATGACAAAACCTTCCACAGCTGAACCTGCACTATTGGTGCTATAATTCTGTTTCCCATCAGCTGGTGATATGCAGAGATAAAAAGAATGAATCATTTTGTTGGATTTGCAAAATCGGAGGGAAAAATTCAAGACAAATTTAGTCCTGAAACACCCATTGTTTGCAAAGAGAATCAGGAATCACTACAAAGGCTTCCAAAGGGGACATAGTGAATTAAAGAGAGCTCTGTGAAAGCAGAGCTGATAACTGTAGCAAAGACCAAGGAACCAGTAATGAGAGTTTGGCTCTTTGGAACCTCTCTGGGCAGTGGTGGGTTGCAGGCGGTACACCCCGGTACGGGCATACTTGTGCCTGCCGGGAGCACCGGGTACTGTTCCGGTACTCTACTGTTCCGGTATGGTGCTCCGGAGGGCCCATATGCCCACCCGAGCTCCTTACCTGTATTTGAGCTCTTTGGCGCTTCTGCGCATGCACAAGGAGCACACGGCGCCTGCATGATGCTCCACCAAGCAGCTGGAGCATCACGGAGGCTCGCGGAGGCATCACAAGAGGTCAGGATGCATGCACATGCTGCATGCATTCACGTGGTGGAAGCCAGACCCCGTTGCACCGTACTGGTTGCAATGGGATCCGGAACTCACCACTATCTTTGGGTAAAGAGAGGGTTATGTGACCCATCCAAATATGTTCTAAATAGCTGGAGCAAACCTCACTTCCTAATCACTTTTGGAAATTGCTCATTAAATATAATACAGACTTTCAGAATGACAAGTTTGAAAATATCGGGTGTTTCTGCCTTCAATCCTGAATGAAAGAAAAATTTAACTGCAAGCTTACAAATTTAAGAATGTAAAATAAACAGCAAAAAGCTAAATAAGTTTTCGATCCCAGAAAGTTATAAACAGACTAAGGGACCAGATGAAATTGGAATATTGAGAGATTTTGGAATTAATTATAAAGTACAAAGTGGTTCTCGTGGGAAATCCTAATTTGTTTTTTACAAGACATAAAATTCATGATTTCAAAAACTGATTGCTAGGCTGAGCTTTAAGTAAAAGTGTACGGGCCTGTAAAATGGACCAAAATATTCTAAAAATAAAAACACTGAAGGAGACTTTTGAAGAATAAAATCAGAATAGTAGCCATAATATCAACAATATCAGCAATGAAGTTTCATTCTATGAATAGACCATGTCCAAAAATATTACTGAAGAAATATTAGATATAGAAAAAAAATATTTGACAGGATAGAGATAGTATCAAAAGGTGGCTTTACAACTGACAGGTCAAGATAATGATTTAGAAAATATTGTGTCACTGGACCTACAAAAAAAATAGACAAGGTTTTAATATTTTTAAAGGGAGAGACAAATGACAAAACAAGAGAGTGACCTGAATTTATCTGCCTACCCCTTTATGGACTTTCTACTGACGCCAGAACTGAAAAAAAATGATGGTTTATGTGTTAGATATTAGTTCTAACTACAGCAGTCTCCACCAAGGTCCTCTGATCCTATTGGTCAAAGTGTCTGACAGCTCCCTGTTCTGACCCTCTCCTCCATCCAGTAACAAATGCCGAGACAAGCTTAACTGGAATGTACTTTAATAGCAAGACACCAAAACCTATGTGGCTGAAAGCCAAGCATAACAAACAGATAAGGACCTTGGCAGCAACTCAAACTCAGGCAGCAATAAACACAGATAAGGCTTGGCAGCAATCCAGCCTGCCAAGCTCACAGTAATATCCTCCTACATTCAATCCTGCGTTGACTTCTGCAAACAGGGGCATGTGTACAAGTAGCCCTTTTATAGTCTGGAGAGGAGCCTAATGACCATCAGCTGAGTGCAATTACCTCCTGTAATTGCGTAATTGTTCCTGACACCTAGTAGCTCTTCGATGGCGTGCATCCAGGAACAACTCACTACAGGCCTCCGGCTCACACTCCCTTATCTCCTCCCCACTGGTCCAAGGTTCAGGTGCCTCCTGGTGGCCAACCAGCCTCTCTGCGCCCTGCTCAGAGTCCGAACCCTGTCCAGGATCCTCCACATCCTCCAGAGCCGACTCATAGGGCCGCTCTCTGTCAGAGTCTGATGGCAGCTCCAACGGCTCCTGCTGGGCCACAACAGCTCCCTATAAAAGGGCTGCTGTCAGACTCAACCTTCGCTGGATTGTTCTCACTTGTTGTATTCAATAAAGAGCTGTTGTTACCGTTAAGCCTGCGTGTGCCTATCCATTACCCAATCTAACATTATGGATATGTTTATACACCAGAGATTGGATATGGAGTGAAGACATAAATGTAACTTTAAAGTGGGTGAAGAGTTACTACTTTTAAAATATTTGTCGTAATGAAGATTGGAAGTCATTTCTTCACTTTTTACTTTTTTCTTTTGTTATATTTCCTTCCTTTTTTCTTTCTCCTTTTACTTTTTATTCCTCCTCTTTTCCTTAGCTTTACTTTGTATCAAATGTTACTATCAAAATGCATCTTATACAAAGGTGAACATTCAAACAATTGAAAGAAGCTGTGCTTGGCAGAGTTGCACTTGCCTATAAAGTTGCCAACAGTTTGGACACGACTAAATGGTTAAAACAACAACAAAATTAAAATAAAAGTTCATAATTTAAAAAGTGCACTGCAAGTCATGAACTTCATTGATATGGAGCTAGGGAAATTACGAAATGAAATAAAATATGGGATGGGGCTTTTCTTTTTCTTCTTTTGAGGAAGAAGAAGAAACTATCAAAGACATTGAAATCAGAAGAAACCAAAGTGAATATCAGAACAGACAGTGGAAATTGATTAGAAGGGAAGCCAAATTTTTGAAAAGTTTCAGGAAAGAACTGAAAGAATTTCAGAGTCCTTATTACATATAAGAAGCAGTATTACAATGACATCTGCGCAGACATCAAGGATGGAAATAACATGAAAAAGCAAAAAAAACCTTTCAAAGGCTCTCCAAGCTCAGAAGGAAGTTTTAATCTTCAGCCGGCATAGCTAAACATACCTGTTTGTAAATCTTTACTCAAAGGATAATAAATGGTTTTTTAAAAAGCAGTAAAAGATTAAATGAGTATACTAAAATTCTTCCCAATTAGGATATCAATATTCAAGATATCTTAGAATATACCCCCTATTTACAAGAACATGAATTCACATCAACATTTCAGTCCTTAGCAAGCTATAGGAAATGTTGGTATATCGACAGAAATATGGCAAGCAAGAAAAGAATAAATTTTGCCAGCAAATTTGAAGAATAACGCAGAGACCAACAGATTGAAAGAGATCAGTCTAGAACTCAATTAAAAAGGGAATAAAGCAGTAGTGGGTTTCAAAAATTGTTTGAACCTACTCTGTGGGTGTGGCCTCCTTTGTGGGAGTGGCTTCCCGCCCATGTGACCAGATGGGAGTGGCTTGCTGCCCATGTGACCAGATGGGAGTGGCTTGCCACCCATGTGACCGGATATGAAGATTCCGACGCCATTTGTCAGAACCACCTTAAATTACCTCACACACAGCACTGGCATCCATAAGAATAGGATGCAAACTTGTTTTTTAAAAGGCATCTTTGGTTTGCATTAAAACAACTTCAACACACGCAATGTTCTGATTGCACCACAAACGCAGTAGCCATCCTTACCTTTCACAGAGGCACTGAGTTTTATAAATATGAGCATGATAGTGTAGAATAATCATATCCAAGGACCAGTGGTGGGTTTCAAAAAGTGTTGGAACCTCTTCTGTAGGTGTGGCCTGCTTTCCGAGTCCACTGGTGGAACCTCTTCTAACCGGTTCGGTAGATTTGATGAAGCGGTTCTACCGAATAGATGCGAACTGGTAGGAACCCACCTCTGTAGGACAGGAACTATTTATTTACTTAAAACATTTACATAAATAGCCACCCATCTTATAACCAACTCTGAGCAGCTCCCAGACAATGACCACTAAGTGAACTTTCATGGTCGTGGGTGGAAGTGTACTTTGATCTCTCTTCTCCTAGTCCAGCACATCAACCACTGTATACCTCATTGGGGGTGCAAGCATACAGTATATGGTCAGCCACAGAGTTTGGCTTTTCTTATCTCTTTTTGAAATCAGCATCCGAGGATCTCTAAAGCCTAGAGTCAGCTATGATGTAAAGTCATCAAATAAGAGGCTCTAATGAGGTAGAATCTCATGGTAGGCTTCAAGCATCTGCAATTCCTTGGCCTATTAAAAGAAACATTTCAGTAAGTGACATTCTTGGAGTGCCCTGTCTGAAGGGTTTGAAGAAAAATGCATAATTAGGGTGATAGATGTTGAAAAGAAAGAGTTCCAAAGCCACAAGGCAGTTATTATTCTAAAACACACCCAAAGTAAATGACTGATATGTGGCAGGTTGCTAATTAGATGCATTTTGGTCCCTCCTCTTAATGACAAGCTTTCCTTAAAGGGGAACCATCCTGACAAGAGAAAGTAGATAGTTCTGTCAATTTGTAATCACTAGCAGACCCATACCATTTCACCCATACCTGTTCTTCATTTGCAGCTGGAATGCTGAGGAAAATCATATTGATTAAGCTCCGAAAATTGTTTTCTTTGACAGAAGCTAATTCTAAACTAAGCATTTCCTGAAACAGAATCAGAGAAAGCATTTTACATGTCCATCATTTGTCCTTGGAGGACATGAAACAAATATGTTTTAATAAAGCTTGACACTAGTATTATTCTGTGTGGCCTCTGGCTGTAAGCTTTTCTTTCCCAGTTTGTAGAATCGAAGGGATAAGTTTCACATTAAGAGGAACACACACTGTACTGGTTAATCATACCATGCAGAAATAACAATGCTGCCAGCAGGAGAATGGAGTGTGCGTGGAAAATAAAACTGAACTAAATTAAGAAAAAAAAAACTTTGGAAAGGATGCAGCTCAAAGGCTAATTTTTCTTTTTTTACAAAAAGAAACCTTATTGGAAATTAGAAATGAATTTACAAAGGATATTTAAATCTTGAAAAGGTGTGTTTGCTAAACAAGAGTCACCCATGGGATTTAGTGATTGGAACCATGCCTTCAGAGTGGGCTAGTCAGTTTTTCAAGGATTTATTTTCTATTGTTTGCTTTGCTATGAAAACCTATTTTTTTTTTAATTCAGGCAAACCAAAGGCATTTGAGGAAACCTTGGGTAAATCTGTGGCTGTCATCTGTTTAAGCACAAAAGTATCCTTACAATGCCGTATTTTGCTGCCATCTCAGTAAGGAATCAACTCTCATTGCTATTCTTTTTGCTATTCTCTCCAGGTAAAAATGACAAGCAGTTCTTACTCTTGTATAAATGATGCTTTTAGAAAGGGTTTTAATTATTTTTTGCCCTTTTTGTCTACACCCAAGTTCTGGACTATTTGCAAATGCTTGTATTCACACAATACTCATAACCTTTTGACAATATTAACTCAATTTCTGTTTTTGCGTAATATTCCAAACAGAGAACTAACCACATTCCTGGATTCACACAATACATTAAAACGTAAGTAAAGTTAATTAAAGTAAAAGCTGGCATTTTATGTGAATGCAGTTTATTAGGTTTGTAACTGATCCAGGTCAAGTGTATCACATGAATCCAGCCACTGTCTTTTTGTGACTGATTCCTAGCCAAGAACTGCCAAATCTCCCAGCATAATTATTGGTCATATGCAGACTGGCAACTCATCAATTGCCAATGCAATATAAACGAGACTGGAAAAAATGGATTGACTATATACAAAACAAATACGGGACTAAGAAACTCCAGATAGCCTATGCTTAAGATCAGGAATGATTTAAACTGTTCAAAGTTAGCGTAGCAAGAAGAAGCTAAGATCAATGTAGAGATGTTATTAACCCTTTTTTAAATTTCTTTTTTCTCAATATATTTTAGACCATGTGTTAAAAATCTACACCGTGTACGAGCTCTGGGAAGTTGGGGGGGAGGGAAGTGGGGTGTTGGGGGGGAGGGTGGGGGGGAGGGAGGGATAGATACTAGGATAGATACGATGTGTTAGACTTCAATGTAATGCAACTTCACATGTATACTGTTTTTCTTTAATTTATCTGTTAAAATAGGACAGGTTAAGTACATTGGCATATAGTGGAAATACACCAAGGGGAGGAGGAGTGGGATAGAAGAAAGATGGGTAGAGAGGGCGGGAGAGAGGATGGGAGGGAGGGTGAGAAGGAAGGGAGGGAGTGGATCGGGAGAGAGGAATGGTAGAGGGGGAGGGGAAGTAGGGTAGAGGGGGATGATGGAGGGAAGATAGAAAGTTGGAGGGGGGTGGAAGAAAGAGGTGTACGGAGAGTGGAAGAGGTATATTGGATTTCTATTTTGGGGGGTATTGATGACAAGAGGAATTGCTGTGATTATTGTTTAATGTTGTATGGCTCCGGCTATGCACAGTATATATGGGAGTGTGTGAAAATGAAAAAAGGGAAAATAAAAACCTTTAAAAAAAAATTGCCAATGCTAAATATTTCAAATTCATAGTAGTAAATATGGTTAGCTCCTGAGAATTGTACCATTGACTAGAATTGCACAGAATTTACTTTTAATGGATTTTAGTAGGATGTGCGTATATGTTCTTGAGAAATGCATCATGCATATATTAATAAAACGCCATTTGCTCATCAGCATGACTCTTCCCCACCTTGTTTCTATCGACCTCATGCCCAAAAAATAAATAAATGTTATGCCTCTGCTCCCAGCTCCTGTAAATGTTGACACAGGCAGTGGTTGGTATGCATTTGTTCCCCACTTCCAAATGCTTATTCCACCAAGGTGAACAGAGTGGGGTTATGCTATAGGGGCTGGAGTTCCTTTTTATATATGACATAATTAATGCATGAAGTGGATTACATCATAATAATAGGATGGATGGGATGACATGCCTGGATGTCAGTGAGTCAACAAAATTAATTAAGTTTGCTGCATGTTGACATCTTTGAGGCAAATGAGGGCATAGGAGAGCAAAGGCAATTTAAACAGAATTAACAGACGAATGCTGAAAAACAGAGAGAAGTTTGTGGAAGAGAATGAGAGGTTTTAGATCAGCTCTTCCTTTTTTTAATGCAAAAAATTACACTTGGGAATTTCATTATGCAATGGACAATAATAAAAAAATGTATGCCATACTTGTGAAGTAAAAATGTAGAAAAGCTAAAATTGACGAGTAGCTTATGCGGCATTAAGGGATGAGTTCAGGCTTAATCAAACTTGGTTTATTTATTAATAGAGAAGGTTTTGAAAGTAGCAATTTATGAGTGCCACGGTGCAGCTTTTTCTCCTGAAAAGCAGCTTGGTGGGTTAATACATTAACCTATAAATAAAAGCCATGACAGCTCTCCTGTCACTACACACTGATGGACGGTTCCTTTTTCTGCCATTATTGCCTTGTGAATGTGGGAAAATTAATTTAAGTGGTAGTTAATTTCTAATGAATTCCATTCAGCCGGTTAATATAGTCCCTTGATGTTATGGTAACCTTCATGGATCATTGCATTATGTAAATATATTCAACTTTATGCTGGTTTAATATAAAAAAAAAGATTGTTGAGTTTTCTCAAATCGTGCCTCCAAACCTACATGCTCAGAAACATATAGAAGAAATTTTTTTTTAAATAACCCAGAGCTGCATTTTTTTCCACATGCAGTATTTATAGTTAATTAAGCTTCTTTCAAATAGTTCCACAGAGCAAAACCTTACAAGTTTGAGATTACCTGCACTGTCTTTCTTATGGTTTCTATAATTTGGGACTAGATTATAAAGTTTTACCCAACAATATACCCACAAGGAAAATCTACATATATTAGAGCAGACTTTTTCCCCCCACAGTTAATTTGGAACAATCACTCCCCAATCGGAACCCTTTTCCAGTTTGTTCAAGGCAACAGCAGAATTGGGGCAAAACATGGGCCACACACAAATTATGACTTATTAAAATGCTTTTCTGACAAATATTGCTTCCTTCACTTCACTCTTATCTTTTTATATCTTCATGTATGTCCTAATGACATTATCAAGGGGCAAATATTTGATAAAGAAATTGGGAAGAGTCTGTCACTCCAACTAAATTTCTGTTAAGTGAGATTATTTGTCTGTGGTATTCAGTCTGCTCCCATCTTCAGTGGCTGTCCAATGTCTCAGGAAGAGGTTTTTGCTGGTCATCATTCTAGTTGTAGGTATGGGACTGGCATTAAATTCATGAGTGGGTTATGGCACTGTGTTATTTAATATTTAGCTAAGGTTAATAGTATTCATATGACTCTCCTTGATCATTGAGAGTGCTATTTATGCACGCACCCCATGATCTGAATCATTCCCTTAAAACAAATCCTGTTATTTACAATATGTATGCATGCTTGAGAAAACGTGTTTAAATGAAAAGATGGAATTTATTTGCAGTATTTGTAACCTGTCTGCTAATAGAAATGCTTGAAGTGACTTACGCAATAAAATATTGTATTGTAGTGACCTATTTTATATTTTATTTCTCCATTAAAATAATCTAGACAAGAGAGGTCTAGATTATAGACACATTTCTGCGCCAGTCTACTGTCTCAATTCTAACTCAAAATAAATCTCAAGAGAAATTATCTTGTCATCTGGATTTTCTGGAGAAATCCAATGTCAGGCATGCATAGAGGAAGATTTTAATCCACGTTTTGCTATAGTCCTAGATGTTTGGTTTAGTTTGTGCTAAATAGTGCATTTCATTGTGATTCTACCTAATTTCAGCCTGTATAGCATTTCTAGGAGTTGTCTTATCATGACACCGACTTGATAAGATGAAGATTCTTTTAGCACTAGTGTAATATTACAAAGCTGTAACTTGCTGTGAACATCTCAGTACGGCAAGGAACTTTGTGATGCACATCTGTTTGTAATTGACACAAAACGATCGAGCTCTGGGATCATTTCAACAGACACTTAAAAATCTATCACATTTCATGTATGTATTTTTTTCTTTTAAAATTTAAAACTGATTAATTTTAAAATATACAGAAAACAAAGGAACCAAAATGCCTCTTTTGCAGGGCATTGATACAATGTGCTAGGTGCATAGAAAAAAACCACCTACATTTCCACTGGTAATTTCAGCATATTCCCGTGATCCAATAATTTATATAAAACTCCCCATGCAATAACTTTTCAGAGTAATTTTCTCCTCACCTGTCATTGTTAAGAGACATTGTCCTTTCTTCAACTAGAGCAAGGTTTCTTATTCAGTCTGCTGCAAACTTAAGTTTTAAACTCATTAATATGCATTAACCTGCAAGATTCTTTCAGTTGACCTAGTTACATAACTTGTTTCATGGATTTGTTTTTCTTTAAATAGCACATAATGCCTGTTTCTGGGTCAGTATAAAACAAGAAATATTTATTTTGGTTCATTGTTTTGCTTTGCGTTGAATCACTTGTGCCACAAAATTCAAAATAAATCTGACTGGTTTTAAATGTGAAATTGTTTTCAGGAAAATGAGGTATTTTCTACCGAATCATAAACACCCACCTATAACATCTGTAGCATCCTATAACTTTGTCTTCCACTTGGAGAGCAGGTGGCAGTTACAACCTTTCCAGGATCATGACTCCCTGCTCTCAGCTACCCAAGCCCTGGTCATTTCTCACCTGGACTACTGCAATGTGCTCTCCATGGTGCTACACTTGAAGTTAATTCAGAAGCTTCAGCTGGTGCAAAGTGCGACAGAGAGAACAATCTTTGGAGTACCTAGAATGAATATTATCCCTTTGCTTCACAAACTTCACTGATTGCCAATCTGCATCTGAGTGTAGTTCAAAGTCCATTTTTGGTTATCACATTGATGTATTATTCTCATGTTTCTTTTTCATTATTTTACGATACTATTATTTTACTTCTGTTTACATTTTCTTCCTTTTTATTATTGAAGTCCACCTAGTGTAGCTTCACAGTGAGATAGACGGCAAATAAATTTAACAAATAACTTTTGCTCCAAATTTTAAAAACTGCCTACAAACAGACAAAGATACAAGTAATTTATAAATCTTTCCTATTTGGGCTTTAAACTGCCCAAGAGGCCACATTCTCTTTGCTTCCTTTAACATAAACCAAGATTAACAAATATCCTAAGAGTACTGTAGAATCGCTAAGAAAACTTTTTTAATGGCATATTTTTTATTTATTAAAATTCTAAAATTAAAAAAAAAATCTGTGTGATAGATTATATTCCCATATTAACTGAGCATCAGTTCGTATGCTTTGCAATTGACGTAACACTTATGAACAAAACCAAGCCATTATAGTCATTAATACCAAAATCTATATATCCCAATCATAACTCAACATTTTTGCCAACTTTTTTACATTTATCAGTGCACAAAATTGTAATAGCGAGTTCTCAATTGTGTTAGTACATAACATGTCTTGCCAAATGTCTATGAACAAACCTGAAAGCTAGAATTAGAAGACAAGGACTGTTTGTAAGCCTTTTTATTGTAAAGTATGTTTGTTTTCTTTTAAAGCCTTTGTTAATATGCATAGAGAAAAAGAAGACTCAAGAGCCATTTTTAACCTTGTATACTTGTGACATCTGCCAATGTTTATTTTTGTGTTTGCTTCCTCGCAAGCCTTATTATTTGAATTTAATGCACATCGACAGCACAGTAGATGAGTGGCCACATCAACTGACCTCTATCTTTTCCTAGTCACTCTATTATTAGAAGGAACACAAAGCAAAATAAACATAGCAATAGCAGTTAGACTTATATACCGCTTCATAGGGCGTTCAGCCCTCTCTAAGCGGTTTACAGAGTCAGGATATCGCCCCCACAGTCTGGGTCCTCATTTCACCCACCTCGGAAGGATGGAAGGCTGAGTCAACCCTGAGCCAGTGAGATTTGAACCGCTGAACTGCAGATAGCAGTCAGCTGAAGTGGCCTGCAGTACTGCACTCTACCCACTGCGCCACCTCGGCTCAGTACATCAACATAGTAGATTCCAATGCAACAGATATAAGCATTTTTTAAAACATTTTCAATTCAAAGTCCACATGTTTAACTCTGTGATATTGATACTCTGATCTTGGAACATATTGCTTTGAATTTATATTTTGCATTTGACAGAATTTTACATAGTGTCCAGGAAGGCGGCAGAGTTACTTATTGCAATTATGATGACACAACATACAAAATTGTTTTTAAAATAAGCAATATCTAAAAAGCCAAAAATAATCATTTCCATTTTGCTGACAGGTTTCATACTTATAAAATCAAAGTCTTGCACAAAACTTTATCTCCAGACGTATTTATTTTGTGCAATGAGTTAACCCTTGATTGGCCTCGTGGGTTTTCCATGTGCAGTTAGGACAGTTTTACAACTTCCTCTGTTTATGTCGCGGGAAAGTTTTACAGTATATATACAAATGGCCCTTTTTGCGAACAAAGTAACAGTCTTTGCAACGCTTCTTGATCGCCACTTTGCACTTCATGCCAGCGACAGGCTGCCAATTGTAATGTGGGCAGCATGAGAGGAAAGGCAAAAGATGGGCGTTCGGCGCCTTGCTAGCAGGTGGACCAAGCAAGGGAGTGACCGTATTTGAGCATCTCAGGAGCCAGGAAGAAAATAAGCGGGAGGCCAAGCTGCAGTTTAGGGACTGGGTTGTTCTGGCTGTTGCCGCCAACAAACTTCTCAAGAGCAGAGGTGACATGCTGAAAAATCCAGGGAACAAGCTAAAAAGGAAAACAGTCATTAAGAGTTACAGTGACCTGTAGTCAGGGGAGGCAGGGCCTCACCACTGTCATCATGAAAAGAAAAGAAAAATTAAAAGGAAAAAGGCTGAGATAGTTGCTGCCACAGTGGATGACTCTGCTTAGTGCTTAACTGTTTAAAAAAGCCTCTTAAAAAAGCGCCCTCTACAGGAGGAGGCGGGAGAACCACGTGCCTCATTTAGTCTATCTTTATGATCACTGGAGCAGAGTTAAGCAAGGGTTAAAAGCCGAAAAATTCCTTATGTAGATGAGGCACGTGGTTCTCTTGCCTCCTCCTGTAGAGGGCGCTTTTTAAAGAGGCTTTTTTTAAATATGTAATTTAATTTATTTATTTTTATTACTAAAAGAAAAATACAACAATCAATAACTTGTAAAAGACAATACAACATCCACCACTGTTTTGCTTTACATTTGACTATGTTTCGAGACATTCCCATAATATCAAAATCATTATAGACATCAAAGGTTAGGTATCTTCTTCCCTCCCTCCCTCTTTCCTTCCCTCGTTTCTTCTTTTCCACTCCCCTTCCTTCCCTCCTTTCTTTTCTCCTTTCCTTCCCCCTCCCTTTCCTCTCTCCCTCCCCCCTCCTTCTCACATGCCTTCCCTCCTTCCTTTCTTTTCTCTTAATTTCCCTCCTTTCTTCCCTCCTTCCTTTCTACTCTCCTTCTCTCCTTCCTTCCCTCCCTCTTTCCTCCCCCACTTTCTTCTCTTTCTTCTCTCCTTCTTTCTTCTAAAGAGGCTTTTTTAAACAGTTAAGCAGAGTCATCCACTGGGGACTCTGGCAGCAGCTAACCCAGCCTGACCTCAGCAGCTCTTGCCTTTTTCCTTTTACATTTTCACTCTAATAGAGTAACTACACAACTCTGTTCCTACGTGGTTATCTGATAACGCAGAGGACACAAACTGCAGATCTGCGCCACCGTTTTCCATGCAATTTTTTTAAAAAGCGACCTATTTCGCAAGATGCAACTATAGGCCACCCCATCCAAAGAAAACAAATCGATATTGGATATATTGATATTGGAACGTGCAATTCCCGCAACGGCCGCAAGGAGTCCGAATTGGATGTCCTTGCGCAATAAACGACCCAGCGGGGGGATCCAAACACGCATGCGCAGGTCCGGCCTTCGCTTTCAGCGGAGCCGTAGAACAAGAAACCGCGGTTCTGTTATTTCCCCCTCCCGCTTCCGAATCCTACCGCCAAATCAACCCTTTTTGCCCCGAGGAACTAAAGCTTACGCCGTTAACGCCAAACATCCACCAAACTTACAGCCCCAAACACACCGTCAGGCTTCAGGGTCAGCAGCAGCGACGGTTCATCAACGTGGAGCTTTTTTTTTTTCCTTTTAACGTTTTTGCGTATTGCGTCAGACGTGGGTAGGCGGGGCATGTGTTTCCGCTCCGGCTCGCGCCTGCGCAGTAGCTTTGTTTGTGGGCGGAGTCGGTTCGGGGTGGGGGAAAGGCGAAGAACGGGAGTTACCGAAATGGCGGCGGCCGCCTTGCCCTTGCGAGGGGCGTTGCGCGCGGGGTTCCTTTCACTGAGGGGTAAATCGGCCCCGGCTTCTGCGCGGATAACGTTGCGGAGGGATTACGGAGTCGTGACCAGTCCGACCGGTGAGAAGGTGACGCACACGGGACAGGTGAGTAAACCTCGACCTTTCGGGGGATGCGGAGATCCCCCCCCTTTAATTTCTGTCTTCGGAAGGTCCGGCCTGCCTGTTCCTCCTCCTCCTCCTCCGCCTTCGGCTCTGCTTCAGGGGAATCCGCTTCTCAGGCCTTTGTAGTCGGAATATTTTTGGGCCCAAGAACGGCTTCTACGTTGTGGCTGCTAGGTTGGCTTTGAGGTTTAAAATCAGTGGTCTCCAACCTTGGCCACTTTAAGACTTGTGGACTTCAACTCCCAGAGTTCCTCAGCCAGCTTTGCTGGCTGAGGAACTCTGGGAGTTGAAGTCCACAGGTCTTAAAGTGGCCAAGGTTGGAGCTGGCTGAGGAACTCTGGGAGTTGAAGTCCACAGGTCTTAAAGTGGCCAAGGTTGAAGACCATTGATTCAAATGACTGAAATGAACAGGCGCCTTGAAAGGAAGGATGTGAGTGGCACAAATGCCTCCCAGCTCCTGAGGATGGTCTGTTATTACTTCTTCTCCCTGGTTTTTCCTCCCTGCGGATGATTTTCGCTATGCCTGTTTTTTATTATGCCTGTTAATTTAATCCGTGGAAGCAATGTGACCCAGGAATTGTGAAACCACCTGCAAAATAATATACCTTTATCATCATCATCATGGGCTGCAGCGAGGGGAAAGTTTTGGGTCAGCGCTTGCTTGATTTTAGAAAATAAACTGGATATTCATTCCACCATCAGGGAATTAAAAAAAGGAAAACGAAGAGATTGGCAGAGGGTGGATTCTTTTATGCCCATCTTGCATTGAGGACACAAAAATATAAAATAATAAACTCAAAAGGGCAGCAGGCTCAGTGGGATCACTAGTTTTTTTTTTCCTGCTCTCACTTTTCTTACGTTTCTATCTTTCTAAGATAAGAATCCCAGTTTCTTTTTTTAAAGAAAGGAGTTCATGAGCTTGAAGTAATATAATAGGTGACTTTAGTTCTTATTGACAATCGTGACATCCACATTATGTCCATTCTAAAGTTTTGAATTTAAATTTAATAACATTTATATGCCGCCCAATCCCGTAGGACTCCGGGCGGCTTACAATACAGAATAAAATCAAAATAAAAATATAAGGGGAGGAAAGATAGATTTAAAAGAACACACCATGCACTCAGTTCTAGATGGGGTTTTAAAAGAAATTGAAGAATTTATAAAGCCATGTTGTGTTCAATGTCCCAAAACTTGTTTAGTAGGCTTTATAAGTCAGTCACTGGATGGGTTTCCCTGTCTTTTATATTTGATATGAACCGTGATGAAACAACAAAATATGTAAAACATATAAAAACAACAAAACATGTATCATATCAGTGCAAATCCTGGTCTTTTATACTTAGGCTGCTATGTCCTGCAAAAGCACACAAGGTCTCTAGTGTGGCAATGCTTATTTTGTTGTTAGATTAAGTATCTTTAAAAAAAAAAAAGAAGACACTCTTTAAATCTTAATTTAAAGTGGTACTTTTGATCTGAAAAATAATACGCATACAGTAAATTAGCTATTGGTTTAGAAATTGTATTTGCTGCTATCATTTGCAGTTTACAGAACGCAGCTAAAACAGTCATTAAGAATACCACTAAAAAGGAAAATGAAGCATTTAGGATAAAATTTAGTATGAATATTAAGACACTAAACAGTAAGACGTCTCAGTCAGAATATGGTTATTGTCCCATCCTAGGTTGTTATAGGGAAAGGGCTAACTTTATCTCTCGTTGGTTTGTTCCATAACATAGTGCCTGCCATAGGAAAAAGTCAAGTTATTGTCAGATGCATTTGTGGTAGGTTCCACAGCATGTGATTGATTTATTTATTTATTTATTTATTTATTACATTTATTTATTACATTTATATGCCGCCTTTTTCCCCGAAGGGGACTCAGGGCGGCTCACAATTCAATCAGGGAAGGAGGTACAGACGGGGATAAAAAGACGAGACATAACAATACAAAATTTAAAAACACACAACAGTCATACCATTCGAGAAGGGGGGCAAAAACTCTTTAGCCCCAGGCCTGTCGGAACAGCCAGGTTTTAAGGGCTTTGCGGAAGGCCTGGAGGGTGGTGAGGGTTCGAATCTCCACGGGGAATGCTATATGTGCATATTGATGACTTAATTAAATGCTGGTTCTACTAGCAATTTGGGTCTGAGCCTTGTAAGATTTTAAACACCCTAATGACAAGGCGGATTGGGCTTAAAAGATGAGCCAAAGAACCTGTTTGAACAAAAGAGCTATGTGGAGTTTTCAAGGGCTCATCACAAATACTGTTGCATTTTATATTTGGGATCTTCTTCCATGTGAAGGAACATTTTGCATATCTATACTTCACGGTTATCGGCACGAGTCAAGATTTTTTGGGTATTCATAAATCTGGTTTATCAGCCAAAGAACTTTCTATAAAAAGATCTTCCTTGCAATAAAAGTTATGGATGTCCAAGATCAATGACCAATTCAGAAGGAACCCTGGCACCAAACTGAATTCTTAATGGAGATTTCAGCCACATGCCTATAAATCTTGAAGTACGACTACTGCAATCTTTTTCACATTTACAGGTAGTTCTCAACTTACAACCAGAATCGAGTCCAGAATTACAATCATAAGTTGTCATTGAGTGGGTTGTCATAGGACCATGTCCAATTATACAATCTTATTTACTGTAGCTGTTAAACTAACATTGCAGGTGAACGCATTTTCCCCAATGAACATTTTCAGCCAGAAACTAGAAATAGTACTAGAAACTGACAAAAAAAGTCATTGACTCTTAACATGCTGTAAATGGCCATAAATGAAAGCCAGTTGCCAAGTGTCTAAAGTGGGATCACATGATTGGGTGTGTGTAGACCATTGGTACTTCAAAATTGAGCCATTAGGCTCTGGGACGGTCTGTTGTGATTTCAACTAGTAGCTAAGTGAGTGGTTATTAAGTAAAGGCTGCCTGTAATTTGTTTCTTGCATCCAGTTATTCACAGCTATTTCTCCATGAAATTGCCTCTATATGTACCTTATTCTGGCACGCTGGCAGCATGACATGTTTTTAAAAATATTGAGGTGAAAAAATAACCCATCTTTTCCTAATATCTTTTAATACAATGATTTGCTAAAGTTCTAAATCTGCTTTGAACACTAGCCCTTTAAAATAGTGTAAATAAAAATCCAGGCAGAAAGTAATACGCCACTATTTAGGTGTGCTAATCTCCAACCACCTTGAATCAATTGGCAGATTGAAAAAGTATAGTAAACTTCTTCAAAGTAGAACAAACACAATTTATACATGTGGCTTTATCCATTATATTTGGCTTAATGGTATCAATAGTATTGAATGTTATATGAAAAGTATACGTGAAATAGAGCTAAATATTTTTCCAAATCTAGCAGCATTCATTTGTAAAATAATGTAGGATTCTTTTCTATTTAATACTGAATATATTGTGTTTTCCATAAAATATTTGTTCCTTTGCTCTATAGCATCAGAATATCTGAAACCGCTATTAACCATGCTTTTTTTTTTGGTCCTGTTCCAGATTCCTGAAATCAGAATTGATGTTATTTTGAATATATTCCTTCTTTAATTATAGGTTTATGAAGAAAAAGACTACAGGAAGGTTCGATTTGTTGGGCGACAGAAAGAGGTAAAATCTGAGTCAGAAATGTTTCCTGTGAATCTGTAGTTTCTCCAGGTATTGATGAAATGTTAAATCACTTCGTTGTAAAATGTCATTGTCTTGTGAGCAAACAGTTGATGTCTTAATCAATAAACCTATTAGTTAGCCCATTTCATTCCCTCAAATGACAGTAGGTTTCCATGTGATACAGTTGAAAGAATTTATAACTTATGGGTAAGCCCACTTAAAAAACTTTGTCATCAATGTAAAACACCCTTGTGCTATTCATATAATTCAGACTGGTTATTTCAACACAAATACAATGTAGATATATCTAAAATAATCTGGCAAAGTTAATTGGCATTTTATTTAAACCAGACTGATTTCTTTCCTTCTTATGTTATATATGCTAATAATCTCATTGATGATGACTCCTGATAACTAAAAAAAAAGGTGAAACATAAATTTGTTACTGAAGGCAGCCAATCAATTACTACTCTGTATTAGAATGTTGTGATTGACTACTTGTATCACTACTGCTAAACAAAGTGTATTGCTTGAATTGTTACATAATGAAACATCTTTCTATTTCGCTGTTGTAGGTGAATGAAAACTTTGCAATTGATTTAATTGCTGAACAACCTGTGAGTGAAGTCGAAACTAGAGTTGTATGGTGTGATGGTGGTAGAGGAGCTTTGGGCCATCCTAAAGTGTATATAAATTTGGTAATGTAATTCAATTGTAATTCAATTGTCCATGTTCAGTGTTATTATCATCATGTTTAGAAAAATATGTGCAGGCTCCTAAGAAATTCAGCTATTGTTCTACTTATAATGGAAGTGAAAAAAATATATTGATAATCCGTAGTTATGGTTGCGTTCTGTTTTGTGGGTCACTAGAAGTATGTCTATTTCCAATTATTCTTTAAGTGTAATCCATTGTTCATTATCCATTTTGTATTAACCCATATTCATATCTGTTTTTATTCTCGTTATTTTGCTACCTGCAGGAATTTATATGTTGAGGTTTTTTAATGGAATGTCTTCTGGACTGCAATGATCCTCAGACTCTAGTCTAGGAGTCCCCATGACCCATTCAGGGGATTTGCGAAATCAAATAATATTTTTTAAATTTCTCAATTGGAATTTGTAGTATTATAAATATCAGTAGATATAACGTACATAAACCAAAGCTGTTTGGGATTCTCAATCATGTAAAGAGGCCTGACATCAAAATGTTTGAGAATTGCTGTTCAAGTGGGTTGCTTTATTTCAATGGCGTATGTTATGAAATTGGCTAGCAAATTAAAAAAAAAAAATCGTTAGTCCTCAATTTACCACCAGTCATTTCTTGACAATTCAAAGTTGTGATGACTTCAAAAAGGGTGTTTTATGGCCTTAAAGAACCATTCTAAAACACCTCCCCTCCATGATCACGTGACTGCATTTACAACTGGTTGCCAAATGCCTTGCGATCATGGCATCACTATTTGCAATCTTCTTTGCTGGCTTCCCCAAAAGGCCAATGGGGAAGCAGACAGAGAAGGTTACAAGCTGCGGTTGCATTTCAAGAAACTACATTACATTGCAGAGGGCTGACTTAAAGAGCTGCCTGCTAAGTGGAGCTCACCTCCCCTCTCCCCTAAATGAGAAATAATTTTTCATTTGACAGGAAGTTTATATGAACGTATAAATGTGCAGAAATGATAAAAATGTATTTTATTTTCACCATTTATATTTGCAGGACAAAGATACGAAAACAGGAACATGTGGCTACTGTGGACTTCAGTTTAAGCAGAAGCATCATCACTGATACATGTATCTTTCTGGCTATGAACTTCTTTTTTCGTTATAGAATAAAATATATATATTTAAAAGCCATTGTGGATACCTGTTCTTAATTCCATATTTTACCCTGAAATAGAGTGTAACAGATGTAGAATTCTTTATTTCATCCGTAACTGTTGAAAGATATTGATATAAAATTAGAACTATCCATTGAAAAGAGCCTACAGATCATGTCCTTATGTCCAGTGACTTACAGTAGTTCAGATTTATAACTAAACTACAGTTATGTAATGATCTTGAAGATTACACTTTCTTTTCTTTTCAGAGTCCCTAGGGAGTGGGCGGCATAGTTTAGTTTAGTTTAGTTTTATTGGTCTTGTATGCCGCCCACTCCCGAAGGACTTCGGGGCGGCTTACAATAACAAAGGAAGGGGGTAAATAGACAAGTAGACAAACAACAATTTAAAATACACAACATTCATAGTTCCCGAGGGGCTGGCTATTTCAACAGCCCCCCAGCCTGCCTGAACAGCCAGATCTTATTAAAGTTGCAAAGTTCTTCACTTCTCTCAGCTGAGAGTTCAAAAGCTTGATGATGAATTTTGTAGTGATTTTGTAGTAATTCGCCATGGGCAAAGAGGTGGCAATATAAATTCAATAAATAAACCTGTTCCAGTTAGATCAAGGGAAGTATGCCGCAGACCCCTCAATCAAAGAATTTCAACTGGTGGGGTTTATGAAGAGAGCCTTCTATAGGGGAGCTCCTACTTTCTTTGCCTTCCATAACGGGATCTAAACTTGGTTCTGCTGTCTCATTTAGGGGACACAGGATAATACAACTGTAGGGCTAGCTGGCGCCATGAGAGCTCCCCCATTAGTTAATACACCATCCTGTATTAACTCAAGCTAAATGGATATCTTGGAATTTTTCTTTTCAAATTTTATGTCATAATCTTACATTTGAACTTTTTTTACCTTAAAAATATTTAACATTTTAATATTAATTTTATACTTTGTTCATATATTGATAATGTACACTGTCCAGAGACCTTCTCTGAGGGAGATTAGGTTATAGGTAGGTTATAGGTTTATTAAACTTGTATGCCGCCCTATTCCCGGAGGGACTCAGGGCGGCTAACAAACCAATAGGGAATGGGAACAATACAGAAAAAAACAAAAAGAGAACAAAATACAGAAGACAATTTTAAAACTCTCAACAGCCACAACAATTCGAGTGGGGACGGGAACTCATCAGCCCCAGGCCTGCCGGAACAGCCAGGTCTTGACGGCTTTGCGGAAAGCCTGAAGGGTGGTGAGGGTCCGAATCTCCACGGGGAGATCGTTCCAGAGGGCCGGAGCAGCCACAGAGAAGGCCCTCCTCCGGGTGGTCGACAGTTGACACTGGCCGGCGGATGGAATTCAGAGGAGGCCTAATCTGTGGGATCTAATAGATCTTTGGGAGGTGATTGGCAGAAGGCGGTCTCTCAAGTACCCAGGTCCAATACCACAAAAATATTAAATAAATAAATAGGTAAGTAAGTAAATAAATAAACCAGCAAGCAAGCAAGCTTACAAGAAATCAAATAGTTACTGACCAATCAACCCTGGCAAAATAATATCTATAACTTCATGAAAAGTTAGAGGTGACTGAACAAAAACAAGTGTGTATGTAACAATGGTGGTTTTCAAAATTGTTTAGAACCTCTTCTATAGGTGTGGCCTGCTTTGTGGGAGTGGCTTGCCAGCCATGTGACCGGGTGGGAGTGGCTTGGCAGTCATGGGACTGGCTGGGCGTGGCCAACTTGTAAAATGTGCTGAAACTCACTTAACAACGCTCTTGCTTAGCAACCAAAATGTTGGCTCAGGAACTCTGGCATTGAAGTGTGCAAGTCTTAAAGCTGTCAAGTTACAAGACCCTTGCACCCCTAACCCTTTAGAAAAAATACCCCAGGGGTGTTCAAACTTGACAGCTTTAAGATTTGTGGACTTCAACTCCCAGAATTCCTCCTCTCGCTTTTCATCTTGATGATGGGCAGGGGGGAGGGAGCTGGAACCGGTTCTAAACGGCACTGTAGATTTGTGGAACCTCTTCTATAGAAGAGGTTAGAACTGGCAGGAACCCACCCCTGGTATGTAAGTAAAGCTGTTTATTTGACATAGAAGTGAAATTTTGTAACTTGTTGGAAATCACTCCAAGAAAGGGACCACAGGGTCTTGTGATCTTACAGCTTGTTCATAATAAGTTAAATTCTGGTTTAATGTTGCATTGAAAGAGGCTATTAAGACAATGTATTCCAAATGTCTATGTCTTTCAAAATTGCTTGTTTTGTTTAGAGAAATAAGATTTGACTTGGTCTGCTAAAGCGATATTGGATAACAAATTATGTTAAAAGAACTATTTTCAATTTGATTTTTGTTCCCTCTGTAATGGAAATAAAATGTCTTTGAGGGCATTCTAGGACATGCTTTCAGTGTGAGTTTATCTTTCCAAGGTAGGCAGCTATTTTTCATAAAAGTTTGTTATTATTGAACTTCCACTTAGGTACAGAGTTTCTCGGAATACAGTTTACAAATCTTTGCAGTAGTAGGCATAGCAGAGAAATGTTAGAACATGTTACTTTAATTGCTCGATGTTGGAGGCTCATAATAATTTCACACTTGTTCCTGTCCTTGTTTCTGATGCTACAACAGAAATATGATGTTTATCCAAATCTTGGAAGGAGATCCTAAAGGAACCAGCTACTAAAAAAACATCTCCAATCTAGAAATTGTACGTGCAATTTATTTAGTTAGAATATTTATGAGCCACCCAACTTAATGTGGCTCTGGATATTAAAAAAAAGGAGGGGGGGATTAAGAGGAACTGTAAAAAGCCTCTAAATTGGTAAATGGATATTTATCTGGTAAATATAGCTCAGTTCAAATAGCTTAGAAGTATTCTTTGGAATAGCTGTCACACAACTTCATGTACAAAATACGTACCTTAAGGGGGCAAGATTTATAATGCTGCTGAGCACCGTACTGGCGATTCACTTGGGAAGAACACTTTTTAAGGTCTGGTGCAGAGTGAATGAAGCCAGTAATTCAATTGAAGCACCAGTGGAAAAATGGATTCATTTGTTCAGAAAACAGCAAACTCTGTCAATGTTTTGTACATGGTTATTGGAATATTGGACACAGTAGGAGTCGCAGCACCTCAAAACACACAACGGAGCAAAAATGTGCTATTTAAATGATCATGGGATGGCGGAACTAATCTATGCGGAAAGATTCCTTCTGGGATTTCTTTGGAAGTAAAAAAAAAAAAGTCATTAAATTGTTATAAGGCAGTTGTTCTAAAGCAGTTGTACTGAGTGTGTTTTAGTGAGTGTCAATATCCAGAAGAAGGCTTATTGCAGAGAACTGCCTAGAAATATTCTCCAATCTATTCCTGTTATTGGGAAGTAAATAAAGCTAAAATTCTGTTAACTATACAAAACACTACACCATAGGACAACATTTTTTTTGAACCAAGGTACTTCAAATGAGCTAACTTACGGAATATGTCCAAAATCTGGGATCCATGACTCTCAAAGGAATGAAATTAGGGAAAGTTGTGGCTGCTTCAGTGGTGCTGGGATGCTACTCTGCTCATATGATTCACATTTTCTTTTAAAGTAACCTTTATTAGTTATACATTTTTTAAAGAGTAAAACATACAAATACAATTTTAAACATACAACCCCCACCCCACCCCCGCGGTGACAGGGTCTCTAAGACACATCTTCTCATTACAAAATTCAGGGATCTATTACAATACCCATGTTCACTTTTAACTTTCCCCATTTTAAGTCCCTGCTGTTCTCCTTGTCGCCCACATATACCATAAGTTCCAGCTAAGATAATGTTCCGTTTCTCCTTTGTCCCTCAGCCAACCCGTCATTCTGTCCATTTCTGCACATTCATAGATCTTTTTAATTATAGCATCTTCCGACGGTATGGTAGTGGATTTCCAAAATTGTGCATAAGTTATTCTTGCGGCCACAATTATGTGTGGGCTCAAATGCCAAATTGAACTGCTTATGTTTTCTGGTTTAATGCTTAGTAGAAGGTTCTCGGGTCTCCATTCCATGTTTGCCCTGGTAACCTCTTTTAGCCATTTTCAACATTTGGTATCCATTTCTGAGCCACCTTGAAATCCCTTGCCTTAATTTTCAACAAGCAAAGTAAATTGGGAAGCTGGGAGCGAGGGAGGAAGAAAGTAAAGAATATTTCCAATGTTCCTTGCCAGCGTCCCACAAGGAAACTCAATGGGGAAGCCAGCCGAAAATGGAAAGTTGTTCCCACTCTGACAACTTCTTGGTTTGCCATTGATCATTGAATTTCTTTATTTAGGTAAGGAAATGTCTCTGAAACAATGACACAATGGAAATGGATTGCCTACTGTGAATATAATTCACGCATTGAATGAGTCATTCCTTCATTCCAATTTATTGGTCCAGTGGTTCAGGGTGGCATACCAAACTAAAAAAGCAAAAACATAAAAAAACAGGTAAAAATTGGAAATCAACATTTACCTTGTATAAACTCCAGTGATACAGACATATTAAACGATACAAATCCAGTTTAGTAAAAGTGGTATTTTTTGTTCAGTGACGTGCGGTCAGCTTTAGGCCTGGTGAGGCACTTTTTAACTTGTGGACTTCAACTCCCAGAATTCCACAGCCAGGCATGCTCAGTTCCAATTTAAAGCGACAGCATTTTCCCCTCTTGCAAAATAAGTTTTCCCATTCTTTTTCTTCTCCCTCCCCCTCCTTCCTCCCTCTCTCCCTCCCTCCCCCCTCTCTCAAACACACACACGCACACAGAGAACTTCGATCCCTCTCTCATTCACTCACTCTCAAACACAAACACAGAAGTTGGATTGGATATATTTTCCAAAGGCTTGAAAGCAGCTCCTCTGCCATACCCCCCCTTCCCCTGCTGCCTTCCGATCAAACTTTTTGAATTCCTCCCCCCTCTCCACACACGCACCTTTTCCAGCTATTTCAGAGACGATTTCATCTCTGCTTCTCCCTGCCCTGCCCTCCCCTCTTGAAAAGCCAGAGCTCTGTCAGACTGAGCTAGTTGCTCCCAGAGAACTCTAAAAAGCCTCTAAAAATGCCTTCTACAGGAGGCGACAGAATACGTGCCTCATTTGCATAAGGAATTCTTTGCTTGTTAACCCTTGCTTAACTCTTAAAAGGCGAAAAATTCCTTATGCAAAAGAGGCCCCAAGTTCTCTGGCATCCTCCTATGGTTAACACAAAGCACTGTTCCAAGTCACTGTGAATCTGGCAGCAACTACTGGCTTTAATTATTTTTAAAAAATTCTTTAAAATTCTTTCCTTTTCCTCATGACTGGTGAGGCCACGCCTCCCCTGCCTCTAGTGACTGCACGTCTCTGTTGGTGTTCCACTTACTAAATTGCCACCTAAAATTCAATTTTTATTCATCAGAGTTCCGAACATTGGAAGAAGTTATTGAATTTCGCTGGACAAAGAATGCCTGGAAATACCTTTGGCTACTGCTCAAGTTGGAGCAGCCTTGGAAGTGACTTGGGGCCTTGGGACAAAAGAGGTCATTGTTTTTCTTTGTCATGGCAAATTGGATTGCTTTTGCAGCCTAAAACCCTTCACTGAGGTGAAGTGTGAACCTTTGGATTTACGTGACCCGACAAATGTGCGCACGACAAAAGCGCGATGACAAAAGCGCGGCGAGAAAACCGCGATGTCATAAATGTACCCACAACAACGCGCCGACAAAACCGCACCCACAAAAGCGCCATTTCAGTTAAAGTAAGGGTTAGGTTTAGGGTTAGGTTTAGGGCTAGGTTTAGAACTCGCGGTTATTACTTGTTTGTTGAAGGCGCGCTTTTGTCGGCGCGCTTTTGTCGGGGCGCTATTGTCAGCGTGCTTGTGCGCTCATTCGTTGGCGAGATTTAGAACTCGTGGTTTTCTCACCGCGGTTTCGGCGGCGCACTTTTCTCGAGCGCACATTTGTCGGTGAACCCTGGATTTGTGGGGTTGCAGGTTATTCATTTTTATCCTATGCAGGTACTCCTCACTTAATTCCAATTGGGACAGGCAACTCCTTCACTAAGCAAAGCAGTCATTAAGCGAAACATTGGCCACTCCATTTAGTGGCAGCAATCCCCACAGCTCTGGTTGTCATTAAGTAAGACATCACATGATCATGACTTGTGATCATGTCCAACTGTCAGAAGCTGGCTGGGAAGTTTGCAAATGGCGATCAAATGTTTGCAGGATACTGTGATCACCGTAAAAGCATGATCACGATCCTGTGAATGTGAGGATGTTTGATAGTTGTAAGTGCGAGTTCTGATTATTCATCACTTTTTTCCCAAAGCCGTTGTAACTTTGAACAGTTCTAAACCAATGTCATTAAGCAAGGACTACCTGTATCATAAGGGCTACAACAAAATGCATTTTTAAGGGGTTGTGTGAACAAAATCATGGTTTGTAGTCCACCATCATTGATAGAGCAAGTAATTTACACACAGCCCATGAATGATTCCCTGTACTTCATTTCTCTCCGTGTTAGCCTGAGATGATTGGGAACATAGTTTCTGAGGTAACTTTATAATGTAATCATTAGGTCAGGGTGGGCAACCTGCAGCAGAAATATATTTTAAAATGGGTCTCTTGAAATTAGACCTTCATTTGGCTTTTTGAATTCAGAAAGTGTCCCATACACGCTTGCTCACCAAGACAAAAACCCTTCTAGGGATTGTTTCTCATTAGGCTTTGTATTTGGGTTTGCAAGAGGATAAGTGTTCTGACCCCACTCGTCCCACACCAACACACACTCCGAGCCAAAGATAAGTTACGGCATTTAATTAACAGACAGACAGGTGCTTGGAAGCAAACCGGCACAGACAAGCTTGGGCAGCAATCCAGCACAGATAAGGCTTGGCAGCAATCCAGCCTGCCAAGCTAACAATAATGTTCTCCGACATTAATTCCTGCGTTTACTTCTGCAAGAGGGGCGTGTGCACAAGCAGTCTTTTTATAGTCTGGAGAGGAACCTAATGACCACCAGCTGAGTGCAATTACCTCCTGTACTTGCGCAACTGTTCCTGCCGCCTATTAGCTCTTCGGTGCCATGCATCCAGGAACAACTCACTGCTGGTGTCCGGCTCACTCTCCCTTGTCTCCTCCCCACTGGACCAAGGCTCAGGCGCCTCCTGGTGGCCAACCAGCCTCTCTGCGCCCTGCTCGGAGTCGGAACCCTGTCCAGGGTCCTCTACATCCTCCAGAGCCGACTCAGAGGGCCCCTCGCTGTCGGAGTCTGGTGGCAGCTCCAACGGCTCCTGCTGGGCCACGACAATAAGGTATAGGGTGCCGTAATGAGATATCATTCATATAACTGCAAACAGGCCTTTTTTTTACTTTACCTATTCTAAATTGTGGACCATTCTTTTTTTTTTTTTCTAAGGGTCATAAGAGAAAGGTTGCTTGCTCCTCAATTAATTTGGTGCTGGTTGCAATCTGAATTGGTTTTATTGTCAGAATTGTACAGTCTTTAAACACCAACATTTTTTTTTTAATAGCCCTGGCCATTGGGGAATTTCTTAAGAAGAAATCTGCCTCTGGCTACTCTCCTCTCCTGGATATTTCCCTCCTCCCCACCCCTTCTGCAAGATTTATATAGCTCAACTGAACAAGTATGAAATGGCTAGTCCTGCCATAGTCATTCTATAACTATTTCTCTCCTAGAGGGCATCATAGTTCTAAAAACAGCCACCGAGCTATCCCACTGGCAGAGAAATTGAGCTTTACTCGGCAAAGATACAATCAGAGCTCTGCTTTTTTTAGGGCTCCCTGTACTCGGCAAAAATTCTCAGTTCACTTGATCCTGTAATTCAGCTTTCCCACTATATTTTTTTTAAGCTGGTGGGATTCATGGAGTCCCAAAAGCTCTTATATGAAGAGATAATTGGTGTTACCAGAGAAACCTGCCAAGTTACCTGCCAGTCTCAAAATTAACATGGTATAATTGTGCCGTACCAATTACAGGTGCCACCAGCTGTTTTCTATATTTCATTTATTAATACAAAGTTGTCAGCTTAAAATTCTTAACTCAAATTAGTCTGTCTGTCTGTCTGTCTGTCTGTCTGTCTGTCTGTCTGTCTGTCTGTCTGTCTGTCTGTCTGTCTGTCTATCTATCTATCTATCTATCTATCTATCTATCTATCTATCTATCTCTGCCCCCTCTCTTTCTCTTTCTCTTTCTCTTTCTCTTTCTCTTTCTCTTTCTCTTTCTATATCTATATCTATATCTATATCTATATCTATATCTATATCTATATCTATATCTATATCTATATCTATCTATCTATCTATCTATCTATCTATCTATCTATCTATCTATCTCTCCCCCCTCTCTCTTTCTCTTTCTCTTTCTCTATCTCTATCTCTATCTATCTATCTATCATCTATCATCTATCTATCTATATCATCTATCTATCTATCTATCTATCTATCTATCTATCTATCTATCTATCTATCTATCATCTATCATCTATCTATCATCTATCTCTATCTATCATATCTATCTATCTATCTATCTATCTATCTATCTATCTATCTATCTATCTATCTATCTATCTATCTATCTATCTATCTCTCCCCCCTCTCTTTCTCTTTCTCTTTCTCTATCTCTATCTCTATCTATCTATTTATCATCTATCATCTATCTATCTATATCATCTATCTATCTATCTATCTATCTATCTATCTATCTATCTATCTATCTCTCCCCCCTCTCTCTTTCTCTTTCTCTTTCTCTATCTCTATCTCTATCTATCTATCTATCATCTATCATCTATCTATCTATATCATCTATCTATCTATCTATCTATCTATCTATCTATCTATCTATCTATCTATCATCTATCATCTATCTATCATCTATCTCTATCTATCATATCTATCTATCTATCTATCTATCTATCTATCTATCTATCTATCTATCTATCTATCTATCTATCTATCTATCACTTTGTTATTAATTTTAGAAAATATCATAGAGAATTCAGGATGACAGGGTCACAGGTTCACCAGATTGGATTCACACATTGCACTGAGCCATAAATTTTATAACCCTGGTTTTCTAAATGAAAATTAGTTGGCTTCATATAGCGCTAAGCCAAAATGAAATCGTGTTATGGGTCAGCATTATATGTAAACATGGTGCTTTAGCGTTTAGAAGTTTCATACTGATACGATAATCTTATCACCTAGCCCGCAGGAATAACATCTGTGTTGAAATGTATGTTATCAGAAAGAAACATAAATCTAAAATCCACAGACACAATTCCTTTATGAGACCAATTTATTTGTTGGTTTCTTAGTACTTGTGCTATTTGCTCTCCAAAAAAAGGAGTAACGAGGAGGGTGGTCCAGAAATCCACGATAAGTGTTCCAAAGGGGGAAGGGTCTGAGAACCAGTTCTAAAATAGTAGCTTCAGGACAGAGTTATTTCTAGTCAACGGAAGGTCTCTTTAGGAGCTGCTGCAAGCTGAAGGGCCAAGGGTTTCTAATCTGTTTGCCTGATAATATAAACAGCCTCAGGGATGCTAAGGATGGGGCTGCCCAACTATTGAGGCTGAGGAGCATAAACTCCTTGGCTTACGTTTTGGGTATAGCGTTTGCAGTGTTTATGTGGATGTCTCCATGTCATCCCACCCCCTTATTTGGAACAACTTTGCCATTTTGTTCTTCCAGGATTTTTTTTAACCCCGTGTCTAGATTATAGCTCTGGGATTTCTGGTGATTTCCCAACCAAGCTCCCCATCCAGCCAGTTCTGTTTAGCTTTTTCAAGATAGCAATAGCAGTTAGACTTATATACCGCTTCATAGGGCTTTCAGCCCTCTCTAAGCGGTTTACAGAGTCAGCATATCGCCCCCACAGTCTGGGTCCTCATTTCACCCACTTCGGAAGGATGGAAGGCTGAGTCAACCTTGAGCCGGTGAGATTAGAACCGCTGAACTGCAGATAACAGTCAGCTGAAGTGGCCTGCAGTACTGCACTCTAACCACTGCACTACCTCGGCTCTCTCTGCAACAGACAGTTAAGTGCTGCGGCCACTTATGACTGCTGTCTTAAAAAGAAAGGCTATTCCTCAGTATGGGTAGGAATACTTTCCATTTCAAAAAAAATGGAAAGTATTGTCTAAGAGCCCTTTTAAACCACAAGTACTTCAAGAGTTGCCTGATGTCAATGATGATAGACTTATTTGCATCCATGTTTTCATGAATATAGGAACACAAAATTGAGGTTGACTTCTACCTTTACGATTAACCCAAACTCCACAAAACTCTATGCAAGATTTCAATGGACTTACACTTCCTTTTTAAAGCATTATTATGAAGCATTATGCAGTTCAAAATGTATTGAGGAGAGAGAAAGAACCTTTTTATGCCCATATTTATTTATATTGAGTTGAGTTGAGTTTATTGGTTTTGTATGCCGCCCACTCCCGAAGGACTCCGGGCGGCTTACAATAAAAGGGGAAGGGGAATAAATAAGACAATACAAAATTTAAAATACAACAACATTCACAATTAAAGTGGGGCTGGATACTTCAACAGCCCCAGGCCTGCCGGAACAGCCAGAACTTAGTAGCTTTACGGAAGGCCGGAAGGGTAGTAAGGGTCCGGATCTCAACGGGGAGATTGTTCCAGAGGGCCGGAGCTGCAACAGAGAAGGCCCTCCCTCGGGGGGTTCGCCAGCTGGCATTGGCTGGCAGATGGAATCCGGAGGAGGCCAAGTCTGTGCGATCGAATCGGTCTTTGGGAGGTAATTGGCAGGAGGCGGTCTCTCAGGTACCCAGGTCCGATGCCATGCAGGGCTTTAAAAGTAACTACTAGCACCTTGAAGCGTGTCCGGAGACCAATGGGCAGCCAGTGCAGCTCACGGAGGATAGATGTAACGTGGGTGTACCTAGGTGCACCCACAATCGCTCGTGCGGCTGCTTTCTAGATTAACTGAAGTCTTTGAACGCTCTTCAAGGGCAGCCCCATATTAAATGCCTGTTGAGAAGAAGTGGAAACAAACTGATTTATGTAAGAGTATGTATATAGTAGTCAGTTAAGGATCCTAGATAGAATTGTCTAGGAGTGCAAACAGTTTTGTGAAAGGATCTGAATGAGATCTGAATTCACCATAGATGGAAAAGATGGTTTGGTGTTGTGCTTTGTCTTTCCCAGTCATTCTGTGTAGAAGAAACAGTAGCAATGATCATGCTGGTTGTGGATTATGGGAAGCCCAACACATCTGATAATGTCAATTAAACTATGTTGAAAATATGAAGATGCCAAGAAACTTTTCTGAAGGCAGGAAAGGAAATAAATAATGGAATAATATAAAGGAGTCAAGTTGTCAAGTTGTATATAAGGAAACACACATGCTTTATGACTTCTCTCCAACAACCTTCTTGCTGATGGCCATACTCCTTATTTTTGGACAGCAGTGCTAGTGAGTACTAGTATTTTTACCCATCTGCCAAAAGATTCACCAACAAATGCACGCTCGACAAAAGCGCGCTGATGAAACTGCGGCAAGAAAACCATAAGGTCGAAATCGCGCTGACAAATGCGTGCAGAAGTGCGCCGACAACAGCACACCGACAAAAGCGCATCTTCAACAAACAACTAATAACAACCTAATAACCCTAATGCTAACCCTAACCCTAATCCTAATGCTAACCCTAACCCTAACCCTAACCCTTACCTTAACTTAAATCACGCTTTTGTGCGAGCGGTTTTGTTGGCGCGTTTATGACATCGTGGGTTTTGCGCCACGGTTTCGTCGGCACGCTTTTGTCGTGCGCGCATTTGTCGGGTCACGCTGCCAAAAAAACCTATGTATGAAGAAGGTGGATAAAAGAAAGGATTGAATAGTACTTTTTGAGGAGATACTGGTTAGTAATGTACAATTAAAAAAAATCAGCAAGCACATTGTCCAATTTAGGATATTGGAGTAGGTAGGTGAGATTTGATATCAGAAGAATTTACTGTCATCAAGAAAGCTACAACTAGTTCAAGGAAGTCCCTGGACTACAAGGGATTGAACCTCTCTCAAGCTTTACATTGTAGCGTCACCTGAGCAAAGATTTCTTCTTCAAGGATGTGCCTTTTGCCCATGTGCAAGCTACTGGATAATAGCTCAATAAAATGTCATCTAGAGCACTCCATGACTATAAGTGAAATGGACATACATTGATCAGTTACATTCAGAATGTTTATGTGACGAACAACATTCCACAGATGATGGATTCAGGTGATGACAGATAGCTACTGGGTGTGTATTAGGTAAGGGCCCCTTTAATCAGCTAAACTGAGTTTGGTTTCTGAGAGCTTAATCTCAAGTCTTATAGTGCTAATTTATTAGACATGGCTAGATTTACAATTTCATTTTTTGTGCCAGTATAAAAAGAAGAAGAAGGTGAGGTTTAATTCCTTTGGCATTCTCCCTCCTCCTTTTCATCCCTCCCCACCCCTGTAAAAACCATAAAGAGATGCATTTTTTTCAACAACGTAATTTTTATGGAGTTGATGAGATTCTAAAATTGTCATGCGATATGACAGATCATGTAGCCTCTCCAGTCTCCTGGCACCAGAACAGGGACAGCCAAACTTATTTACTAGGGAATTTGCCGCTTTTTGTTTTCATGTACGGCTGTTTTATTAATCATGCATTTTCCTCTCTGAGAAATTTAGCTTCCTAGGCTGAAAAACTCCACGAAAGCTTATTTTCAGCCCTTCAGTGATGATTACATTCTCTACAGACAACAAAGGCATTTGAATAAAACCTGCTCAAAGTATTTTAACTATAGACATGAACAAAATGGATTTTCCGCCAAAACTGGATAGATTAAAAAACAGATTTCAACTGAATGTTGGCATTAACATTTCTTCTACCTGCAGGAGTGAGCTTTAATTTGCAGAGTGGTAGTTGTGTCTTTTATCCCTGTGCTTGATTGTATTGTTAGCGGATTTCCTTCTGTTGCTGTTGTTATTAATATTAATATGACTGTATTATCATCTGCTGTTTTTGGAAGGAAGGCAGAATATAAATTCAGTGATCAAATAAAATGGACATGTAGGTTCTCATTACAATCCTTTTTTTCCCCAGTAGCTTATTAGCATACATAAGAAGCTTGGCTAGGTTTGGCAGAGGTTAGCCAACTTCTTGGTAATTCTAGGTGAAGAAACAATATCTCCACTGCTCCTTAAAAGTAAAGGTAAAGGTTCCCCTTGCACATATGCGCTAGTCTTTCCTTACTCTAGGGGGTGGTGCTCATCTCCATTACAAAGCTGAAGAGCCAGCTCTGTCTGAAGACGTCTCCGTGGTCATGTGACCAGCACGACTAAATACTGAAGGCGCACGGAACATTGTTACCTTCCCACCAAAGGTGGTTCCTATTTTTCTACTTGCATTTTTTACATGCTTTCGAACTGCGAGGTTGGCAGAAGCTGGGACAAGTAACGGGAGCTCACTCCGTTACGCAGCGCTAAGGATTCAAATCACTGAACTGCCGACCTTTCTGATCAACAAGCTCAATGTCTTAGCCACTAAGCCCTTCCCACTGCTCCTTCTTCTGATTTATTCATGAAACTATTGTACACAGTGGTGAAAAGCCATATAGTTTCATGAATAAATCAGAAGAAGAAGCAGTGGGAAGGGCTTAGTGGCGCAGTGGTTAAATGCAGCACTGCAGGCTACTTCAGCTGACTGCAGTTCTGCAGTTCGGCTGTTCAAATCTCACCGGCTCAGGGTTGACTCAGCCTTCCATCCTTCCGAGGTGGGTAAAATGAGGACCAGGATTGTTGTTGGGGGCAATATGCTGACTCTGTAAACCGCTTAGAGAGGGCTGAAAGCCCTATGAAGCGGTATATAAGTCTGACTGCTATTGCTATTGCTAATTCAACTTTGTGAGCTGGACACAGTGAAGTCTGCCCCAGCAAAAGCGCCATAGGAGATGTTGTGTGGGCTGCTTCTCCCTGTAGGCACAGACATCTGGTCCTTGCTGGAATGCCCCCGTTTCAAATGTTAAACACCCAGTCCACTGATCCAAGTGGGCTTCCAAAAGGTTCATGCTTTTCCTGCTCTAAAAAGTGAGCTGATTCCTTCCCCCATTAATACCTATGTCATCCTCTGCATGATAGTTCCTCTGTAGCAGAAATCAGCTTGATACCTAGTGCTTATGCTGCTGTGAGACAGATTTGAATACACCCTTTAACTGTATTTGGCTCCAAACTGAATGTGTAAGCAGAAATGTTCCAGAGGTGGGTTCCTACCAGTTCGCACCTATTCGGTAGAACCGGTTCGTCAAATCTACCGAACCGGTTAGAAGAGGTTCCACCAGTGGACCCGGAAAGCAGGCCACACCTACAGAAGAGGTTCCAAAATTTTTTGAAACCCACCACTGGTCCTTGGATATGATTATTCTACACTATCATGCTCATATTTATAAAACTCAGTGCCTCTGTGAAAGGTAAGGATGACTACTGTGTTTGTGGTGCAATCAGAACATTGCGTGTGTTGAAGTTGTTTTAACGCAAACCAAAGATGCCTTTTAAAAAACACGTTTACATCCTATTCTTATGCATGCCAGTGCTGTGTGTGAGGTAATTTAAGGTGGTTCTGACAAGTGTCGTCGGCATCTTCATATCCGGTCACGTGGGCGGGAAGCCACTCCCATCTGGTCACATGGGTGGCAAGCCACTCCCACAAAGGAGGCCACACCCACAGAGTAGGTTCAAACAATTTTTGAAACCCACCACTGCAATGTTCAATGAGGGTCTGCACCAGTGGTGGGATTCAAATAATTTAACAACCGGTTCTCTGCCCTAATGACCAGCTGGGTAGGCGTGGCTTGGTGGTGGGTGGGTGTGGCCAACTCAGCATCACTCACTTCAATTTTGTCAAGTTGTCAATTTTAATAGTTTTGTATGCCGTCCAATCCCGGAGGACTCCGGGCGGCTTACATAAAAGACAGTTTAAAAAAGAAGGTATTAAAAATTTAAAATATAAGACAGAACAAATTAAAATAGGACACAACATGCACTCGATCTTAGTGGGGCTGAAGGTCAATCAAGATCAGCAGCCCCAGGCCTGCCGGAACAGCCAGGTCTTAACAGCGATGGGCGATTCGCCTTAGCTGTTACAATGTAATAAGGGTTAACCGGAGAGGCAGTTTCTGTAAGCAGGGCAATAAAGATGAGGCTAGAAACAACACCAGAATGTTTCCTGCCTGCCTTCCTTACAGGATTAGCCCTGTAAAGTTGGGGAAAAAACAAAAGGAGATTTCTTCCAACAACTGTTTTTCTGAACTGCTCAGAAAGTTACCAACCGGTTCTCCCGAATAGGTGCGAACCGGCAGAATCCCACCACTGGTCTGCACCATTCTTATTAGTGTGGTAGTCTGTGCCATATTATGTATTTTATATAACATAAGGTGGTTAACAGTTTGCTATGCAGCAGAGAAATGAAGAAACACTATTAAACGTAGTACACAAAATTGTCCGCTACAACATCCTGTCTGCCAATGACTACTACTTCAGCTTCAACCGCAATAATACACATGCAAACAACAGATACAAACTCAAGGTAAACCGCACCAAACTCGATTGCAGGAAATATGACTTCAGCAACAGAGTGGTCAATGCCTGGAATGCACTACCTGTCTCCGTTGTTAAGAGGTCCGTAAGGGGGCGTGCATAAACACACCAGCGTGGCTACCGTCCCTGTCCTACTGTCCCCATTTATTTGTACCCATTTCCTGTGTTCCTGTCCATGCTTATACCTGTTATCTCGTACAGGTTTGACAAACTAAATAAATAAATAAAATAAATGTGTTTCTCTATTTTCAGTTTATTGGTTGAAACTCTATAATTTGGCTCCTATATGTCTTTTCAGATGAAAATCCACTTGATTAGGTAGGGATATTTATTTATTTATATGTTAATGAACCAAGGTGGGGCAGTGGTTAGGGTGCAGTACTGCAGGCCACTTTAGCTGACTGTGATCTGTAGTTCGGAGGTTCAAATCTCACCGGCTCAAGGTCGACTCAGCCTTCCATCCTTCCGAAGTGGGTGAAATGAGGACCCGGACTGTGGGGGCAAGTTGTTGACTCAATTTGCTAAAAAAAATTGTAAACCGCTTAGAGAGGGCTGAAAGCCCTATGAAGCGGTATATAAGTCTAATTAATAATAATAATAACAATAATAACAATAATAATAATTTATTTATTTATTTATTTATTTAAAACTTTTATATGCCGCCCAATCCCAAAGGACTCCGGGTGGCTTACAAACAGAATATATAAAAAAACATAAAAACAATACAATTTAAAACAACAATCATCCATCATACATTCATTCTAGTCGGGGCCGGACCTCAATAGTGAGGTCAACAGCCCCAGGCCTGCCGGAACAGCCAAGTTTTTACAGCTTTCCTGAAGGCCATGAGAGTGGGTAGGGTCCGGATTTCTGGGGAGGGGGCGGAGCTGGTCCTCCGAGGGCCCGCCAGCCGACATTGTATGGCTGACGGCACCCAAAGGAGGCCCAATCTATGGGATCTTACTGGTCGCTGGAAGGTATGTGTCAGCAGGCGGTCTCGAAGGTATAATTGGTTCACTATGATTCAACAGTCATTGTTGGAAATGGGCAGCTACAGAACTTGAATAAATAAATAATAAAATTGATTTACATTTTAAAAATGCCCAAGATGGCTAGGTGTATAGCACCATGTAAATGTAATCAGTAAATGATCATTATATATCTACGTATATCCTACTCCTCCAGCCATATAATAGAGCAGACATTAACCAATCACTACCTTAGTTTTGGCGCTCATGAAGATAAGGTACTATGGGCAACAGTTTGTGGTGGCAATTCTTTTTATTGACAAAATATAACTAGTGTGCAACATGAAATCAGTAGTACTCTTTATCTTATTTTGAATCTGCTCAACCCCCTGTGCCTTGAATAAATAAATAATAAAATTGATTTACATTTTAAAAATGCCCAAGGTGAGGCCCAAAAATGCCCAATGAGAGCCAAGATGGCGCAGTGGTTAGGGTGCAGTACTGCAGGCTACTTCAGCTGACTGTTATCTGCAGTTCAGCGGTTCTAATCTCACCGGCTCAAGGTTGACTCAGCCTTCCATCCTTCCGAGGTGGGTGAAATGAGGACCCAGACTGTTGGGGGCGATCTGCTGACTCTGTAAACCGCTTAGAGAGGGCTGAAAGCCCTATGAAGCGGTATATAAGTCGAACTGCTATTGCTATTGCTATTGCCTCTAGTTAGAGACTCTGCAAATATGGCGACTCACATCCAACACCCAGTTCCAACAGAGATGCCTAATATTTTCAGCAGAGATAGTATGCAACAAGTTCTGACTAGTTCTGGAGAACCAGTAGCGGAAATTTTGAGTTGTTCGGAGAACTGGTAAGCACAACCTCTGACTGGCCCTGCCCGCATCTATTCTCTGCCTCCCGAGTCCCAGCTGTTTGGCAGGAAATGGGGATTTCGCAGTAACCTTCCCCTGGAGTGTGGAGGGAATGGAGATTTTTCCCACCAAACCAAGCCAAGCCCACCAAGCCATGCCCACCGAACCGGCAATAAATTTTTTCGAACCCCACCATTGATTTCCAGCTCTATGTCAACTTCTTTATCTTATGGCAAAGCTGGGGAAGCAAGACATGTTCAAAATAATTACAGCTATTTTTGGCTTCGGCCGCTATTCGGTTTTTAGTTTGCTTCTTCAGGGTAAGCCACAGTAACAAGTTCCTCATTACCTGCAGAGACTCAAACATTCCTCTGCGTCTGGATTGCAGGTTTTTTGGGTCGTCACTAGCAGGCCTCTCAGGTTGCTGATCCCCACTCATTAAAGTGGTAGCTTATCCTCCTTCAAATGTCTCTGCACTTTGTCACTGACACTTATTTGTTCTCCAGCCATCAAAGTGTATTAAAATTAACCGCAGTCATCACATGTGAAGACAATAGCCATACTTAGACCCAGAGATAGTTACACACTCTCAGCAGGAAACTTGCAATCAAATCCGAACGAAAGGTCACATTTGAAATAAGTAAAGGAGAATGTGGGTAATTGGTTAAGGAATAGGCTAATACCTTGAAAGGAAATCTGATGTGCTTGAAATGTTGTAGTTCAGGTAATTAACGTGAAATTCCACCGGGGCTTTCCGAAGTAAAGGAATGATATGTTTGCAACCCTGTAAAATGCTAATTTCAAAGAGAACACTATTGCAGTAGCTTTTTCTTTTAATTTTCACCGGACGTAAGATGCACGCTGAAATAAGCACCCGTTTGTGTATCAGAGAGAAGCACAGAGCCCCAAACATTTGAATCCAATTAACTAAGGGCTACTTTTTAAATGTGAATTTCATGAATTGTTTCTGAGATAGAGGGTTCTGTGTGAGGTCTTTAGGGTAGCAAAGGAATTAATGGCAGGGATTCCTCAATTTTATTATTTTTAAAAAAAAAATCTGGTGGCTTCCAAAAGGAGATGGCAGATATTAACAAAATACCAGGTGATTCACTGAATAAAATACCGTGCAAGCACCATTTGCCAGCTCCTGTTTATTTCAATGGAGTGTGTGCAAGATAATTTTCTGGTGGACTGATTATGATGATTAATTTTAATATTTATCTATTGCATAATCAACAAAAGTGATTTCTGCAGATCTGAACCTGCAGAAATCAAGTTGGCTACCGCAGCAAAGAGATAGAGCAAGATTAAAATCTTTGCTGTCCTCTGGTGGTCACCCTGATGATTGCAGCTTGGAATGGTAGCCCTAATTTTTGTCTCTTCTTTTTACCCATCTTTGATAGTTATTTATTCATTATTTGTTAGATTTAATCTTGATTTCTAAAAGCCAGTGCATCTTAAATAGAGTTCTCTCTTCGTTTTATGCCCTAGATAGTAAAATTATAAGATTGGTTGGGCTGAGAGCCTGATTGGCTAAATTTAACCCATTTCCCTGGGTTTCCATAGTCCTTCTGGTCAAATACAATAAATCAGTGAAAACTGCAGTATATTTGAAAATAAAATGTGGATGTTTTAGCAACCAAAATCCCAAGGAAGGGATGATGGAAGTGATAGTGCATTACATTTTAGGTGATTGGATGTATATGCTTCACATCATATAAGTTAAAAGGAGATGTTATGGATCAGTGGTGGGTTTCAAAAATTGTTCGAACCTACTCTGTGGGTGTGGCCTCTTTTGTGGGAGTGGCTTGCTGCCCATGTGACCGGATATGAAGATGCCAACAACACTTGTCAGAACCACCTTAAATTATCTCACACACAGCACTGGCATGCATAAGAATATGATGTAAACTTGTTTTTTAAAAGGCATCTTTGGTTTGCGTTAAAACAACTTCAACACACGCAATGTTCTGATTGCACCACAAACGCAGTAGTCATCCTTACCTTTCACAGAGGCACTGAGTTTTATAAATATGAGCATGATAGTGTAGAATAATCATATCCAAGGACCAGTGGTGGGTTTCAAAAATTTTTGGAACCTCTTCTGTAGGTGTGGCCTGCTTTCCGGGTCCACTGGTGGAACCTCTTCTAACTGGTTCGGTAGATTTGACGAACCGGTTCTACCGAATAGGTGCGAACTGGTAGGAACCCACCTCTGTTATGCATGCTGACCACCAGAATGCCTATTTGAATTTTTAAATTTGATTCACAGAATGATCAGTTCCCCCTAACTACTGATACTGAGGGACTTCAGTCTTTATGTTCTTAGATAGGAAAAGGATTTGCTTAGGTGTTCATAGCCAAAATGACAACCATGAGCTTGTCCTAATTGATCACTGGACCAATAGTAATAGACACATGCTTATAAGAGCCATGGTGGCGCAGTGGTTAGAATGGAGTACTGCAGGCTACTTCTGTCAGCAGTTCGAGTCTCACCTGTTCAAAGTTGTTTCAGTCTTCTATCCTTCCGAGGTTGGTAAAATGAGAACCCAGATTGTTGGGGGAAATATGCTGACTCTGTAAAGCATATAAGAGCGGAATGTAAAGCACTGTGAAATGGTATAGAAGTATTTTTTATTAGGAATTATGTCTGTGAAATACAAAAAAAGAAATCCAGTATTTAATACTACATATAATTATGGCGGCAAGGATTGCCTTTGCCCAGAAATGGAAAAACAAATTAATTCCAAGTGAAGATGAAATAATAAGAAACATTATGGGCCGTGCTGAAATGGATAAACTAACTAAAGAAATCCAGGGAAAGGAAGAATCAGAATTCTACCAGATATGGGATAAATGGTATAGGTGGATGGAGGAAAGGAACAAAAATCAATGAAAGAATATAACAAAACTCAAAAAACAATAGTTATGAGTAAAATAAGAGGGTTAAGAATGGTGAAATCCAAATGAAATACAATAGAAGGGGTAATAATATAAGGTGAGTGGTATCGATTGATGATTGCTATTATAAAAAACAGGAAGTTCCTGTTCGTACTGTATTGTATAAATGTGGTGTACGTCTAACTTTTGTGTGTGTGTGTATTTTACATGTTTGTTAATAAAATTCTTTATTTAAAAAAAAGAAGTCTTAAGTGCTATGGCTATTGCTATATGTTGGATCCTTACTTTAGAATAATTCGTTTATCATCTGAATGTGGAATATGTTGGAATCAGTCATTAGCCATGATGAGTCCTTTGCCATTACTTTTGGGTCACCAGATGGCTCTCTGGCATCTCTAGCACAATTGATCTCTACAAGGGTGAGGGATTAATTAGACTCAACTGTCTCGGAGGTTTCATGAATCTGGTAGGTTTTCTGCGAATGCTTGGGAATTTTAAGTGCTACGGAGGAAAGTTCTACTGTGCATCTGATTGATCTCTGAAATTATATCACGAGTGTATAATTCTTTGCATAACTGCCCTTTTTCATCTTCTCTGTATTGATCCATATCAGGATGATCCTTGGTTCTTCAAGGTACTCCAGGAGATTGAAGTGGCAGAAGTGCCATCTAGATATACTCTCAGGCTTAGTTTTACAGTTGCAATCAGGGAAGTAAGGCGGAAACACTTCTCTACCATTATTACATGGGCAGAATGTCACCTGGTAGCACTGCTTAAAATGGTCCACATCCTGTTAGAGAAGAGACAGGATCTTCCATCATACTGCTGTGACTTATTTGCTAAGCGTCCTGCTGATGAAATTTACTCTGAATGACACACATGCACACCAGTGGTGGGTTTCAAAAATTGTTCGAACCTACTCTGTGGGTGTGGCCTCCTTTGTGGGAGTGGCTTGCCACCCATGTGACCAGATGCGAGTGGCTTGCCACCCATGTGACTGGATATGAAGATGCTGATGACACTTGTCAGAACCACCTTAAACTACCTAACACACAGCACTGGCCTGCATAAGAATATGATGTAAACTTGTTTTTTAAAAGGCATCTTTGGTTTGCGTTAAAACAACTTCAACACACGCAATGTTCTGATTGCACCACAACCGCAGTAGTCATCCTTACCTTTCACAGAGGCACTGAGTTTTATAAATAGGAGCATGATAGTGTAGAATAATCATATCCAAGGACCAGTGGTGGGTTTCCAAAAATTTTGGAACCTCTTCTGTAGGTGTGGCCTGCTTTCCGGGTCCACTGGTGGAACCTCTTCTAACCGGTTCGGAAGATTTGACGAACCGGTTCTACCGAATAGGTGCGAACTGGTAGGAACCCACCTCTGATGCACTGTGGCATGAACATGCTCCGATAACAATTGTTATATGCCATAATCAACATAAACATATTCATCTTATCCCCAGCCCACAGCCGAGGCTGCTTAAAGTCATCGTTAGCTTTCCAGTTTTAGGGGTAGAGTTTTTCCTTTCTCCAGAAGCGATTTTTTTGGCTATGGACACATTTTAGATGGTGATAATGATAATGTGATAATTGATAATGTGATGGATGATATAATCAGGGACAAAACTCATAGTAAGTACTTTGAGCTATTAGGGGCAGGCCATTTGTGATGCCTGGAACCACCCATCAAGGTCTTTTGCCTCGGATTGCAGAATAGCCCTGATCCCAGTCATCTGCACGGAAAGCTGATTTACACTGGGAAAGAATCTGCCAAGTATAACTGGGCTGTCATCAAGGAGTGCATTAGTGGTCTTCCATCTCAGGGATTTCACCTGTCAATCTTTTGTACTGTTTCGATTACTTTGGTGTGTGTGTGTGTGTGTGTGTGTGTGTGTGTGTCAGGCGCCATGTTTTATTTATATGCCTTTTTTTTGTTTTGCCTTCCGCATAAACCACTTCTGTTGACTAGAGGTATATTTTGAGAATGCGGAGAGGTATAGGCATGTCCCTTCCCTTCCGATAACGAGCCGCTTTGCTCTCCAAGGGTTTGTTCTCTCCATTAGCACTTCGTCTCTTGCATTCTTTTCATACCTGCCACCTTCTCCCCCCCCCCCCCCCGCCCTATATTTAACACCCACCCCTCTCCGAGCTCCCAACTCCGGAGAAAAGAGGAGAAAAAAGCAGAGGTACCATGTTTTATCTGGGGAAGATAAAAAGCATGTTATTGGTTTTAATGATATTTCAAAAGGAACAGACCTCCGCTATCCTGTTTGGAGAAGACGGGACAGGGAAGAGATCTTTCGATTTCAACTGCTCAGTTTTTTCAGCAAGAATAAGGGACAATGAACAGGGATTTGGGTACTTATCCCAAAGTTTGCCTATATTTGTCAGTATCTGCTTTTCTCTGCCCCTCCCAGAAGTAAGGGGGTTCACTGACAAATGCGCGCTCGACAAAAGGGCACCGACGAAACCGTGGGGAGAAAACCGCGAGTTCGAAATCGTGGCAACGAATGAGTGCAGAAGCGCAGCGACAACAGCGCGCCGACAGAAGCGCGCTCTAAGCCTAATCCTAAAGGTAACCCTAACCCTAACCCTAACCCTAACCCTAACCCTGAACCTAACCCTAACCCTGAACCTAACCCTAACCCTAACCCTAACCCTAACCCTAACCCTAACCCTAACCCTAACCCTAACCCTGAACCTAACCCTAACCTGACCGTGACCCTGACCCTGACCCTGACCGTGACCCTGACCCTAACCCTAACCCTGACCCTGACCCTGACCCTGACCCTAACCCTGACCCTGACCCTGACCCTGACCCTGACCCTGACCCTAACCCTAACCCTAACCCTAACCCTAACCCTAACCCTAACCCTAACCCTAACCCTAACCCTAACCCTAACCCTAACCCTAACCCTAACCCTTACCATTACCCTAACCCTTACCCTAACCCTTATCTTAACCATAATCGCATTTCTGTCGGCGCTCTTTTGTCGGCACGCCTTTGTGGATGCGCTGTCGACGTCGCGGTTTTATTGCCACGGTTTTGTCGATGCGCTGTTGTCGGGCACCTATTTGTCGGGTCACGAAGTAAGGGAGGTGCCAATCCAGTACCTGGTTAGTGTTAGTTCTTTCATTCTACAGGACCGAGTGGGTTTTACAATTATAACAGGGCAGGACCCGCCTTCTTCTTCTATGCCTATGCCTGTGTTGGTGTCTTTTTAAATTTCGCATTATTTTAATCTGGGAGGTATCCAAATTGTGTCATAGGAGAAGAGGTGTAAACAAACCAGCCTAGAGAAATCCAATGCCCTAATATCAGACCTTCCCAGTTCCTGCTGTAGAGTTCTGATTGATGGAGATTTTACCTGCCTGCTGGATGTGGGGGGGGGGGAGTAAATGGCAAAGGGGAAATGAATCACCTTGCCTAGAATGAGCGGCACACTCACTAATCAGGACACCCATCAGCAGTGACTCAGAGGCAGCAGAGGGAGGCGAGGGATGGGCAAATTGGCAGCAAATTGTAAGCAGAGTTTTTCTGTGCCAACTCAGGGATGGATTCTAGTCAGGAAAGGCCAGGTGCCAACTTTTAAAGGAGTTTTCATGTATGGGAAAGAATTTGAGACGTTGTACCCTAAAAACACAAACTCCTACAAGGAACTTTTTTTAGAATACCAAAATATGTACGCTAGGATTGTTATCATGCGGTGAACCACCTGCACTTTCTCTCTGCTGATACTTTATGCCCTCTTTACATGCCCCAAGTAGGTAATATACCAAGCCCTCACTTAATTGGCTGGAATTAGTTAAAATCTAGGCTAATACAAATTGCTTTGCATGCTTTATGACCCAAAATAGACTTTAATATCACTTTAAGAGCTGTGGGGGCATAGTGGTTAGAAAGCAGTATTGCAGGCTAATTCTGCTGACTGCTGACTGCCAGCAATTTGGCAGTTCAATCCTGACCGGCTCAAGGTTGACTCAGCCTTCCATCCTTCAGAAGTCGGTAATATGAGGATCCAGTTTGTTGGGGGCAATATGCTAACTCTATAAACCGCTTAGAAAGGGCTTAGAAAGAGCCGATGTGGCGCAGTGGTTAAATGCAGCACTGCAGGCTACTTCAGCTGACTGCAGTTCTGCAGTTCAGCTGTTCAAATCTCACCGGCTCAGGGTTGACTCAGCCTTCCATCCTTCCGAGGTGGGTAAAATGAGGACCCGGATTGTTGTGGGCAATATGCTGACTCTGTAAACCGCTTAGAGAGGGCTGAAAGCCCTATGAAGCGGTATATAAGTCTAACTGCTATTGCTATTGCTATTGTAAAGCATAGTGAAGTGGTGTATACATCTAAGTGCTATTGTTATTGCTATTAAAATTGCTTTTTACTTTACATCATGGAGGAGAGAGAGATGGTATGTTTATTACAAAAGCTTTTTTATTTTAGTCTTTCATCCTACTTTTGTAGGATGTTATTATTTGCCCCGAGGCAGCTACAGAAGGAATTAAAGATATTAGAAAATCAAGAACAACAAATAAACTGAAGATATACATATATATATTCAGATTAAAAATACACTTTATCATCATATCTAATTATTCCTATTGCTTTACTGCATATTATTACTTGCACTGGACCATAAAAACTAGAGTAATAACACTAATTTGTCTTACATTATAGATTGCTCTATTAACTTTAACAAATCGGTTCACCACGGACACTGATTGATAGGAACATTGTTCCCAGATTCGTTTTCTTCCGTATAAACAATTATCCACACATAGAATATTGTGTCTTTCTCTTTTCATTTTACACTGGCGAATCAAGGTTCTACACCTTATTCCGAAAAATTTACACTTACATACGTGGTTGCAATGTGCCTGGAACATCCTGTTGTTTGATGGTATGCCGGCGAAGCTATTAGCATGGCCTAGAGCATCCATTCAGGGCTGTAGGAAAATTTAGGATGAATATATATATATATATATATATATATATATATATATATATATATATATATATATATATATATATATATATGATAGATAGATAGATAGATAGATAGATAGATAGATAGATAGATAGATAGATAATGTTTTTTATTTGTGCTGATAAATAAATAAAGGGAGACTAGTATAGATCTATTTCAAGCTATTTAGCTCTCATCAGCTAGCCATACCCTTACTGGGATTCGAACCTGTGCTGTATTACCAGGGGTTGTGACTCTAAATATATACCTTCTTCCCTGGCTTCAGCTGATAAGGAGGAGACCTCTGGCTTAATGGCTAAGACGTTCGCCTAAGATGCAATACAGCACAGGTTCGAATCCCAGTAAGGATATGGCTAGCTGATGAGAGCTAAATAGCTTGAAATAGATCTATACTAGTCTCCCTTTATTTATTTATCAGCACAAATAAAAAACACAAATATAACAAAGGCAACAGTAAAAATATTGGGTTTCTGTCGTGATGGACTCTTGTGACCAGCCGATTGACAGATGATGGAAGCAGTTAGCTTCCTCCCATAGTTGGGGCTTACCAGGGGTTGCGACTCTATATGTATGTATATGTATATGTATATGTATATGTAATGTATATGTATATGTATATGTATATGTATATGTATATGTATATGTATATGTATATGTATATGTATATGTATATGTATATGTATATGTATATTTTATTTTCATTTTCATTTTCATTTTCATACACTCACATGTATACACCATACAGTATTAAACAATAATTGCATCAATTCCTCTTGTCGACAATGCCCCAGAAAATAAAAGCCCAATATACCTCTTCCATTCTCCATACACCTCTTTCTTCCACCACCCTCCAACTTTCTATCTTCCCTCCATCATCCCCCTCTACCCTACTTCCCCTCGCCCTCTACCACTCCTCTCTCCAGATCCGCTCCCCCCACATCCCTTTCGCCTCCCCCCCACCCTCTCTCCCATCCCTCTCTACCCATCTTTCTTCTTTCCTACTCCTCCTCCCCTCGGTGTATTTCTACTATATGTTAATGTATTTGGCTTATCCTATTTTTAAAGAAAAATTAGAGAAAAACAGTATACATGTGAAGTCACATTGCATTGAGATCTAACACATCGTGTCTAGCCTAATGTATATCCCTCCCTCCCTCCCCCCTCCCCCTGACCCCCCTCCTCCTTCGCTCCCCCTCGACTTCCCAGAACCCGTACACGGTATAGATTTTTAACAAACACAGTCTAAAATCTTTTAGATGAAGCTATATATTTAAGGGATTATTTATACAAGCACCGTAACTCAAATAGTGAAGCCTTTTTTTGGATCTGTACTTTTTTCAGACTGCAAGCATAGAAAAGTTCCCTTCACCACTACACCTTCTGTATGTCAGGCAGGCCCAATTCATTTCTTCAGTAATGTGCTAAGTAGAACATCCCCACCTTCCTGAGATGCCACAGCGAAACCCTTTCCTTTTATCTAATGCCGATTCCTGCAATATCATTGCTTCAATGACCTCAATGAGGCAAGAGGAGGGACTACAACTGGGAAGGCAGAAATAGTTTCTCTGTCTCTCCTAGAATGTATGTTTTTTTTCCTGTTATCCTATACAAAGCATTGTTCATTCACTGCGGCTGACTATGGGTTGACAGCAGTGGTGGGTATCTGCCAGTTCGCACCGGCTCGGGAGAACCGGATGGTGAAATTTACCGATCTGGTGAGAAGAGGTTCCACTGGTGGACCCGGAAGTAACTTCCAGGATGCCTGCCCCGGCCCTGTTGCTCCGCCCATCCGGAAGCTGCTCCATTGCTCGCTCCCCCCTGCCCGTCCGCACTATCCTAGCCCAATCCGGCGTCAAGTCCCATACCTGGGAGTGGAGGTGGTGAACGGCGAAGCATGGAGAGGTCCAGCGGCACAATCCACCAGACAACAGCGACAAGCTCAGGAGTTTTCTCCTGGATTCCTCTCTGTCCTGCCTCCTCCGATCTCCCAAAGATCTTTCCCTAGCGTGTGATAGCTTTCTACTGGATTCCTCTCTGTCCTGCCTCCTCCAATCTCCCAAAGTTCTTTCCCTAGCGTGTGATAGCTTTCTACTGGATTCCTCTCTGTCCTGCCTTCTCCTATCTCCATAATTTGGGCTCTTCATCCTCCAGTTATCTATTTTTGGGAGGTTTTCCCCTCTCTTCCCCCCACCCCTTCATAGGAGTCCCAAAATTTTTTGCCACATGGCTTGGGGGTGGTGGTGGTGGTCATAGCAATAGCAATAGCAGTTAGACTTATATACCGCTTCATAGGGCTTTCAGCCCTCTCTAAGCAGTTTACAGAGTCAGCATATCGCCCCCAACAGTCTGGGTCCTCATTTCACCCACCTCGGAAGGATGGAAGGCTGAGTCAACCTTGAGCCTGGTGAGATTCGAACCGCTGAACTGCAGATAACAGTCAGCTGAAGTGGCCTGCAGTACTGCACCCCAACCACTGCACCACCTCGGCTCATGTGACTGAGTGTGCACGAGTGATGTCAAGTTGGCCATACCCGCCTGGTCACATGACTGCGAAGCCATGCCCACAAAATAGGCCACACCCACAGACTAGGTTCTAAAAAAAAATTGAAACCCACCACTGGTTGACAGGGAACTGTTATGAACGTGGGGAGAGTTGGCATGTGTTCACTAGACTGCAGATTTTGGTCTTGATTTTGCCACAGTTTACTCACTTGAAGAGAAAATTACTGAAAATGTTTGTCTCCTTCTCTCTTATCTTCTATCTACACATTCACATATGTTGGTTACCATGGAGGTGGAGCCTATAATTTGAATCACTAGTCTAGCAATCTCTACCAAGAACTCTAATTTTAGAATCATTTTCCAAGGCCCTGTTTCTTTTAGTTCCAATGTCAAATATATGTTATTATTTTATCAATCCACTAGGTATTACACTATACTGTTCTGACCCCCTCGTCCTACACCAAAGCACGCCGAGATAAAGATACTTCAAGGAATTTATTAACAGACAGACGGGACCTTGGCAGCAATCCAGCACAGACAAGTCTTGGCAGCAATTCAGCCTGCCAAGCTAGCCACGAAAGTTCTCCAACTTTAGTGAATACGTTGATTCCTGCAAAGGGGCCTGTGCACAATAATTCCTTTTATAGTCTTGAGAGCAGCCTAATTACAACCAGCTGAGTGCAATTGTCTCCTGTAACTGCGCAACTGCTCCTTACGCCTATTAGCTCTTCGTTGCCGGGCATCCAGGAACAACTCCCTTGTCTCCTCCTCACTGCTCCAATGCATGATGTCAGGATCACACTCCCTTGTCTCCTCCCCACTGGTCCAATGCTCAGGTGCCTCCTGGTGGCCAACCAGCCTCTCTGCGCCCTGCTCGGAGTCGGCACTCTGTCCAGGGTCCTCCACATCCTCCAGAGCTGACTCATAGGCCCCTCGCTGTCGGAGTCTGGTGGCAGCTGCAACGGCTCCTGCTGGGCCACAACACTATACTATATAAAAAAGCGAGCCTAAACCTATCCTCAAGTTTACAATCTGTAATCATGCTATCCAATGATGGGATTCAAGTAACTTAACAACCAGTTCTCTGCCCTAATGATGTCTTCCAACAACCAAACTGCTCAGAAAGTTAACAACCTATTCTCCCGAAGTGGTGTGAACTGGCTGAATCCCACCACTGATGCTATCCTAAAGAATTAAGGAACTAATCCAGTTTTCTGTTATTTGAAAGACAAAATCCCAGATCCTGGTTTTGACACGAAATAATCCCCCCACATTATTTGGCGGGTCTGCAATTGTGATATAATTCTTGGCTTACAATCATTCATGTAGTGATTGTTCAAATTTACTGTGGCAGTGAAAAAAAGTGACAGGATTATTTTTCATACTCACAACCAGTGGAAGGATTCAAATAATTTACCAACTGGTTCTCTGCCCTAATGACCAGCTGGGTAGGCGGGGCTCGGTGGTCATGTGATCATGTGGGTGTGGCCAAGTCAATGTTACTCAGGTCGATGGACACTTCGCCTTAGCTATTACAATGTAATAAGGGTTAACCAGAGAGGCAGTTTCTGTAAGCAGGGCAATAAAGATTAGGCTAGAAACAACACCAGAATGTTTCCTTCCTGCCTTCCTTACAGGATTAGCCCTGTAATGTGGGAAAAAACAAAAGATTTCTTCCAACAATCAGTTCTCTGAACTACTTAGAAAGTTACCAATCGGTTTTCCCGAATAGGTGCGAACTGGCTGAATCCCACAACTGCTCACAACTATTGTGATAATCCAGAAGCTGACCTGACTGGGGCCATTTTGAGGCTTCAGTGCTGCCACAGATGGAGCTAAGGGGTAGGGAAGGGGGGATTGGAGATATCTGGGGTTTGTAGCCCAAACAAAATACTTTTTCTTGGGAATCAAGGACATTCCAGCAGGTGCTAGGAAGGAGGGGACTGGAGTGACTTAGCAACTGGATTGCATCCTGATTGGAATCTGTGACTGATTGTTTTGAGAAAGTGAAATACTTCTACTTTTAATTTAGGTGAAAACCGTGAGAATATTTAGATTCAGTTTTCACCAGCTCATGCCAATATCCAATAAAACTATTCTTTGCGGAATCAAATGGACGCTTGGCAATTGGCTCATATTTATGACGATGAAATTTTTGCTCCCTTCCGACAAGTGGAGTCAATAGAGAAGCCAGATTCAATTAACAACGATGTTACTAACTTAACTGCAGTGATTCACTTGAGAACTATGGCAAGAAAAATAATAAAATAGGGGCAGAACTCACTTAACAACAGTTTCACTTAATACCAGAAATTTGGGGCTCGGTTGTGGTCATAAGTCGAGGACTACCTGTACCTTGCTGAACAGTACACCCATCGCTTGGAGTGATTGCTGCTTCACAATGGGCAGTTATCACTTCCTTTGAGCTGAAGCTGTGTTCTTCGCCTTCTGCCGATTACCTCCCTCCGACCGATTAGATCGCACAGACTGGGCCTCCTCCGAATCCCATCTGCCAGTCAATGTCGACTGGCGACTACACGGAGGAGAGCCTTTTCTGTTGCAGCTCCGACCCTGTGGAACGACCTCCCCGTCGAGATCCGTACCCTCACCACCATCCAGACCTTCCGCACAGCCCTTAAGACCTGGCTCTCCCATCAGGCCTGGGGATAGGTTCTCAATTTACCCGCCCGAGTGTTGACTGTTGAATGCAAGTTGTGTTTTATTATTTTATTCTGTTCACATATTGTTTGTCTTTTGGTATTGCACCCCCCTCCCTGTGATTGTAAGCCGCCCTGAGTCCCCTCAGGGAAAAGGGCGGCCTATAAATCCTAATAATCCTAATAAATGTTCTGGATTCCCAGTGGAGAGAACTTCTGGTAACCTTATTTGATGTGCTGGCATGCTTAGATGAAGGAACCAAAGGGAAGAATGGTTGCCATGCTGTTGTGGCCTGGCAGGAGTTGTTGACCACCAGGTGGCAGCAGAGCATTGGATCAGAGGGAGTGTTCAGGATAACACTTGGGAGTGGTTGCAGGATGCACCCCGTCGAAGGGTTACTCGACAGAAGGAACAACCGAGTACTTACAGGAGATGATTGCGAGCAGCTGTTGCTCGTTGGGATCCTCTCCTGAGTATAAAGAGACTGCTGGTGCCACGCTCTGGTTGCAGAAGTCAACGTTCTGTTCCTGTTCTAGTGATTGTTCTTGTTCGCGTTCACACATCGAGTGAAGCTAACTTGGATAAGTGGCTTGCAGTGTTTTGTGAGTTATAGGACTTTCTGCCGGAGCTATTATCTTTGTTTATTTGGGCTTGCAGCCAACAAGAGCTTGGACTGATTAAAAAAAACCTTTTTAGTTACGTGGCTTTTGGCTTTCATTCCTGGACAGAGAAGGGGGGGGGGGTCAGAACACCATGCTATCATGAAGAGCACTGAAAACACGAAGAAAAATAGTAGAAAGGAAGGACTGCTTGTTCTGTAAAATTTCAAATCTATCCAGATGTTCTAGGTATTGCGTAGCTTTTCAATGAAGTAACAGAACACCTGCCTTATACTGCAAAGGATTCTGAAGTTAAATCTTTAGTAATTATTCTTCTAACAAGGCTGGGAGAGATCTCACCACGGGACATTTAGTGTGATCATCCTTCCCTGTCTGGTACTCCCCACCCAAGATGAACTGAAGTTTTAGCTCCATAGTTTCTAGTACATTGCTCATGTCTATTCTGCCATACTTAGAATATTGCATCCAGTTTTGAGTACTACATTTAGAAAAGACATTGAAAAAATGGTGATCCAAAGGAGAACAATTAAGATGATAAAGAACTTACAAAGAGTGGTTGGAAGGACATCTGGAAAAAGAAAAAATAAGGGCAGATCTAGCTATCCATCCATCCATATCATCCATCTATCTATCTATCTATCTATCTATCTATCTATCTATCTATCTATCTATCTATCTATCTATCTATCTATCATCTATCTATCATCTATCTATCTATCTATCTATCTATCTATCTATCTATCTATCTATCATCCAATATCTATCTATCTATCTATCTATCTATCTATCTATCTATCTATCTATCTATCTATCTATCTATCTATCTATCTATCATCATCCAATATCTATCTATCTATCTATCTATCTATCTATCTATCTATCTATCTATCTATCTATCTATCTATCCCTTCATGGTATTGGACCTGGGTACTTGAGAGACCGCCTGCCACCTCCAATAGACCAATTAGATCCCACAGATTAGGCCTCCTCCGAATTCCATCCACTGGCCAATGCCGACTGGCGACCACCCGGAGGAGGGCCTTCTCTGTGGCTGCTCCAGCCCTCTGGAACGAGCTCCCCGTGGAGATTCGGACCCTCACCACCCTCCAGGATTTCAGCAAAGCCCTTAAAACCTGGCTGTTCCGACAGGCCTGGGGCTGATGAGTTTCTGTCCCCCCTCGAATGGTGTGTCTGTTGAGTTGTTTTAAAATTGTGGTATTGTTTGTCTATGTCTTTTTTCCCCTATTTGTATCCCCTATTCCCCCCCCCCCCCGACTTGGGTTGTGAGCCACCCTGAGTCCCTTCTGGGAAAGGGGCGGCATAGAAATATAATAAATTCAATTCAATTCAATTCAATTATCTATCTATCTATCATCTATCTCTATCTATCTATCATTTATCTATCATTTATCTATCATCTATCTATCATCTATCTATCTATCATCTAATATCTATCTATCTATCTATCTATCTATCTATCATCTATCTATCTATCTATCTATCTATCTATCTATCTATCATCTATCTATCTATCTATCATCTAATATCTATCTATCTATCTATCATCTAATATCTATCTATCTATCTATCTATCTATCTATCTATCTATTTATCTATCTATCATCTATCTGATTTACATGGCTACTCAATTTGCAAAAAATGAACAAAATTACTTTTGATTGGCTGTGAGGAAACAAAATCCAACCGTAACAGCTGTTAGCAGGTCACACAGGAGATGCTGCCCTCTAGTTTGCTGAAGATATTTCAATAGAGGCTGAATCTTACTTTAGCTTTCCTTACTTTTTCATCACTCTTATAATTGCAGTCACTGCAGGAGGCAATTGCTAAACATGGACTACCTACACTCCATTCCTGCACCAGCCGAGAAAATAGACAAGAAGATCTCCAAAGACTTTTCCAACTTGCAATGGTTTAGATTTTGTGAGTTGTGGCTAGGAAATATAGGAATTGGAGCCCAATTCAGCTAAGCAGCGAGACTGAAGAAAAGTGGACTGGCTGTCTTTAAGCCTTAGCTTCTGGCTCCTGCAAAAGGTAATCTTGAGGGTATGTTTGAATGTTATATTTTCCAACATACACAGGCATAGGCACAGGGTTGACTCAGCCTTCCATCCTTCTGAGGTGGGTAAAATGAGGACCCAGATTGTTGGGGGCAATATGCTGACTCTTTGTAAACCGCTTAGAGAGGGCTGAAAGCCCTATGAAGCGGTATATAAGTCTACTGCTATTGCTATTGCTATAGGCACAACATTTCTTGTTGATAGCCCTCTATTTCCCTCGCAGAGGGAGGTTTCTCAGAGTCCACTTTCACTGCTTCAACAGCAGAACATGTTTTTGAAAGCGCACTTATGATGAGAAATTAGGCAGGGAAAGTAGGAAAAAAGACTTCACTTCATGATGATGATATGTGGTTTGCACTTCAACTCTTTAAATGCAAAGCCAGCTATCCCTTTGAAAAATTAATAAAGTTTTGTGGTCTAAGATCTGGGTCGAAAATTCATGGTGTTGCTTCAGATGGCAATGCAGAGTAAAAGATATGCAAGTTACATCCAATTTCATCCAATCAATAGAATAGTATGTAATGAATGAAAAGGAAGGGCATTGACTTCGATCTTCCTACACTTTCTGTTCCTCAGCACTGGGTCTCTTTGGAATATAGGAACAGAAATCTAACGAGAGCTTTCCTTTTTCCCTGGGGTTAGGAGGAAACACTAAGTGCTAAAACCAGCCATGTTGCTTCTCTATTTTGCCTCTGGTACCTGCTGGAGGAAAAAAAAATCACACAGATTTGGTCATGCTCGTTTAACATGCCTCCTGCATGCCGTAGTGGTGCAACTGTGCTAATTATGTTGGCCAGGCTTGGGAAGATGGGGATGTGTCTTCTAGCTTCAGAAATAACATTTTTTTCCTCTCCAAACCTCACTGCCAACTCACCACGTTTTATCCTTCCCCTTCATCTCCTGTGTTGGTGTCTTCTAGCGTAGTTACTTGGATTATCAGCAAGAGAGTGGCAGCATCTCTATGACTTTAGATTGTATTGCTTTGAAAACTGCCACAAAGGCATTCATGCCAATTAGCTCTAATGTTGAAAAAACATTGTTTTAAGCCTATGGATTTACAGAGTAGAAGTCCAAGTGAAAGAAGGTGTTCATGGTCTCTCTCTCTCTCTTTCTCTCTCTCCCTCCCTCCCTCTCCCTCTCTTTCCTCTTCACGCCTCCAACTCAGTTTCTGATTTCTGCTGACCACCTAGACTCACCCCTGCAGTTTTCTTAGAAAGATTTTGGAAGTGGTTTGTGATTGCTTCTTTCTAAGGCTGAATGGCCCAAAGTCACTTTGTTGGCTTTGTGTTCTGCTCCCCCTTCTCTGCTCGTTAACAGACGACAGGCAAACAACTTAAAAGGAACTTTCTTTATCAGTTCTTGGCTCAGACTGGCTTCGAGCCCAAAAATAACATAAATACAGTCTCTAACAAGATAACAGAATACAAAACAAATCTCTCTTACGGCAATGCACTTCTCCAAGTGTATCCTTGAATCAGGGTTACAGAAAAACAAGCACTTTTCCAAGTGTATCTTACATAAACCACGACTGATGATCCATCAATGTTGAACAAACCAAGGAACATTGACTCCTGCAACTAGGGCATGGCACCATCCTTCCTTTTATCGCCAGAAAATATCCCTAACGAGCCCCAGCTGCATAATTAATCTTGAATCCTGAAAAAACTCACAGAAGACTTCTGCTGAGTCACAACACTTTGTATCTAAAGTGGGGCTAGAACTCACAGCCTCCTAGTTTCTAGGCGGGTGCCTTAATTCTAAACCAGACTGGCTCTTATATTCATGTTTACTATGTATCATGTTAAATTTTATTATCTAGAAGAAGCTAAATATTTCTCTTCCAATGTAGTAGCCCTTAGGTAGTCTGAACTGCAAAACCCACAATTTCTAGTCAGTGTTGCAGAGGTGGGTTCCTACCAGTTCGCACCTGTTCAGTAGAACCGGTTCGTCAAATCTACCGAACCGGTTAGAAGAGGTTCCACCAGTGGACCCGGAAATCAGGCCACACCTACAGAAGAGGTTCCAAAATTTTTTGAAACCCACCACTGACACACACACACACACACACACACACACACAAACACACACACACACAAACACACACAGACTCACACAGAGAGAGAAAGAGAAAGAGAAAGAAAGAACGGAATAAAGAAAAAAGAAAGAAAAAGTGAGAGAGAGATGAAAGAAAAAAAGGAAAAAGGGACAGAGAGACAAAAGGAAGGAAAGAGAGAGAGAGAAATAAAGAAAGAAAAAAAGAAAGAAAGAAAGAAAGAAAGAAAGAAAGAAAGAAAGAAAGAAAGAAAGAAAACACATGGCCAGCAAGCCTCTCCCTCCAGGTCACATGGCCAGCAAGCCACTCCCACAAAGGAGGCCACACCCACAGAATATGTTTGAAATTTTTTTGAAACCCACCACTGCAGTGTTGCTATTACTATTGACTGAAAGTGTTGACTGAAAAAAACCAAGCTTCTAGTATTCACTCTGAAATGCACAATTTTCTTCCATTAAACCTCTGAGTAAAACTGACAAATCAAGCTGATCAAGATCAGCAGAAAAGTACGGAATCAGCCGTACCATAAAGAGAATGTCTTCGTGCCTATAAAGAAATCTATTCCCATTATGAAGGGGGATATTTCATTTTGTATTCATTTTCTAGTTCAGGATTGAGCTGTCAAATTACTCATTTAAATGCCAACGGCAGAGATAGCTGCATTTTCCACGAATCACAATTTGTGATTCTAAGTAGAAGCTTCTTTGAACCAAAGGTGCTTCCCCATCTATAATTAAAAGGGAAGCGGGGTTTGTCAAAAAGACCTATTTTCCAAAGATATAAACATCTTACATTATTTTTTGGACATGCTCCTTCTTTCCGTTAGAAAAACTGTGTGGTTTATAAAGTTGTTGTTTTTGCAGTGATTTTATACACAATGGAAGGGTGATGAAAAGGTCAGCAATAACTCTGCTGTTGCATTTACACGGGAAAGGGAAAAAAAACATTATATTGATCAATAATAAAATGGGAAAAGCACAACTATTAGCTTTTAACTTGATCTTCTCTGACCTTTACCCTGTGTTGTTGGTTTGATTCTTAAATGTTATGTCTGTTGTTTCAAAGGTTTGTCCCATTTAGTCTTTTATTTAATTAACACATGATCTTCTTCACCAGCTCTAATGTTAAAACAAGAAATCAGCTTTTATTTCCTTGTTGAACTGTTGTCCATCTCTGCTCTGTTTCAAATCATAATAGTTATGAACAAATGTTTATGCTTCAGGGATTACCCAAAAAAAAATTCAGAATGCTGAATTTTCAATATATAATTAATTAACCCAATAGGTGATACACACCAGAGGTGGGTTCCTACCAGTTCGCACCTATTCGGTAGAACCGGTTTGTCAAATCTACCGAACTGGTTAGAAGAGGTCCCACCAGTGGACCCGGAAAGCAGGCCACACCTACAGAAGAGGTCCCAAAAAATTTTGAAACCCACCACTGGTCCTTGGATATGATTATTCTACACTATCGTGCTCATATTTATAAAACTCAGTGCCTCTGTGAAAGGTAAGGATGACTACTGCGTTTGTGGTGCAATCAGAACATTGGGTGTGTTGAAGTTGTTTTAACGCAAACCAAAGATGCCTTTTAAAAAACAACTTTGCATCATATTCTTATGCAGGCCAGTGCTGTGTGTGAAGTAATTTAAGGTGGTTCTGACAAGTGTCATCGGCATCTTCATATCCGGTCACATGGGCGGCAAGCCACTCCCATCCAGTCACATGAATGGCAAGCCACTCCCACAAGGGAGGCCATACCCACAGAGTAGGTTCAAACAATTTTTGAGACCCACCACTGATACACACACATACACATTTTCATCTGTTGTACCTTTCCAATTCTGAATATCTCTAAATAAGGTATTACTACTTTTCCTATCTGCTTATGTTGAATAGTCTTTGCTCACACAATAAACTCTGAATGATGTCTTCCTGAAATGATCCCAGATTGGACTAAATTCATTTAAACACTAACTAGGTACATTATGAATCTTTGTGAGACTCCCTTATAAGCAGGAGATAGACCACTCATGACCTCGATGAGAGCAAAGAAAAGGATAATTATTCCTCCTATACATCTAACAGGTAAATGGGGATAATAATGGATAAATTCAGAACAGCATAAATGGGGTTCATCTGCTGATATTCTCCTACACCATCAAACCCTTAGGGATTATTCTAGACAATAGACCAAATCATCTAAATAAGAGACAGCTAAAGAAAACAACACAATATAGTTGAAAAATCTTTAATCTGAACCTTAATTCTGGAATTTTTGCTTTGCCCACTAGAAGCAATATGAATACCAGCTGAGGTTTCTGCACCTTTATTCCCATAATAGTAAACCATAATTTAAGCTCATTGTATTTAAACATTAATGTTGACCCTATGATATTTATAGCATTGCTAATGTTTTCTTAGATCTCTGTCCTCTAAGATATTTCCAATGGAAATTGTTTTCCCCTTAGCATTTACTATGAACCTAAATTCATAAACTAGGACATAAAGCTGGATCATATACTCTGGACTATACTTTATGAAATCTTACAAAGACAATTTCAGTGGCTTGTTAAGTAAACTTCTGTAGAATCCTCATGTGCAAGAAAACATCTACTGAGGAGAAGCTACTAATTTAATATTCTCAATTCTGTCCCTAGGCTATTTCATAAAAAACTCTTTCAAGAATTGATGATGGGGAAGATGACGAGGAAAGAAGTTTGCTCCAAAACCTAATCTTATATCTCCCCCTCCCAAGCATATCAACATTTCATTTATATATTCCATCATGAACTGGAAGCTTAGGGCACTTCTGCATGAGATTTGGACACCAGTTCCAGATTAGCACTGTGTTTTACTCCATTGTTGCTACTAATATAATGAACTTAAACTATTTTCTTCCTGTAGTTTAAAAAGCAGTAGATTAGGAGCAAGGGCAAAACAGAGCCGAGGTGGCGCAGTGGTTAAATGCAGCACTGCAGGCTACTTCAGCTGACTGCAGTTCTGCAGTTCGGCTGTTCAAATCTCACTGGCTCAAGGTTGACTCAGCCTTCCATCCTTCTGAGGTGGGTAAAATGAGGACCCGGATTGTGGTTGGGGGCAATATGCTGACTCTGTAAACCGCTTAGAGAGGGCTGAAAGCCCTATGAAGCGGTATATGTCTAATTGCTTTGCTATGTTTATTTTTTTTAAACTGGAAATGCTAGAGACCCATTGAACTGGAGCATGCTATTTTCCTACTGGTGGAAATTCTGGTTCCACCACAAAACCGCGGTAGACAATTGTGCGCTCGACAAAAGCGCGTACGTGACGTCATCACAGTGCGACGAAAACATCGTGCTGTGAGCGGTAAATTTAAAATTAAAGCGAAAACCTTACCCTAACCCCCCCAAACCTAACCCTAAACCTAACCCTAAACCTAACCCTAAACCTAACCCTAAACCTAACCCTAAACCTAACCCTAAACCTAACCCTAAACCTAAACCTAAACCTAACCCTAAACCTAACCCTAACCCTAAACCTAACCCTTAACCTAACGCTAAACCTAACGGTAACCCTTAACCTAACGCTAAAACTAACCCTAACGCTTAATGTAACCCTAACCCTAACCCTAACCCTAACCCTAACCCTAACCCTAACCCTAACCCTAACCCTAACCCTAACCCTAACCCTAACCCTAACCCTAACCCTAACCCTAACCCTAACCCTAACCCTAACCCTTACCTTTATGTGAATCGGCTTGCTTTAATTTTATTTTAATTTTAATTTTATTTATTTTTTAATTTTTTTCGTCGCGCTGCTGATGACGTCAGGTATGCACTTTCGTCGAGCGCGGTTTTGTCGACTGCGGTTTTGACGGGTCACGGGAAATTCTAACCTCAGTCTCCTTGATTCCCTGTTTCCCTGTTGTTTTTGCGCCATAGATTCTTTGCATTGGGTTTCTTAAATAGAGAAGAGGGACAATTTTGCACTTCTCCCAAAGCAAATTCTTCTCCCCCCCCCACCCCACCCCTTGAAAACAAATTCAGCAAGGAAAAGGCAGGGACATCGTTGGATTCCAGTTTTTGCAGTCCCCATTGGAGAGCTGGAAGCTGATTATCCTATTTGGAGTTTTCGGTGGATGTAGTGGGGATAATTGCTGCCCTCGGTTGAGCTCGCCTTACAGAACTTGGGGAATTTATGAGCCATGACAATAGTGGCTGTGTGAAATTGCCCTAAGTCACAGAACTGGAAAAGACTTGGGAAATAGGTGGATTTAAAAAAAATTGATTTTAAAAAAAAATGCTTCCACAATCTCTCTAGGCGAGACAGTTGCAATTGGAATTATGGAAAAAATGACTGATAATTATTTTTGTCTTTGGGGAAAAAATGCTGTAATTTGGTGGTGCTACTTGAGAGAATTATTGTGCCTCCTTCTAAGCTATGAACAGTTTTATAAAGACATTTTCTCTTGAAAAGCAGCATTAAAAATCTTAATGATAGATGTTCGCTGAAATTTGAGTATTTATTAACTCTCGCTGGGAAGCCTTGTAGTTTGTAATTCACTACCCCATCTAGTTCTATCCACTTTCCATTTCTTTATTCATGCATTTTCTTTGTTTCTTTCATTGGGACATTAATAAAGGAAAAAAGAGGCAGACGAAAGGGAGATGCTGTGATTTTTCCTTCCCTGTTGCCGCAGGTCAAAAAGGAAAAAAAAAAGGCTTCTTGGTTGAACTAATGCATTTGAGTAATTAATTAGTATGCATTTCATTGATTAAATCATTCTTTAATTGAATATAAGTAGAAAGAGACATGGATTAAATGTTACCAATTACACGTCTCAGAAATATAGCTCCAATACTAAAGATCAGTTGAAACATTAATTGCATCACGGGTACCCAACACTTTGGAGGATAGTGGACATATCTGGAAGTTTTGAAAAGAAATGATGGATACCTTCACAAAATGTCTCATGTCAGATACCGCTTATCATGATATACAGTAGCTATTTACCAGAGGGCGAATTGTTTCCTGCCATCTCCTGTAACCTTTCACGATGTTCCTATGACTCCACTTTCACAGATGGATAGGTCATGTCCTCATGATTTTCCCTTCATCACACCCCCAATCCTTACCTGAGGCAGATTAAAATCATTCTTAGTTATCAATTAGGAGTTGTTCTTTGTTCCTCTTTCGTTTTCGGCAGCTTCCTTTCTGCTCCGATGGAAAGAGCTTATTTCCAAATGTTGTTGGACTGCATTAGCTACCACAGCAGGTAGTAATTTGAACATTATTGGTAAGCAGGTAACTGGCCAGTAATTTGCCTGGTGCTGCCACTTTTGGATCTTTCCTTATCAGGCAAATTCTGCCAGATGTTAACCAATCCTGAATTTTACCTCCTTGAAATATTTTGCTAAACTGCTTGGCAATGAGTGGGTGTAGACCAGTGGTGGGTTTCAAAAATTGTTCGAACCTACTCTGTGGGTGTGGCCTGCTTTGTGGGAGTGGCTTGCCGCCCATGTGACCAGATGGGAGTGGCTTGCCGCCCATGTGACCGGATATGAAGATGCCGACGACACTTGTCAGAACCACCTTAAATTACCTCACACACAGCACTGGCATGCATAAGAATAGGATGTAAACTTGTTTTTTAAAAGGCATCTTTGGTTTGCGTTAAAACAACTTCAATACACGCAATGTTCTGATTGCACCACAAACGCAGTAGTCATCCTTACCTTTCACAGAGGCACTGAGTTTTATAAATATGAGCATGATAGTGTAGAATAATCATATCCAAGGACCAGTGGTGGGTTTCAAAAAATTTTGGAACCTCTTCTGTAGGTGTGGCCTGCTTTCCGGGTCCACTGGTGGAACCTCTTCCAACCGGTTCGGTAAATTTGACGAACCGGTTCTACCGAATAGATGCAAACTGGTAGGAACCCACCTCTGGTGTAGACCAGTCAGATGTTTCAACCAAAAACCATGCAACTCATCTTCATATGGTGCTGACAATTCTTGATATTCCACGCTCTTTTCTCTACCATTTCAGTTGTTGTTTTTTTCATTTTGATTTCTTTTTTTCCTTCTCTACTCCTTTATTCAAGCTGCATTCTTATTATTGTTTGTAACCCAAATATGTATAAGAGAATTTCTAACTGGGTGCAAGTGGAAACACTCAAGTCTTCAAGCCAATTATTGAAAATGATTCATTCAACAGAATGAGCCAGATATTGATCTTGTGAAATCAGCTGAAAAGGTAGTTTGTAAGTTAAAACCAATAAGTGCCGTATGAAAAAAATGATCAGTGCTAGATTACTAAATTAGTACACAGTTGTGATATACATGGACATACTTCTCATTGAAATAAACACATATTATCATTAGCTGCATTATTTCTAATCTTCCTATGCGTCTGTTGAATAAATATTTCAGATTTTAGTTCATCATCGTTGTGCACGTAAAATTAATAGTACCAAATTTGTATCTTTTGATTTTCTTTATAGCATAAAATAAATTCCTATTTGTTTTATTGACTGAAATATTGCGTGCGTGTAACATTAAATAATCTATCTTATCTGGGCTGCTGATGTGATAACTGGTTGTTATCGAGGCATCCCAATTTTCCTTTGTTTGTTGAGACTCTCTGCGCAAAGGTTTTGTGATGCCTTGAATATCAAATCGTAAAATACCTTTACCAATCGTAAATGCATAAATGCACTCATGCATACCTTTTTGAGTTATGAGGTGGTTGCACAGTTGGCAGGCTAGCTTGATGCTTTCTTGACAGGTTAGGTTAAAGGATTAAGGCTGGTCTGTCTTCACTTTGCCCTGGTTCTGACACACTCTAAAAAAAGTTCCTGGCCGGCCTCGTGCTTAGCGTGACCTCTACATCTCCTCAGAGTGACAACACTTCCCTTTTTGCTCTCCAAAGGTCAGAGCAGATAACTTGGTGAGTCTCCCAGATACTTCCTTATCAGCTGCTGTTTCCCCCCCCCCACCCCTTCTAGCACTGAAATACATGCATAAAATGTTGGAAGGAGGGGAAAAAAATAAAATAAAGAAGGGGAAGATCTGGCAAAGTCAGAGATTTCTGAGCACCACTGATAGAACCCAGCGTTGGGCTATTAACCCCTTCCACAAAAAAAATGATAGCTGCTGGCTTCCAGATGAGTGAGCTGGGAAGGGTCTCTGACAAGGCTTCCTTTGCTTTTCGCTCTGCAGCTGAGAGGCTGAAAGGGGCCTTGGCTGGTGTTTTTTTTTTGCTTGCAGGGGAACAATCCAAGGGTTGGTGGCCCTCTTGACACCAATAGAATCAAAGGTGTGGTCCATGTTAAAAATGTCCTGCCAGTCAGAATTTTAGAAGTTGCTTTCATGCTTATAAGAAGGTGGCTGACCTGCCATGTATTTATGCCTTTTTATGTCCTTTGGCTTAGTGGGGGGGGGAAAAGGCTGGATGGTTCATGATAAGTAAGTCTAAGGCTCTATTATAGCATCCCAAAGAGTAATAAAAATGTACAGCCCCGTGCTTAAGTTAAGTTCTCCTTAAAGTTTGTCATTCTTCCAGGGAGAGTTTGGCAAAACTCATAGGAATGCTCTCCCCATCTGGTGAAGCGTGGCACGACAAAACCGCGCTCGACTAAGCCGCGCCCGATTAAACCGCGTTGCTGATGTCATCAACAGGACGACAACAGTCAGCGCGGAGAAAGAAGGGCGCTTTAAATAGCGCTTTGAAAGCAAGCCGATTCAACTTAAGGTAAGGGTTAGCTTTAGGGTTAGCTTTAGGTTTAGGTTTAGGGTTAGGTTAAGGGTTAGGGTTAGGTTTAGGGTTAGGTTAAGGGTTAGGTTTAGGGTTAGGATTAGGGTTAGGTTTAGGATTAGGTTTAGGGGGGTTAGGTTTAGGGGTTAATTTTAGGTTTAGTGTTTACAGCGTGCTTCTGTCTCCGCGCTGTTGTCGCGCTGTTGATGACGTCAGCTACGCGGTTTCGTCGAGCGCGGTTTAGTCGAACACAGTTTTGTGGTGGAACCCTGGTGAAGGACATTGTGGGCAAGGCATTATTGTGAGATCGCTTCACCATAAATGCCAACAAGGAGCAACCATGTTTCCCTGAAAATAAGACTTGGTCGTATTTTCTTTGGGGCTTGAAAATAAAAACCCTCTGACTTATTTTTGGGGAGGTCTTATTTTTTTTTAAGTACAGAGGAGGTGGGCTGATGGGAGTGGGAGCGCAGCTACCACTGGCTCTGCCCTCTCTGTCCCACTGTCTGCTTGCCCAAGCTCTTGGTTTACCCCGGCCTCCGCCCGCCCTGCCCGCTGGCCCAGCTGCTGCTGGGACACTTCTCAGCCACGGTGGGTGCCCTGCTGGCCATCAAGCAGCTGCCCATGGTGTTGCTGGCCTCCTGGATGCTCTTTGCATGCAAAGAATGTCAGATGTTTCTGAATTTAGTTTGGTCCTAATTGTGCTAGAATATTCCCAAATGAAGGCAAATATACATGTCCCAGGATAATGTTGCAGAACCCAATCTGGATAGGTCACTGGGAACAGAGATTTATTCTTCTGATCTTTCAGACTCAAGCCAGAGCCCATCCTGAGGGAATTTCTCTCTACTGGAATATGTGCTGTAGGAAGTTATCACCCAGCCCTCTCCCAGAAAAATGAAATATCCTAGGAAATATTGAAAAGGCAGAATATTTCTCTGGATGTGAAAAGAAAGAAACATGTTTTAAAAGACAGAATAGCTGCCTGCAGCTTCCTGCCCATCCCCACTTTGTCAATGGGCCACTAAGAAGGCCAAGCTAGTCCACTTTACATAATAAAGACTTCTCCACTTCAGCTCCAGGGGGGGGTGGGATTAAAGCATGATAATATTGGCCCCAACTGACCACATGGCATCTGAGAATGCAACCAAACCTGGATTCAAAACACATCCTAGAGAGTTGTCCCTGCATGGCCCCATGGGAGTCTGACAACCAATCAGAATATATTTCTTACACAGGAACAGGAAACAGAGAGGTGGGACTGAATAGGTTATAAAAAGCTTAGCAAGCCCCCCCCCCCGGCCCTTCTCTTCTTCTCCACCAACATTGAAGGATGTGATCACCTTTTCTGTTCAGGGCTCAAGCCATGTGGTCCTGTCCACTAATAAACCATCTTTCCAAGCAGCCTCCATGTCTCCAGTGTCTTTTTCCCCACTTGGAGCTGAACCCAGAAGGACATTTTTTTCATCAGTGCTTTGGACTATTCTAGAATCTTCCCCTTTGCTTAGTCTGAATGTCTTCTGTCCATCTGCAAATGGGCAGAATACTATACCTGCCTCAAATTTGATACCCTCAGTGATGAATCCTTTATGGCTTCTATCGCCCCTCTTCCCAATTAGTTGCCAGTCACCTGATACAAGCAATTGGTGATATAACAGATATCACAGATTTTATACATCCTTGGACCAAAAGGACTGGAAAAGAAAACAAGGCAACTTCATGGGGGTCAGGCAGTGGTGGGTTTCAAAAATTGTTCAAACCTACTCTGTGGGTGTGGCCTCCTTTGTGGGAGTGGCTTGCCGCCCATGTGACCGGATGGGAGTGGCTTGCCGCCCATGTGACTGGATATGAAGATGCCGACGACACTTGTCAGAACCACCTTAAATTACCTCCCACACAGCACTGGCCTGCATAAGAATATGATGTAAACTTGTTTTTTAAAAGGCATCTTTGGTTTGCGTTAAAACAACTTCAACACACGCAATGTTCTGGTTGCACCACAAACGCAGTAGTCATCCTTACCTTTCACAGAGGCACTGAGTTTTATAAATATGAGCATGATAGTGTAGAATAATCATATCCAAGGACCAGTGGTGGGTTTCAAAAAATTTTGGAACCTCTTCTGTAGGTGTGGCCTGCTTTCCGGGTCCACTGGTGGAACCTCTTCTAACCGGTTTGGTAGATTTGACGAACCGGTTCTACCGAATAGGTGCGAACTGGTAGGAACCCACCTCTGGGGTCAGGGCAGAAAAAGGTGTGACGAGGGCACAATTGTGTCATGATTAGGTGCAAGTGGAAAAAGCCTCAATTTTGAACATCTACATTTTTTTAACTTGCATAATATATGTAATATTTGCTTCTGCTTATCTCTTCAGTTTGGTTTGTGGCAAGAAAGAGACAAGGATTTACTTCCCTGAAAATAAATACAAGTGCCTTTGTAATGGCTTAGATGCAGAAGAGAGCTGGCAGGGCAGATAAGATGCAATTTCACTGTCTTTTATTTGTGCTAAAGGCAAAGGTTTTTAAGACCAAGAGTTTTTTTTAAAAAAAACACCGGTTGGACATGAGTCATTGTTCTAATTACAGAATAGGCATTATTAATAGAAGGGGATGTAGAATACTTTGAAAACCATGGAGTACTTTTACCCAGCCTGGTACATACCAAGATGTACTGGATTACAAAAACCATCTTTCTCATCCAGCACTCTCAGTCCTCTGGATATTGCAGATGTTGTAATTTAATGTATTTGAAAAGCACTAGTTGAGGAAGGCTGTCTTAAGGCATGGCAGTTACAAGTCAAAGCTGCCAGCCAATAGGAGCCTATGGTACTGCATGGTAACTAGCCAGAAAATTTGAGCATGGCATGGAATCAGATCCATTATTCTTCTAAAACTACCATCTTTAGATTACGGTAAATCTTTAGAATAGCGGGTTTTTTTAAACACTGGCAACAGAGGTGGGTTCCTACCAGTTTGCACCTATTCGGTAGAATCGGTTCATCAAATCTACCAAACCAGTTAGAAGAGGTTCCACCAGTGGACCCGGAAAGCAGGCCACACCTACAGAAGAGGTTCCAAAATTTTTGAAACCCACCACTGGCCCTTGCCACCCATGTGACCGGATGGGAGTGGCTTGCTGCCCATGTGACCGGATATGAAGATGCCGACGACACTTGTCAGAACCACCTTAAATTACCTCACACACAGCACTGGCATGCATAAGAATATGATGGAAACTTGTTTTTTAAAAGGCATCTTTGGTTTGCGTTAAAACAACTTGAACACACGCAATGTTCTGATTGCACCACAAACGCAGTAGTCATCCTTACCTTTCACAGAGGCACTGAGTTTTATAAATAGGAGCATGATAGTGTAGAATAATCATATCCAAGGACCAGTGGTGGGTTTCAATTCTACCGAATAGGTGCGGACTGGTAGGAACCCACCTCTGATATGTTATCTCTGTATTCACCATTGATGGTAGTTGATGATGATCTTATTCATTAGGTCATCTCTCCACATCTTCTGAACCTGCACTATTCCTTTTTCATTTTTCTATGTTCTGGCTGGTGTCAGCTTTGATTGATGGTAGCTAGTAGCTGCTTTTGCTCTTGTTGTTGTTATTGTTGTTGAATCAAAATGTGATTCTTCTGTTGCTTTGGCAATAATAGTTTATATTAATTGACCAAGAATAAGAGATTAAGTGCCAAAGTGTCTAAAATGAATGACTTTAGGGTGGGAATGACCAGCCTGTATGATGGATGCTCTTATAGCAGAAGACATAAAGTACCAATCTTAGGAAGTGAAGTGTCCATGACATTCCAAATTTTGACAGATTCCATTGGAGCAACAGTTTATTTATTTTTTAGCAGATTTTTTAAATTTTGTTTCCCTTCTACAACACCTTACAGTCATTACATCAACATTGTTATGTCATCATGCCTGTACATGTATATAATATTTCGCTTCTATATTTACACACCTTTATACACAGTTCTATATATATTTATATATAGTTTTTGGGCTTAACTAATTTTATTCTCGTTTTGCAGCCATTTGTACCAATTGTTCCAAATTTCATAATATTCCAACTCTTCTTCATCTTTTAATTTCAGTGTTAATTTGTCCATCTCTGCACAATCCAAAGTTTTTTTAATCACTAATTCATCCGAGGGGGGTATTATTTTGTTTCCAGCATTGAGCAACAGTTTAGAAGCCCTGTTGTAGCTTCCGAAGAACATATTGGATGAAAATAAAAGAAATGGTAGATGAGTTTCTTTGGGTTTAGGGAGTTTCGCCTTTCATTGAAGCAGTTATGTAAGATGAAACAAGCTGTTCAACAGCAGAATGAGGAGGAAGTAGATGAGGTCCAAAGTCAGGAAGTGCAGATCAGTCACAATTACAAGAAGGGATGCTGATAATGCCTAATGGTCACAGGGCACCATTTTGAATAGAATGCTACTTGTTAAAGCTTCTACATACATCTAAAACAAGCTTGCCCAGATTGGAAACTTCCAGATGTATTGGGTTACAATTGTCATCATTTCCCATCATCTATTATTTTAAAATACATTAAAATCACTGGAACTCATCAGTGTTTTAAGTTTTTCTATTCTTCTCAGGTAACAAACAGGGTTTCATCAATGCTTCTGTAGATTACATTAATGTATAGATAATAGGCCTCTTTCAACCAGACAAGTATCATTTGCAATATACAAAATGTACAAAGGGGATTTTGTGAAATGATGGTACTGGTGGACTTATTTTATTCCAACAGCTGATGGCTAGAAACTCCAGAATTAAAGTGTTTAAAAATGTTTTCGTTTCTCTTCTAGAAACCAATTTGAGAAGGAACACTGATTTTTCTTTATTTATTATTAGCTGTCTTGAACACCATTTCCTTTTGTTCAAAGATAATAAATAAAGTAAGATGTGCACTGTGGTGCTGATCACCATCAATAGACACGTAGAGATAAACCACTTTTGCACACTATTCACAGGAGACAATAAAAAGCTGAGAAGGAAATTAAAAAGATCAGAACACATCCTCTTCAGCAATCAACACTCAGATAAGCAGGGATTAACACCAGACAAACAATCAATCATAATACCCTAATTAAAGAACTATCAAGCAGAAAATTACACCCCCACCAATACTGTCAGGGCAAGCTCTGTATATAAACAGGGAGCAATCCTCACACTCACCAGCACTGATGATAGTACTTACCAGTAGTTGGGTAATGAAATGTCTGCAAGCAAATATCTAAGCTCAGAGAATACTCTCTGAACAAGGACCCCAGTTAAACCCTGAGCTACATATATTCTTTTCTATTGTTTTAATATATTGTAAAGTGGTATCCTAATCATTACGGTATGCATTTTTCAAATAATCATGTTTCAAAGTTGAGATTAGCACTGTGTGAATGCTGTCACTATTTGTTGATTATCAGAAACACCCATGGATCAATAAATTCACTATGCTCTTCGTTATCTACATTTAGAGTTAAGTATCCATTAAATTTGAGATTGAGATTTGTTTTATTTATATGCCGCCCTTTTCCCAGAGGGATTCAGGGCGGCGAACAACTCAAAGGGGAAAGGGAACACAAAAGTACAAGACAAGCATTTAAAATAGCCAACAGCCACACAAGTCAAGAGGGGAAGGGAGCTCATCAACCCCAGGCCTGCCGACACAGCCAGGTTTTAATGGCTTTTCGGAAGGCCTGGAGAGAGGTGAGGGTCTGAATCTCTGTGGGGAGTTCGTTCCAAAGGGCCGGAGCTGCCACAGAGAAGGCCCTCCCCTGGGTCGTAGCCAGATGGCATTGGCTGGTAGACGGAACCCGGAGGAGGCCAACCCTGTGTGATCTAATGGGTCTTTGGGAGGTACTTGGCAGCAGGCGGTCTCTCAAGTACCCAGGTGATAGTTCTTTAATTGGGGTATTGGATAGTGCCTAGAGAACCAGGGATTAAACTATCCCATTAAAGGACTAGGATTTTTTCCCCCTGCATATCAGAATAACAGAGTTGGAAGGAACTTTGGAGATCTTCTAGTCCAAACTTCTGTTCAGGCAGGAAACTATGCCATTTCAGACAAATGACTGTCTAATCTCTTCTTTAAAACCTCCACTGAGAAAGCACTCATAACTTCTGGAGGCAAGGCATCCCACTGGTTAATTGTTCTGACTGTCAGGAAATTTCTCCTAAATTCTAGGTTGCTTCTCTCATTAATTAGTTTCCACCCGTTGCTTTTTGTCCTGCCCTCGGGTGCTCTGGAGAATAGCTTGACCCCCCTCTTTTTGTGGCATTCCCTCAGATATTGGAACACTGTTATCATGTCACCCCAATCCTTCTTTTCATCAAACTAGACCAGTGGTGGGTTTCAAGAAATTTTCGAACCTACTCTGTGGGTGTGGCCTCCTTTGTGGGAGTGGCTTGCCGGCCATGTGACCTGGTGGGAGTGGCTTGCCAGCCATGTGTTTTCTTTCTCTCTCCCTCTCTCTCTCTCTCTCCTTCCTTCCTTTTGTCTCTCTGTCCCTTTTTCCTTTTTTTCTTTCATCTCTCTCTCACTTTTTCTTTCTTTCTTTTTTTCTTTCTTTATTTCTTCCTTTCTTTCTCTTTCTCTCTCTGTGTGAGTCTCTCTCTCTCTCTCTCTCTCTCTCTCTCTCTCTCTGTGTATGTGTGTGTGTCAGTGGTGGGTTTCAAAATTTTTGGGAACCTCTTCTGTAGGTATGGCCTGCTTTCTGGGTCCACTGGTGGAACCTCTTCTAACCGGTTCGGTAGATTTGATGAACCAGTTCTACCGAACTGGTGCGAACTGGTAGGAACCCTCCTCTGAACTAGACACTCACATAATTAGACATAGACATCATTAGACAATACTCTATATGTTTACATTTTAACACAGTTAAACATATTCTAGGTACAGTGATAATAGATAGTCACATTTCAGTTTCCCGTGTTTTTGAAATAATCTTACTTAGGGACAATTTCAGAAAACATGAACCATAGATCTCCTGGATCAGTACACCTCTAACATGTTGTTTTCAGTTTAGTAGTCTTTTCATTAAGTCTTCTATGGAGTTAAATATCTACAAAGAGCTAAATAATAGATCCAATTAATAGAAATATTTTGGAATTTACTTTCAAATCCAATTTCAAATTTCTGATTACATTCAGTTACTTGGATTGCCTCATAGACCTGGCACATGTTACAAGCTTGCCAAGAACAAGGAGGGGGAAAAAATCAAATAAAATCTTGGGTGGGAGGGGATGATGCAATATTATCAATAATTCTTATCAAATATTCACTCTCATTTGTTTTAACGCGATGCAAGTTTACCTAGCAATAGCAATTTTATTAACTTGCAATTGCTCATCTATATTTTTCTGCCTAACAATCTGTTTTGCTAATGTAGTCTCCAAAAATAATTCTGAAAGAAACTCATATTTTCTACATAGAATAGTGTAATAGCGGACTTATTAGATAAACACTTTGCACCAAACACTTATGGAAAATGTTATTTCACACAATTTATATTTATTCAAATCTGGCATCACATTTGATATACCTAGGGGTTTTACAATAGTAGTATGGTTTTATCTTTGAAGTCTGCATGGCTTGTATCAATGTTTCAAAGAGAAAACAAATAGAAAGGACACACTCCATGGTTTTGCTTCAGAGAAATTAATTGGCAAAACACCAATTGATTTCAGCTGGAGACCTTTTGACCCCTGAAGTGAAATCAATAATTATTTTGCAGTTTAAGGAAATTAAATAAAGTGGTATCATGGAGGAGAGGGTGGGGGGGAGAGGTGATTCCAACACCCAGGATTCTCACTTGGAGGTTAATCTATGTGCAACATATTTAAAAACTGTCCTGATGGGTTGCATTGTTCAGATCTACCCGTGTTAAATCAAACAGGAATTAGGATGGAGGAATTTTTGAGCTACCAAATGATGCAGCAGAATCAGTGCAACTTTCTCTGTGAATAAAAGATTGCTTGAGGCACCAGAACAACTGAAAGTCTGCTTTAAATAATATATACTATAAAGCAGGATTCACACAAGCAGATGTGGTTCTAACTCCATTTTTTTTAAAATCCTAAATAGGATAGTTTAAATATTGCCCGGGATTAACTCTGGCCCCTGAAGGGAATGCTCTGGACAAGCAATATTTTGTAATTATGATAAAATTGGATTTGTTTTTATTTAACTTACATTTATGTTGCATTAAATGTATGGTAAATTGCATTAACTGAACTGTTGGTTGTGCTTGAGGTATAACATTTCCTCCCTTCAAGCTGTATTAAAAATTATGATTTGGTGGACAATTACAATTACAAAGTTGTGGACAATGTCTGTCCTGGAATCTGAATAAAAGGAAGAAATGACTTTAGCCTAACCTTCGATTCCATCTGCTTGTTTTTCTGTATTACTCCTGTCTTGCTCTGTGCACAGTATATAAAAAAACCGAATCTCCTTGATTCTTTATAGCTCCTTTGAGTTTGAAACGATACAATATTGTACAGTGCAGATATCGTTTTACTGAAACCTTTGCTATCTGAGATAGCCCAAAACTAAGTTATTATTGTGCCTGTGCACACTTATGCACACAAACACACACAGTGGAATTGTATAGTTTAGCATTTACTTGGAGCCTGTAGTGTTGGACTACAACTTTCCTCTCTAGCAAAGCAGTTGGATTGGCTGTGAAACAGTGGTGGGTTTCAAAAATTGTTCGAACCTACTCTGTGGGTGTGGCCTCCTTTGTGGGAGTGGCTTGCCGCCCATGTGACTGGATGGGAGTGACTTGCTGCCAATGTGACCTGATATGAAGATGCCGACGACACTTGTCAGAACCACCTTAAATTACCTCACACACAGCACTGGCATGCATAAGAATATGATGTAAACTTGTTTTTTAAAAGGCATCTTTGGTTTGCGTTAAAACAACTTCAACACACGCAATGTTCTGATTGCACCACAAATGCAGTAGTCATCCTCACCTTTAACAGAGCCACTGAGTTTTATAAATATGAGCATGATAGTGTAGAATAATCATATCCAAGGACCAGTGGTGGGTTTCAAAAATTTTTTGGAACCTCTTCTGTAGGTGTGGCCTGCTTTCCGGGTCCACTGGTGGAACCTCTTCTAACCGGTTCGGTAGATTTGATGAACCGGTTCTACCGAATAGGTGCGAACTGGTAGGAACCCCCCTCTGCTGTGAAAGATGAGAAATGAAACCCAACATAGTGTTGTGTTGTTCTCATTGATACCAATGAGAACTAAGGTGCCTTTTATTGAAAGACCTCAGCTGTGAAGGGAGGGAATGATAGCAGAATCTGCTTTGCAACAAGTCAAGCTAAAGGAAGCACATGTGGTCCTGGACTTATGACCACAATTGGAGCCCAAAATTTCTGTAGCTTAGTGAAGCATTTGTTAAATGATTTCCCCACAACTTACAACCTTTCTTGCCACAGTTCACTTAACAACCACATTACTAATTTAACAGCTGCAAAATGGCAAAACTTAACAACTGTGGCAAGAAAGGTTGTAAGTTCACCAGCAAAGACTCTTTGCAAAGTTTTGCCATTTTGCAGCTGTTAAATTAGTAACGTGGTCGTTAAGTGAACCTGGTTTCCCTCTGGATTTTGCTGGTGAGAAGGTCACAAAAAGGGATCACATGACCCCCAGGACATTTAACAACCATCGTAAATATGAACTGGTTACCAGGCATTTGAATGTTGATCATGTGAGTACAGGGATGCTGCAATGTTGCGTGACCCGTCAAAAGCGTGGAGGACAAAATCGCGCTCGACGAAAGCGCGCATGTGACGTCATCACAGCACGACGAAAAAAATTAAAAATTTAAATAAAATTAAAATTAAAGCAAGCCAATTCACATAAAGGTAAGGGTTAGGGTTAGGGTTAGGGTTAGGGTTAGGTTTAGAGCGTTAGGGTTACGTTTAGCATTAGGTTAAGGGTTAGCGTTAGGTTTAGCATTACGTTACTGGTTAGGTTTAGGGTTAGGTTTAGGGTTAGGTTTGGGGGGGTTAGGGTAAGGTTTTAGCTTTATTTTTACATTTTTCGATCACAGCGCGATGTTTTCGTCGCGCTGTGATGACGTCAAATGTGCGCTTTCGTCGAGCGCGATTTTGTCCTCCGCGATTTTGTGGTGGAACCTTTTTTTCAGCACCGTTGTAACTTCAAACAGTCACTTACAACTAAACTGTTGAAAGTTGAGGTCTATCTGTAGTTCATCACAAGGTTTTGGAGCTTCTTATCCTAAAATAGTGTGATTATCACCAACTTTTTTTTAATGGCCATGACAGAATTGGGGGGTGGAGGGGCAGGGAAGGACCATTAATTGACCCCTTGATGGTGGTCCAGCCCCGTCTGATTGGATGTCTGTTGTGTTCCTTTTTAACTTGTTAATAATTCTTTTTAATTCTTTTTTCATTTCTGTGAGCCGCCCGGAGTCCTCCGAGATTGGGCGGCATAGAAATTCAATAAATGAATGAAAATGAATGAATCAATTCTTGGAAGGTGAACTGATCTCTCCACTATCTGTGAGCCTGAGTCCTCCTGGCAGATGGAGAGAAAAGAAACTGTTTTTCTCCTTGGGAACATTGGATGAAAATGAAACCAGCTTTTTCCTTGATGCAGCAAAATGATTCTTTCAAGCGGTTCCACCACAAATGCGCGTATGACAAATGCGCGTGTGACTCGGGGGTTGGGGGGGTGGAGGGAGGGAGGGGCATACAAAAAAAATTGTACTTCAATGTTTTAATGATTGACGAATGATGAAACATTTGTGTTTTTTAAAAGAAATAAAACCTTAGAGTCTCAAAAAAAAAAAGGGTGTGTGTGACTAAACCGCGGTGACAAAACCACGCCGTCAAAACCGCGGAGACGAATGAGCGCTGAAGCGCGCTGACAACAGCGCACCGACAGAAGCGCTCTGTAACATAACCCTAAACCTAACCCTAAACCTAACCCTAAACCTAACCCTAAACCTAACCCTAAACCTAACTCTAAACCTAACCCTAAACCTTACCTTAACTTAAATTGCACTTCTGTCGGCGCGCTTTTGACATCGTGGTTTTAGCGCCGCAGTTTTGTTGGCGCGCTTTTGACGTTCGCTGTTATGTCGTGCCACGCTTTCAAGCAACAAGTTAACAACCAAGCCAAATTTGATGTGTTCAGCCTTATGGAAGTTTTGTTCTAAAAACTGAACTTGAAAGCATCCAAGCCACAGAAACAGCCGTATCTCTGGTATCTGGCCTTTGCCCCACTGAACAGCCTCAGTCCTAGTCCACGCGTATCCCGTTGAAATGCTGTATTGTTGCGTTTCTTTAGCAAATCGCTTTATATTAGACCATAGACTTTCCTCGGAACTGATATTATTTTGAATTAAACATTCAGCTTCCCTGGGTAAGCTCTCTGATTTTCTAACGCTCTGCCTATTCCCTGGTGGCCTAGGCAGAGGAGAGGTTATTATACACGGTGCATTGGGAGGGTCAATTAATTAAGGGAGTCAGACTATAGGACTTTTGAGAAAGGAATGGAGGGGGGAAGATGTTATAGAGAGGGAAAATCTCAATAGCCTGTTTCCAGAAAACACCTTGATGCCCTCTATAAACTTCTCCCTCCCTCCCTCCCTCCCTCCCTCCCTCCCTCCCTCCCTCCCTCCCTCCCTCCCTTGAAAGAAGCAAATTTTTTTTTTTTAAATTATTTTTATTAGTAAAAGAAAAATACAACAACCAATAGCTGGTAAAAGACAATACAACATCCACTGTTTTGCTTTACATTTGACTACGTTTCAAGACATTCCCGTGATATCAAAATCATTATAGACATCAAAGGTTAGGTATCTTCTTCCCTCCCTCCCTCTTTCCTTCTCTTGTTTCTTCTTTCCCACTTCCCTTCCTTCCTTCCCTCCTTCTCTCCTTCCTTCCTTCCCTCCCTCCTTTCTTTTCCTTTCCTCTTTTCCTTCCCCTTCCCTTTCCTCTCTCCATCCCCCCTCCTTCTCTCATACCTTCCCTCCCTCCTTTCTTCCTTCCTTCTCTCCTTTCTCTTCTCTTACGTTCCCTCCTTTCTTCCCTCCTTCCCTCCTTCCTATCTACTCTCCTTCTCTCCTTCCTTCCCTCCCTTTTTCCCTCCTTGCTTCCCTACCTTCTTCCCTCCCTCCTTCCTATCTTCTCTTTCTTCTCTTTCTTCTCTCCTTCCTTGAAAGAAGCAAATCTAACTACTTAATTGATCCCCAAGAACCTTTCCTTTAGCCCAGGCGAAGTCTTATGTTTGCTAGCTTCTGAATCACCCTGCTGAACAGATGCATGGAAGAGCAAGTTACTGGCTGGCCATTGTGCCTGCTGGCTTAGGAGAAGAAGGAAAAAAGCAAGTGACATAAATTGTATGCATAATCCCAGGGGACGATCATTTGAAATCTTAATTGGCTGCCTTTTAAATATCATTTAAGGTCTTGCTCTCCCGTCTTGCCTCTTCTCCCACCTTCCTGTGAAGTGTTATGTCAAAGTCTCCTGCCTGGCCGGCTTCTTCAGAGGGGTTTATTTTATCTTTTTTTTTTAAAAAGGAAAGAAAATAAAGAAATAGGCCCATCAGTGAGGTTGGCGAGGTCGATAAAGCTTTTAGATTTGAAGATGTTTTCAGAGAGCCCATTTCCTGCGGCTAAGAGTTGTTAATGGAGCTTAAGGAATTATCTTATGACTCCGGCCGGGAGAGCCCCCCCCACCCCGCCTCTCCCCCACCTCTCTTTATAGATTCCCCCCCCCCACCCGTCCCTTGCTCCTGTTCCCTTGTCGAGATTGAAGCTGCTGCCGCAGCCGCCGCCGCCGCCGCGCTGTCAACATCTCTTAATGAAAAGTAACGCGCCGCTGATTACAGTTTTACGCGGGTCCTATGTAAAAAAAGGCGCTGTTAATTTCCCGTCTCCTCCGCGGTGGCTTGGAATTTGCCACGGCCAAATGACTTATAGAGGCGCCCCCTTACATGCTCGATAATTTCTTTCACACACGCTCACACACACACATCCAGAAAGAGCGCACTCACATACAGAGGGAGAGGGAGAGGGAGAGGGAGGGGGGGAGGGGGGAGGGAGGGGGAGGAGGGAGGGAGGGAGGGAGGGAGAGAGAGAGAGAGACTTTTAACACGCCGCCCTCAATTTCCACCGCCACTGTCGCCTCCAGGTAGATGGGAGAACTTTCTTTTTTTTTTTTTTGAAAAAAAACCCAACTACGGCTGCACCTGTGAGATGTGGAAGTATCGACCCAGCAGTTCCTGGGGATTAATTTCCCCTTCGACCGTTCAGCTTAATTCTTGGGAACCGGTAGATCTCGGCCCTCTTGATCTGAGCACCCGGGCGCCCCCCAATCCGGCCAGATGAAGTTCTTGCCGCGCTACTTGGAGAAAAGCCTGTTTCGGGGCGGGGGTGGGGATTTCCCCCCCCCCCCCAAGGGAACTGAGGCCTAGGAGAACGACTTGTTTCGCCACTCCGACCTGTCGCTGCTGGGGAGTCAGTTCCCAAGTTCGCAGCTTTCTTCCCCACTGCTGTTGATATTGTTTTCTTATTTCCAGAAAGCTTCCCGCTTCTTGCTGCTCTGCGGTGCGATTCTCAGCCTAGATCTGAGCTTTTTATTATTATTTTTATTATTTTTATTATTTTTATTATTTTTATTATTTTTATTATTTTTATTATTTTTATTATTTTTATTATTTTTATTATTTTTATTATTTTTATTATTTTTATTATTTTTATTATTATTTTTATTATTTTTATTATTTTTATTATTTTTATTATTTTTATTATTTTTATTATTTTTATTATTTATTTTTATTTTTATTATTTTATTATATTTATTACATTTATTTATTTTTATTATTTTTATTATTCTTATTCTTCTTCTTCTTCTTATTATTATTATTATTATTATTATACAATTGTATCACAGCGGCCAGTTTCGCCAGATTATTATTATTATTATTATTATTATTATTATTATTATTATTATTATTATTATTATTATTATTATTATTATTGTACAATTGTATCACAGCGGCCAGTTGTTTCGCCGGATTTGGCATTGGTTACTAGTCGGGCCCCACCCAGGGGCCTAGGACGTCGTAACGTATTTTCGTAATATGCGTGCAGATCCAAGCAGTGCGGCTTTTTGCATTTGACTGATGGTGATTTTGTCAATTTTTAACTGTTTTAAATGTAATTCCAGTGCTTTTGGAATAGCACCCAGTGTGCCAATTACCACTGGAGTTACCACTGCTGGTTTGTGCCATAGTCGTTGAATTTCGATTTTTAAGTCCTGGTATCTTGTGATCTTTTCATGTTCCTTCTCGGCGACCCTGCTATCACCTGGTATTGCGATGTCTATGATTGTGACCTTATTTTTCTCAACCAGTGTGATGTCTGGTGTATTATGCGCCAGTATTTTGTCGGTTTGTATTATTATTATTATTATTATTATTATTATTATTATTATTATTATTATTATTATTATTATTATTATTATTAAAAAAGAATTATAGGAACTGCAGCATTTCCGATAGCGGCTACGACCCTCCCAAATTTAAGCGCGACTTAAACTCCGCTTGCCCAAAAGAGGCTCCTTCTTATAACCGGCGTAGTTCGGTACTTTTTAAGTTGCGTTGGCTTCCAGGCAAGAGTCTTAATTCGCGCTTTCTCTTGTCGCCTGAAGAGAGAGGGATGTTAAGAGAGTTTTTCTCTCTGTCTCTCTCGTGCGTTTGGCTTTCCACTTCAACCCAACTCAAAGCCGGCGAAGGAATGTTGGGTTTTCTCTCCCTGGACCTCAATTTCCCGCGGGAAAACCCCGAAGGGGAAGGGAGAAGCTTGGGAGAGAGAGACGCATCAACGGCCTGGCGTTTTCCGAGGAATTCTTTGGCTACCGGGGTGGGGGCTGGCTTGTGTCTTTTGGACGTTTGCAAACTCCTTTCCTTGGCTCGGTGGTGTCAAACCAAATATTTGATTGGCTTAGGAAAATGTGGAGATTTAATAGGGAGGAAGCGCGAAGCGCGAAAGACAAATCTTTGAACAACAAAAGCAAGCCATTCTCCCAGGGTGTATTTATTTACAGAGCCACGAGGCTCCGCGGAAAGATGACGGAGCGAGAGCTTTCCTTGAAGACACGACTCTCCCCCTCCACCTCCCTATGTATTGGGAGGTTTATTTCCAGTTGCCCTCGCCGGAGAGTGGACTTTCCCCCAGTCCAGTCACTCCTCCCTCCCTCCCTCTCCCTCCCCCGGGCCCCCCGCCCTTCTTCGAGCTGCCAAGAGGATTTGCTTTGTCTCTCCCGCCAGCGCCTTTCTCGGCAAGCCACCCGCTTGTCCAGGCGGCATTAACATTCTTCCTGGTCCAGCCTCTGGCTGCTGCTCACCCGTCTCCCCGGAGACGCCACTTTCCGGCTCTCACTGTCAAGTACCCCTTGACTCTTTATTTTTGCCCTTTTTATCTATTACAACTAATTCGAGTTCTTTTGCCCTTTTCAGCTCTCAGACGTGGCTTTCTGCAAGGTCTAACCCTCCTTTCGTTCCCTCCACCCTATTCCTTCCCCCTCCCTCCTTCCCTCCCCCCCAACTCCCCCCCCCCCTTTCGCTCCCTGCCACCGAGATCTCTGGATGCAGAGCCTTTTAGAAATTGAAGAGGGTGGGTTTCTCCCCCTCCCTCTTCTCCTGTCAAAATGAAATTTTCACTTCAAATTATCTTGGCTGATGCAACGGGTCCCCCCCCCCCCCGCTCTTCTCTTCTTTCTCCACCCCCCCCTCCTCCTTCTTTTCCCCAGGCCGGGAGCCTCCCGTCTCCGCCTTTTGACAGCCCCCATCAGCAGAGAGGTTCCGATAATATCATCCAAGAGAGCGAAAGTCAATATAATGACAGGGGGGAGGAGGAGAAGGGAGGGGGGGGGAAGTTCAGAGTCCAATTAGAGCCGCTGGTGAGGAGAGCGGAGGGAAAGGCTGCGCGGCGGCTGTTTCCTTCGGCACCCGGCTCCGGAGCGCCTCGCAGCTCCTGTGTGACGCCGGTCGCTGAAACCGAGCCCCTGGAAGGTCTAAAGTTGCTGTTTTACAAAAGAGAGTCGCTGGAGTTCGGGATCCATTCTTGGCTCCCTTTCCTTCGAAGCGCAGGCGATCGCTCCTTTTAGTCCTGCTTTTCAGTGCTCCGCGTTGCGGTTCACACAACACAACGTTCTTGAGAAAATATGAGCCAGGCCAAGGGTGGGAGGCTGGAAGGTTGAAGTGGTGGAGCCCTGAAGAAGCGTGGCCGCAAAACTTTATGCACAAGCACACAAACTCAGTTCAGAATAAATCCGATGGGCATTGTTAGTGGCTGGCGTTTTTTTAAATTACTCGGCCTATTTGACTTAACGACAAATGCAGCCATTACACACACAAGCATCCCTCGGAGCTCTTATAACAGCGTGTTTGTGTATTAGCAATTTAATCCTGCGCGTATGTGGTTCGGATGACAGCAAGACCCAACAGATACTGCCTTTTGGAGGCGAGCTGGGGGTGGGGGGAGCGGGGGAGGCAGAGGGTCTTTTCCAGGCAGAGACCTGGTCCCACTTAAGACCACTCTCCCGGAAATCCACTCGCTTTAAAGGAACCATCCCCGAGATTTAACGCCCCACTCTCCCGCGAATTTAACAGGACAACTTTAAGGTCCATCTTCCTTTCAAAATTACTTCTGTGAAATTTACAAATTTTAAATGATTTTGGCGGTGGGAATGACGTGGGGCGCCTTTGAAAACGTCTCAATCTGAGGGCGGACTTCAGGCAATCCCTGCTCTCCCTAGAAACCCGCAGACTACTCCCCGTAGTCCATCCTCAGGCGGCCGTGAGAAAGGGGATCTTGACGGCTCTGTTCTTCTGCAGGCTTAAGTGGCAAATTGCCCGACGTTTCTCGAGAAAGTCCCGCGCCGTGGGGGGAACGCTCCTTCTTCCTCTTGGCTGCGCTTCTATTTAATGTCAAAACGGTAAAGCATCCATCCTGAAGTGCTGAAATATTCATAGAGGATCCAACGATTCGCTCTCCATACCAGGGGAGAAGCTTCAAGTTAAAACGGTGCTTTAAAACATCAAATCTTCCATGTGAATCAATTGCTTTGCTCACATTAACGGAGCGGGGATGAATGGTGGTGGTGGGGGGGGATGGGGTGGAAGGAAGAGAGGTGCCGGCAGCGTCTGGAATACAGTATCAGGACTTCCTTGGCAATCTTACATTCCCAGCAATTCCATTTCCCCAAATCCCCCTGCTAGCCTTTTCCCCCCCTTTTGGGGAGAATCCCACCGTATCTCCTTCCTAAACCGAATAAATGAGCAGCTTAGAATTCAGCTGAATTCTAAACGTCTATATAATCAATTCTGTGTGTGGAACCGAATTAAAAATGTCTTTATGCAACTAGATTCTGTGGAAATTTTCTCAGAAACAAGTTTTTCTTCCAGCTTCCTTTTTAACCAAACTTGCCTAAGATCTCGGGATAGAGAAGGAAAGCATGCCTCAGTTGGTCACGATATTGTCCTCCTAATTGGCTTGAGAAGCCGAACCGTTATTGGGGTCCTTGAAAAATATGATTCTCCTAATGGGTAACCCCTTCCTTCCTCCAAATTCCAGATCCTGTCCAAATCTTTCCTTGCCCGTTTATAACTCCCGTTGTAGAGAAATAGAAAAAGGTGTAGCCCATTTTGTCAGTAGGTGCAATTATAAATATTTCAACAGAAGAGCTTAAAGTATAAACGTTCTTAATTTTTTAAAATAGCCTAAAACCAGCACTCGGCCTTCGCTTTCTACGTTAAACTGCATAACCAGTCTACTCCCAAAGCAATGGGTTGTATTAGCTCCCCCTTTTTTAAACTTTTGTATTATGTGTTTCTTTTAATGTTGTACGCCGCCCTGAGTCCTTGGGAGAAGGGCGACCTATAAATCTAATAAACCTAAACCTTTCACGCATCGCCTTTTGAGTTTTTAAAGGGGATTTTAGAGGAAAGATGCAAATAATTTTGCTTGGGAGACAGGTGAGAAATGATTCATTTTTTCTTTAAGCGGTCACCACCATCCGCTGCTTTGCTATCGCTGCTTCATCGTCAACTAGAATAAGCCGAATCCTCGGTAGATCTTAAAAGTCATTTGATAAGAAAATTCGCGCTGCAACAGATTCTCTGTTGATTTAAAAGTTGTGCTAAATTCCCTTTGGCTTGTCCTTTGAGCTTTATCGCTGGAGGCCATGTAAAGTGGCTCTACGAAGGATGGGACTCCAGTCTTAATGAAAATACTCATATTTATACGCATCTGACTTTCAAAAAACCCGATACCTGTTTAACTTGAAAGTGAGATTCATTTCCATAGAGCGAAATACACATTCGTCTGAAGCAGGCGAAAAGATCCGGCGAACTCACTTCTATCCCCCTTTCCAAAACCCCACCGGGGGTGTGTGGGTGTGTGTGTGGGGGTTGTTTCACAAGCAAGGCAAAGAGATCACGAATCATAACTCTGAGAGACAGACAATTTATTTGGGGTAAACATACCTTTTCGACATAGCCTATTTGTCGAGTTCAAAAATTATGTGCTCGTGTGCGTGAGCGCAACGGGGTTGAAACTCGGTGAAAGAAGTGAGACTGTTTTGTGGTTGTGGATGAGATGTTAACAATGAAAAGAGGAGGAGGGGAGGGAGGGGAAAGACCCAGAAAGTCTTTTTTGGTAACTAAGATCGGCATGCCACAAAATTAAAAGGAAAGGAAAGAACGAGACAAACGCCCCCCCTCCTCCCGCCTTTCCTCCTCCAAGAAGCTGAATTCGAATCTCGCGCCTTGTTGAACTTCCACCGGCGCGAGTGGAAGATCTGGGGACGAAGACTTCGATTGCTAAAAAGTGATCAAAAACTCCCCCACAAGGCAGAGAATGGAGCCTCTTTCTTCTCTCCTTGAAATCTCCAGCCGCCACTTGGAAAATGCCCGTTCTGCTCCGCTCCTTGTAAAAAAAACCTTTCCTGCCCAAATCTCAAAACTCTCCCCCAAGTCTTTCGAGTTCCCCGCCAAGTCAACCAGGCCCACCCCCCGCCTGAGCTGGGTCCGCCAGGTCCGAGTCTTTCCTCGCCTTGCCTACCCACCCACCCACCCACCCCGCCAACCTTGACATCCAGGGAGGCGGACGGGACGGGACGGGACGGGGGCTCGGTCGTTAAGAGCAGAACATTTTGCTGCCCGCTTTGGGAAAAGCCAAGAAGTCTTTGCCGGAGTCCTGAGGCCCAGCCAGGCCGGCCAGCTGCCCCTTGGCCCCCAGCGAGCGCCCCAAGGCCCCCGTCTCCAAGAGGGAGCCTTTGGTGGTAGCCCAAGACACTGTGGTGCTGTTCAAGGCCTGGTTGAGAGTACTGTGTCTGAAGAGAGGGTCGTGGAACACGCCGTCCACCCAGTTCCTGAGGTTGGCCACGGGAGAATCCTTCGGGGGTCTCTCCAGGACGCTGGCCGCCTGCGCCGCCCCGACGCCGCTCGCCGCCCCCTGCTGGCGCTTCAGCATGCACGAGGGGTACTCCGCCTGGTTGAGCGAGGTGGCCGTGTGCGCTAGGGACCAGATCCTCGGCTTCCCGCCGCCTTCGAGGGGCGGCGGCTGGGGCTGGTAACACGGCTTGGCCTCGCAGCTCCTCTGCCTGGCGTCCAGCAGCTCCGTCGCCTCGCAGCCTTCCGGCCCCGAGCCGGGCTCCTTGAGGCAGCTCTTGGCCCTGTCGAGGGGGCTTTCCAGCGAGGCCGCGCCCGTCACCAGGATGGGTTCCTTCCTTGGCTCGTTGGCGCACGCGTTGCTTTCCGCGTGGCCGAAGGGTTGAGTCTTCAGCTCGCCCTCCGAGCTTTCCGACTCCAGTGGGTCGTAGTCGTCGAGGTCGCTTAGGCCCAGCTCTTTGTCTTCCTTCCCGGAGGGCTCTGGGAAGAATAGAAGAGGGGAAACGCTGCTTAACTCATTCACGTGTTATCTAGTATTTGCTGAACGCAGTGCCTCTTGTTTAAGAGAGCCTGGCACAAATCATTCCCAAGAACCCCTGGTCTCAACGCTTTGGGGTTTTCCTCCGAGTCTAACTGGCGAATGGTCAGTCACTATTTTGAACTGGTTACTAGGGAACGTAAGCTAGTAGTCACTTGCTAAAGTCGCAAAGCTTTAGGCAACGTTTAAAATGGAGGCATGCATTTGAGGTATTCACTCTAGTTGGAAGTAACAAATACTTCAAAACTATTTATATCTACCACGCTTTTCCTCTTGCGTGTGTAATTTTACATCTCCAAGTCAGCTCCCAGGCTTGGAGGAGTAACAGTTGAAACAATTATTTGATACCTATCTCTCCCCCTGCCAGATTAAGCTTGGCACACAACTTTCATTCCCAGATAAGTACATTCCCATCGTTGCACAGCTGAGAATACCAGTTTCCCAAAGGATGCTATACAGAACTGGCTATAAATCACGCCTTCTAAAGAATTATTGGATTCAAGAACTATTTGCTGCTCTTAAAAAAAGTGCATTTGCTTATGAGGTAGTGGATGGATTTACACCTTGATTGCAAAAGATTTAGTTTAGATTTGTTTAGTGTTAATCATGGTTAATTTGTTTTGGTGGTGTTGGTATAGTGCCTCAGCACATCAGGTTAGTTTGTGGGGCTGTGGGAAACATGGATTAACTCGGAAATTAGGTTTAAAGCATGTGTGAATACAGCCACTGAGTTGTTAAGGGTGTTGGTTTGTGCAATGCAACTGCGAGGCTATTGCCTGTTAAGAGGGAAATTTATCCTTCTATTATCAAATATAATCTAGAGTGTCCCTTCACAGATATTTTTTCTAGGATACCCTGTCCAAGTGTTCCCCAATAGTTATGTGCACAATCCCAGGAACAGATATTGCGTATATACTGCATATTCCAATTTGCTATGGTGAGCAGAAGATGTCAGGAAGCATTCCCCAAACTGATGCCTCCAAATGTACAGGACTATGGTTGCCACCATGCCAGGTCAACATGCCATTCTAATCCAGTGGATCCCTGGGTCAGCAAAGCTAATATAGGAAGAAAAAAGTATAAGCTTGCAGTATTCTAAAGAATGGTTAGGAGATACCCTCGACTTTCTCATTCTTTAGGTTCTCCCCTTGACCTTCTCCCTCCTCGTCCTCCTCCTCCTCCTCCTCATAGGGTCTTTTCTCATCAGCACATTTGTTCCTTGGGGGCCATGTCATTTTGTTCTCCTTCTTGAGCCTCCTCCGGGCGTTGGCAAACCAGGTGGAAACCTGTGTCAGGGTCATTTTGGTGATGATGGCCAGCATGATCTTCTCGCCTTTCGTTGGGTAAGGGTTCTTGCGGTGTTCCTGCAGCCAGGCCTTCAGGGTGCTGGTTGTTTCCCGAGTGGCGTTTTTCCTCCGCGTCCCTCCATCCATGGTGCTATATCTGTGGTTGCAAAGTGTGAGAAAGAGAGGACGGGTGCTTAATAGAGCTACCTTTTATTCTGACTGGGGAGAATGTTCCCACTGCTGCTCATGGAATCTAGATTTTTCTAGCTCACGAATCGTTCACTCAGAGGATAAGACCTGTAAGTACTCAAGATTTATCCAATAAACTATTGCACTCTGTAGAGGCATGTGCCTGAACTCTGGAGTTTGCTGGGGGATGAAGGGCAGGGCGATTTGAAAGTATCACTGTATTCAGTACAGATTCCTCAGGGAAGGATGGATCAGACTACAGCAGACTAAAGAGCCAAGGTGGCGCAGTGGTTAAATGCAGCACTGCAGGGATCAGCAGTTCAGCGGTTCAAATCTCACCGGCTCAGGGTTGACTCAGCCTTCCATCCTTCCGAGGTGGGTAAAATGAGGACCCGGATTGTTGTTGGGGGCAATATGCTGACTCTGTAAACCGCTTAGAGAGGGCTGAAAGCCCTATGAAGCGGTATATAAAAATCTACTATTGCTATTGCTAGATGGTTTGCCAAAGAAATTTGGCCTTTGGGAGGAATTAGTATACAGTTAATGTAAAAGGAATGCGTCAGAAAAAATATCCCTTTTGGGGTGCTCCTTCTCTCTAGTAAAGACCTCTGAGTAACCTCTGCATGCAATGGTAATAAAAATATTTCCTTTTATTAGTGGCAAAATACTCTCATTCTCATGTACACACACAGACACACATACACACACAGGCATTGGAACTATGCCTGAATATTTAATATACATCATCTAAGGAAAGGTCACCTGTACCCACTGGGCTTAAAAGGTTGAAACAGTGGAAGCGGGGATTCTTGGCACTTGTTCTTTTAGAAAACAAGCAATAACGAGATCAAAGATAAAAAAAAAGGTTTGTTTAACATGATGTTAAAAGCGGGGTGGCGGTGTCAACTTTATCTGGATTCATGGGAAATATTTGGAAATCTGCCTCTGAAAGAAAGAGGGAAGTATACATAGGGATGAATTAAGGATTGATTCTTAGAGCAAGTTCACACATTCAGGTGCCAGTTGTGAAGCGTGAAATGCTCGGGTGTAAAAATGCGATTTATGCATGGGAAGCAGTCGAGGGAAGGAAAGGATCATAAATCACGAAGAGAAAACTATAATTAAATCAATGCTGATTGACCAAAATGAGGGACATACCTAGATTTAAAGCTAATACCACCTTACAATCTCTTTAAAATATTTGTTTGTTCATAGACTTTAAAGACTGCAAAATTCTGAAGGGGGGAACAACTAGACAGGGATTCAATCACTGGGGGGATGGGGGTGGTGGAACCAAGGCTTTCTTCCATAATCAAAGCCTACTTCTATTGTCATTGGATGACTACCATGTTCACAGGTTCCCTGTCTAATCTGTGGAAAGCTCAGGTGCTCTAAAACTTTCAGGCGTGAACTTCAAAATATTATTTTGTGCTGGACTCAGAGATACCCCGCAGAAGCTGTTATTTCATAGCGCCTGTGCAGATCCTTAAATCTTCCATGGATATAGACTCAACATGGTCAACTCATTACCCAAGGTAGATCTGGCTCTTGATCAGTGAGAGATTGATCTTTGTGTGATCAGTGAGGTATTCACCTCAAAAAAAAAAATATAAATAGGAATTTAGAGCCGAGGTGGTGCAGTGGTTAAATGCAGCACTGCAGGCTACTTCAGCTGACTGCAGTTCTGCAGTTCGGCTGTTCAAATCTCACCGGCTCAGGGTTGACTCAGCCTTCCATCCTTCCGAGGTGGGTAAAATGAGGACCCGGATTGTTGTTGGGGGCGATATGCTGACTCTGTAAACCGCTTAGAGAGGGCTGAAAGCCCTATGAAGCGGTATATAAGTCTAACTGCTATTGCTAATTTAAAAACAAGAGTTGTAAGGCCAGAGGGATAAAGAGATTAGGAGAAAGTTGTGGGTTTGTGACTACAGACAATAAAAATGTCTATATGGAAATGAAGACTGGGAAGATACACAAGTAACTCTCTGGAATTCTGCAAGTAGTTTCCATTAAGGATTTGCTTTCTCTGGCTTCCTTCTTGGACTGCGTGTAGCAAAAACCAATGCATGCATGTTCAGAAGTAAACCTCAATTCCCTGGGAAGTGTGTGAACAATGATCGTGGTAAATAAATGCAGTGGGACTTTTTGAAGATGATATTCCTGTAGCCATTGGAAGTGGATGTGTGGGTGAACTGAATGGAATCCTCCAGGTCTTTTCATCTGTCATACACAGGACTGAGATTTTTTTTTTTTAATTAAGTAAATAGGGTCACTTTAAAGTCATATGCACATACGTTCACATAGGCAACAAACATTACTTGGCTACATCAGTGCATATATAACTTTTTTGTATATCCTATGCTGAGCAATGGGATACTGCCCCTTTTGATTGACAGCATTTCAAACCCTTATCAAACCTTTTAAGGCAGGTCCATTATGACCCCTACATCTGTAGATGCAATTATGATAATGGATTTTCTAAATGTCCATAGTGGAGGGGGGGGGGATGTGATCAAATGATGAGCCGAGGTGGCGCAGTGGTTAGAGTGCAGTACTGCAGCCATTTCAGCTGACTGTTAGCAGCAGTTCAGCGGTTCAAATCTCACCGGCTCAAGGTTGACTCAGCCTTCCATCCTTCCGAGGTGGGTGAAATGAGGACCCAGACTGTGGGGGCAATATGCTGACTCTGTAAACCGCTTAGAGAGAGCTGAAAGCCCTATGAAGCGGTATATAAGTCTAACTGCTACTACTACTACTGCTACTAATACAGTTTTCAGCCATTACTCTCCATCACCGCTAGGGCAAACATTCCCATAGCTGAAAGCCTGGGCTTTTCACAGGGTGGGAAATCCATTCGTAACACTTAATGGGGGGGGGGGGGCTACACCTATCAGGGGATGAGTAATCCCATCTGCACAAATGACCTCTCAGCTGTAGGCTAGAATACAAGAAGACCTGAGAAAGCAGAAGTCAGCGAAATGTTTCCTCATCTCAGAATAATAGCCTGTATTTTAGCTTAATATATTTTGCATGCACCAGTAGCAGCAGCAGTTAGCAGTTAGACTTATATACCGCTTCATAGGGCTTTCAGCCCTCTCTAAGCGGTTTACAGAGTCAGCATATCGCCCCCCACAGTCTGGGTCCTCATTTCACCCACCTCGGAAGGATGGAAGGCTGAGTCAACCTTGAGCCGGTGAGATTAGAACCGCTGAACTGCAGATAACAGTCAGCTGAAGTGGCCTGCAGTACTGCACCCTAACCACTTCGCCACCTCGGGCTCCTGCTACTCCGGATATTACTCATCCAGGTCAACATTCAAGCATTCAGAGATTTAGCATAACTGCTCCACGTTTATAAACGGTGATATCCACTCCCACAAAGACATACAGTTAAGAGTTGTCTTTAAACCCAATGGGGGAGCAAACAGCCAGCGTCCTCCATCAACACCCCCCCCCCCGCCCCCTTGTCTTGCCTGGCAATTAATAGCTGTTTGTTTCTTACCTGTCATATTGATACTGACTGAGTGTGTGATCGTAGGGATAGTAAGCAGCCGCCTGGGTAATGCCCGCATGCGCAGATCCACTCCCATCCTTCGAATCAAAGCTATTCTAGAACAGGAAAACCAAGGATGGCCCCATTAGCTCACCCCTTTCCCTGCCAGGAATGGGAAAGCAAAGCAAAGCAAAGCAAAGCAGGGAGGAATATCTTCTTCCTCACAAGGAAGACATAGATGAGAACAAGACAGCAAAAAATAAGAGTATTTTTCCCCCCCCTAGCTAGAAAATTCCATACTGATTACCAGCCCAAACTCATGCCTGTTTATTAAAAAAAAAAACAGGTATGTAATGGGTATTTTTCCAAATCAAACCCACACCCTTGTACTTAAGAATTAATTGTATGCATTATATCATTCAGGGGTTCAAAACAGATTGCTATCAATGCAGTAAATCATTAAGCATAGGCAAATGATCTTGAAATTGAAAACATCATAGTAGACCATTTTAGAAATAGATCTAGAAGGTTGGATCGTTCTAAGTGTATTTGTTTGGGTATGAAGAAGGATCTCTCTCTCTCTCTCTCTCTCTCTCTCTCTCTCTCTCTCTCTCTCTCTCTCTCTCTCTCTCTCTCTCTCTCTCTCTCTCCCCCTCCCTCCCCCTCCCTCCCTCCCTCTCCCTCTCCCTCTCTCCCTCCCCCCTCTCTCTCTCTCACACACACACCCTGCTTGCCCTTCACTGAGCACAGTACTATTCACACTGACTTGCAATTTCCTTCCACGAATTAAGAGATTAACACAATTTCCAGTTTTCCCAGGAAATTCTAGCTCTCTATCAAGCCACGAATCCCCAGATTTACTCTTCTTTGGAACCTGAAATTCTAAATCGCAGTTCTGAACCAGGTTGAAGCTGAAGGTTAAGCAAATGAAACTTCCAACAGCAGTGGAGGTATCAGGCTCCAACTTTGTTCTAAAATTAAAATTAATTTTCAGCAGACTAGATTCTTTTGCCAGCTCAGTGGAAGGAGTTCAGCATGTGATATAGAAGATTGTGATGAATATGCATCAGGACTGCAGGATAGAAATTGCTGTATAAATGTGTGCAGTGCAATGCAGTGTAGTGTGGGGTGTAAGGAGGATCGTATGTTTTCACATGCATTCATCTGTGGTTACCAGCCACTGATTATATTAGAATGTCTGTAGCTGATGAAGTGTGTCTGTGGGGGGGGGGGGGAAATATAGTTAGGATAGATTAGCAAAGGTAAGGGAATAAGAAATGATACTAAATTATATTTGGGTTGGCGGAAGTACCATCCCAAGGAAACATAAACTGAGATTTAAAATAGACACACCAATAATAGTAGAAAAAGAAAGGAGGAGAGAATGAAAGGAAGATGGGGGAAAGAAGAAAGAGGTGGGATGGAAAGGAGAGAAAGAGGAGGAGAGAGGGTAGAAAGGGGAAGAGGAAAAGTAGGAGTAGGAGAAAGGCACGGGAAGAAGGAAGGGGAAGGAGAGGAGGAAGGAGGAAAGTAGAGAAGGGAGGGAGGGAGAAAGGAAAGGGAAAGGAAAGGAAGATGGAAGGGAGAGAAAAGGAAGGAGAGAGGGTAGGAAGGGAAAGATGAAGAGTAGGAGCAAAGGAGAGGTAAGGGAAGAAGGAAGGAGAAAGAAAGGAGAAAGGAAGAAAGTAGAGAAGGGAGAGAGGGTGAAAAGAAAGAGGTAAGGAGAGGAGCATGGAAAGGAGAGAAAGAGGAGGAGAGAGGGTAGGAAGGGGATGAGGAAGAGCAGGAGTAGAAGAAAGGTACAGGAAGAAGGAAGGGAAGGGAGAGCAGGAAGGAAGAAAGTAGAGAAGGGAGGAAGGGAGAAAAGAAAGGGAAAATAAGACGGTGTTATAACAGGAGGAAGGGATGGTAAACAAAGCAACCCAAACTGTATATTATAGCCTATTAAATGAAATAATAAATGTATAAGAATGATAAATGTTAAAACACTGGTAACCAAATGACATGCTATATGTGATGATGGGTTTTTCTTTCTGTTTTGTTTTTTGTTTTTGTTTTTTTCATTGTTGTAGGTATGTATTGTCTATGTAACAAAATAAATAAATAAATAAATAAATAAATAAATAAATAAATAAATAAATAAATAAATAAATAAACAAATAAATAAATAAAAAAGAATGTCTGTAGCTGACTGTGGGTTTCCATCCATACCTGCATGTAATTGGATTGGGGAAGATTGCCCAACCCCATTAACCTTCCCCCATCAGGTGTCCTCCAAGTGTGATGGACATCAGTTTTCTCCAAGTGTTCCCCAGGTCGAGGAAAAATATCTGAACCACTGGCTGTAGAGGGGGTAAACTGTTCTGTTACCCCAAATTTCTATCTTTTTTTAATGCTAACTCAGTTCACTTTTGAGCTGGAGGTTTACTTTCTAAGATCGAGCTTCCATCCCAGCCCTAGAGGCTGATCTTGAGATCTAGGTAAGCTAGACTGATGTCCAATCTAGGTTTCCTGAAATGGTTTACTAAGTCTCTTAAGAATAGCAGGTAGGAGTTGTTACTTGCCTTGAGAAAATTCAGGGCATAGCAGCGCCAGAGACTTACCAAGGAATAGAAAGCAGATGCCTCTGTCCCATAAGTGACATAATTGCCATAGCCTTGAGTGTTTGTGTAGGGATTCCCGTAGACTCCCAGAGCAGCTGCTGAATTGAGTTCATGCCTCGCTGTGGCCAGAAGCCTGCTCTCATATACTGGACAGTAGACAGGGGTCTGAGTGGAGGGGGCTGCTCCTGAGTCTGCCAAGGACCTACCACTGGTCTCACAGCAAGTGGATAAGGAGTTGGTGGTCATCAGGAACTAGAAGGAAGAAAGAACGGGATAGTGAAAAGGAGAGAGACCTGGTTAGTCAATGAGGCTGGTTATGCCGAATCACAGAACTTAGTTCTGGAGCAAACATTGCCACTGATTTCAAGATTTCAAGATAAAATTATTTTGCAGTTTCTCAAAGTTAATACACCTGGAATAAACTTGTTCTTCTCCCTTTTCTGCCCTCAGGATAGGCATGTATACATGTCCAATCCTGGGGTTTTAGAGTTAACATCATCTCATCTAGGGTAAAAGAATGTTCTTCCACTCAAATGAAAGAAATAGGAAAGTGGTCATCTACAGCAGTGTTTCTCAACCTTGGCTACTTGAAGATGTCCGGACTTCAACTCCCAGAATTCCCCAGCCAGTGAATGCTGGCTGGGGAATTCTGGGAGTTGAAGTCTGGACATCTTCAAGTTGCCAAGGTTGAGAAACACTGATCTACAGAATCCAATCCCAGCAATAGTTTGAACTCTCAAAGATCACTGTGCATAGCTGCTCAGATACAGCAATATGTCCTACTCAGCTCAGTGGGTTAATTATCAGATGATTGTTCTTAGGGGCAAAATCTAATCTGGCTATGAAGAAAAGTGTGCATGGAGTATATAGCTGCTCTCTACAACCCTTAGAAGAAACCAGTGAAAGAATTGATCTGGCTGGAATAAGTATTTTATATATCAGTTTATATATCAAGGAGAAAACTGTTTATACGGATACTGGCCGAATATTACTCTTCAAGGTTTCAAGGTTTATTAGCATTTGTATGCCGCCCACTCCCTAGAGACTCTGGGCTGACTCTTGGGCCTTCTTCATATCATGTTCACCTTAAATAAAAGCTCCTGAGTTCTTCTGGGAAATACGCTTCCAGGCCCTTGGTGAAAATCATTTAATAATTGTTATAACAGCCATTCCAGGATTCAAGGACCATTGAAGCCACCTGCTTGCCTGGAGCAATAGATTGCTTAATCTAAAGATGCAGAAAGCCTTTCCACCGGAGACTGATTTTGGTGGATCTGAAGCAGAATTGCCTGCCCAGTGGGTTTTTTGTGGGTCTGCTTAATCCACCCAACCCTTTCTTTCCCAGGTGCTCAATCATATGGATTGACCGAGCCTTCCTTTCTGCCCATCTGCAAGGAGAAATGAATGGAATTCAGCTGGAAGCCCAACTGGTCTGTTTTCCTGTTGGCGCTGAATACTGTGAGAATCAAACTTCTTACACATTTACTTAGGATTCGACTTCACTGAGGACTAAGCAGGACTTAACACTGAGTAGATAAATGGGATTGGGCTGTTACAGTGCAGTTTCCCTCCCAAAAAGTTTACCTCTTGTCTCTTAACGTTCACAGTCCTCTCCACCCACCACCCATAGATTGTTTCCAACTGAACTTTATTTTGGATTGATGGGCGATCTTACTCAGAAGTAAGACTCACTGACTTCAAAGGCATTCCATTCATAAAATATAATTATCAAGGTGGAAATGATTTTTGTTTTCAGCTTCCACATTTTTATCCTGCAGTCCTGGATTTAAGTGGTTGTTTTTTTTTAAATTTCAGTGAAACTTACTTTCATATATTATATTGCTTTGTAGAAAGGAAAAAAAAATCAACTTTTCCATGTTTACCTTTAGTGGGGAATTTTGGAGGGGGGGAGGGGAATTCCTGCGCAATATTTGGCTATGCTCTCTGTAAGGCTGGTCTTACCTGGGGTGCAGATGAATAAGGGTATCCAAACTGCGGGTAGGACATGGCAACTGGAGGGCTCTCGAGGTTCTGGAAGCAGCAGCGGAAGTGTTGGGTCTGGGAGAGTGGGAGGCAGGCTTACTGTAACTTCTGGTCCAGATGTGTGAATAACTCGGGCTTCCAGGGGCCTTAAGAGTACCAAGTACAAAAGAAATGCGCTGAATTTTTCTACTGACGTTGCAATTTTTTTTAAATTAAAAAAAAAGTGGCATGGATGTATTTCCCCCCCTCCCCTCCCGCCGGCACACAAATGCAAATCACAGTTGTAAAGAAGAACTGCCTAAGAAGCCGGGCAAATGGCGCCCTGATATAAACACCATGCCTGCCTTACTTACCCGCACTACATATTTTGCCCACCCACAGGCTCCGGAAGGCGGGGAGCGGCGGTGGTGGCGAAAATGACCCGTCTCTCCATCCGCAGGTCCAGTCCCAGTAACACCTGACGCCAGGAAAGACCGCGCAGGACCTTCCCCCGGTTCGTCTGTTTCGTTTGTGTTTTGGTTCCCCCCTTTGGGGTAACTGCGATTTACTCCAAGGCAGCGCAGAACAGCTCAAAAGTTCGCTTTCTTGGAGGGGCGACCGTCTCGCCCGTGGGTCACTGCAACGAGGCCCAAATTCGACGGGGCCGAAGTCTGTGGGCGTCCCGAGGGAGCCGCACTAGGGCGAAGCTCCCCCCTCCCCAAAAAAAGACTTCGGAGCAAGAGGAATTTACGTTACGCTCGGACTCCCCAGCCCTCCCCCCCCTCCCCGCGTGCGTGGGATCACTGAAGGGTGGTAAGCACTTTTAATTAGAAATTAATTAATGAGCAGCTGCCTGCCGCTTCTCCCTCCCCGCCCTGTAGTCATCAGTCCCGCTTACAAACGAGGCCGACGAGGGACGCGAGCCAGCAACGTCTTTAAATCAACAGTTGAAAGCAGCCCCGACGCTGACAGCCGAGCGCACCGAGAGGAGACCCCCACTGCTCTCCCAGCGCGCCCTCGCCTCCGATCCTATGAGCCCATTAGCCACAGCTCTCGCCGCCCCTGTTCAGAGCAGCCTTTCCTCTCTTCTCGCTGTTTTAGGAGAGAGGGAATTGTTTAAAAAGGCACTTTTGGGGTGGGGGTGGGCGGGTGGAGGGGGTTATCTAAAATAGGACTCTCCAAGCTTTTCAACTTTAAGACTTGGGGACTTCAACTCCCAGAAAGCTTTGTTTTGCTGGCCCCCCAAAGCTTTGCTTTGCTGGCTGAGGAATTCTGAGAGTTGAAGCCCACAAGTCTTAAAGTTGACAAGGTTGGGGACCCCTGATCTAAAAGACGTCAGGTGGTAAGGAATTCTGTGTTCTGTTTATGGAAGGACGGAACTACTACCTTTGCTCAAGTCTGATATACTGATCCGCAGCTTTTAGCCAATTCTTCGAAGTACTGGTGGCATTTTTGCCCAGTAGTCAAAAGCATTTGGTGTACAAACATTGACCCCCGCAAGGTAGGACAGTGTTATCATCCAGACCCCGTAAGCAAAAGGCGATGCTTGTGGGTAGATGCCAGATGGAGAAAGAGACTTGGGAGTTGATACAGTGATTTCTTTAGTGCCACTCGCTCTGACCAGTATCTTTGCACTGGTCCAGTGTAAGTAAGTGCTGGTCCATGTGTAAGTGAGGCTCTGATGAAATACTTACTGCCACTAGTAAGTGTTCAGTTCTTATTGCAAGACACGCATATCCAAGAGCTGCAAGTGGGTCTTTTAGAACTGGTTTTCTAGGCTATTGTGCCTGCTCCTTATATTGATAAGTCCTTCTTTGATTTATTTATCACAAGCATAAATTATCAGCTGGGTTGATGGAAATCACTTTATTACTCTTGTTTTGGGATTCTTCATATCTTTCTATAATCTTTCACATCCTTGACATGATGCTTGGAATGATGCTTGGAATGATGTTGAGAAGCAATCAAAAAAATAAGGATGTTTTCCTCTGTCTCTCTGATAGAGTGAAGGCTCACCATCTATTCTGTTTTGCAAAGTCCAGTTCTGCGCCACCTAAATCTAGGTGACATTCACCACAGCTCTAGAATTCCACCTGACCATTCCAAAAAACCAGAATATATTAATAAACAAAAAGTAGCATTATTCTCCCTTCCAAACAAAGCCCTGTGATTTAAGCTTTCAGAATTTTATATTAGTAAGCATGGAAAACTCTTCAAACACAGAACCATAGGGTGGTGGTGGCGGGTTGGTGAGCCCCCCAAATTAACAATTTGGCAATGCTTATATTAGAACCAACCAGATGCTTAATCCATGATAGTGATGGGAAACTGAACCCAATTTTTCAAACTTATACTGCACAGAGGCACCTGCAATGCTTCTGTCTGATCTGGCTAAGACTTGTAACATACCCAAAGTGGAACTGGGGAGTGAGAAGCAGGAAAAGGTGGAAGCATTAGATCAGATGTTACAGCCACACAAAGAATGCTAAAAGAGAAAAATCACCCTACTATAAACTCAAAACATGCCTAATGTATGTAATCTGTGTCCAAGTTTAATTGGTTTGAATGCTAAATATTTAGCAAAATCCAACACTGGCAATTGTTCTCAAGCCTCTTGCTAGGCCTTTTTAATCTGAATATTAAAAACATTTAAGTGTTTAATTGTTTGTACAGTATTTTCACATTTAATGAGAATAATTGTCCAAGCCCTCTGGATTTCCCTGTAAGGTTAAATCATTAACACCATTGCTACAGAAAAGCTTCACTGATGTCAACAGCCAAATGCCTAATTAATTTTAATAGAGTTGGAATTTTTTTCTATTGCTGAATACTTCAATAGGAGAACCCAGGAGGCAGGAGTTCAAAAGACCATCCCTAGATTTTTTAAAGCATTTGGTGATTCTTAGACTGGAGTCCTACACAATGAACATTTGGGGATTTTGTTTGTATTACTGAGCATGGATGCTTAGGAACTGATGCTTGCCTGGATTTACATCCCAGATTTTTTAAAAAAAGTTTGAGAGTCATTTTGGGTCAACCCATGAAGTTTTGGAAGAGTGTTCAAGATAAAAGTGTGTGTGTGTGTGTGTGGCGGGGGGGGGGGGAGGGAATGGCATCTCAGCAACTGGAGGTGAGTAGAGAGAGAGATATATGCAAGACATTACTTGCCTTTCCCTACCCCAACATTTATTCCCATCCTGTTTATTATTAATCCTAAAGTAATCCTTTATTTAAATGACCATTTATTTCCAAGTGAGCAGATATACAAAGATGCCCTTAAATCATCACCACTTCCTTACACTTGGATGAATGTAACTTAAGGGCTGAATATAAAATGGTCCGTTCAGGAAGCCTATTAAGGAACCTTAGCAGGGTTAAATGCCATTTTTTTATTGAGCCTAAAGTCATTTAACAGTGGCACAGGGATTCTAAATCCAAGATAATTTGTCTGAACCTTTTAGGCGAGGCCCAGTTTAAGACACTTTGGTGTCAAACACACACCTTCCTCATCCCAAACCTAGGGGATTGCTGCAAAAAAAGGAGATGCATTTATCCCACAAACACATTCCCTTCTTTTTGACAGAAATGAAAAATAACTAAATACTATGTGGCTGTCCTTTTTCTTGAAACTCAAGGTCAACCGCTCCATTCTGCAAATTGGTAGAGCAAGTTCTAGTTTCAGAGGTGAGAGTGAGAAATTCTTGCAAGGATAAAAGGAATCTTGGAAGCACACACTCCTTCTCCTTTACCCCCCCTCCCCACTCTTCTCCCTCTTGCTTAGGCCTCCACGGTAAGATCCAGGCACCCCACCTCTCCTCCAGGTTATGGTGTGTGTGCTTTGGGAGAGGAAGGGCAGGAGAAAGAAATCATCCTTTCAAAATTTATTTCTTGGGCTTGGAGATCTTGCAGTGGGCAACTAATCAGCTCCTGGGGAGTTTTGCAAGCCTCCTGGTGTATTTGTAGTGGGGAGGGCAGCTGGGGTGGAGGGAGGGGAGGGCAGAAGTGCAGACTTGCTCAGAGAGCTTGCCTGGGTTCAGACATGTGAATAGCCCCAGGGTCACACTCTAATTAATGACGATGTTCCCTTCTTCTCCCCAGCTGGAAGACTTGGTGCCTCCCAGGGACGAATCTGCCCGCTCTGACAGCTCGATTGAGGGTGATGGATGACTATCTGGAGACCGCAGTACACCTCATATAATCCTATCTGCTGCGTAATTGCTGTAATTTACCGAGGCAAAAGCTTGGCTCTAGGAAGGTCGAGTTTTCGCAATAACGGCCCCTTCAAAAACAAGACGGGCCCGATCCCAAGCGCGCCTCTGGAAAAGAGATCCTTGCAGGATCCCCGTGCCAGCAGTGACCTTTACCTGGAGGAGAGCCGGCACTCTTAATTTCGTCCATTAGCCAGTACATTTTTTTTTCAAATCTCCGTAATTGAGGAAGTCGCTGAAAAGGCTGACTTCCAAAGTAGCCACCATGTTCTCCGCGTTATTCCAAAGTCCAACTTCATTCGAGGGGAAGGGGAGGCAAAGAACGACTGAAGGTGAGTTTCAAACGGAGGGGAAACGAAGCTGTGTCGGATCCATTTCTTCTATGTACCCCCTCCCCGTTTCTTCCCCGGCTGCTTTTACGAGAGAATAAATACACCCAATGAGTAGCTGAACAGATTTCCCCAGAATGCGTAAAGGAGGTGAGGGGGGGGGAATTTAGGACCTTAAAGAATAAGGTTTCGGTCCCTGGACGGTCTTACTTTCCCTTCCACAAATGAGCCGGCCTCGATGCACTTCATTTTCATATCTTACGCGGTAGCAAAAGTGGAGGCCTTTCCAAAACACTACAGTCCGAAAAAGGAAGGAAGGAGCCTGCGTCCTTTGCAAGGCGCAGGGGGGCAACTTTCCAGATTGTGCCGGACAAGAAACTCGAGGGAAGAGAGGGAGGGCGCGGGAGGGGCGGGAACCCGAAGCACGACCAGATCCGCAGAGAGCTAGGGTTAAGTGGGTTGGCACTGGCGTTGGCACACAGAGAAGCATTCCTCTGGGAGAGGAGACAAGCCGCGTTTCCTCCAGGGAAACTTTTCACTTTTTTTTAAGGCACTGGCGATTCCTGAATCATTTCAAGCGGTTTTCCGGGGCTCTTGGCCCGCAACAGCTCAACCCCGGTCGGTTTCATGAGATCATCCTATCTAGCCAGCCAGCGAGAAGTATATATTATTTGATTTGGGGGGTAAGGGTTGCCAGAGGCTTGCTTCTCAGTAAGTAAGGGAATCTAGATGCCAATGGAAGGGGTTCTTTTGGATTCCCTTTCGCCGGGTGCTCAAAGGTCCCCACTTCCCCAAAACCAACTCTGTGCGCCCCAAACGGACGGTAACTTTCCTTAAAGCGAAGCGCAACCGTCCCGGTTCTTTTCTATGAGCTCGACTGAAGGAAACTGGAGTTCGAGGGACCAATTTGGCTACCCTGGGAAACAGCAGGGGAGGCCTCGCGAGGCTCCTGAAGCGATCCTTCCAACTTTGGCGACCGGAGAAGCTAGGGTGGCCCCTAGCGAACGCAGCGCCTGCGTTCCCACCTAAGACTGGGCTTGGTTTAAGAAGCCTTCCGCGCTCGGGGTGAGGGTTGGGGGGTTTCCTCCTCGTCGCAACTGGGCTTCGTGGATTCAAAGCAGCCTCAACTTCAACCGCTGCTTTGAATCCACGAAGCCCAGTTGCGACGAGGAGGAAACCCCCCAACCCTCACCCCGATCGCGGAAGGCTTCTTAAACCAAGCCCAGTCTTAGGTGGGAACGCAGGCGCTGCGTTCGCTAGGGGCCACCCTAGCTTCTCCGGTCGCCAAAGTAGCCCAACCTTTGACGCTGCAATTAGGGGAAGGAGGGAGGAAGGGCGGACAAGAGACCTGGGAGGTGCCATGAGACCTTAAACGAGGATTTTCAACCCCCGATTTAGGTACTCGACGCGTCTCACCGCCTTCCTCTCCTGGATATCTCTGTTTGCTTAAAGGAAGGCCGCCCTCCCTCCCTCCCCAGTCCCGAAAGAGTTCTTTCTTTTAGGCGCTGCTCCAGAGTCCCGGAGGGGAATCTTGGCCGCCGATTTCCGAAGGAGGTCGTTCACTCCGAAGTGGCGGCCGAATGTGACTTTCTTCTACCCCCGTGGCTTAAGCGCTGGCTGCCAAATTGGCTCTGAGGCTGATTTAAAAATCGATCCCGCTTCTGCCTACAGCGCAGCGACCTTCTTCTGAACCAGATTGACTTGGGTGTCAAGTCGCTGGAGCCCGATTTTTGAAGTTTTAGAGGGCAGGGACACATTTCGGTGTCTACTGCTGGGAAATTACCCGCGTCTTATCCAGAGGAAGTTAAAAGAACGCTAAGAATTCAGGAACGAGTCCTACTGTGGGGTTAAGAATACCAGTCCTTGTAAAGCGTCTCTCTCCCCCCCACACACAATTTGTCACCTTCTCCAGTCTAGTCTTTCAGATGTGAGGACTTCTAGTCTCATCATTATACTCAACACTGCCGCTGGGGACGATGGGCACTGTAGTCTGATGCTTTTGAAGCGCTCCCTTACTTTCTCCAGCCAGCTTCCATTAAAAAAATAAATAAAAAAATCACCTCCACAGCTATTAGGCTTTTTACCCTGAGTCGTAGCCCATCTCGCCTTCACTCCAACCTTTAGAGGAGGCAGGAATAGCGACAAGCGATGGCACCCCGTTAAGACAAAGCTCCGGGAAAAAAAATATATCTTACCTGGGGAAAGTGTGGCGGCACGTTTTCGCGGGTAGCGTTCGCTTAAATACCAAATCTCAACTAATGCAAGGCACAAGAGTTCTAGAGAGACCAATGAAGCCCCCCCCCCCACCAGCACAAGAGGTCGCCTATCTGCAGTGCGACAACAATATAAAAATAAATAAATTCCAAAAGGAATAAGTGATATTAAAGAAAGGCGAAAATTCTCCAAATATCCAACCAACTCTACCTTAGGAAGAGGCAGGGGAAAGTGGGTACGCCTGCAGGATCTCGCTGCGCGCGCATGTTTCTATTTACTCCCTTTCCCCATAAAACCAGATGTCCCTAAGTGTCTTTTTTTTTTGCCCCACTCCCGAATAGTTGAAACCTGGAGGCAGTACGGGAACAGGCCCAGCGGTTTAGACAGTTGCTCTGCAAGATGTCAGAGGGTGGGGGTGGGGGGGTGGGGGGGGAGTCGATCTGGCTGGCAGACGCAGAATAGTAAGAGAAACGCCTGTTTTATAAGGCCAGGTGCACCGGAGTATTCCAGCCGCCGTTCGCCCTAACTGAAATTTACCACCTCGAGTTCTCAATGTAAAAGGCTTCAATCCGGATCGCGCTCCGCAATTAGTCCACCGCGGGCATTAAAATTACGAAATAGGGTATTCTTGTCCATTTCTCATCTCGGGGGCCTCCAGATGACGCGGCCGGAGGGGGCGGTGGGTGGGTAGGGGGGCAAAGGAGAGCGGCGATCTTGAATTTACGTACGGTAGATAACTCCAAACGAAGCCAGCTGAGTAAGAGGACTAAGATAAAATCTTGGAGAAGTTGCCTTCCTTCCCCCACTGTTTTTATTTCAGGCCGGAGGGAACTTCTGAAGTATTGTCCGGCTAAATGTAACCCCCCCCCCCGCGCGCAAACCCGAAGAGGCATCTTTCGCTTAGGATGCTGAAGTAGCCGGTGGTGTCTCGGACGCGAACCGTCCCAATTGCACCGATTGCTTTTAAAGATCTGCCCGGCCACCAGGACTCTTGGACCTCTCTCCCCTCCCTCCCTCCCTCCCTCCCTCCCTTCCCCCCCCCGCCGCCCCGGCTTCAGCTCCACGCGGAAGTTTTGAGGCGTCCGCCTTTTGCATGTTTTACATAAGGGCGGCGTAATGGGCTGTAATGTCACAGAGGAGTTGCAAGCAAAACAAGATTCCTGTTAGCTCAAAACCAGGTGCGGTTCCGTTACCGTTGTGGCTAACAACCTGGACTCCGGTTACCTTTCTTTCGCGGCTTTACATTGCGGCAAAACCGTCCGCTCGACTGCGCTCCTCTTCGGCGGGGGGCAAACCCCTGAATAACGTCAGCCCACTCCAGCCCGGTGATCTCCTTTACGACGAAAAGCCAGCTGGGATCTCCTTCTCCGTCCCGCTCTCTAGGCAGACTTAGCCCAGAGCTGCCAAATCAGACTGGAAGGGTCTTCCCGAGCATGTGCAGAGCGCCGCACCGTCCCCGCCGAGCAAAACAGGACCCCTTCCCTCCAGTGGGTTAGATTTAGAATCCGTGGGTTAGATTTCAACCGGGCGTAACTCTGCCTTTAGAAAAAAACGCAACACAAGAATGTGCTGGCAACCCTTACGTTCCCCGCAACGGGGAGTAAACCTGTATTAAACCCACTCGGTGGCAAGGAAAGGATGGCACTTGGAAAAGTCTCCCCCCCTCCCCGCCCGGCGCACGAGCCTTACACCAACACTTCCCCCAATCCCACAGGCTGAAGACAAACCAGGACTTCTCTCAAACCGACAAACTTTCATAACAAAGATCAGCAAACACGGTTCGTTGTCTCTCGCCCCCCCCTTCCACTTTCCCCTGATACCCACGAAAGTTATACACTCTTCTTTCGCTCCCCCCACTCCCAGCTCCCGCCCCGCGCGTCCGTTTCCCCCCCCGGTAAACAGCGGTGCCAAGGCTGGGATGATTGATCACCGGCCGTGGCTCTCACCTCCAGCTCGCGGTTCCCTTCTTATTCCAGGCGGCTTTGGCTGCAGAAAGACAGGCTGTGGCGGTGGTGGCGTCGGTGGGGAGGCGGAAGGGGGGCGACAAGGCAGAGCCGGAGAAAGTCGGGTGGTGCCTTCCCTCGGACTTGCGATCAGGCCGGGCTGCGCCTAGGCTCGGCGGGCGAGGGCTTGTCCATGGCCAAAGGGGGCCGCCTCTTTCCGCCTCAGCCGCCGCGGTTCGCTTTGGAGGAGGGAGCGGCAGCGGTAGCAGCCGCGCGCTAATGGAGACATCGCTCCGGGTCTATAGAAATACCTGACTTGGAGTCAGCCGGGCTGGTGAGTGGCTCGAGTCCCCAGGCGCCCCAGTCACTTCACTAACCCGCTGTAACCGGAGTGACGTTCGAGTGAATAGCTGCGCTACGGCGCGCGCCTCTCTCCCCACCTCCGCACCTCCTGATTAACACTTTCCCTCGCTGGCGGCTCTGCTGCTGCCCCCGCCGCCGCCTCGCCTCGCTTTGCTGCTGCTGCTGCTCCTGCCGCCGCCCTCACCGCGGCTCCTAACTTTGGTGGGCGGCTGTTTGCTAAAGAAAGCCGGGGCAAACACCCCCACGCACCAACGCACACGCACACACACACACACACACGGGGCTTAGGAGAGGGACAGACGCGCCTATTGCACTGGCGGGGCGGTAGTTCTTCGGCTCAGGAACCCTTGGGGGTGAATGGGCGGCGGTGATCGCCAGCAAGCTTGTCCCGAATCGAGGGAGCTTGCCTTGGTTCCGGAGACACTTCGCGGCTCGATCCCTAAGGGGCTACAGCGCATTCAAAGGTCCAAAGGGATTTTTCGCTGAGCCCGTGATCGATGGGTGTCACGGGAGCCTGGGTGGTGAGCAGTGGTGGGATTCAGCCAGTTCGCACCTAATCCGGGAGAACCGGTTGGTAACTTTCTAAGCAGTTCAGAGAACCGGTTGTTGGAAGAAATCTCCTTTTGTTTTTTTCCCCACTTTACAGGGCTAATCCTGTAAGGAAGGCAGGAGGGAAACATTCTGGTGTTGTTTCTAGCCTCATCTTTATTGCCCTGCTTACAGAAACTGCCTCTCCAGTTAACCCTTATTACATTGTAACAGCTAAGGCGAAGCGCCCATCAACCTGAGTGACCTTGAGTTGGCCACGCCCACACAGACACATGACCACCGAGCCCCACCTACCCAGATGGTCATTAGGGCAGAGAACCGGTTGTTAAATTATTTGAATCCCACCACCGGTGGTGAGAGATGCTAACGGCCAGTCTTGCCTCTCAGGAGGCTAAATGAAGCAGAAGGGTGGTCCACGATCAATACCCTCCAAGAAGCTTTTCTTTGAAGGGAGACCCCCAGAATTCAGTGGAAGTTGTTCCTAGACAAAGCCCAAGGAATTGCAGCACGGGCCGAGGCCTGTTTGCATAGAAGTACAAGTGGCTGTGGAGTTTACCTTCGGCACGGATTTCTGCTGTTTTTTCAGTTTCTTCATACAGGATTCTCTTGAGTTCGATTGGGAGCAGATCCTAAGTGATCTTATCAAGGCTTATTTCTGAGATGCCCTCAATACCTATAGTTGGCCTTGTTCTGAACTGACCTCTTCTTATTCAGAATAAGCTTTTAGGAATCCATAAACAATCCATCCCACTTCCTGAACAATTTTGCTAAAATATTATTGTTAAAACAGACTCTTACTAGCTGGATGTAGAATCTACATTTCCCAGTCTCAGGAGGGAGTTTAATAGCAAAAGAGCCAACTTTTTACTAAAAGTCCTTCAGTTTCAAAAGCAGCCAGCCGAAGGCCCACCAAGAACAAGAAAAACTTCTTTCTGGCATCCAGAGACTCGAGGCAAGCTTAAAAGCATGTCTTAAAAGCAGGAGGGAATCTCACTCAATTTAGATGTAACATTTACATCTTGATCTGGAACATCTCAGTCCATGCTAAATGGATTCAAACTTCTTTAAATCTCTCCCTCTCCCTTTTCCCCTCCCCCACTCCCCTCTCCCCCTCCCCTTCTTCCCTCCCTCTATTTTCTATATTTAGAAAAACTGAAAGCTTGCCTCAATTTGAAACCTCTGATAGACCAATTGAAACATTCAAGTGGATCAAATTCCCCCCCCCCCCCTGAACTGGATCACTTCAGGTCTAGGTAGAAATTGATCAGTTTATGACTGCAATGAACAGGCAACAGGCTGCATGCAAAGAAAAACTGCATCTTTGAGTTTTCTGCCTTAGGAATTATTTGAAAAGAATAAAAAAGAACCATCCATCCACATTCCAGAAGAGGATGCCACACACAAGATCATTATGTGATAGTTTTCTATGTATTGTGAATTTCATTAACCTGTACCCTGTACTTGTACCCTGATGTTGCATAGTCCATAGAAGTTTTGAATCACACATAGCAATAGCAATTAGACTTATATACCGCTTCATAGGACTTTCAGCCCTCTCTAAGCGGTTTACAGAGTCAGCATATTGCCCCCAACAACAATCCGGGTCCTCATTTTACCCACCTCGGAAGGATGGAAGGCTGAGTCAACCTTGAGATTTGAACAGCCGAACTGCAGAACTGCAGTCAGCTGAAGTAGCCTGCAGTGCTGCATTTAACCACTGCGCCACCTGAGTATGTGCATGGAAGATATATGCTCTTACAAACAAAACACAACACAACACACTAATTTAAACAAGGCTTCGTATTGTTATATTTTGATCATGAAAAACCTTAATTGGAAGGGATTCAGTGGAAAACCTTGCAAATCACATAAATGAGCATGAGTGAATTAAAGACCTCCCTAAGAATCCTGCACATAATTACTTGGAAGAGGAACCTTGTGTGAACTCCATATTTTTTTTTTGAAGAAGGCCATTTTAGGATGCTAGCTGGTATTGAAATTAGAGCATCCATGTACCTTATCCTTGAAGCGGGCTAATCTTTTTCACTAAGATATGCATAATGCTGCATTGACCTTTAAAAAGTTACCTACTAGTTTTAAAGATATTTCCTTGGAGCTAACTCCTATGTTCTTCAACATCATTTAGTTCAAAAGCTGAGACGTTTCCTTGCAATTGGTATTTTCAAACGTGGAAGATTAAAAAAGAAGGGAGGTGAATGTGACGAGTGGTATGCAGGTGTTCGAATTGCTGTTGTATATACCTTCCTGGGTGTACATTCTTGGTTCCACCACAAAACCGCGGTAGACTAAAGCGCGTGTGACTAAAGCGCGGTGACAAAACTGCACCGTCAAAACCGTGCGACAACAGCGCGCCGACAACAGCGCGCTGACAGAAGCGCGCTGTAACATAACCCTAAAAATAACCCTAAACCTAACCCTAAACCTAACGCTAAACCTACCCTAAACCTACCCTAAACCTAACCCTAAACCTAACCCTAAACCTAACCCTAAACCTAACCCTAAACCTTACCTTAAGTTAAATCGCGCTTCTGTCGGCGCGCTGTTGTCGGCGCGCTGTTGTCGGCGCGGTTTTGACATCGCGGTTTTAGCGCCGCGGTGTTGTCGGCGCGCTTTTGACGTTCGCGGTTATGTCGTGCCACGACATTCTTGACCTTACTGAAGTTATTTCTGCAAAATACAAAAATAGCTTGCATTACCTACTGTATGTTGAGATGCCTATTTTACACATTATGTTAATAAGTGGGTTAGAACATTTATGTAAGAATTACACGTTGTGCTTTCATTGGTGTAGTATATGAAAAAATAAACATGAAAATTATGGATGGAATAGATCACAATACTCACTACTAATACTAACAACAACAAGAACAACAACAACAACAACAACATGGATTTAGTTAGCAAATGTTCAAAGAGCTTCACAGTCCTAATCTCTGGGCAACAACTAAGGAAGAAAGGACAGTATTATTCCTGTATTGTGATTTGGTGTGGGATGAGGTTTTCCTTCCCTTTCAAATGTCCACTTGAAAGTTGAATTTTCACTGAGCCTGAATAGCAGCGATGAACCTTTGCATTATCTGAGGCCAATCTCAAAGGCTGGGTTGAATAAAATCCAGGAAGTTCATTCTGACATTTGGAAACAACACACATTGGAAATACCAAAACTGGAATCTTTAAAAAAGCCACCCCAAGTATAAAATTAGTAGCCTGTATAATTTTGTTTAAATTTAAATTTGTTTGTATTTTGCAAAACTAGAAAGCTATTTTATACAGTAAATATGTCAGGAGGACTGAATGAATGAGAGATCTGGTCTTAGTTGTTGTAGTGCTTTGAATCTACTACTTCCTTGGGGCACTGTTAGTTGCTCATTTTTGGAGATGCCCAGAGAGCATTAATGATTCTAATGTACAAGGATCCATAAAGTGGAACATTTTTTTTTCTTTTCACACCATGATGTGATGTTCAAAGGACTGAAACATATTAGGAAGCCCTTTAGGGCTTTCAGAGTGAAAGGAACATTATTAATTTGAACTATGATGGCAGAACGTATATTTAAAAATTAATGATTTATCTGGTATTGACTTGCATTTATTCAAACACATTAACTGATATCCCGAGTCCTGTGCTGCAACCTCCTGGGGGTTGGGTGCATTGTAACATCCTGAGCCTTTGCGTTGTAACCTAAGTTGTCACTACAATAGAGCTCAAGATGTCATCACACAGCCCATTACCCAGGTCGTTACATCACAAAAGAACAATAGGCACACAGCCAGTACCTCAGCCACACAGGATGTTACACTAATCTGCAAACATCAACTCCATCAACTAATCAAGAAGTTACAACACAGCCAACCAATCCGCCTACAGCAACAAAGCCAGCACCCCCACCCCCACCAATATTTATAGAAAGACGGCAGCTCCGATCACGCTTTGCTCGCACAAGCACAAAGCCAAAGGCACCAGCCTGAAGATGATGAGTGGGACCTCATCAAAACATCACTAAGATACTCTCAATCTTACATGGGAAAAGACCCGAATACGCCAAGACCTGCGTACATGTATCCGTGAAAATCTATGAATATATACAGTATATACAGAAGAAGAACAATAAGAGAACTGATTCTTACTATTTTAAGTTGTATGTTTTACATGAAATCAAACTATAGAATACATTTTTTTTTCTGTATTCCCTTTTCTGCAATACATTCCTTTCAGTTTATTGGTTTAATAAAAGAATTCCTCTTCTTCTTCACATGGAAGACTGCAGAGTTACACAGCTGCTCTTTGTGTTTCAGGGGTACTTCAAAAGTAGTTGAAGGAAGAATTTCTTGAACAGACTAAGGTTCAGCCTACAAGGTGTAGCCTGATTGCTGGAAGCTTATTATAATACCCCTCCACTCCCCCCCTGGAGCCTTTGGGAGGTGTCTGCCAATATGTGTTTATATGATCTCCCCTCCTGATTTGTAACAAAGTCTTGTAGTTCCTCTTCTCAGCTGAGTGCTGTAGCATTATTTATTTCACATGCTTCCTTTCAGATTCAGTTAATTTTAATTAGAAAACTATACCTTCTGATAGTCCACAAATTATGTTTTTACTTCCATATCTAAAAGCAATGCAATAATGTAATAGATTATGAAGGATCATAATTTTCTCTCTTCTTCAGTGCCCCAAAATACACTCCACCAGTAAGCCTAAAGTGAATGCTAAGAATGAAAACATTAGAACAGCTCTCATCAAGATTCATGGGCTTTGGAAAGTGATGACGTGCATGATGGGAAATGCAGATTTCATATTTCAGACAGTCTGGAGGGGGGGGGTAAGCAATTATGGCATTTGCAGGATTATGTCATCATATGTGTGCTGTCATTCATGTTTTGCTGTGGCCCCATTGTTCTAAATTCAGATTTTTGGTACAGAGCATTGACATGTTAATCTCGGTTCAGAGTTATTCATATTTGATGCCAGCAAATTAACATGTTGTAGTACAATGATTAACTTTTGCTTCCACAAGGTGAAATAAGTTAGCACAGTTCTTTTTGAAGACTGCATTGTCCATTTCTTATTATTTTGCATTATTTATTCAGTTTTCACTGACTGTGGGAAAATCAAGTTGCTAGCCCAGTTCGCATATTTTATTTGATCTCACACACTTAAACATAGTGTGACATAGTTATAGTTTAGAACAGGGGTAGTCAACCTTTTTATACCTACCGCCCACTTTTGTATTTCTGTTAGTAGTAAAATTTTCTAACCGCCCACCAGTTCCACAATAATGGTGATTTATAAAGTAGGGAAATAACTTTACTTTATAAAATTTATAAAGCAGAGTTACAGCAAACCCCCACCGCCCACCATGAAAGCTGGAACGCCCACTAGTGGGCGGTAGGGACCAGGTTGACTACCACTGGTTTAGAAAATATGGGTGAATGGAGAAATATTTACAAGTCTGCAGGAAGTTGGTTTCTCTGCTGGTGTGGAGTTACAATATGCATTCTCTCTTGGATGTAAAATGTTAGTGCAAAAACTTTGATTTAATCATTTTCATTTAGTTCTACCATATTCTGTTATCAAGAAATATAGGACTCTATGGAATTGTCATGTTAATTAATTTATGTTGTATTATAATTAATTATTAATTAATTATTAATGTATTATATTTAACTTGTGTGATCTTTGTGGTGATCGATATGGTATGGAAACTTTCTTCGGCATTATCAAGCTTTCTGCCCAACCAGTTTATTTTTTTTTAAAGATTACTTATAATATTAACAATATTGTCCAAATTATCCAATGCAGGGAGATGACACATATAAAGCAAATTTAACTTCCAGTTATTTTTTTTCTAATCCCAATACATTATATATTCTTAGAAAAGGAAGTTGAGACAAGGGTACAGTCTACTATTGTGTGGAGAAGTATATTTACTGCTTAGGAGACTGTCTTCTGCCACATACCTCCCAACGGCCAATAAGATCACACAGGGTGGGCCTTCTCCGGGTACCATCGACCAGACAATGTCATCTGGCGACCCCCCGGGGGAGGGCCTTCTCTGTAGCCGCTCCGACCCTATGGAACGATCTACCCCCGGAGATCCGCACCCTTCCCACTCTCACGGCCTTCCGAAAGGCTACTAAAACCTGGCTATTCCGGCAGGCCTGGGGCTGTTGACCTCATGTACGAGGTCCAGCCCCGCCTAGATTGAGTGTATGAAGTGATCTTTTAATCTGTTTTTATTCTCTCTATTTTAAATTTTTATTTTTGAAATGTATTTCTGTAAGCCGCCCGGAGTCCTTCGGGATTGGGTGGCCTATAAATTTATTAAACAGTTAAACAGTTAGGAAAAATAGGTAGGTCAACTAGAATGAAGAGTGTCATGGTATCTAAAGGGCAGCAACTGTATGGGAGCAACTGGACTCAAACTTTCAATCTACTAAACATTGTAAAGTATATTATAAGAGAACTCTGAAGCCAGAGCAGGACAGGCCATTGGAGAATAAATTTATATAAAATACAGTGAACAGAAAATACTATGTATTTCAGGGGGGTCAAATTTGTGGCCCGTGGCCCAGATGCATCACATGTTGTCCCTGCTCCCCAACCCCCCCACCGGTTTAGTGAAGGGGAAAAAAAGTCCTGATATGTCACATGATGCTGCCGTGACAACATGAGTTTGACATCCCTGATGTATTGTATATAATAAAGTGTTGTGACTCAGCAGAAGTTTGCTGTGAGTTGAGTCGGGATGCAAAATTAACAATGCAGCTGAGGCTCGTTAGTGTCGTCTTCTGGTGATAAAAGGATGGATGGTGCCATGCCCTGATTGCAGGAGTCAATGTTCATCAGTCATCGGCCGTGGTTTGTTTGTGAGAGACACTTGGAGAAATGATTGGCTTTCTGTAACCCTGATTCAAGGAGACACTTGGAAAAGTGAATTGTTTTGTAAGAGTTTTGTTTTGCATTCTGTTATCTTCTTGCCAGAGACTTTATTTATGTTTATTTTTGGGCTCGCAGCCAGTCTGAGCCAAGGACTGATAAAGTTCTTTCCTTTTAAGTTTGTCTGCCTGTCGTCTTTGAAAGAGCGAAGGAGGGGGGACAGAACAATAAAGTATGGTGAGATCTTCAGACAAACTATCCCCCCAATGAGTTGATGCTGGACTGTAAGCTTTTTTGTGTGTTTTTTGATTGCCTGATGGCTTTACATAGACTCAAGCCATGCTGGCTGGTCCCATCTGCTACATATATGTGAGTTTTGATGAACTGAATGGCAACAGCTGCAGCAGGGCAGTTGTTCACTCATTCGTTTCAGCAAATCGCTGAAGAACTTTATCTGAGTCAATGACAATATTACTAGGACAAGAGAGTTATCTGTATTCATTTGAAGCCAACTCAGAGAGCACTAAGGACCCCTCATGTCAACCCTGAGCAAACAAATATTCTCCTTTATTAATAACTGCTTATTCTAAGAGCAGATCTGCATAACCTTGTTGCCTTGGTTTCTGTTTATTAACCATCCAGAGGACATGTCCACTTGATACATGCATCTTTTGCCTACCAGAAGCTGAGGCAACCCAAGGATGGTTTTAAGATCTTCATTCTAGAAGTGGTATTTTTCCCTCTTATTCCACCTCTAGATGTTGCATTTGGACAATGTAAGGTGTGTGGTTGATGCACATAGGGGAAGCATTTGGAAATCACCATAAATACAGTTGTGGTTCCAATTGGCTCTGTTGGCTTCCTATGGGATCTCTCCAGTGGTGGATTTCAAAAATTGTTCGAACGTACTCTGTGGGTGTGGCCTCCTTTGTGGGAGTGGCTTGCTGCCCATGTGACCGGATATGAAGATGCCGACGACACTTGTCAGAACCACCTTAAATTACCTCACACACAGCACTGGCATGCATAAGAATATGATGTAAACTTGTTTTTTAAAAGGCATCTTTGGTTTGCGTTAAAACAACTTCAACACACGCAATGTTCTGATTGCACCACAAACGCAGTAGTCATCCTTACCTTTCACAGAGGCACTGAGTTTTATAAATATGAGCATGATAGTGTAGAATAATCATATCCAAGGACCAGTGGTGGGTTTCAAAAATTTTTGGAACCTCTTCTGTATGTTTGGCCTGCTTTCCGGGTCCACTGGTGGAACCTCTTCTAACCAGTTCGGTAGATTTGACGAACTGGTTCTACCGAATAGGTTCTAACTGGTAGGAACCCACTTCTGGATCTTTCTCTCTTACATCTGATTTCAGGCCTGTGGTCCCATTCCTTAGTTCTCTTTTGGCTATGAGAGAGACTGGAATCTCAGAAGATGCAGAAATATCTAACTCTTCGCTTCCATCTAGTGGTCAATATATTGGACAGTCAACTAATTGAGACACAGTTTGAAGGAATAATTTGTTTTTAAAAAGTTAAAATTGCAGTATTTGGAAGTCTTTAAAATAGCAGTATGATATATGGTACGAAGAATATATACGTAATAATGATAAAAATAAACTCAAAGTCTATTATTAGTTAAAGAAGGAAAAAGATCCAAGTAGCATTACTATAAAACTAACCAAGTTCTTTAACACTTTATTAAATTTACACACTATAGAAATATTCTGCTTAATATTCTTATTGCTACAAAATATATATATATATATATATATATTTCAAAAGAGCTCATCGCTTAAATATATCCTTTGACATCTGGAGCATTGTTTTATTTCCACCTTAGGATGATTCTCTTAGCCACAGTTTCGATTCAACAGAGCTGGAGTTCTTCATGAATTGTTGAACTTTGTATTTTGGGAGTGTAATTCAGTATTTCATTTACATCTTTTACAATGATATTTTCCCCGCAAAGTTGAATTAACATATGAAATGTTTTGAAATAAAAAAGGAGCCAAAAAGGAACATGGCCAAATCATTTATCAAAGCTCTTACAATGCCAACACGCACACACTCACACACACACAAATTGTTATCCATATCTTTTTAAAAAATCCTTTTGGCATAAACATGAAACAAGATCTTGTAATGAATGAACTTTATCCCTAGATTATAAAACTATACTTAACATATCTTAAAGCTGAGACCCATTGATTTCCCCCAATATTAATCTTCATTGTATTCTGTAAGTTTACAGGTAGTCCTTGTTTACTGACAACTTGTTCAGTGATTATTTGAAGTTATGATGGTGCTGAAAAAGAAGGCATGCAACCAATCCTTAAGGCTTTGACCTTTTCAGCATCCTCAATGTAATTACAATTTGGGTGCTTAGCAACAGGCACACATTTACAATGGTTGCAGTGTTCCATAGTCATGTTATCACCACTTGTGATCTTCATAGCCGGCTTCCAATACCAAAGTTAACAAGAAAGCTTACAGGAAGTTTGAAATTGTAGTCAAATGATGTTGGCTTAAGAAGCTGTAATTCACTTAATGACCACAGCTGGAACTAATAAATTGACACCATCAGTCGGGTGTGGTCATGTGACGATTGCCACTCAGTTATGGTTGGTAAGTATATAGAACTGAATTAATGACTTTTACTTCAAATAAACATCTACATATTTTGGGTTACTTTGAAGCTGCTAAAGCATACAGTATTGCTCTAACAGGGAGAAGATGTACTTTCAGAATTACAGCATTCTGTTAACGTATTTTTATAATAAAGTATAATTAGTACATCTGGTTGTGAGTTTTACCTGGTTTACCCAAGTATCAATCTTGCATTTCTGAATGTACAGTACATATCTTTTACAGTCTAAAAGTTATTCATAGACTGCCCTTGAAGAGTGTTCGAAGACTTCAGTTAGTCCAGAATGCAGCCACGTGAGCGATTGTGGGTGCACCTAGGTACACCCATGTTACACCTATCCTCTGCGAGCTGCACTGGCTTCCCATTGGTCTCCGAACACGCTTCAAAGTGCTAGTTGTTACTTTTAAAGCCCTACATGGCATAGGACCTGGCTACCTGAGAGACCGCCTCCTGCCAATTACCTCCCACAGACCTATTAGATCGCACAGGCTAGGCCTCCTCCGGATTCCATCGGCCGGTCAATGTCGGCTGGCGACCCCCCGGGGGAGGGCCTTCTCTGTAGCTGCTCCAGCCCTCGGGAACGATCTCCGCGTTGAGATCCAGACCCTTACTACCCTTCCGGCCTTCCGCAAAGCAACTAAGACCTGGCTGTTCCGGCAGGCCTGGGGCTGTTGAGTTATCCAGCCCCATTCTAAGTTAGGAATGTTGTTGTAATTTTAAACTGTTGTTTTTATTTTTATATCCCCCTTCCCTTTTTATTGTAAGCCGCCCTGAGTCTTCCGAGAGTGGGCGGCATACAAAATAAATAAATAAATAAATAAATAAATAAATAAATAAATAAATACATACATACATACATACATACATACATACATACATACATACATACATACATACATACACTACTGAGCCATTTGCTTCATCCACTGTCCAGTTGCAGCAGTGATGGGTTTCAAAAATTGTTCGAACCTACTCTGTGGGTGTGGCCTCCTTTGTGGGAGTGGCTTGCCACCTATGCGACCGGATGGGAGTGGCTTGCCACCCATGTGACCGGATATGAAGATGCCGACGACACTTGTCAGAACCACCTTCAATTACATCACACACAGCACTGGCATGCATAAGAATATGATGTAAACTTGTTTTTTAAAAGGCATCTTTGGTTTGTGTTAAAACAACTTCAACACACGCAACACCCACAGAGTAGGTTCAAACAATTTTTGAAACCCATCACTGCTCTGTTAGTAGTAAAATTTCCTGACCGCCCCCCGGTTCCACAGTAATGGTGATTTATAAAGTAGGGAAGTAACTTTACTTTATAAAATTTACAAAACGGAGCTACAGCAAACCCCCACCGTCCACCATGAAAGCTGGAACGCCCACAAGTGGGCAGTAGGGACCAGGTTGACTACCATTGCTCTAAGACCTTGCATTAAAAAGTCAACTTCCTATTAGAATGTTTGCTTTAAAAGGAATTAGGCTTATCATATTTAAAGTAATAACAACTGGGATTAATAGCAATGGAAGTTAACAAAGCACTGACAATTACTCCATAATATTGTAATTAACGCAGCTTTTACACTTTCCTGTTACTAGCTGCTTGAACAAAACTGTCTTCTAATGAGCCTAATTAGCACTTTAAAAAGGCTTTTCACAACTATCATTGCTGTAGAAGAAGAGGGTGTAACTTCTCCCCCAAAAAAGAAGGGAGGGAGAAATAGATATCTAAGTCACTGAGAAAAGAGGGGATAGGGTGAAGCACCATTTACAATAACAAAACATTGTTATTCAGATGCTGTTTTTCTATCTGGTCTAATTGTTTGGTTATCAAGGTCATGTAAATACGATGGTGCTTCAGTCGAAAACTGTGCCAGAATTCGGAGGAACAAGAAGTGAAGAAACAAGTTTTGCTTGGCTTGACAACTATTCCACGTTACTACAGTCTTTTAAGTCAAACAAAAATATAGCCAGGAGCAGACAAGAGTGTCAGCGGTGACCACCGTAATACTGAGTGTTTTTAATTACTGTAACAATAAATCACAGAGAAATGTCCTCCAGGAGTGTAATGATTTTCTTTAAGAAAAAAAAGAAAAGAATCTTGAAATATTTCTGAAATTCAATTAATTGAAGGCACCAGATAAAAGGTACATGTTCTTAATGGCTGTAAAGGAACCCTAAGGGGTGTAACTGAGCACTGAGCCGAACTTCAAAGTGTTACAGAAATACTTACAGTAAAAACTATTCAGATCAATGAATCAGTTAAAATTACTTATGCTTTAAACAGCCTTTTCATTTCCCCCCTTTTGAGCTGGAGAGACAGATTTGCTCTTATTTCCTGGAAGAGAAAATGTGTGTGTGTGTGTGTGTGTGTGTGTGTGTGTTCACCTTTTTATAGATAATAAAAAAAGCTGTTGAAACCTGAATAAGAAGTTCTAATTAAAGCCACCCTTTCAGTCGAAAATGAGTGTGATGCATTTTTTTTTAATTGATATACGCTAGCAGCGACCAAGGAAACATAAAAGTGGTGTGAAGAGACCTACATTTGATGGCTTTATTCTCAGATTTCACCAATGTAGGTAAATATTATTTTTGAACCACCTCCATACATGTCTTTGCACTCCCATATTGTTCTTTTAACCATGTTACTATACGTTGGAGTTGTAAGCTGCTCAGGGTCTGGCTGATTGGAGCAGTGTGGAAACTATGTAAGTACAGTAGGTAAATAAATACATTTATTTGTATGTTTTGAGTTTTTTTTTAAAACAAAAATACCTTCAAGATAGTGTTGACTACTGGTGATTGCCTGGACTAGTCCCTGAAGTTTTCTTGACAAGTTTTTTTTTGGGGGGGGGAGGGGGGAGAAGTGTCTGACCTTGCCTCCTTCTTAGGGCTGAGCAAAACAGATTGAGCAGAGGTCAGCCAGCTGGTTTTGTGCCTAAGGTGAGATTAGAACTGGTCTTGTCAGAGAAAGTTACATTTTTGTTTATATAGTGGGTGGGCTGTCATGCCCCACAAAGGGTGGGTTTCCAGGGAACTTTGACTTTGGAAAGCAGCATTGGATAGAGAGCTTAGTCTGTCGAGAAGGGCTCCTATTTACTCGAAGATGGGTATCCACTGCTAGAATAAGCCTTGACTTATTCTTTGGGGCCAACCCAGAAGCTCTCCAATGTCAAGGGAGGCATGTCAAGGGAGCCGAGGTGGCGCAGTGGTTAGAGTGCAGCACTGCAGGCTACTTCAGCTGACTGCAGTTCTGCAGTTCGGCTGTTCAAATCTCACCGGCTCAAGGTTGACTCCGCCTTCCATCCTTCCGAGGTGGGTAAAATGAGGACCCGGGTTGTTGGGGGCAATATGCTGACTCTGTAAACCGCTTAGAGAGGGCTGAAAGCCCTATGAAGCGGTATATAAGTCTAACTGCTATTGCTATTGCTATGTTCCACTCTTTGTGGTCATCTCTCACTGCAGGATACCTGCTGCAAATGTTTCAGGCCCTCTCAAGAGTTTCTGAAAGGCCAAAGAAGCATCTAGCTTTTAAGATCTCTGGCCATAATATAAATAAGAAAATGACAATATCCGGCAATAAAAGAAAATATCTCAAAGGAAGAGGAGGAAAGAATGAGTCAAAAAGAGCTTACTTTAACACCTAGCAAATATAGGGTGGGAAGGCTGCGCTAAGAGACATGGTTGCTTGGCTATAGGAATGCATGAAAGCAAATCAGATCCCAAGTGAGTTGCAACAACTTTCCCCTCCATCCTTGTTCAAAAGCTGGCATGTTCTCCTCTTTTAATAGCCAGTTACATGTGTAAGCCACTGCCTTCATATCCTGTTCATTCTGTTTTCCTTAAGGTCCAGGCTTTTGTTACAGTGACTGTGTGGGAGCTGTTTGCCATATGGTTAGTCTTGTGCCTGGAGGAGAAAGGTGGCATCCTTCCAGGTTTCCAGCAGAACAAGAGCCGCGAGGAAGGTTCTTCTTTGTTGCCCAAGGCGTTTCCTTTCTCTTCTGCTGAGGAGGATGAGCAATTTTGCTGCAGCAAGGGTTAACCTTAGAAGAATAGTGGATGGGGTCAATTGTTCACAGGAGGTTGAGTAGTAGACCAGACGTCCTTGGTACTATGTCTGCATCAACACATTAGATGCTCCAGAGGCCTCTGAAACCCTAGTAGCTTTGGATGTATCAAAGATCAACAAATCAATAAATTAATATTTTCATAACTTCATCAACAATATGCGATTATACAAGAGATTGGAAATGAAGTATCCTATGTTGCTCAAATAATGGACTTAAGAAATGCTAAGTATTTTTCGAACGATCTGAAAAATAGGGTTCAATATAATTCCCCCCCCCAATTTATTATTCTCCTCAATAAAAGTTTATAAAAGTTGGCTATTATCCTTTTATAGCCGATGCTATAAAATCTGAAGGTGCTTTAGTACTTATGATTTAGTTGTGCTATTTAGTGATTCCTTTTGAATTAGGAAAGAGCACTATTGTAGAAAAAGTGTTGAAAGGAAGTTAAAATGTAAAGATGTTAACGTATTGTTAAATCACATCTTTCAATCTTTGGATTCTCAAAAAAAAAAGCTCATTATGTACTCCTGAAAAGTCTTTTATATATCTGATTTTAAAGTTTAGCTTAATGAAATATGTCTCCTTTGAGGTGACTTTGTAGCAATGGAAAGGAATTTGGAAAATACAGTTCGGTGTGGCTCAATTAATTTTTTAAAAAAACACAGTTTTAATACTGTGCATAAAGACCTAACTAGTACGTATTTTTATATTATAAAAATAGAAACATTTTACTTTTTAGGTTTAATGTATTATTTCTTGTTCTTTTAAATTTTATTTTAAACTATAAGTTTTTTGCTTATATTAATGTTAAATTGTATTATTCGTTTTTTTCAAAATATGTAGTATAGTTCAAATTGTTTGGTGTACATAAGATATGTTTTTCTGTTTGTGTTTTATTTAATAGCTACGCTTTAAGAAAATAATAATAACATTATTAATAAAAACCAACACCTTCCTCTTTAGATGGTTATGGTAGATTTAAATGATAGTCAGGGCTATATCTAAATATTGCCTCCAATATGTGGGGGCACTACAGTTGTTTCATTGGCATCCAGATGTTGAGGGAACTCTTGTCCCATAGCGAGAAGCCATGCAGCTGGGGTCCTGATAGATGACATTATTGGAACCTGGAGCCCACCAATCCTCTAAAATCAAGTTGGCTGGGTGGATACTATGGGGTAAGACAATACATAAACTCAGAGTACGTCATATAGCAATCTACAGGAGAACCATCAGGACTAGATATTTTATTTAATTCCACCAATTTAATAATATTCTTTATTTCGTGTGGAGATAATGATGCAGCTAAATAAGTTGTTTGTTCTTGAATAATCTACAGAAGAGTTATTCCATTAAAATATTTAATTAGTATATCCTAAGCTGAGTGTAAAAATGAAAACAAATTCTGCTTTATAGGAATAATATTCTAATCCTGGTGTTGTTTTAATGCAAAAAGTAATAATTTTCTGCTTACTTCCCGTAATCTAGTTTTATATAATTAAAAAAAAAGATACTCAGTGTTGAAGGGGATAAAAATGACTGAGTTTCATTTTAATAGAGAAAGTATTATATAGTTTCAGTTAAAGTTGCCTTGCAAATTGTTAAAAATATTAATCTTGTTTCTCAGTTTTAATTATCTAACTTTTATTGCTTCTTTTTACATGGAGCATAACCAATAATCCAGGCCCCTACATTGTAGAACATCTTTTTATATTAAAAATAATCAACATTTTCCCCCATTTTGTTTATAAAGTATATATTTAAAATAACTACCGGTATTTATTTAAAAAGCATTTAAAAATATAGAATGCTTCTTCTTTAAAATAGTTGTATTTTAGCTGAGCTTGGTCAGATATTTTAGACAATATATTGTAATAATGTACCTGACCAATTAAAATGGGAGAATTTAAAAATGAATCCATTCAGAAATCATTTATATTAAAAAAAAAAAGAATATTAGCCTTGAGTTCAAAGATCTGTCATATATTTACCAAATTCAATTCCTATAAATCAGAGGTGGGTTCCTACCAGTTCGCACCTATTCAGTAGAACCGGTTCGTCAAATCTACAAAAATAGTTAGAAGAGGTTCCACCAGTGGACCCGGAAAGCAGGCCACACCTACAGAAGAGGTTCCAAACTTTTTTGAAACCCACCACTGGTCCTTGGATATGATTATTCTACACTCTCATGCTCATATTTAAAAAACTCAGTGCCTCTGTGAAAGGTAAGGATGACTACTGCGTTTGTGGTGCAATCAGAACATTGCGTGTGTTAAAGTTGTTTTAACGCAAACCAAAGATGCCTTTTAAAAAACAAGTTTACATCATATTTTTATGCATGCCAGTGCTGTGTGTGAGGTAATTTAAGGTGGTTCTGACAAGTGTCGTCGGCATCTTCATATCCGGTCAAATGGGTGGCAAGCCACTCCCATCCAGTCACATGGGCAGCAAGCCACTCCCACAAAGGGGGCCACACCCACAGAGTAGGTTCGAACAATTTTTGAAACCCACCACTGCTATAAGTGATTTTGTAGCACCATTTCCTTAATGTGCTGCTTATCCATGGTTTCAAATTGATTTATTATTTTCCAATGCCACGGAGTAACTATTTGAGCTCTACCATGTTCTTATCAAAGAAGCAAGTCCTTCAACATAGATTTTTAAACCTGCTATAGTAGTTTTTAATTGTTGAAACCCTGTTGTTGTATAATACTCTGAATCATGAGCCACGGCTTTTAATGTTACAAGCAACATGAGATTCGATATTGTGTGAGGAATCTCAGGAGGAGCAGGAGTTAATTTAACTCTGGAGTTCCTTGCTAGTTCAGGAAGATAAGTGTAAAAAAATGCATTATTTCTCTGCTGTAGGACCTACAGTATAATCCACTCATAAATAACTATTGTTTAATATGAGAGAACCAATAATATGTTCCATTTATCTGTTATGTTATAGATGAGCTCAAATGGCCTAAATTAGAAAATCTGAAATTTACGAGGGAACTAAAATTTAGATTAAGGAAGTGCTGTTAAAAACCAGAAGTCCTGAATTCAAGGAACAGGACATAAACGATAGATTTTCTAATACAAATCAGGAAACAAGACATTTCAGGATCATTGCTAGATACGATATTGGTTAAATGTTCCATTCATCTGAATGGAACATTTCTGAACTGTTACATTGGTGGTAAAAGATGCCATTTCTTTTTGGGGTCACTGCCCCCAAATAAGAGATTTAAACAAGAAAATATTCACCAAGTATTCAAATGGATATTGACGAATGGGGGTGCAGGAAGAGGTTCAGCTAACAAATGTCTGGCAGGGTGAACTTAGATGAACGTTCAGATATAAAAGACATGCGACTGGAGAAGTCGGTGGGTGGATAGGAGCTAATCTCCTTTCCATACTAACAAATGAGATTTCAGATTTAACATGAAAGAGACTCATGAGATATTTCTCTCTCCCCCTCACCTTTATGTATTTAACTATCAGCCTAAAGCCTGCAGGTAACCCTCTGACTAAAAGAAATGATTTATGTTTTCAGTAGAAGAGTTTGGTCAAACCTCTTGTCAAGTCAGGTCACAAGATATCCCTGATGTGTTGAGATGGCCTTGTGCAAATCTAGGATTCTAGCTGAATCAGCTGAGTCAGCCTAAGTTGTCTTTACCTATTCATGTTCCTCTGTTCTTTGGGATTCAGTAGATGTAAAAGAATCATTTATACTGCACCTGAAGGCCACCAAATAATAAACAGTAAATGTTTTCTGCCCTGGTTTTCTGCTTTCTGTTCTTGATAACATTAATTGTTAATAACAGTCTCCTGGTTTCTAGCCTAGTACCTTAACTATTAGACCAAAGTTCCAATAAAGAAGATTAATTGTAACTCAGGATTGAAAAGAGGAGGTTCTTGGTGCTCTCTTGAACTTGGTTGTTTTCTTGCAGATATTTTCTACCCCTGAAAAGTGTGCGGAGACTACAGTTGGTCCAGAATGCAGCCGCGTGAGCGATATTGGGTGTACCTAGATACACCCATGTTACACCCATCCTCCGCGAGCTGCACTGGCTTCCTATTGGTCTCCGAACGTGCTTCAAGGTGCTGGTCATCACCTTTAAAGCCCTACATGGCCTAGGACCTGGATATCTGAGAGACCGCCTCCTGCCACATACCTCCCAACGGCCGATAAGATCTCACAGGTTGGGCCTTCTCCGGGTCCCGTCGACCGGACAATGCCGGCTGGCGGCCCCTCGGGGGAGGGCCTTCTCTGTTGCTGCTCTGGCCCTGTGGAACGATCTACCCGTAGAGATCCGGACCCTTACCACTCTCCCGGCCTTCCGAAAAGCCACTAAAACCTGGCTATTCCGGCAGGCCTGGGGCTGTTGACTTCATGAACGAGGTCCAGCCCCACCCAGACTGAATGTATGGTGTGTTGTTTTTAAATTTGTTTCTCTTTTTCTATTTTTAACTCTTATCTTCTTTCTTGTTTTTGTAAGCCGCCCAGAGTCCTACGGGATTGGGTGGCATATAAATTTATTAAATTAAATTAAATATTTCATTACCCAAATTAGGCAACATCATCAGTACTGATGATATTTTGTAGTTTGGGTAATGAAATGTCTGCAAGAAAACAACCACATTCAGAGAGCACCAAGAACCTCCTCACCAAAAGTTCTTTCTCCAAGAACTGCCTTAATGCGTTGTTCTCCAATCCTTCACTTTGTTCCCATTCAAACTTAAAAATAAAAACTACACTTGTGGTAGCCTTTACTATTTATATGGAAGATACTCCATTTTCTTGATATTTAGGTTGTTCCTTCCTGCTTTATCAGCACCACACAATTTCTGTTCAGATGCCTCAGGACATCTCTAAGGGTGGTTATACAAGAGAGACATCATAAAGTTTGGCAATTTTATTTTCAATCGCTTTCTCAATGAACCTGAACACAGAATTTGCCTTTTCCACAACTGCTTTACATTGCATTAACATTTTGCTGAGCTGTCATGATGATCCCTAATTATATTCTTAATAAAGCATTAAACTTGCTTTTATAATTAAAAATAAACTCCAAGTTAGAGAGCCTACTAATACACAATATACATCACCTTAATGTTATACGGAAGTTAATTTCTATTTTGTTCCCTGATTTAGAGCAATTGTTCTGGTGTTTTCAGCCACTTTTTTTTAACTTTTTTTTTTTCCTGAGCATTTTATTTTTATTTTCATTTTCATTTTCATACACTCACATGTATACACCATACAATATTAAATAATAATTGCATCAATTCCTCTTGTCAACAATGCCCCAGAAAATAAAAGCCCAATATACCTCTTCCATTCTCCATACACCTCGTTCTTCCACCACCCTCCAACTTTCTATCTTCCCTCCATCATCCCCCTCTACCCTACTTCCCCTCGCCCTCTACCACTCCTCTCTCCAGATCCACTACCCCCTTCCTTTTTGCCTCCCCCCCACCCTCTCTCCCATCCCTCTCTACCCATCTTTCTTCTTTCCTACTCCTCCTCCCCTTGGTGTATTTCCACTATATGTTAATATACTTGGCTTATCCTGTTTTTAAAGAAAAATTAAAGAAAAATAGTATACATGTGAAGTCACATTGCATTGAGATCTAACACATCGTGTCTAGCCTAATATATATCCCTCCCTCCCCCTCCCTCCCCCCGACCCCCCCTCCTTCCCCCCCTTGACTTCCCAGAACCCGTACATGGTATAGATTTTTAACAAACACAGTCTAAAATCTATTGAGAAAAAAGAAATAAAGAAATTAATAACATCTCTACATTGATCTTAGCTTCTTCTTGCTAAGCTAACTTTAAACAATTTAGAGCCAAGGTGGCGCAGTGGTTAAATGCAGCACTGCAGGCTACTGCTAGATCAGCAGGTCAGCGGTTCAAATCTCACCGGCTCAGGGTTGACTCAGCCTTCCATCCTTCCGAGGTGGGTAAAATGAGGACCCAGATTGTTGGGGGCAATATGCTGACTCTCTGTAAACCGCTTAGAGAGGCCTGAAAGGCCTATGAAGCGGTATATAAGTCTACTGCTATATTGCTAAATCATTCCTGATCTTAAGCATAGGCTAACTGGAATTTCTTGGTCCCGTATTTATTTTGTATATAGTCAATCCATTTTTTCCAGTCTCGTTTATATCTCTCATTTGAGTGATCTTTAAGATATGCCGATATTTTAGCCATCTCGGCTAAATTTGTAACTTTCAATGTCCATTCTTGAGTTGTAGGCAAGTCTTCCTACTTCCAGTATTGCGCCACCAACAGTCTTGCTGCTGTTATTAAGTGCAGGATCAAGTTAGTCTCTACCGCTGTAAAATCAGTACTCATACCTATACCACTATTTTTTGACTTTCAATTCATCATCTGAATATTTTTGTATGGATAGAGGCTTGTTAACTTTATATGGATCTCAATTGCATCAGTCCTGAATGAGGTGAAACAGAACCAGCACAAGGTAGAAGGACACATATATTGCAATTGTTCTGATGGATATGATGAAGATGATGCTTTTCAAGAAGTAAAGCCTGCATCTCCTCATCATTCTCATTAAACCAATCATGCTGGTCGTGAGTATTGGGCACTAGCATCTTCAGGTCAGTGGTGGGTTTCAAATTTTTTTAGAACCTTTTCTGTAGGTGTGGCTGCTTTGTGGGAGTGGCTTGCCGGCCATGTGACTGGGTGGGAGCGGCTTGCCAGCCATGTGACCAAGTGGAGTGGCTTGGCAGTCATGTGACTGGGTGGGCATGGCCAACTTGTAAAATGTGATGAAACTCACTTAACGCTCTTGCTTAGCAATCAAAATGTTGGCTCAGAAACTCTGGCATTTGAAGCATGCAAGTCTTAAAGCTGTCAAGTTACAAGACCCTTGTACCCCTAACCCTTTAGAAAAAAAACCCAGGGGTGTTCAAACTTGACAGCTTTAAGACTTGTGGACTTCAACTCCCAGAATTCCTCCTCCAGTCATGTTGGCTCAGGAACTCTGGCATTGAAGTGTGCAAGTCTTAAAGCTGTCAAGTTACAAGACCCTTGCACCCCTAACCCTTTAGAAAAAAAAAATCCAGGGGTGTTCAAACTTGACAGCTTTAAGACTTGTGGACTTCAACTCCCAGAATTCCTCCTCCAGTCATGTTGGCTCAGGAACTCTGGCATTGAAGTGTGCAAGTCTTAAAGCTGTCAAGTTACAAGACCCTTGCACCCCTAACCCTTTAGAAAAAAACCCCCCAGAGGTGTTCAAACTTGACAGCTTTAAGACTTGTGGACTTCAACTCCCAGAATTCCTCCTCTCGCTCTTCATCTTGATGATGTGCGGACGGGCGGGGGGAGGGAGCTGGAACCGGTTCTAAACGGCACTGTAGATTTGTGGAACCTCTTCCATACGACGGGGTTGAACAGTCCATTCCTAAACAGGGCTGCTCAGTCACCCGAGTCAGAGGTGGGTTCCTACCAGTCCGCACCTATTCGGTAGAACCGGTTCGTCAAATCTACCGAACTGGTTAGAAGAGGTTCCACCAGTGGACCCGGAAAGCAGGCCACACCTACAGAAGAGGTTCCAAAAATTTTTGAAACCCACCACTGGTCCTTGGATATGATTATTCTACACTATCATGCTCATATTTATAAAACTCAGTGCCTCTGTGAAAGGTAAGGATGACTACTGCGTTTGTGGTGCAATCAGAACATTGCGTGTGTTGAAGTTGTTTTAACGCAAACCAAAGATGCCTTTTAAAAAACAAGTTTACATCATATTCTTATGCATGCCAGTGCTGTGCATAGGTAATTTAAGTTCTGACAAGTGTCATTGGCATCTTCATATCTGGTTACATGGGCGGCAAGCCACTCCCATCCAGTCTCATGAGTGGCAAGCCACTCCCACAAAGGAGGCCACACCCACAGAGTAGGTTCGAACAATTTTTGAAACCCACCACTGACCCGAGTGGACACCAAGGTTAACAGAATAACAGAATGAAAGAGTTGGAAGAGACCTTGGAGGTCTTCTAGTCCAACCCCATGCTCCAGAGTTTCACTGCTACTTCTTCCAGTGAAAAAGTGACTTTCAGACTTGAGCTGCCTACATAGAGATCCATTACAGCTCTCAGTATATTCATATCTATTGTTTGTCATTTGTCTATCACCAGAGGACTTTTTTTTTAAAAAAAAGACTGATGATAATGATGGTGTTGACACTAAGATATAAATTGGAATAAATTGAGAGACAGTTGCATATCAGCAGCCTTCCTCTTTCTTCAGACTGGACTACTGCAACGTGCTCTACATGGGGCAGCCCTTGAAGAGCATTCGGCAACTTCAGCTTGTCCAGAATGCAGCCGCGCGAGCGATCGTGGGTGTACCTTGGTTCACCCACGTAACACCTATCCTCCGCGAGCTGCACTGGCTGCCTATTGGTCCCCGGATACGCTTCAAGGCGCTAGTCGTCACTTATAAAGCCCTTCATGGTATTGGACCTGGGTACTTGAGAGACCGCCTACTGCCAATTACCTCCACCAGACCGATTAGATCCCACAGATTAGGCCTCCTCCGAATTCCATCCGTTGGCCAGTGTCGACTGGCGACTACCCGGAGGAGAGCCTTCTCTGTGGCTGCTCCGACCCTCTGGAACGAACTCCCCTTGGAGATTCGCACCCTCACCACCCTCCAGGCCTTCCGCAAAGCCCTCAAAACCTGGCTGTTCCGACAGGCCTGGGGCTGAAGAACCGTGCCCCTATCTCGAATAGTATGATTGTTGGACTTTTTAAATTATGTATTGTTTTGTGTTGTTGTCAATTGTCTGTATTCCCCTTCCCTTGCTTGAGTGTGAGCCGCCCTGAGTCCCCCTCGGGGGAAAAGGGCGGCATACAAATGAAATAAACATTCAACATTCATTCTCAATTCCCATTTGAGTCCAGTAGCAAGGCATTGCATTGGAGAAAGGAATAGTTACAATGGATAACCAGGACATCTTCTGTGTCTTGTTACGCCTTTTGGGTTCCACAATGCTTGCACAGGCTGCCTTCATGACTGTTGGGCCTTCCAATGGTCTTATCTTCTCAGTCTTCCAGAATCCGTCTTCACATGTTGGTTTAAGACTCAACAGCTACCCTGTTTTAGCTGACTTGTCAAAGCTGTTGTCTGGGGAGCTACTGGTGAGAGTTGAGTGACAGGCAGGGGCCAAAGGTGGGCAAACTGTCTGGAAAGGACACAATGTGTTCCTTTGGCAAAGGTGTTACTCCTCCCTGAAACTCCACACACCCTACTGAAAATAATATAGAGCAGAAGAATGAGGACCGTAAAGTGCCTCATCCTGAAAGATACGTAGCATGTGGATTTTGTTATGCTTGGTATTATTTTCATGCAGCAGATCATCCATCTGTCCAGTTGATGACAATCGTTATCTCTATTCTCAGTCAATTAGCTGTGGATTGCATAAACAGATGTGAATGGGTAAAAACTTGGAGGGATACTGTTTCCTGTTTTATAATCCTGAACAGTATAATAGCACGACTTCCAGTACGAAATAGTGGAATAGATGCCGCCTCTCTTAATACATGGATGAGAATTTTTCTTAGTGTTATAGCTTGCTTCAAATATATAAAAAAATAAATGCTTGCTTTATTTGAATACACATATACTGTAATATCTGGAGAGGACTTTAAAAATGCAGATGGGTACAGAAATTCTATAGACCAGAATATGCTGGAATGACGCCAGAAACAGACTATTGTAATTCAATTCATGATGTCAGTGCCTTTTCACTGAAAAAAGTTGCCTTCTTCAAGTCTTTGTAGCTTGGAGTATTGACCAGAAATACAGTTTATCAATTTCAGAATTAAATGGTAGACAAAGTAAATATTTAGAAGGAAGTGTCCATTTTGCATAACTACTCATGAATCCAGAGCACTACTAAATTTCCTTTGTTATATTTTGATAATGGGATAGAAGGATGGAAGTAAACTTCACAAAAAATAGGGATTATTTCTGAAATCTGTTTCAGGTTTTCCCTTCTTCTACATAACATTGTTTAATTTAGCCCACAATCTGATATGATTATGTTGTGGTTTCTGCAATTGATCCATCTATCCAGCATCTGCCAAGAGTGGGAAGAGGTTGAGTGGGGAGTAGGGAATGGTAATATCCGGCCAAAAGGTAAGTTGAGATAGACTTTATCCCAAGAGAACAATACATTTCTTGGACTATATTGGTAAATTCTTTTAACCAGACCCCAGCTGTTCTAACTTGAGCCTTCAATACAAAATGTATGAGATTCGTTCTGACTTCATACAGCTTCTGAAAATTCTTTGGATGACAGCTTTAAAGCACCTTTGGATGAGAATTTAAATATATTTATTCCTTCCACTGTGCATTGTTTTGCATGCGTTAATACTGAAACAGTACCTGTCATTGGCTTCTCCTGTCACCTTTCTTTGCTGTCTTATCTTGAAATGTACCATGCCTTTATCTCTCCTCTTTGCAAGATCAGCAATGAAGATGATATTTCTCCATCTTTTAATTTATCTTTAGGTAATCTTCAGATAATTTTGATATAATGAGGCAACATGCCTTTGGGGAAGGGGGAATGAGATGGACTTTTTCGTTGCATTCCTGCTGATTTCAGATTTATTTTTGCAGTTAATTTTGTAATACAAATACATTATTTTGAATTTTCTTTTTGATAATTATTGTTATCTGCCCCAGGAACTTCACTATTTGGTGACTATGAATTTTAATATCATAATAATAATAATATTCACAATAAAATTACACACACTTCTTCCCACTAGTGGCTCCTTTAAACCTATCACCTAAGAAAATCTGAGATATAAGAATTGAGATCAGAATAATCTTCATCAAAGACACTTGATCTGTTGTGAAACAACAACATGTATGCAAAGAATAGTACTATTCATTACCGTACCTTCCATGAGGTGGGAATAACTTTCTGAAGCAGTCTTTAAGTTTTGTAGACTGTTTAAAGTTTTTGTAGTTATTTTCTAAACTATCCCTCTAAGTAATGGAGATGGGACAGAACTTAAGCAACACAGGTTAAAAAAATAAAACAAATACCATTACCGTATTTTTCAGAGTATAAGACATACCTTCCCCCCCTAAAAGAGGGTGAAAATTTGGGTGAGTCTTATACACAGAATGTAGCCCTGCCGGGTGCCCACCCACTGGCCCTCACCCTTTGGTCTGCCTCCCAGCAATTTATCTCCTTGCAGCAAATGGAGAAAATGGGGCTTGTAGAGGTGGCAATAGGCTATGGCAATTCCTGCAGCCTGAAACAGCTGATCATTGGGAGGTCCTTGCTGAAACTGAAAGTGAAACTTGCTGTTTGCTGCAAGGAGGAAAATTGCTGGGAGGCAGAGGCAGATTCCCCCCGCCTTTGTTTTCCTCCCCAAAAGTTAGGTGTGTCTTATACTTTGGAGCGTCTTATACTTTGGAGCATCTTATACTCTGAAAAATATGGTAATTTTATCATTTAGTTGGATAGTTCAATGATATCCCAGTTTCCAGTTATAGCAAATCCTCTATGCATTTTAAATTCATAGGGTTTTCTTTCTAATAATGAAGGACATATTTTATTTTTTAATAGCAGAATTTGAATTTGTCTATCCAGATAATAGTTACAGTATACTGAAATATATTGAATTCAGTCGGAGTTACTGCCAGTCAAGCATCCACAAAATTAAAACTTAAGTTGTTTCATACTTCCTTCAGCATCTCAGGAAGATACACATCTTTGGATTTTATTAATAAGTGACCGTATTTGGGTATTTTGGTTTATATGTGTGAGGATTCAAACATTAATGTGGCTGAAAATAGACTCTCCAACAATGTTGCCATAGCCTAGGTCTTATGTAAATTTTTATGCTTTGAATACAAAGGTCTATGAATGGGAGTAGGTAGGTCTAACATTCATCATACAAAGATCTTTGCAAGCCTTTAGACTGGGGACAGGGTTGAAGATTAGTCCCGTTTCAGAATCAGATGGATTCCTGATGTCTCTTAGAATTTACAGTAGAATGATGTATTACTCATTTTTCTTCCTCTTTTAGAAGGAGGGATATTAATAATCACAGATATTAGCATTTTGTGCTGCAAAGAAATTACTTTTTATTATTGAAGAATGTAATTGAGATCTACGAAGAGTTTTTTTTAGAATAAGCAGCAGTTTGACCGAGTTGGAAGGAAGATGTTCAAAAAAACCCCTTCATGTCTCTTTGACTATTGGAGAAAGATATCTAAGTGGATGCCAGGTGGACTTTTCTAGCTTGTTTCAAAGAATCTTTTGGATTACAATTTGGGATGAAGGCCAAGAAGTATCACATCGTGTTTTTTTCCTACTGTTGGAAGAATGTGCATCTGGGTTCAGTTGCAAGTGGGGAGAAAAACACTGGAAATGTGGAGGCTGTTTGGAAGGACAGTTTAATGGTGGACAGGACCACATGGTTTGAGGTCCTGGGCAATTGAGCACATGGGTGTGTGTGAGAGAGGGATTTATACCTCTCTTGGGCTTTGAACTTGCTTCCTGTTCCTGTGGCAAGGGCATGCATTCTGATTGGTTGTCAGGCTCCCATTGGGCCATGCAGGGGTAACTTTGTAGGCTGTCTTAAGTCCCAGTCTTGGTTGAACCTTGCTGAGTGATGCAATCTTCCCAGGTGCCATGCGGTGAGATGGGTAGAGGGCTAATCCTATTATGTCCTGAGGGTGAATGTCTTTTTTTTTGTAGATATGCTGGCTCAGCCTTTTGTCTTTTAGATAGGTTGGCACCAGTGGTGGGTTTCAAAAATTGTTCAAACCTACTCTGTGGGTGTGGCCTCCTTTGTGGGAGTGGCTTGCCGCCCATGTGACCGGATGGGAGTGGCTTGCCACCCATGTGACCGGATATGAAGATGCAGACGACATTTGTCAGAACCACCTTAAATTACCTCACACACAGCACTGGCATGCATAAGAATAGGATGTCAACTTGTTTTTTAAAAGGCATCTTTGGTTTGCATTAAAACAACTTCAACACACGCAATGTTCTGATTGCACCACAAACGCAGTAGTCATCCTTACCTTTCACAGAGGCACTGAGTTTTATAAATATGAGCATGATAGTGTAGAATAATCATATCCAAGGACCAGTAGTGGGTTTCAAAATTTTTTGGAACCTCTTCTGTAGGTGTGGCCTGTTTTCCGGGTCCACTGGTGGAACCTCTTCTAACCGGTTCGGTAGATTTGATGAACCGGTTCTACCGAATAGGCGCGAACTGGTAGGAACCCACCTCTGGTTGGCACCAGTCTTTCTAGGGTTATTAGGGACTGCTTTCCAAGAGCATATTTCTCCTTTTCTCATCCAGGGAGGTATAATATTATGCCTTTTTAGTATTTCCTAGAATATTTCATTTTTCTAGGAGAAGGGTGGGTGCTAAGTTTCTACACTACCCTCCTGCTCATTTCTCCGAAGTTAACATTCCAAGTTCTCAAAGGAGAAGGATGGTTGAACTGGATTAAGGGCCAGTTTTTCTACTAAAATAAACCCCAAAGGGTTTTGAGATCATTTTTTAAAATGCCAGTGTATCTTAGCAACACATCTGAACACTGCCAATTACTCAGTTGTTATCCCTTGAGGAATTAAATTCCCACTACATTTTGCCACAGTGGATATGATGTTGGAGCGATGGGCCTTTTCCTTTAGTTGGAAGAGGAAGAGGAAGAGGAGACATCTCCAGCAATGGAATTGTGAGACAAATATGTCACTCTCACTTTCCCCCCACTTTTGCTTTTTTCCCATCCTAGGTTCCTTGGTGAGTTCCAATTAAAAAGAAAGCTGGAATAAAAGTTTACCCAACTACACCAATTGATTTCAATAGAAATTGTTCTCACCACCCTTGTCCCACACCAACACACACTCCGAGCTAAAGATAAGTTACGGCATTTAATTAACAGACAGACAGGTCCTTGGCAGCAAACCGGCACAGACAAGCTTGGGCAGCAATCCAGCACAGATAAGCCGTGGCAGCAATCCAGCCTGCCAAACTCACAATAATGTTCTCCGACATTAGTTCCTGCATTGACTTCTGCAAAAGGGGAGTGTGCACAGGCATTCCTTTTATAGTCTGGAGAGGAGCCTAATGACCACCAGCTGAGTGCAATTACCTCCTGTAATTGCGTAATTGTTTCTTACGCCTATTAGCTCTCTGATGCCGGGCATCTAGGAACAACTCCCTTGGCTCCTCCCTACTGCTGATGTCCGGATCACACTCCCTTGTCTCCTCCCCACTGCTCCAAGGCTCAGGTGCCTCCTGGTGGTCAACCAGCTTCTCTGCGCCCTGCTTGGAGTCAGAACCCTGTCCAGGGTCCTCCACATCCTCCAGAGCCAACTCATAGGGCCCCTCGCTATCAGAGTCTGGTGGCAGCTCCAACGGCTCCTGCTGGGTTGCAACAGAAATGTACAAAACTGAACCTTGAGAGATGGTAAAAAACCCACATCTCTAGATGTTATTCTATAAATTTTTCTTTTGTTCTACATTTTGAAAATCCTATTCTCCAATTCTTTTGTCTTAACAATTTAGATGGCTTTGTCTTAATAATTTAGATGAGGGAATAGCCGAGCAACTCATCTAATTCGCCGATGACACCAAACTAGCAGGAATAGCCAACGCCCCAGAAGATACGCTCTAGATCCAGATGGCTCTGGATCTGGACAGACCTGAACACTGGGCCCTACCTAACAACATAAAATTCAGTGTAGAGAAAAGTAAGGTTTTACACTTAGGCAAGAACAATGCAATGTATAGGTACAGATTAGGTGAAACTTGGCTCAATAGCAATACTTGTGAGAGAGATCACTTAAATATGAGCCAGCAGTGTACAGCAACTGCCAAAAAAATCCAATGCAATTCTAGGTTGTGTTAACAGATGGATAGACTCAAGATCATGTGAAGTGTTAGTACTGCTTTATAAGGCCTTGGTAAGACCACACGTGGAATACTGCATCCAGTTTTGGTCACCACAATATAAAAAGATGTTGAGACTCAGGAAAGAGTGCAGAGAAAAGCAACAAAGATGATTAGAAGGCTAAAATATATGACGAACAGTTACAGAATTGGATATGTCTAGTTTAGTGAAAAGAAGGACTAGAGGTGACTTAATAGCAGTGTTCCAATATTTGAGGGGCTGGCACAGAGGTGGGTTCCTACCAGTTCGCACCTATTCGGTAGAACCGGTTCGTCAAATCTACCGAACCGGTTAGAAGAGGTTCCACCAGTGGACCCGGAAAGCAGGCCACACCTACAGAAGAGCTTCCAAAATTTTTTGAAACCCACCACTGACACACAAACAAGCACACATACACACACACACACACAGACTCACACAGAGAAAGAGAAAGAAAGGAAGAAAGAAAGAAATAAAAAAAGAAAAAAGAAAGAAAAAGTGAGAGTGAGATGAAAGAAAAAAAGGAAAAAGGGACAGAGAGACAAAAGGAAGGAAAGAGAGAGAGAGAGAGAGAGAGAGAGAAAGAAAGAAAGAAAACACATGGCCGGCAAGCCACTCCCACCAGGTCACATGGCTGGCAAGCCACTCCCACAAAGGGGGCCACACCCACAGAGTAGGTTCGAAAATTTTTTGAAACCCACCACTGGGCTGGCAGGACAAGAAGTAATGGATGCAACCTAGAACTAAGGAGAAATTCTCTGACAGTGAGAACAATAAACTAATGGAATAGTTTGCATTCAGAAGTTGTGGATGCTCCATCACTGGAGGCTTTTAAAAAGAGACTGCACAGGAATTTGTCTGAAAAGGTATAGGGTCTTCTGTTTGAGCAGGGGTTTGGACTAGAAGACCTCCAAGGCCCCTTCCAACTCTGTTATTCTGTCTCAGTCATGATGAGATTTGAAAATGTTGGCAAGTAGTAAAGAAGAAGGAGGGGGAGGAAGACCAGAAAGAAAAGGAGGAGGACAGAGGGGGGAACGAATAGAGAAATGCACAGTCAGGTTGGCTTAAAGGCAAACATCACTTACCTACACATAATTAAATATACTTTTTAACAAAGGGCTAGTGGTGGCTGTGAAATTAAAGTGAAATGTTCTTTCAATTTAATTCAGATGTGAAAAAGTGGGTGGTAAATCTTGTTACTAGGGTGAATGAGATACATACTGTATTTCTATAGTCTGAATTTTCTTAACACAAACTAAGCTAAAGCATCCTTCAAATTTGCTGAAGGTATAGGTGCTGATAGGAAATCACATTTTTGGGGCTTTGGGGGTTCTCTTGGAAAAATCTTGGGAATAATGAACCTCTAAATATTAGACCCCTATGCTGCCATTGTCATTTTTGTAATTTCCCCCCATTTATCTTTAGAGAAAAGATGCATTTATGGGAGTATTAGAAGGATGCTTGAGAAACAGGTTCTTGGGTTCCATCCAGTACGCCCCGGTACAGGCGTACCGGAGCCTGCCCGGAGCACCAGGTACCGTTCTGGTATGGTGCTCCGGAAGTCCCACCCGCTCGCCCGAGCTCCTTACCTGTCCTTTAAAGCCTTTGGCACTTCCGCGGGAGCAGCTGGAGCATCGTGGAGGCTTGTGGAGGCGTTGCTGCAGGTACAACGCACCGGTGCACCCAGTGGCGGGTTTCAAAAATTGTTTGAACCTACTCTGTGGGTGTGGCCTCCTTTGTGGGAGTGGCTTGCCACCCATGTGACCGGGTGGGAGTGGCTTGCCACCCATGTGACCGGATATGAAGATGCCGACGACACTTGTCAGAACCACCTTAAATTACCTCACACACAGCACTGGCATGCATAAGAATATGATGTAAACTTGTTTTTTAAAAGGCATTTTTGGTTTGCGTTAAAACAACTTCAACACACACAATGTTCTGATTGCACCACAAACGCAGTAGTCATCCTTACCTTTCACAGAGGCACTGAGTTTTATAAATATGAGCATGATAGTGTAGAATAATCATATCCAAGGACCAGTGGTGGGTTTCAAAACATTTTGGAACCTCTTCTGTAGGTGTGGCCTGCTTTCCGGGTCCACTGGTGGAACCTCTTCTAACCGGTTCGGTAGATTTGACGAACCGGTTCTATCGAATAGGTGCGAACTGGTAGGAACCCACCTCTGGGTGCACCACATATGTTCATGTGGAGGACGCGGGCCGGATGCTGATCCGGAACCCACTGGTTCCATCCTATTCTTTTTTTAAATATAATTTTTACTGAAGTAATTTTTGACAGAATAAAACAATACAAGTATTAGAAAACAAACAAAACAAAATAATGAACATTGGTAAACAAGTTCCAATTTGACAGTGGTTTTGAATGCATATATAATTTCCCACTCACTAAGGTTATATCATAATTTCCTTGTTTCCATAAATTACACTTTCTAATCCTTAAACTCATACATCGCAAATTTATTTCTTTTCCTTTTTCACCAAAAAGTTCATAAGGTATTTCCAGTCACAAAAAAAGTAATTATTGATCTTTCTTTAATCAAACAAGTTAATTTCGCCATCTCTTCTTTTTTCATCTTTACCAACCATTCTTTTGATGTGGTATTTCACGTTTTTTTTCATTTTTGTGTATTTAGTTGTCTCACAGCAGCGATAGTTTATAAACATACTCTTCCATGCTTTTTCTAGTTGTCTGTCCATTAATCCCAACAAACAGTTCTGGTTTCAGTTGAACTTTAAAATTTTAAAATTCTTTGTATAAGTACATGTACTGTATTTGAACTCAACATTTGCTGACTTTTTAAAATAAGTTCATCAAGCATAATAGCCCTTCATGTTGTCCACATTTCCAATGTAAATTTGAAGTACTTTTATAGACAGTTTTTCTAGAATCATATACCAATGATACATCATTTTATAAAAAAAATGTTTTTTAGGTTATAACAATGTGAATTTCAGCCTTTTTAACTACATATTTTTCCACTGTTCTATCAGTATATTCTGTCCAAAGTTCATAGCCCATTTTATCACACAATCTTTCACCTGTTCTTCAATTTCAAATTTCAATAAAACTTTATACAATTTAGCAATTGAATTTTCATCATTTGTATATACCGTAGTTCTGTTTCATGACCTGTCAAAACCGCGCTCAACTAAACCGCGTCCGATTAAACCGCGTCGCTGATGTCATCAACAGGGCGACAACAGCAAGCGCGGAGAAAGAAGGGCGCTTTAAATAGAGCTTTGAAAGCAAGCCGATTCAACTTAAGGTAAGGGTTATGTTTAGGGTTATGTTTAGGGTTATGTTTAGGGTTATGTTAAGGGTTAGAGTTAGGTTTAGGGTTAGGTTAAGGGTTAGGGTTAGGTTTAGGGTTAGGTTAAGGGTTAGGGTTAGGTTTAGGGTTAGGTTAAGGGTTAGGTTTAGGGTTAGGTTTAGGGGGGTTAGGTTTAGGGGTTAATTTTAGGTTTAGGGTTTATAGCGTGCTTCTGTCTCTGCGCTGTTGTCGCCCTGTTGATGATGTCAGCGACGCGGTTTAGTCAGACGCGGTTTAGTCGAGCGCCGTTTTGTGGTGGAACCGTTCTGTTTTCTGCTGCTCAATTCAGGTGCCTTTTTATCTACTTTAAATCTTTGTGTCAACTGCACACAAAAACCATTAAAAAGTAAATCCATCTCCTGTCCATTACTATTTTGGCTTCACTTTATATTCTCCATGCTCCTGTTTTAACAGCTCTAAGTTGTTAAGTTAACCATTTCTCTTTACCTGCTGTTTCCTATACATTTTTTTTATTGTGCTGAGATCCATAAGGGCATTTTTGAGCAGAGCTTTATTTAGAATATTTCACATTCTAAATATTTTATTTCTAATATAACAATTCTTCAGCTCAACATTAACCTTAAGTTAACCATAGAAAACCATGCCATCTCTGGGTCCCATCCTATTCTTGAAGATGTTCATCAGAATATTGTGTGGGGACAGTGGTGGGATTCCGTGACCCGTCAAAACCGCGCTTGACTAAACTGCGCTCGACTAAACTGCGTTGCTGATGTCATCAACAGGGCGACAACAGCCAGCGCGGAGAAAGAAGGGCGCTTTAAATAGCGCTTTGAAAGCAAGCCGATTCAACTTAAGGTAAGGGTTAGGTTTAGGGTTAGGTTTAGGGTTAGGTTAAGGGTTAGGGTTAGGTTTAGGGTTAGGTTAAGGGTTAGGGTTAGGTTTAGGGTTAGGTTAAGGGTTAGGATTAGGTTTAGGGTTAGGTTTAGGGTTAGGTTTAGGGTTAGGTTTAGGATTAGGTTTAGGGGAGTTAGGTTTAGGTTTAGGGGTTAATTTTAGGTTTAGGGTTTACAGTGTGCTTCTGTCTCCGCGCTGTTATCGCCCTTTTGATGACGTCAGCGACACGGTTTAGTCGGGTGTGGTTCAGTCGAGCGCGGTTTTGTCGGTGAACTGTGGGATTCAAATAATTTAACAACCGGTTCTCTGCCGTAATGACTATCTGGGTAGGCATAGCTCGGTGGTCATGTGGCAATGTGGCTGTGGCCAACTCACGTCGATGGGCGCTTCGCCTTAGCTGTTACAATGTAATAAGGGTTAACCGGAGAGGCAGTTTCCGTAAGCAGGGCAATAAAGATGAGGCTAGAAACAACGCCAGAATTTTTCCTTCCTGCCTAAAAAGTAAAATAAGATTTCTTCCAACAACCAGTTCTCCAAACTGCTTCGAAAGTTACGAACCGGTTCTCCCGAACAGGTGCGAACCGGCTGAATCCTATCACTGTATGGGGAAATACTGAAAAGAAAATTACAACAGTATCTTAAACCACACAGTGTTTCTCTGCATAGAAATGTAGGTGGCTGGGACAAAAGTCTATTTTTTAAAAAAATATAAAAACAACTATGCTTTTTTTTAAAAGTATCAATTTGATTTCTTCTCAAAGGTAAAAAAGAGACCTTCACAAAAAAGGAATGCCATTCTAAATATTAATGTTCAAAAGCATGAAATTAGATATAACCACAGCGGAAAGGAAAACTGAATGGAAATGAATCTTGGCCCCTTAATCAATATTTGTCCCTGTACATATTTTTTTCATGGTTCAGTCGTTTTTGCTTTTTGCTCTTCAACATTCAGGCATTCTCTAGTATTAAAAACAGGTGAGTAAGTATATGAAATATCTTAAACCCATTGGGGATTAAAATAAACATCCCCTCCCAATGAGGTTTTTTTCCCCCAGTTAAAATATATTTGCAATTTTCCTTGCATTTCATAGTGTTGCTATTGTCAAAGTGTGCACTGGAAAATAAAGCACTGTATATAGGAAACACAAGTGAACGGATACATGAGAATGTGTCTTTTTATGAAAATCAGAACTAAGGAAGGAAAGAGAGAGAGAGAGAGAGAGAGAGAGAGAGAGAGAGAGAGAGAGAGAGAGAGAGAGAAAACACATGGCCGGCAAGCCACTCCCACCAGGTCACATGGCCTGCAAGCCACTCCCACAAAGGAGGCCACACCCACAGAGTAGGTTTTACATCCTGTTGAGGATGTAAAATGTCTTCCACTCCCCAAGATAGCCCGCTATGTTTCTCTGCCTCCCTCCCACTGAGCCCTTTTCCCAGACACCATGTACCAGCAGGAATGTCCCAGGGTTGCTTAGAACAGTAGTTCTCAATGTTTTCTTCACCACAGATCCCCTCTGAATACCTTTTATGGCCATGGATAAAGGCCATGGACCAGTGGTGGGATTCAAATAATTTAACAACCGGTTCTTTCACATTGCTCCTGGAAGCACCGAGCCTGAAGATGACGAATGAGACTTCGTCGAAACGTCGCCAAGACATCTCCAATTTTAAGCGGGAGAAAACCCGAATAACTAGAGACCTACATACTAACACCCACGAAAACCTCAGAAAACATATATATATATATATATATATATATATATATATATATATATATATATATATATATATATATATATATATATATATAATGTTATATTTATGCTGATAAATAAATAAAGGGAGACTAGTATAGATCTATTTCAAGCTATTTAGCTCTCATCAGCTAGCCATACCCTATGTTGGGAATCGAACCTGTGCTCTATTGCCTCTCAGGCAGCACAGGTTTGATTCCCAACATAGGGTATGGCTAGCTGATGAGAGCTAAATAGCTTGAAATAGATCTATACTAGTCTCCCTTTATTTATTTATCAGCATAAATATAACAAATGTAACAAAAAGGCAACAGTAAAAAATATTGGGTTTCTGTCTGGATGGACTCTTGTGACGAGCCGAAGACAGAGAGTGGAAGTGTGACCTTCCTCCCATATTTGGGCATACCAGGGGTTGTGACTTTATATATATATATATATATATATATATATATATATATATATATATGTATGTATGTATGTATGTATGTATGTATGTATGTATGTATGTATGTATATACACACACATACATACATACATACATACAGACTTTATTTACGGTCACAGACCAAAACACGAGTACTACAAAAGTACTACATAAGAGAATTGATCATAGCATCATAGCAATCAGTCACCAAAAGCTTAATTAAGGGAAGTTACAGCGTTCTCCTCTAATGGTTACAGCTCTTAAGAAAAATTTGGAAACTTGAGAGGTGATCTATGAGGAGACCTCTCCAAGGCAATATACAAACAAATTACAGCCATTAGGTCTAGAAGGGACGATTTCAAGAAGAGACCGTTACTTAGATCTGTCTGCGTTATACATGGGGCAAAATAGAAGGACGTGCTCCACAGTTTCAACCTCGGCTCTGTCCCAAGGGCATAGCCTCTCGTTAATCGGGAGCCTCTTAAAATGACCATCCAAAAGTGCTGAGGGCAAGACGTTAAAGCGAGCTAGGGAAAAAGCTCTTCTATACTTGGGAATGGTTAAAGTATAAAAATAGGAAGCCATCCTCAATCCATAATTATTAAGTTGGTTGAGAGTCATGGGGGGAGCAAGTTTTGTTGACTGTGGCTTGTAGATATTGTAAATCAATGTCCACAAGCTGTTGGACTACCTTAAATTGGGCATCCTTAAGGCCGTAATTTCCCAAGGCATCCTCCGTAAAACCTAGCAGATGTAGTTTCTTCAGCAGCTCTTTCTCCCAGCGAGAAATATGGGAGTCCGCAAACGCCAGGGAGAGGTAGCTGCCAGGAACTGCCAGAAAAAGCACCCGAAACCACCATTTAAAGGTGTTAATCCAGGCCATACATTCCACTGATCGAATGCCCAGTTCCAGGTACATCGGGGCAAAACCAACAAAAGGGGGAAGACCCAGAAGTTTTCTAAGAAAAGCAGCCTGGGTTCTTTCAATGCGATCGTTGAAGCCCCGTATCCATATGGGGATACCGTGAAGGGTTTGGGCCAACGTTTTCGCTTTGTAAATACGTAGGGCAGAAGGAATGAACTGGCCACCCTGGGTATAAAACAGGGGTGGGTTTCTTGCCCCGTTCCAACTGGTTCGGTTGGAACGGGGCCGGTGGCGTCCTCGTGCATGCGCGCGGTGCACGCATGCCTACTAGCGTCTGCGCGATGCTCCAGCTGCTCCTGGAGGATCACACAGGCACTGTATGCGTCCTGCGCATGCGTAGAAGCACAGAACTTGTCAAAACTGGGTAAGGACTGCGGGCGGGCGGGCGGGCCCTTCGCCGTTCCCGGAAGTTACTTACTTCCGGGTTCGCCGACCAACCGGTTCGCAGGGACCGCCGCGAACCGGTTGAAATCCATCCCTGGTATAAAAGAATCTTAAAATCTGCTGGTGACTACAGAAAGCCGAGCTCAGCACCTGGGTTCGGTGTCTAGTCCAGGCACCGGTGTTCTGAAATTGAATACCTAAATGCTTAAAATGGAAAACCTGCTTAACAGCATTGCCACTGATATCCCAGTTATACAATTTCCAGGCTCTAGTAAAAACTAATACTTTTGATTTATCATAATTAATGGCCAAATGGTTTTCAACACAGTAAGACCCAAATGCAGAAAATAGTCCTGACACAGATCAGTCCCATAGATAGGTGGAACCCCAGAGGCATTGACTTGGGACCCATCTACCAAGAGACCTTGGGTGCCCTGATCTGACGCCACTTCTTTTGGGGCCACATCTTCCCAGCTGATCAAATCAAGGGAAGCTTCCTGGTAAGTTGTTACGTGCTGCGAGGGGCTGATTTGGCCACTTGTAGGAGGAGCAGTTAGCCTACCACCCGAGAGAACGCCAGCTGAGAGTTTTGCAGAAGTAGGTATATAGCTAATACATGGTGCAATATCCTGAATAGCATTCGAAGTTGGCTCATTACTATATGCTACTGAGGATCTTTGGGGGGCAATAAATCTCCTGCCACTCACAAGTTGTCGATTACCCAAAAGTGGCTTAATTGATATGTCTTTGAAGACTCTTCCTGGCAAAATGCCAAAGGATCTTAACCAGGATCCTCTTCTGAACAGTAGTTTTGGAATGTTAGAATTATCAAAACTAAGTAGCACTCTGGTGCAGAATTCAGGGGAGGGTAAAGGTTCGACCTTCTTCAAATCATCAGCTTCTAGCCCCAATAACTTTAACCTATGACCCCTCGCCAGCTGAATTGAACTCCAGTAAGGTAAATTGCCATTAATGGGATTAATGATGAGGGCCACCTGTTTTGGCTGTAAGACCAGGCGGCTATTCGCGTCATAGGATGCGGAATTCATTCTGTTGGTAGAATTTCGTTGACCAAGATTTCGTTGGCCAGTGCTTTTATTAAAGCTTTTCCTGGGATTTGGTATGGACCACCCTGTCGACTGCCAAGCGATCATCCCAGAACACCCACTGGTAGTCCAGGAGACTAAGTAGTTTAGAATACTTACTATTCTATCAAGCTGGAGCTGAATGCTCGCTGTAGTTTCTGCAACCAGAAAACATTGCTGAGCCAATAGTTCTACAAGGGTAGGCTCACGCAAGGGGTGGTTAGGGGCCGCAGTTTCAGGTAAGTCTTCATTCTCAGCTTGGGGGGGTGATGCCCTCAGAAGCTCCCCGACCAGAAGACCGAGCCAAAACAAAGTCCTCAATCTTAGATTGCTTCAAGAGAGGTTGGAAAACCAAGTCAACGAGAAACAAAGCAGGCATTCCCATCATTCTACAGCTGCAAAAAAAGTCCCAGGAAACTATCATCTAATTTGCAAAAATTAAACAGCTTAAATAAACAAGAGAGAAAGAAGTCCATAAGGACACATATAAGGCAGCAGTGAATTCAGACAACTATATGTACATTTTTTTTGCAGCTCAGATTTGGTAGCTTTTGCTAAGAACTAATATCTAGCAACATCCCTTCAATACTTCTTTTTTTTAATATTGTAAGGCAGCAGGCAAAGCCAATCTTCCTTTTTCTTCATAGAAAACAAATGAAATGGATTAAAAATGTAAGAAACAGTTAAACAGATAGCTGTCAAGATTATAACTTGTTTTCAAGTGTAGTGATCAAATAAAGGTATAAATAAAAAAACACATTAAACTTACATTTTACCTGTAATTTTGAACTCTTTGAATTGAAGGAATGTTCAAATGCTTTCACAGGGCGCTTTTTTTTTTGATTGAAAGAATTTGTAATTGGATTTTCAAATGTGTTGCTTTCATCTTCGGCAGTACAATACACACTTGGATAATAACACAGCCATGTCATTAGAAAGAAATCCATTTACAGGTTTAAGCATAAAATGAGATACAGAAGGAGACAATAAATGCTCTCTAACATAATATCTCTTATTTTTCATTGTAGCCCATGCTTGGATTATGAATAGGCAATTTTAGAAGTGCATTATACCAATGCCATTCACCTGATCAGTAGTTCCTGTCTGTGAGCTGTCAGTAGCTCCCATCTGTGAGCTTCTTTGCCACCAAAACTGTTTTCACTGTCACATGAACATCTGCCAAACTTTATATAACTTTAAGGTCAATTGACACTTGCTGTAAAAGTTAAGACTCTCTCCCATTGTCTAGACAATCTAACTTTTTATTCCACTAATGCTGTATATAATTACTGATTATAATCAGTGGAAATAGAAATAGTCAATAGCTAAGAACAAAGCAAAGCAAAACAAACAGTGGTGGGATTCAGCCGGTTCGCACCTATTCGGGAGAACCGGTTGGTAACTTTCTAAGCAGTTCAGAGAACCGGTTGTTGGAAGAAATCTCCTTTTGTTTTTCCCCACTTTACAGGGCTAATCCTGTAAGGAAGGCAGGAAGGAAACATTCTGGTGTTGTTTCTAGCCTAATCTTTATTACCCTGCTTACAGAAACTGCCTCTCCAGTTAACCCTTATTACATTGTAACAACTAAGGCGAAGCGCCCATCGACCTGAGTGAGATTGACTTGGCCATGGCCACATGATCACATGACCACCGAGCCCCGCCTACCCAGGTGGTCATTAGGGTAGAGAACTGGTTGGTAAATTATTTGAATCCCACCCCTGAAAACAAACCAAGACACCATAAAAAAAGTGCTGGAGGAGGAATCTGAACACACACAAATGGCCATCATCTTTAAAACTCCTTTATTGTCAGGCAGTGTTGGCTATTTTCATGTTTTCCTGTGGTCATTCAGCCTCCTCTCTGATACCTTTAACAATTTAGACAATACACACACACACACACACGTTTTTTTTATTTGTGATGATAAATAAATAAAAGGAGACTAGTATAGATCTATTTCAAGCTATTTAGCTCTCATCAGCTAGCCATACCCTTATTGGGATTCGAACCTGTGCTGTATTACATTTTAGGCAGATGTCTTAACCATTAAGCCACAAGGTTCTCTTCCTTTATCAGCTGAGCCAGGGAAATAGGTATGTATTTAATGTCACAACCCCTGGTATGCCCAAATATGGGAGGAAGCCTATTGCTTCCATTCTCTGTCCATCGGCTCGTCACAAGAGACCATCCAGACAGAAACCCAATATTTTTACTGTTGCCTTTGTTACATTTGTGTCTTTTTATTTGTGCTGATAAATAAATAAAGGGAGACTAGTATAGATCTATTTCAAGCTATTTAGCTCTCATCAGCTAGCCATGCCCTTACTGGGATTCGAACCTGTGCTGTATTACATTTTAGGCAGATGTCTTAACCATTAAGCCACAGGTCCTCCTCTGTTATCAGCTTGAGCCAGGGAGGTAGGTATATATTTAGTGTCACAACCCCTGGTATGCCCCAATTATTTATATTATATTATATTAATTATATTATATTATTATATTATATTATATTATTATATTATATTATATTATATTATATTATATTATATTATATTATATTATATTATATTATATTATATTATATTATATTATATTATATTATATTATATTATATTATATTATATTATATTATATTATTATATTATATTATATTATATTATATTATATTATTATTATATTATATTATATTATATTATATTATATTAATTATATTATATTATATTATTATATTATATTATATTATATTATATTATATTATATTATATTATATTATATTATATTATATTATATTATATTATATTATATTATATTATATTATATTATATTATTATATTATATTATATTATATTATATTATATTATATTATATTATATTATATTAATTATATTATATTATATTATATTATATTATATTATATTATATTATATTATATTATATTATATTATATTATATTATATTATATTATATTATATTATTATATTATATTATTATATTATATTATATTATATTATATTATATTATATTATATTATATTATTATATTATATTATATTATATTATATTATATTATATTATATTATATTATATTATATTATATTATATTATATTATATTAATATATTTTCTGACCCCCTCCTCCGTCCAGTAACGAATGCCGAGACAAACTTAACTGGAATGTCACAGCACTTTATTAGCAAGAAAACAAAACCTCAGTGGCTGAAAGCCAACAGATAAGAACCTTGGCAGCAACTCAGACTTCGACAGATAACAGCTTCTCCAGCGCTAGGAATGACGTTGAATCCTGCAAAACCAGGCTCCTCCCAGTCTCTCTTTAAATACTATCTTGAGAGGAGCCTAATTACAATCACCTGGGTCCAATTATCTTTGGTAACTGTGTAGCTGCTCTTTACGTCGATCTGCCCGGCGTTGCTGGGCACCCAGAAACAACTCCCTTGGCTCCTTCTCACCGCTCCAATGCAGGACTTCAGGATCACACTCCCTTGTCTCCTCCCCACTGCTCCAAGGCTCAGGCACCACCTGGTGGCCAACCAGCATCTCTGCGCCCTGCTCAAAATCGGAACCCTGTCCAGGATCCTCCACATCCTCCAGAGCCGACTCATAGGGCCACTCGCTGTTGGAGTCTGGTGGCAGCTCCAAAGGCTCCTGCTGGGCCACAACATACATACATACATACATACATACATACATACATACATACTCACTCACCATTTTCTGCAAAGGACAAGATTGTAGAATTGGGGATTATCTAAGAAGACCAATAAAGTATATTCTTCCTATAGTAGTAGTTGGCCATGGGTCCCTCTTATTAATAAAAATATGCTCTGCTGACATGTTTGAAGGTTTTTTTTTTCTACTTGTCTTAATTGTCTTAATTCATTTGAGGTAGACCTGGGACTATTGGGATGAACCATGAAAAATTATCATTACAAAATATTCATAAAGGGAAGCATACAATAGATGGGGACTACTGGCTGAGTGCATCCCAGCAGCACAGATATGAAATATTGATCTTTGTAGAATTATTGATCTCTCTTTGGACCATCAAATTCTTTGCTAGTTCTTTGTTTCTTTGCGTTGACATTGGTAATAGACTACATTATCAAGGGTCCCACCCCCCTGAATGATTTTCAGACTAGATTCCAGAAATACTTATCCAGTAACTTCATTATACTTTTAAAAAAATATTTGTCTTTTCTCTCCCAATTTGAGTCAGGCAGAGGAATCACTGAATGATTGTACGGAGGCAGTAATGGGCTAAAGATGGAAGGCCGATGAACTAAAAAATCAATTTTGTTAAAGCAATAATAGTAAGTAGACTGGATTGCCCATAAATTGGATTTAACCAGGGGTGGGTTTCAACGGGTTCGCGGCGGTCCCCGCGAACCGGTTGGTCGGCGAACCTGGAAGTAAGTAACTTCCGGGAACGGCGAAGGGCCCACCTGCCCGCCCGCGCTCCTTAAACGGTTTTGATGAGTTCTGCGCTTCCACGCATGCGCAGGACGCATATAGCGCCTGCGCGATCCTCCAGGAGCAGCTGGAGCATCGCACAGACGCTAGTACACATGCGGGCACTGCGCGCGTGCACGAGGACGCCGCCGGCCCCGTTCCAACCGAACTGGTTGGAACGGGGCGAGAAACCCACCCCTGGATTTAACCCACTGTAAGGTTTCAAATTTGCAGTTTGGGAACAATTGCTTGATTTGTGGTGTTGATATTCCTCACAGATTGTGGCGATGGTAATCTTTTCTCAGCTCACTTTGGTGCCCCAGTCATGAAATTTGGATGACACAACAATGATTTCACCCAGCATCTTCCCATCCATAAACTTTCTGTTTAGGCATCTACACGAGACTCCCTTTGAACAGTCTTTAGAAAACAAGCTTAAGACAAACTAGCTTCAGGCCATTGGACTCCTATCCAAAGCTGCCCATCATAACTATTTAGATGTCTAATGCATTTTTTAAAATATATTTTTATTTTCAAAACAAACATACAAATCCTCCTTCTTTACATACTGTAGAAAGTGTATCAGTTGGTTACAAAAGGCTTTTGTGCATCACTTCTGTCGTCATCAAGCATAATTCATATTAACTCTATGTGAAGTTTCCGTGGTTCGCCCATGAGGCCAATGTTGAGAAAAGACAGGAGACAAATTTTCTTGGGATGGAGCGACCCAGATGAGAGTCTGAGAGCCCCTTTTATTAAGATAGGACAAAGGCAGGAGGAGCAATAGCATGTGCTTAAAAACAGCCTGTAAAAGTACAATTTCTAATCTACTGCTCAGTGAAGTTCTGTCTATATATGGTCAAATCCTGGGCGTCATTGATAGGGCACATCTCAGGATGTTATGTTATTCACTATCAAGATGTTATGGCTTTCTAGGAGTTTGTTTTCTCCTGTGTGATTCAGCGTGACTCTGCAGGCCCTAGTATGAACTAGGCCATGGAGGACACACACCTGCACAAGGAACTATATTACAACATCTCCTACTTTTTTATTTTCTTTTTGTCAACAAGACTTTCCCTCTTCATCTGACAGGGCTAATCACAGCATTCTACACATAAACCAATAGAAAATCACATCATGGCAAAGGGTGGGCAAAGGGGGAATAGACAGTTACAGCACAGCATAGGGGGGAGAAAGGGCATGTGTGGGAGTAGCTGGCTCACATAATTCATGTTACATGAGGCTGCATAATGAGTCCTGGCCGTTTAGGCCGGAAAGATGTTTCTGGTGCGATGTTTTTGCATCCCTGTGTATGTGTGTTTCAGACAGCAGAAACTGCCCTGCACACACACACCCGGAATGTTTTTGTTTTTTAAAAGGCAGCGTCTCCTTCATCGCTGGGCATGCGGAAGGGATCTTCCCCATGAAGAGGTTGACTGTTCATGTAACTCCATGTGGTTGACAATGTGAATTTTCTTCTATGGAGCCAAGCTAGAGAGTATATTCTTACACATGGTTAATAAAGAGGGTACACATTGAATACAGCAACACAACAGTATCAGCAAAGCAACAAGGGTTATAATGGTCTTGACAGTATTTCCCAACCAGCTAAAATTAGGTAACCAAGAGGTCATCCAATCCCACCAGGAGTCCAAGGCCTTATATGTTTGTCCAACTGCTTGAACGGTATCATGTAATTTTTCCACACTGGTTTCAATTTGTCCGGACTGGTTCAAATATGACAACAGGTAGCATTCAACCAAACACATAGTAGGGGGATCTGCGGCGAAAGACGGGGCAGCCGGTCGGGGGAGTATAGGGTGCAGGGTGCTCTGCTCTGTTTTCCAGGTCAGAGACAGAGACAGCCTCAAGCTGTGGTTCCTGTTGGTTGGTCATGGTCAGGCTGCTTCTGTGTTTGTGTAGGTGGTTGTATAGGTGGTTTTGGCAAATATGGTCTTACGTGCAGTCCTGGAATCCAAAGAACTTTGTCTTTTAGTTGGATTGCAGCGTAGTTCCTTTCCCAGGTAATCAGGTCAGCAGGTCCTCGCCACGTCAAGTCAGGCAAGCAGCGACAGTAGGCAGGTGGACGGGAGGTGTCTGCAGTAGGTGGAGCTGCAAAATGACGAGTCGCTGCCGAGGATGGTGGGCTGCCGGTGTGTTGCACTGCTGGGAGGCCAGGGGGCATTTTCCCCTATTGCCAATATATCTGCCCAGGGCATGTTTTAATGTCTGGTTGGCGCGCTCAGCCAACGCCTGACCCTGGCTGTTATAAGGAATGCCAAATTTATGCACAATGCCCCATTGGTTACAAAACCTGTGTAAGCGGGCCCATTGTCTGTCTTTAATTCTTTTGGGCGTCCCAGCGATGCAAAGGTCCGAATACAATGATTAATAACATGTTTGGTGGCTTCACCCCTTTGGGGGAATGCCATAATGTAGCCTGAATACGTATCAATGGAAACATGTAAATATTTCCAAGGGGCAAATGGAGGATATTGGGTAACATGCATTTGCCAAATTTGGCAGCACTCTGTCCCCCTGGGGTTTACCCCCCATAGGGAGAGGGGTTGCCTGCTGGCTACAGGTGGGGCACTGCTGAACAATAGCAGAGCCTCATTTGTAGTAATGCCAAATGGTTTTATGAGCGCTTTTTTATTCTGGTGAAAGTAAGAGTGGCTATCCCAAGGTGTGATAGCAGAACAAACATTGACATGGGGTGGGGGGGCTGATGCCGCAGCGTCAGCAACATCATTGCCCTCCTGGAGAGGCCCAGGGAAAGGCTGATGACTTCAGATATGGGAGACATGGAAAAAATAACAGCGAGAGGAGACAAGACCTTGTAAAGTGAGAAACAGAGACAACAGTTGTGAATCAGTAGAAGGAGAGAGATAAGACTCATACAAAGAGGTTATAATCTGAGTCACATAAAGATTAGCAAGAATTAAGGTAAACGGTTGTTTGTCAAATAACTGAAAGGCCAAGATGGAAGTGGCCAATTCATCTCTTTGAGCAGATTTTCGTGGCTCTGTGAGCTGGGTGTGCCATGTACCATCCTCCTGCCAGGCACATGCTCCCCGATGTTTGCTCCCATCGGCAAAGACAGTTGTAGCGTCTTTGATAGGAAAAAGCTGTTGAAGGAGGCTTCCACTGGAGCGGAAGGGCTTTTGTAATTAGGGCTGCAAAAAGGGCGGGTTTCTGAGAAATAGTGGACAAGTGTCATGAGATCACATTCTTGGGGAATCAAATTTGGATTGGGGAGGCCGCAGCGCTCCCACGGGTTGGAGAATTTTATTAACAGCCCACAAATCATGCAAAAAATGCCATTTACCAGATTTCTTTTCTATAACAAACACAGGGGTGTTAAAAGGTCCGTGGGATATCTCTTTCCTCTTCTTCTCTTCTCTCTCTGTCCCTCTCTTCACATTCTCTTTCCCTCTTTTCCATTCTTCTGTCACTTCCTCCTTCTCCCTTCTCTCACTCTTTTTCCCTCTCCTCTGTGTCTCTTTCTGTCTCTTTCACTCTGCACAAGGAACTATATTACAACATCTCTACTATCTTAACTCAGATATTTATTATATTACCATCATCATACCTCCACTTTTATTTGACTATGATTATGTAAAGGTCCTTCATCATAAAATATACCGAGATTTAATACATAACCACATACTGGCATTTCATTTACTTATTTATAAAATCATCAATTAACATTAAATCCTCATATCCTGTTTTAGCTAAACATCCATAATATTTAATACCAAAATTTTCTAATCCTCCTTTCCAAATCCCTGTTTACCATTTACATCCAATTCCCTCATATTGTACTCATAGCATGTATATAATTTATTATCATTATCCTTTCTTTATTTGACTATATCCTATATCATAACATTTCCCCCCTAATAATTAAAACTTAGCTGTGTCTAATTTTGTTCTTTTTTATTGTTATTGTTATTAATAACCTTTATATATAGTCCAAAACTATTTCTAATCTTCCCTTCATGGGTAACATTCAATATTCATATCCAATTATTACTTATCATAAGAGCTCAACATTGTATACATTACTATCATTATCAATTTTTATTTAACTATACTGTCTAATGCATTTTTGAACTATGTTAAAGTTGATATTTAAACGCTCAAAAGGATTTGGAAACAGATTATTAAAAAGAATCCAAACATATTCTCTGGCCTTCCTGAAGACAACCTGATGTTCTCTTTTCCATTTGCCCCATCTTCTTAAAGTGTAATGACAATATCTAACAGTTTCTCAATTGTAGCACTAGCCTTGGAGATATGATTTTTGTAATTCATTTTATGATATGACTTGTTTTATGTTGAAAATCCAAATGTTGAGCTAAATTAAGTTACTAAGCAGTTTTTTGAAGCAGCTTAAGGCATAGCCATAGAAACTACCCCTGGTTCTCTTAGAAAGCTGCCAAAAACAAGGATAACCTTATTTCTCCAGTGGAAAAGCTGCTGCTGCTGTTTCTGGTGAGAGAGAAGCTAATTAAGACATCCAAAAGAATGAAAACGACAATTTTACTTTGTGAGACAAAGCATCCCCAGTGAAGAACCTGGGAATAAAAAAATATGGTTCAATGATTTAAATATTTTGGATACCCAACTTACAGGAAAATATCTTCTTTTTCATTGGTGGCCACAGGTGATGGTCAAAGTGGGAGTTAGTACAATTGTCGTGGCTGCCAACTTGACCATTTTTGAATATAATTTATGGACATCTCTGTCTCAGCACAAAATATTGCATTTGGTTTGGTTATGTATGAATAAAATAGTGGAGTGGACCTGGGAGCTGTCCTCTCTACATAGCAATTTTGATACCATTGTTGTGGCTCAGCAGGTGCCGTTGGAGCTGCCACCAGACTCCAACAGCGAGGGGGCCTCTGAGTTGGCTCTGGAGGATGTGGAGGACCCTGGATAGGGTACTGACTCCGAGCAGGGTGCAGAGAGACTGGTTGGCCACCAGGAGGCACCTGAGCCTTGGACCAATGGGGAGGAGACAAGGGAGAGTGAGCCGAAGGCCAGTAGCGAGTTGTTCCTGGATGCACGCCATCGAAGAGTTACTAGGCGTCAGGGGCAATTACGCAATTACAGGAGGTGATTGTACTCAGCTGGTGGTCATTAGGCTCCTCTCCAGACTATAAAAAGCTACTTGTGCACACGGCCCTCTTTGCAGAAGTCAACGCAGGATTGAATGTCGGAGGACAGTACTGTGAGCTTGGCAGGCTGGATTGCTGCCAAGCCTTATCTGTGTTTATTGCTGCCTGAGTTTGTCTGAGTTGCTGCCAAGGTCCTTATCTGTTTGTTCTGCTTGGCTTTCAGCCACCGAGGTTTTGGTGTCTTGCTATTAAAGGACATTCCAGTTAAGCTTGTCTCGGCATTCATTACTGGATGGAGGAGGCGGTCAGAACACATTGTGAATCCGTATTTTTAATAACAGGTGTTTAAAAGCAGGAATTCCTTCCTTCCCTCCCTTCCTCTTCCTTTTTCTTTCTTTCATTCTTTCTTTCCTTCCTTCTTTCCTTTCTTTTTCTTTCCTTTCTTTCTCTCCCTCCATTTCTTTTCTTTTCTTACTTTCCAAATATTTGCCCACATTCTCATATTTCCATTATGGTACCTGGATCCATAATTTCACGTGATAAAATAAGTATTATTTATATATGAGTGAACATAAGGTCTGGTCCTTCTTGTGGGACTTTGTTCCTGTAACTAGGGGACATTTTCCTTTTACTGGAAGTGGTTCATAAAATCTCAGCAGGCTTTGATACAATTATTGTAACCTCAGGTTTCCAGCTACTGCACTTCCAACTTTGCAGTTTCTCAACCGGTGGGAATTTAGCAAACTACTTGAAAGGAATTCAGGTCAATCAGGCATGAAATCTACCTTCTTCTCACACACTCAATGGTCCTGACGCTTCCTGAAAGCTGCATTGTGCCTTTTCACATGGTGTGTTCATCAGGGACAGGAGCACTAGGGCTGGAAGAAGGATGTGGTCCAAAAATAAACATCTTTCAAGACATTTGTCAGAGAGACTTTATCTTAAGCCAGTCTCTGTATCTTAATTGGGTGTCTTGATTCTGTCCTCAAAACTGATTATATCCTTCCCATTTAAATGAATTTCCACAGAAAAGGATAAGACTTCCACTTTTAAAAACTTTTAGTTGTTTTATGGAGATTTTGCAGGAATATTCTCTGAAAAGAATGCCTTAGTTTTAAAGATGCTCAGAATGGAAATTCACCACCAATTTCAGGACAGATATCACTGTTAACCAGGGTTAGGTTCCTGCCAGTTCTAACCTCTTCTATGGAAGAGGTTCCACAAATCTACGGTGCCGTTTAGAACCGGTTCCAGCTCCCTCCCCCCGCCCGTCTGCACATCATCAAGATGAAGAGCGAGAGGAGGAATTCTGGGAGTTGAAGTCCACAAGTCTTAAAGCTGTCAAGTTTGAACACCCCTGGGAGTTTTTTTTTCTAAAGGGTTAGGGGTGCAAGGGTCTTGTAACTTGACAGCTTTAAGACTTGCGTGCTTCAAATGCCAGAGTTTCTGAGCCAACATTTTGGTTGCTAAGCAAAAGCGTTGTTAAGTGAGTTTTACCACATTTTACTAGTTGGCCATGCCCACCCAGTCACATGACTGGCAAGCCACTCCCACCCGGTCACATGGCCAGCAAGCCACTCCCACAAAGCAGGCCACACCTACAGAAGAGGTTCTAAAAATTTTTGAAACCTACCACTGCTATTAACTTATAGAAGAACTTTTCCATTCGTGTCTCCCACAGGAGCATCCTGAGTCCTACTCCACATTCTTTTGAGATTTTTTAAAATTGCATGGACAATTGTAGCAAAAGGACTTTGGTCAGTGACAAAAAATGCACATTGACATTGTGAGGAAAGCTATGGCCATCCTATGCTAGTGTGTGATTTGATTATACAAAAACCAAAGGGACAGAGTTTGAAACACAACGCCTGCCAGAATGCCCATTTCATTCCTCCCCACCCCCCGGGGAAACTTATGGACCATCATTGGTTAGCTTGGAGGGCTGCCAGAAATTTAATCATCTGCTTTGGTCAGCAAATATTCCAGCATTCCATATTTATTGAAATGGGTATAGCATAGTGTTCTGACCCCCCTCCTCCGTCCAGGAACGAAGCCGAAACTAATGTAAATGAGGTGGTTTCTTTTAATCAGTCCAGACTCTCATTGGCTGCAAGCCACATAAACAAGGAGATAAGCACTCTGGCAGCAAGTCCTACAAAACCTGGCAGCAATGCAAACAAACTCTGGCAGCAATCCAGCCTGCCAAGTTTTTCTTGTTAATCCTTAACGTTGACTTCTGTAGAAGGGCGTGGCACAAGCAGTCTCTTTTATAATCAGGAGAGGATCTTAATGAGCATCAGCTGAGCATAATCACCTCTTGTAATTACGCCGTTGTTCTTGATGCCGAGTAGCCCTTCGACGGCATGCATCCCGGAACAACTCACAGGTGTTTTCTGGATCACTTACTCTTGTCTCCTCCCCACTGATCCAAGGCTCAGATGCCACCTGGTGGCCAACCAGTCTATCCTCGCCCTGCTCAGAGTCGGAACCCTGTCCAGGGTCCTCCACCTCCTCCAGGGCCGACTCATAAGTCCCCTTGCTGTCGGAGTCTGGCGGCAGCTCTGGGCCACAATAGCATAGCATTATGGATAGAAAGCAGTTTTACACTGCATTCACAAGTCTTAAAGAATGCTATGAATGAATTGCCCAGAAACAGAGAAAGATGGAGGATCTGCGAAAGCAAGACCTGAACCGGAACCAAGTTTATGATCTGATCTGGAAGCATTTCTTTAATAAAAAACAAATAATAAAGCCAGAATGATAATGTCAGAGTCAAACAATGAGAAAAGCTATCTGGAACATGGAGCTTGGGAAGAAAATTCTACCTGTGTTCCCTTCATTTTCAAGTTTTGAGAGTTTAGTATAAGACATGCAACTATGTAGATGATTATACATTTGTTTCTAGACAATTCACATGTGATACCATGAAGTACTTGAGAGACCGCCTGCTGCCAATTACCTCCCACAGACCCATTAGATCTCACAGGGTTGGCCTCCTCCGGGTGCCATCTACCAGCCAATGCCACCTGGCTATTACCCGGGGGAGGGCCTTCTCTGTGGCAGCTCCGGCCCTCTGGAATGAACTCCCCGCAGGGATTCGGACCCTCACCTCTCTCCAGGCCTTCTGGAAAGCCATCAAAACCTCGCTTTGCCGGCAGGTCTGGGGGTGATGAGTTCCCTCCCCTCTTGACATGTATAGTTGTGTGACTGTTGTTTACTTTTATTATTTGTATTTTGTTTTTTATGTTCCCCTTTTTCCCCCTTGAATTGTTCGCCGCCCTGAGTCCTCCCGGAGAAGGGCGGCATACAAATAATAAAATTCTAATTCTAATTCTAAGTTTAGGATGGGGCATGATGAAATATCATATTACTTCTCATCACAAATGTATATTTCTACTAATGAGTTGTGTGAATCTAGATTTAAATTGTCTTGTTCCTCCAAGCAGTTTCAGCAGACAATGCCATTCTTAATTCAAAGGATGAGCTCCTTCAGAGTGACTATTTAATCTGATGGATACATTCATTTGTTTTCCTAGAAGCAGAAATTATTGTACAATTCAATAGTTTTATTCATTGCTAATTTTTGTTAGCAGTAAATGTTTTAGATTGATGAATATTTTCATAAAATAGTGTGAAAACCCATCTCATATACCAGGCTTGATTAATTTCCATTGTCTAATTTTTAAAACAACAGAATACTGCAGAAGAAAATCTTAATTTCCTCTCTTCTGTATACACAGTGTAATAAATGAGACAGTAGTTTCAAATATTATTTTCCTGGAAAAGAAAGCAGAAATCAAGATATCTGTCAAGCCTACTTATACAGAATGGGTAACCCTGGGTCACAGGCTGTGCTAATAAAAAAGAATGACAAGCTATTTCTTTTAATGACAAGCTGACATATTTATTTTTATTATTCCACAAAAGTACACACCAGATCCATCTGTCATGGTAAAGCTTCTACTTCACTCTTTGGGAAATGCTCCTGGAGAATTTAGATCTTCAAATTCTCCTATTAGAAATATCCACCTTCCCAAGATTTTTTTTCTTTGAAAAAACTCCATTTTTTTGTTATTTATGATTTCAAAATGTAATGGCAGCATGAATCTAATCAGATACCAAGAATCTCCAAGATGGAGTTCAATTTTTCTTTCCAACTTTCCCACAATGAAATATTACTCATTTGTCTTGCAAATAATGTTTTTCCTTGAAACCAGGCAATTTTGTATATTTTCTATTCATTGAAACATTTCTATGAGGGTTTTTTAAAGTGAGAAACTCACTAGCAATAGACAATCTCACCTTGCTAAGCATCCCAGGCAGATTGTTTCCTGACCATGCCAAGCAGATGGGACACCCCATTAGGTATAGGCAGTCCTTGACTTACGGCTGCAATTGAGTCCAAAATTTCTATTGTTATGTGGAACGTTTGTTAAGTGAGTTTTGCCCCATTTTACAACCTTTCTTGCCACAGTTGTTAAGTGAATCATTGCAGTTGTTAAAGTACTAACGTAGTTGTAATACAGTTGTTAAGTGAATCTGGCTTTTCCATCGACCTTGCTTATCGGAAGGTTGCAAAAAGTGATCACAAGACCCAAGGACATTGTAATGAATTAGTTGCCAAGCACCTGAATTTTTATCACATTCATATCACCGACAAATGCGCGCCGACAAAACCGTGAGGTCGAAATCGCGTCCACAGAAGCGGACCAAAAAATGCGCGCTGACGAAAGCGCACCATCAAGAAACAACATGAAAACAACATAATAACAACGTAATAACCCTACCCCTACCCCTACCCCTACCCCTACCCCTACCCCTACCCCTACCCCTACCCCTAACATTTACCTTAACCCTAATCGCGCTTTTGTGGGAGTGCTTTCGACCTCGTGGTTTTTCTCGCCACGGTTTTGTCGGCACGCTTTTGTCGGCCGCGCATTTGATGGGTCACGGACCAGGGGGATGCTGCAGCAGTCATAAGTATGAAAAATGGTCATAAGTCACTTTTTTCAGTCCTGTTGTAACTTTGAACATTCACTAAATGGACTGTGATGAGTGGAGGACTACCTGTGGATGGTTGTCTGTCACAGCTGATTTGGAATATCCTGAAAGGGTAGCAAGTGTGTAACCTATTTAATTACAGGGATTTAAAAAAAAAAATTATGGGAAATAACAGAGCTATCTGGGATTTTTTTTCTGTCTTAGATGTTAAGACTGGCCTTGGTATGTACTCTGTATTTTGATAATGAATGGATTATTTGTTCTTTCGCTTATAGCAATCAGCTCTATTCTACCTATAAAGAATTGAATTGGGACAGCCTTTTAACATTCTTCTTCTCTAGATGCCAGTGGGGCCTTTCAATTTGTAGGAACTGCAGAATGAATAATATATATTCTAGAAGAATCCCCAAACCCCACCAACCTCAAAACCAAAACTGAAATTAGACCATACCAAGAAACCAAAACAAAGGAATATGAAAAGTTTCCTTGTGTGAAAGTTCTCATATGGTGAAAAGTAAGCAACTTGATGCGAGACCAGGCCTTTACCTAAACAAGAAACAGATGGAAACTGCCTCCAAAGAGAAGAACTTCTACCCCTTAATTATATAGAATGTACAGAAGAAAGAAGCACAGGCAATTTGTTCACTGATTGTAGTATAAATAGAATTCAGGTTTGATGCGCAGAAAGAAGTTGCTGGAATTCTTTTGTAATGGCATCAACATTTTGTTATAATAAATCCACATATTTCAGCTTTTGTGTTCTGAAATATAATCTACCGTGACCCGACAAAAGCGCGAACGTCATAAGCGCGCCGACAACACCGCGGCGCTAAAACCGCGATGTCAAAAGCGCGCCGACAACAGCGCGCCGACAGAAGCGCGATTTACTTTAAGGTAAGATTTACATTTAGGTTTAGGGTTAGGTTTAGGGTTAGGTTTAGGGTTAGGTTTAGGGTTAGGTTTAGGGTTAGGTTCAGGGTTAGGTTTAGGGTTAGGTTTAGGGTTAGGTTTAGGGTTAGGTTTAGGGTTAGGTTTAGGGTTAGGTTTAGGGTTAGGTTTAGGGTTAGGTTTAGGGTTAGGTTTAGGGTTAGGTTTAGGGTTAGGTTTAGGGTTACTTTACAGCGCGCTTCTGTCGGCCCGCTTTTGTCGGCGCGCTTTAGGGCTAATTAGTCGCTCATTCGTCGCACGGTTTTGTCACCGCGCTTTAGACATCGCGGTTTAGTCAGGTGCGCTTTTGTTGTGCGCGCATTTGTGGTGGAACCATAATCTACAGCATTTTGACTTAATAACTAAGAGAGGCTTGACACTTGGTAGCTCAGTAAAAGGTTTTTTTTTAACAAAATTAAAATCTTTTGATATGTGTTGCTCAATTCTGAAGCAAACTTGTTTGTATATCTTATTTCCTCTAGCTTGAGGAAAGAATTTTTCAGAGCCAGGGAGAACATCATTCTATCTGCACTATTATTTGACCAGTATATTTATATTTTCCTATCTTGCTCTTATGATTCTGGGGAAATGAATACAATTTAACATATCCCTTTTAATTGTAACTTTAATTAGGATTTTTACAAGATCTTCATAACTCATCTTTTACTCTATGTGCACTTGGGAGAAAATATTATTTTATCACCCATTTTTTTTAATTTTTCATATTTAAATTGCAAAACCACCTTGAGAATATAGTAGCTAAATTTATTGTTGTAGCAGTAAAAGCAAGGCAACAGTTAACATCTAACATGATAATCTTTCCTTTTCCCTTTTCTCTTAACGGGCTGGTTTTATTTGGCAGTTTCGTAAATAAAGACTTGGATTTGATTTGTATAATTTCAAATAATATGTCACTGTATATTATTTATACATACAGCAGTTCTGTAAAAAGATAACTTTTTGAGATTATAGAATCTTTCTACAGACGACATTGTCATAAGTTTCAGTTGCTTTCAGATAAAGAAGTTTTTCAGCTGGGCTAGGAAAGAAAAATTCCATACTTTTCCTTTTTTTTTTTTAACCAATATAGTTTTTTCTCACCTTTTAAAAATGTACCTGTCATACTGATAGAGATTGACCTTTTGTAAATGCTGGAGCAATCACAGAATGGAAATCAAATAGGGACAATTTTGTAAGAAAGACATCTGGCAATTCTATTTTCAAACTTCTTACCTTGTAAGGACTAGTTGGTTGCTATGTGGGCCTAAAGCTGAATGAAAATTGGTGAAATATTTTGCCATCAAATATATACAAATGTCATTCTAGGTCAGAAATAGACAACCAACTTTGGGCAAAAAGTGCCCCTGAAGAAGTACCGTTTATCATTTTTCTCATCACTTGGTTGGAAGAGGCAATTGGCAGAATTCTTGTCAATTTTACTTGTTAAAAGTACTGAAAAAGTCCAATAGCACCTTTTCCACTGAACAAATGTTATTAAAAGGCACAAGCCTTTGTGAGCTGCTGATCACTTCATTGAAAGTAAAAAGTGCAAAAAATATCTTTTCACAGTTTCATCAGTGAAAAGGGAAATAAAAAGAAATAAAAGGGTCTGGCTTTTCACTGTTCTAATGAGAGATTTCAAAAACTATAACAAAAGAGCCAAGGACAAGAACAATCAGGGACCAAGGTGTTCATGCAACAGTGTGTAGTAACCGGAGAGTGCCTACAATGAAGAGATGACCTACAAGCGGTTCACCGACAAATGCGCGCTCGACAAAAGCGCACCCGACAAAACCACGGTGAGAAAACCGCGAGTTCTAAACCGCGCCGACGAATGAGCGCAGAAGCGTGCCGACAACAGTGCGCCGACAGAAGCGCGCTCTAAACCTAACCCTAAACCTAACCCTAACCCTAACCCTAAACCTAACCCTAAACCTAACCCTAAACCTAACCCTAACCCTAACCCTAATCCTAAACCTAACCCTAAACCTAACCCTAACCCTAAACCTAACCCTAAACCTAACCCTGAACCTAACCCTGAACCTAACCCTGAACCTAACCCTAAACCTAACCCTAAACCTAATCCTAAACCTAACCCTAAACCTAACCCTAAACCTAACCCTGAACCTAACCCTGAACCTAACCCTGAACCTAACCCTGAACCTAACCCTGAACCTAACCCTGAACCTAACCCTAACCCTAACCCTAACCCTAACCCTAACCCTAACCCTAACCCTAACCCTAACCCTATCCCTAACCCTAACCCTAACCCTAACCCTAACCCTAACCCTAACCCTAACCCTAACCCTAACCCTAACCCTTACCTTAACTTAAATCATGCTTCTGTCAGCGCGCTGTTGTTGGCGCGCTGTTGTCGGCATGCTGATGACGTCGCAGTTTTCGTGCCGCAGTTTCGTCAGCGCGCTTTTGTCGAACGCGCATTTGTCAGGTCACGCCTACAAGCAATCCAGGCAGTATCACTGTTCATGCAACAGTGTGTAGTAACTAACCAGAGCGTGCCTACAATGACGAGATGACTTACAAGCAATCCAGGCAGCATCACTGTTCATGCAACAGTGTGTAGTAACTAACTGGAGTGTGCCTACAATGAAGGGATGACCTACAAGCAATCCAGGCAGTATCACTTGGGCTAGCGGCAGAAGACAGAAAGTACTATTTCTGATGTATAGAGGAAAAAGACAGGTGGACGTGGCCTTTGTGATGAGTTGGGGGCTGGTGGAGGGTGATGCTGTGCTTTCCTGCCCTTGAGATACGGTCAGTGGCCCATATTCATGCTGGGGCAAGCTGGTCACGCAGCTCTGCTTTCAGTGGCTAGTTTGGTTTGCTTTTATTCAGGGAACATGAAGTGAATTCTGCCTTGGCTTCCGGAAAAGTGTCTCAGGCAGGTTTTGGGGAAAAGCGCATCCTAAAAAAATAAAGGGTGAAAGGCAAATCTATGATAACTTCTATCTGACTTCCTTTGTGCAGTAATCTATACCAGGAAGTTCAATGAAGTCAAATGTCTGAGGAGTGGTGGAAATCCAGCATTTTAGCAGTCACTAACACTCCCCCTCCTATTTTTCAGATGTGTAACAGTATATTTTTTAGATCACATCTGATTGTAAAAGCATGTGTGATTCAGAGGTGGGTTCCTACCAGTTCGCACCTATTCGGTAGAACCGGTTCGTCAAATCTACTGAACCGGTTAGAAGAGGTTCCACCAGTGGACCCGGAAAGCAGGCCACACCTACAGAAGAGGTTCCAAAGGTTTTTGAAACCCACCTCTGGTCCTTGGATATGATTATTCTACACTATCATGCTCTTATTTGTAAAACTCAGTGCCTCTGTGAAAGGCAAGGATGACTACTGCGTTTGTGGTGCAATCAGAACATTGCGTGTGTTGAAGCTGTTTTAACGCAAACCAAAGATGCCTTCTAAAAAACAAGTTTACATCATATTCTTATGCAGGCCAGTGCTGTGTGTGAGGTAATTTAAGGTGGTTCTGACAAGTGTCGTCGGCATCTTCATATCCGGTCACATGGGCGGCAAGCCACTCCCATCCGGTCACATGGGCAGCAAGCCACTCCCACAAAGGAGGCCATACCCACAGAGTAGGTTCGAACAATTCTTGAAACCCACCATTGGTGTGATTGCTGAATATTTCGAGTTTAAAGTAAATAAAATACCCTTGAAACAGAGTGCTTTAAAAATATAAAAAAGAGATATAAGAGGAATATTTAATGCCATTTGTCATTCTTTTTCAGACCCTGCTTTCCCTTTACCAAATCTCTGTCAGGGTTTTGAAAGGCTGGATCCGAGACTTGAAATCTATCTGAAAACCCCTACAAGCTGCTGTCCTTCTCGAAATGAATCGTAGGACAAGCATCGATTTTCGTGCACTTTATTCATTACACCCCAAAGGGTTAACAGAATGCTCTTGACATGAACTAAGCTGAACAACATTGCTATGGGATGCAGATACTGTTGCCTGATGGAGCAGATACAATTCATTTTATGACCCCAAGGAAATTTTAGACAAAGAGAGGACTTGTTTCAAAAGAGTCAAAGAACAGGAACATATGCTACCGCCTGTACATGTGGGACACTGGGAACAGCCAGTAGGGTCAGGCCTTCTAACTAAGCACGGTGGAAAATTGTTTTCTGGATCAAAATCTCTGCTCTGCTCCGATTCCTTCCACATTTGATCAATGTTAATATTTATATCTGAGAGTCACGGATATTTCATCACTTGGTATTCGGCAATTGACATGCACTGGCAAAAGAATTTGGACGTATTTCTTTATTTGATTGCCAACTTATAGAATGAAGTGCCCAATATCTTTGATAGTCAATATGTGTTATAATCTAATCCTTTCTAAAATAAATTGACGTGGGATGATGATTAGCGTTTATTTGTATCTGATAAATATTAAAACAGGCTTTTTGGCAAACAACACGCGGTGATTATACAGAATCTGAGATGCATTTATAACGGGATCTTTGCCCAAACCAAACCAATCAAGAGGCTCAAGTCCTCAATTTTAGGATAAAATGTGTATCTAAAATTGTAATTACAATTTTAAAATCATATTTTATAATACATTTCCAAACATTAAAATATTGTTTCTACTTTAGATCAGATCAATGAGTGTTCTGAACACATTAATAACTCCACAGCATCAAACTAGTTTAAAAGAGAATTACACTGATCTAAATTGTACCTGTGTCTGTCCCAGTGTTTTCAAGCCATAAAGGATGATGCAGAAGTAGCTGACACATTCGAAAATAACTTTAAAAAACTATCTGCAAAAGGGAATGTTGACAGCTCCCTTCTTTGCTTTGCTGGTTTCTCCTAAAAATTTCAGCAATTGTTAATATCAAAGCAATTCAGTTATCACTGATATTAGTGACAGAGTTAAACCAAGTGGGTTGAAATTGCATGGTGGAAAATAAATGTCCAGTCATAGGTGTGTTTTCTGACCCCCCCTCTTCCTACACCAAAGCACGCCGAGACAAAGATACTTCAAGGATTTATTAACACACAGACTAGACGTTGGCAGCAATCCAGCACAGATTAGATGTTGGCAGCAATCCAGCATAGACTAACCTTGGCAACAATCCAGCCTGCCAAGCTAGCCACAATAGCTTCTTCAGCTCTAGTGAATACGTTGATTCCTGCGACGAGCATGTGGAAAGTCATTCCTTTTATAGTCTTGAGAGGAACCTAATTACTACCAGCTGAGTTCAATTATCTCCTGTAACTGCATAACTGTTCTTTATGCCTATTAGCCCTCTGTTACCAGGCATCCAGGACCAACTCCCTTGTCTCCTCCCCACTGCTCCAATGCATGACATCAGGATCACACTCCCTTATCTCCTCCCCACTGGTCCAAGGCTCAGGCACCTCCTGGTGGCCAGCCAGCCTCTCTGCGCCCTGTCCAGGGTCCTCCACATTATCCAGAGCCGACTCATAGGGCCCCTCGCTGTCGGAGTCTGGTGGCAGCTCCAACGGCTCCTGTTGGGCCACAACACCTATCATACTATGATAATTTTATCATTGGTATATCAAAACAGTATGTGGGACATTTTCTTTTCTTTTCTTTTTTTTAATTAAGGGGCCACAACAGCTGTGTATGTGTGTTTATGATCAGAACCACAACGGGGGATAATATCAAGGAAGGGAAAGTGAGCTTCCTTGTAGAATATTAAAAAAGTCCTAGTAGGAGACACCCAGGATACATATAAATTCAGCAACTCCTCTAGCAACTGGTGGAGGCTTCTTCTTCTTGTATACTGTATATTAAGTTACTTTCAGTCCGCTGCTTTGGGCTAACCTTTTTCTAATGTGCCATGAAAAGATTCTGCTTTAAAACTGTATTCTTGTATGATAGATCAATTCTGTCTATATTGCTTTGAACCCACTAAAACTTGCCAAGGTTTTCATTTTTTAGAGATGTTTTACTATCAGTTTTCACAATTCATAATATGAATCACATCAGCTTATTCTGATTAATCAGTTTATCATGTTTGCATCTCCTTCATTCCTCATGGTTGCTAGTGCAACAGTAGGTCTGTTGCTATTCTTTATTAGAATAACCATTTTATATATAGTATAATCTAATCTAATCTAATCTAATCAATGTAATGTAATACAATACAATATAATATAGTATAATACAATACAGTACATTATAATACAATACACTACACTACAATATAATATATTATAATACAATACAATACTATACTATACTAAGGTGGCGCAGTGGTTAGAATGCTGTACTGCAGGCTACTTCAGCTGACTGCAGTTCTGCAGTTCGGCTGTTCAAATCTCACCGGCTCAGGTTGACTCAGCCTTCCATCCTTCCGAGGTGGGTAAAATGAGGACCCAGATTGTTGTTGGGGGCAAGGGGCTGACTCTGTAAACCGCTTAGAGAGGGCTGAAAACCCTATGAAGCAGTATATAAGTTTAACTGCTATTGCTATTGCTATTGCTATACTACACTACACTACAATATATTATATTATAATACAATACAATACAATACAATATATTATAATACAATACAATATATTATAATACAATACAATACTATACTATACTACAGTATACTATACTACAATATAATACAATACAATATAATATATTATAATACAATACAGTACAATATTATACTATACTACACTACAATACAATACAATATATTATAATACAATACAATACAATACTACAATATAATACACTACACTACACTACAATATAATATATTATAATACAACACAACACAACACAACACAATACTATTACTATTACTATTACTATTACTATTACTATTACTATTACTATACTACAATACAATATCATATCATATATCTATACATCATATATCATATATCACATCATATCACATCATATCAATATCATATGTGAGTAATCTACAGTTAGATTCATGGTCTAAGACTGGTAGAAATGTAATAATTCAAGTGCTAACCAAGGATAGGAAAATTATTAAAATAGCATCTATGAATATAGGCAGTTCCAAGCAGGGTGGTTTTTGACAAAATTAAGGTGTCCAGGTCTGATAAATTCAATATTATCATTATACAAACCAAATTAATGAATTATTCTTTATTTATTAATAGCCTTTATTAAGTTAAATAATAGTGTAAACTAATGAAGTATATGTCCACGTTTAAAGCATTGAAATAAGTTGTGTGGCACTTATATCTCAATACTTCTTATTGTTAATGTGGCAAATTATATCCTGCTTACCCACTCTAGATAACAATCTTTTTAAAAAAATCATCTCAACATCTCTTTATGTTACTATTCACTTTACTTATGAGTCTAGAAGATTTAGAGTATTGACTCAGTTGGACATTTTATTTTGCCTCTTTTGGCATCTACCTTTCCTTTGTTTTCCTGGTATCCTGAGTTGTAAATATATAAAATCATTTTACAAATCCATAAAAAAAGCCATTTGCATTATGCAGATAACATTCTTTGATACAAATAGTACCACTTGAATTCTTTACATGGTATTATGATCAGGTAATGCTGGGATTTCAGAAGAATTCTACTGCTCTGAAGAATAAGGTAAAGGTTCCCACGGACCTCATACGTGCTAGTCATTTCCGGCTCTATGCGTGGTGTTCATCTCCGTGTCTAAGCTGGTGGGGAGGAGACAAGAGAGAGTGAGCCGGAGGCCAGTAGTGAGTTGTTCCTGGATGCACGCCATCGAAGAGCTACTAGGTGTCAGGAACAGTTACGCAATTACAGGAGGTAATTGCACTCAGCTGGTGGTCATTACACTCCTCTCCAGACTATAAAAAGGCTACTTGTGCACACGCCCCTCTTTGCAGAAGTCAATGCAGGAATTGAATGTCGGAGGACAGTACTGTGAGCTTGGCAGGCTGGATTGCTGCCAAGCCTTATCTGTGTTTATTGTTGCCTGAGTTTGTCTGAGTTGCTGCCAAGGTCCTTATCTGTTTGTTCTGCTTGGCTTTCAGCCACCGAGGTTTTGGTGTCTTGCTATTAAAGGACATTCCAGTTAAGCTTGTCTCGGCATTCGTTACTGGACGGAGGAGGGGGTCAGAACACTTACCATATATTTTGGTTTGACCAGAACTGTTCCATATTTGTGCTCCAGTCTGGTTGTTTCAAGAAGTCCCAGAGAACAAATTCAAAAGGCTAAACTCATATTTTCCCTTTGCTTGGGATGAGCTTTAATCATTTTCAACAAGCTGCACAGGCAAAGAGAGAATAAGGTTTCAGCTTGTTGCAATTCTGAACCCAAGCCTGCTGATTATGTCATTTGCTCTGGTTTACCTGCTTGCAAATATGGAAAGTCTTCCTCCTGGTCTACTCTTGATACTTTCAGTTTTGCCTGCCCTGTTCCTCTCCAGAATCAGTACAGAAATTAAAACTGCAATTCCACAAACTGTTAAATACTGCGGCAGGGACGTGCAGTCAGGGGAGGCAGGGGAGGCAGAGCCTCACCACTGTCATCATGAAAAGAAAAAAAAATGGAAAAGGAAAAAGGCTGAGCTAGTTGCTGCCAGAGTCACCATGGATGACTCTGCTTAGTGCTTAACTGTTTAAAAAAGCCTCTAAAAAGTGCCCTCTACAGGAGGAGGCGGGAGAACGACGTGCCTCATCTACTCTGGCGTTTTATGATCACTCGAGTAGAGTTAAGCAAGGGTTAAAAGCCGAAAAATTCCTGATGTAGATGAGGCACCTAGTTCTCCCGCCTCCTCCTGTAGAGGGTGCTTTTTTAGAGGCTTTTTTAAACAGTTAAACACGGCGGGGCCGGGGGAAAGTGTGTGTGTGCTCCAGTATGGCTCTTTGACTGGCTTCCTGCCTCCTCCTGTGGTCTCCCTGACTCCCTCCAATCCAACTTTGTGTGTGTGTGTTTGTTTGTGTGTGAGTGTGTATGTGTGTGTGTGTGTATGCTTGTTTGAGAGAAAGTTTGTTTGAATGAGAGAGGGAAGGGGGTAGGAGAGATAGTCCAATCCAACTTCTGTGTGTGTGTGTGTGTGTGTGTGTGTGTGTGTGTGTGTGTGTGTTTGAGAGGGGGGAGGGAGGGAGAGAAGGAGGAAGGAGGGGAAGGGAGAAGAAAAAGAATGAAGGAAACTTATTTAGCAAAGGAGAAAAACAAATGCTGTCGCTTTTAATCGGAACTGAGCATGCTTAGCTGTGGAATTCTAGGAGTTGAAGTCCACAAGTCTAAAAAAAATTGCTGCCTCACGAGCCATAAACCTCACCGCATGTCACTGTACTGAGGATACTACCAAATGTTTTTATACCCGTTTTCTCATAAGTAAACTTGATTCATCCAAAGTTTCTTGACAATGTGAATTAAGGCATACTATGTTTTGGGTTCACTTATTTTATTTCTTCCTATTTAGTATGACTGGGAGATTCATAATAAATTACAGCATAATTGTGATGTATGTACAGTATACTTTCAATTAATGCTTTTAAGGCAGAACAGAATTGGGAACATGAAAAAAATATACTGAATCCAAATGTAGCTATTCCATTTGTACTTCAGGCTGTGAATGAAGCTCAGTTTCATGAATTCTTCTCCAACTTTCACTGTAACATCAACAAAAAGCTTTAGAAGAATTTTCCATTGAAGAATAACATGCTCAGGTGACATACCTCACTAGCACCTGGATGGTGCCTGGGGCACTTGATAATTATAGGCCTTTGTTCTTGTTACTTTTGACAGTCTTTAATCATGAATTTTAACTGCTATGAGTTTTCTATTATCAATTACCACGCCTGACATTTTTTTTTTCTATCTAAGACAATTGATCTGTGGTTTTTTGTTGTTGTTGCATAAGCCTTCTTTCAAATTTAATTATCAAACTTAAAAACAATGAGACATGGGCACAAACTGCTCTGATTTGGCTACCCATGAAGATCATGGGATGCAGGAAATTTATGACTGGATCTCCTAAGATCTTTCAACTCCAAAGGTGGTGTAGTGGTTGAAGTACTGGCCTGTAAACCAGAGACTATGAGTTCTAGCATCTCTCCCCGCCACCCCCGGCATTAAAAAAAAACAGCTGGATGACTTTGGGCTAGTCACTCTCTCTCAACATGCCTCAAAGGGTGATTGCTATGGGGAAAATAGGAGTAGTTGGCACATTTGCCGTCTTGAATTGATCCAAACACAATAAAAGAAAGAAAAATAAATACATAATGATTTGAAATCAAGTCCCACCATGTTCTAATGTCTTAAAGTAAATGGGTGTAAGATTTTACAGCCAGTAAAACTGTAGCTGTGGAAAATCTCAAGGAAAAGAATGCTTCTGTATTTTTTGAAATCTAGCTTTCAGATGATTAAAGATACAATCAATGTGAATTATGTATCTGCATACAAGGATGTAAGGATGTAGAGTACGATATGCACATCTACAAAATGACAGTCAGCTGTACAAACACAACAAATGATCTACACAAAAGCTGATGTGCCCAACAAATCCATGAGTGGAGTACTTCCAAAAACCAGGGACAGCCTGCAAGCACAGCACTAAATTTATTTATTTATTTAATTTATTTATTAGACTTATATACTGCTTCATAGGGCTTTCACCCTCTCTAAGCGGTTTACAATTTTTTTTTAGCAAATTGAGTCAGCAACTTGCCCCCACAGTCCGGGTCCTCATTTCACCCACCTCAGAAGGATGGAAGGCTGAGTCGACCTTGAGCCGGTGAGATTTGAACCGCTGAAATGCAGATAACAGTCAGCTAAAGTGGCCTGCAGTGCTGCACCCTAACCACTGCGCCACCTCGGCTCCTAGGTGAACTAGAGTCTCTTAGGATTATGAACTAGAGTCTCTTAGGATTAGAACTCCATCCTTAGTATAGCAATAAATCTCTCACTAAGAACACAAGCATAGATATACAAATTTAACACTGGAAGAACTGAAGAATAGAGTTAATTTTTTAATTAAAAAAAATTACAGATTCAGATGAAGCTATTATCACGGCAAAGAAGGGTGACCTTAGAATTTAGAAACCTAGATACTGTATGTATTAAAGGTCACTTGCAAGGTTCAAATGCTGCGATTTTCTCTCTCTTCAATATTTATTCATGTTTCTCCTTCTTTGTAGAAAAATACAGTACTTTACTTCCTTGAAAAGTCTTTGGAAACTGAGTGTCAGCGTTCCAAGTATCATGTAGAATTAAATCAGAGACCAAGGCAAAACTATCCTTAAAGTTCCAATTTAATAAATCAGACATCTTGGCATTATGCTATGGAATCCCAATACTGGAAATGACATCAGAATTCCACTCAGTTAAAAGTTCATGATCTTGTCCCCACACCCACAATCCATCACATGGTCCAATCTTCTTCTTCCACGCTGGCATCCACACCCAGCTGCTTCCGGTCAGGTGTAAAAGTACGGAGACAAAGGATGACCTTGGCTTCTAGTAAAGAATGAAAACAATACATTCCACAATCCTACTCCTGTCTATTCCCCCCTCCCATCAACTATACTAATGAAACAGCATAATGAAATAAGAGAAAGTGTGGCAGGCCAAAATTCTGAAAGGAATAATATTGCAGGCCTGACAGTGAGCTTGTCTATAGTCAGAGTCTTTATTTCCAGCCTTGCTAGATTTAGCTCTCACAGGTGTGGCACCATGGACTATTCCTCAGGTGAATTGCCGTGGAAAAGATTCCTAGAGAGGCAGACAGTTTATTGCCACAGGGGTCAGACTGTAAAGCAAGCAATAGGTAAAGAGAAGAACTAGAAGCAATGATTTATGCATAAATATAAATATACTTTAGAGTTATCAAATGACTGCGCAAGAATTTTTAAAATTGATTGATAGCTGGCTATCAAATCAGTTCTTGTGACCGTAGCATGCTGTAAAGCAAGCAGAAAAGGTTTCACGGAGAAACACAATGCAGATCTCCTGGCTGTACATATTTTAGAAGGAATCACATATGCATGGTCACACTGAAAATGGGCCTTTGTGGGAGGCGGTGAGGCATGTAACAGCCATGGGCTAGTGATGCATGAAGGTTGGCTTTCAGTATATCACACAGGATTCTTGGAATGCGTCCAATTCACTACTTCGAATGCTTACCAGCTGGGATAAGAGTGTAATAACTTCAGAAGAATAATTTTTTTTTCCAGGGCAGGAAACAGAATTAGAGACATCACAACGAAGAGGCCACTTAACATGTCACATTTGGTCAATATAATTTACAATTAAGACTTCACTCACTCTAGTCCTAGAAGAAGTAACATTCTTAAAATTCTGAGTTGATGATTCCACAAAGTAGGCGAGAACAGGAGGAAGAAGAAATATTATTATTAAATCTTTGATATTTGGGATATCTAGGAATGACCTGAATTTCCAGATCACTATTGCCCTTATCACAACTCTTTATTTACCTTGGAATTCCTCATATTGTTCCTCAGTAATTGCCAACAAAATAATTTTAATATAAGAGAACCCTGGGTCGAAATCTATCATGAAGGTTGGGCTTTCAGTATATCACACAGGATTGTTCAATAGAAATTGCATTAATTTTACTTTTAAGCACTTTTTGCTTATTTTGCCATTTCTGGCATTCTTCACACAAACAAGAATTTTCACATCCGTTTTGAAATTTCATATTAATTTCACTGCTCTTTCCTAGACAATAGTTGGGAGAACTGAGGTGGAGCTAGCCTAACACTTTTTACGGGGAACCAGATTCAATGGAAGCCCAGTTCTCCTTAGCACTTACCACATCTTAAATACGTAGAATGTATAACAGTAAAGGAAGATATAATATTTCAATGTGGATTCTTCCCTCACCTCTTTAACTTTTGAAAATTAACTGTTCTTCACATAATTATAAAATTGGCAGTTTTTAAAAATGATGGTTAAATTAAGATTCAGTAGACCAACTGGAGCCCAGATAATATGGGTTAGTGAAAGGACTTTTTTGAAACAGAATACATTGAACTAAATTCCATGAATAAATATTTGGTCAACTGTATGCCAAACTACTTGATACTGTAGATTACACTAGATTGTCACATTCTTCTAACATTCACCATATGTTGCTTTTATTGAAAATATAATTGTTCAAATACTCTGGGCATTTGTATCCATATTAATATATCCTCCAGTTGGCATTAGTCTCAAGATTTGTTGGTTTATTGGCTTTCTTGGTCATTGTTGGTCTTGGCTTTCTGCCCCCCCGCCAAATTCTTCTCTGATTTAGCCCCATTATTTAAAAAAACCCAAGAAAATAGATGGATCTAATTTAATATTGGCTTTTATTCAAATTGCATTTTTAAAGGGATGCCAAATCCAAGCAAAATGTCCTATATTGTTACTACTGAACAATGGAATTACATTTTAGTCATTTACAGTGTTTAGGAAATCTCCACCTTGTTTGTTGCCATGGTCTTTGTAGGTATAAGATCTCATCTCATCCTAAACTTCAGGTTTACAGTTTTTGGAAAGAAGTCCAGTCTTTCAGTGAGCAATAATCATGCCTTGAATTAACCTCATTGGCTATGATGGTGCTACTGTGTAAAATTGTGCTAGTCAATAAGCAAATAAAGATTATTTGAAAGAAGCCAAGGTCATGAAATGTTTCTTTTAAATTTCTTTGAATAATAGTGTCAGGCCTGCAGCGGTTCCTTTAAGAACCTTTGGCCTGCCACACTCTCATTAAGGCGGGGGGATAGCAAGGGGTAAAATGTGTTGTTTTCAAAATAAAAAATTCCTTTCTAGAAGCTCAAGGTCATCTTTTGTCTCTGCACATTTGCACCTGACCAGAAGCAGCTGGGTGTGGATGCCAGCGTGGAAGAAGAAGATTGGACCATGTGATGGATTGTGGGTGTGGGGACAAGATCATGAACTTTTAACTGGGTGGGATTCTGATGTAATTTCCAGTATTGAGATTTCATAGCATAATGCCAAGATGTCTGATTTATTAAATTGGCACTTTAAGGATCGTTTTGCCTTGGACTCTGGTTTAATTCTACACGATACTTGGAACGCTGACAAATAGTTTACATAATAAAGAAAGAACTAAGCACAGAGCATACAGTTTTATGAGGAATAATTCGAAAACCAATGCGGGTAAATAAAAAGGAGAAGGCACCAGTATCCTATACCGTAAGTCTGAAAATTATTCATAATTTCCAAATATCATATGAATGGACCGTTACACTGTTACCATTAACATAATTAATATAATATACCCCAAAGTAATAAAAAATGTAGTTCTTGCTTCTGAAAGTTCATTATTCTGTCAGTATATATTTTTTTAATAAAGCAATTGAAAAAAAGCTTTTTAAATTCAAAAATCAATTGGTAAACTTTCAAAGAAATTTCCAATGTTGTGCAACATTCCAACATTTTCCAGCAAAACGTACATAGAAAAATCAGTGCCTTATTTTTGAGAGAAGCATTGATCATGTGCAGTGCTGGATTTAGATGAAAAGAGGCCCTAGGCTATTCCACTTATGAGGCCCTTTCACCTCCCATTTTTAAGTGGGAGGGCGGCTCTGCTCTGCAGCAAAGGCAGCGAGGCCAGCCGCCTCCCCTGCTGCGCTCAGCTGCCCGACTCGGCCCCTTCGCCCTCACCTGCCTGGCCGCTGGTGGGCTCCGCGTCGATGGGGCAGTTACTGGGAGCGGCCGTGCCTCTCGCCCGACCGCCGGTGCCGGGAAGGTGGGCGGGCTCCCCAACTGCCGTGGTGCTGGAACGATCTTAACCAATACATTTTTATGTTCGTTTATTAGTCATATGTGTAGAATTTCTCCTTATTTTCGGTTCAGTGTTTTAGTGTTCACTGTTTTTAGAATAGTGTAATTTTAATTTTGCTAACAATTTGAATGTAGGCCCCTCTTGATCTTGAGGCCCTAGGCTGAAGCCTAGTTAGCCTATAGGAAAATCCAGCCCTGATCATGTGCATAGATGCAAGAGGTATAGTTCTGGAAAACATCTGATGCTACCATATACATTTTTTGCTAAAATGCCTACTTCCCAGGCCTATTCTTTAGAGCAAGACCGATGAATGTTGTCCTGCTGGCTGGTGATGATTTGTGAGAGGGAAGAGGAGCCATGGCAATCAACTCCTTTGAGACATAATATGACTTACCAGAGAAGGCCATGAAAACAACCCTGGCATACATTTTTGCTGCCTCAAAGACTTAATATAAACATTGTAATAAGGTTTTAAGGGACCACCACAATGTCCAAATAAAGTTCTGTAAAGACGCTTTTTATTTACTTCCAAAATGTGTACCTTGTTTCATATAAATATCTGGAATGTGGAACATGGCAGTAAAAAAAATCCTTTATTATATTTAGGGAAAATTCATGTTTAGGTAAATGGAGGAGTAACACACACACACACACACACACACACACACACACACATTTGATAGCTGAAGTGTTTTCCATCAGGACTGTGGTCCAATGTGACCTGGCGAGGTGACGAGGCGGCATGATTTGCCTTGACAAGTCTGTGAGCGTTTCCGCTTAGGCTCCTCAGAGCTTCGTCTAGCACTTGCAAAAGCTGGAGGGGGGCTCCCGCTCAGAGGATTCTTCTGTGCAATGGAGCCTCTTCTGGTTACTGATCAAGCTAACGGAGACAAGTGGAGCAGATAAAGCAAAGCAGAGTGACCACTTCAACTCACTTTATTGTCAGGTGGCTGCGTTGCTCTTGTACAGCAGCTTCAAGGAGGTCTTTGTCTGAACCTTTCAGAGCAAAAGTTCTTTAGAGAACATACGATGCTTGCAAATATTTTATATTTGGAATATCCTTTCAAAATCATTTATTTATTTGCTTTGATTAATATCCTGCTTTTCTATTCATGGAGCACTTGATGGGATAATGCCACTCTTTTTTTAAAAAAGCAAAGAGGAGAAGGTGAATTGGAGAACATGGAGGGGTTAGTTCGAATGGGGATTAACATCACAGAGTACTACCTACAACCTGAATATGTTAATAGGGTTATTTTAAAGGGCTGATGATTTGTAAACATTTTTTATTTTCTGCCGTTTGTATTTGAATCTTGGATGATTTCAAAAACTAAGCCATGTCAGGATTGGTTGATGCTTGTATGAGGGATCAATCACAGATTGGGAATCTCTCTCTCTCTCTCTCTCTCTCTCTCTCCCTCCCTCCCTCCCTCCCTCCCTCTCTCCCTCCCTCCGTGTGTGTGTGTGTGTGTATCTGTTAAAAAACATTAGAAACCACTTACATACTGATGCCAAGAAAATTGCATGGAGTCTCTCATCAGAAGGTGAGCTTTGTTTCTCTGTGTCTTTACTCGTGGTTTTTAAAAAAAAAATCATTGAGGTTATAATGTCATGCTAGATGTGCATATAGCAATAGCAGTTAGACTTATATACCGCTTCATAGGGCTTTCAGCCCTCTCTAAGCGGTTTACAGAGTCAGCATATTGCCCCCAACAACAATCCGGGTCCTCATTTCACCCACCTCGGAAAGATGGAAGGCTGAGTCAACCCTGAGCCGGTGAGATTTGAACAGCCGAACTGCAGAACTGCAGTCAGCTGAAGTAGCTTGCAGTGCTGCATTTAACCACTGCGCCACCTCGGCTCTATTTACTACCTGTAATTAGAGATGTGTGACATTTACTATTTATGGCAAGGTTTTGTATTATCCGTTAGGGTCTTTCCAAAAATGTAGCAAAGACAATGGTTATTTAAATCATTAGTAATTTAAGTCTACAATCAAGCTTCTAAACTTTACCCCTGACCTGTTTTAGTTTGATTTGATCAACTTCCTTCAGGATGACCATGTAAAGTTGTGGTCAGTTGAGTAAAGGGCCAATATTATCATGCCTTTACTCCCATCCCCCCTGGGGCTGCAGTGGAGAAGTCTTTATTATGTAAAAGGGACTAGCTTGGCCTTCTTAATGGCCCATTAACAGTGGAGATGGGCAGGAAGCTACAGGCAACTATTCTGTCTTTTAAAACATGTTTCTTTCTTTTCATATCCAGAGAAATATTCTGCCTTTTCAAAATTTCCTAGGATATTTCATTTTTCTGGGAGTGGGCTGGATGATAGCTTCCTACAGCACAAACCCATAGCAACTGAAATTTTGGGCTCAATTGGACTACCTGTAATTAGAGATGTATGACATTTACTATTTATGGCAACGTTTTGTATTATCCGTTAGGGTCTTTCCAAAAATGTAGCAAAGAGAATGGTTATTTAAATCATTAGTAATTTAAGTCCACAACCAAGCTTCTAAACTTCATCCCTGAACTGTTTCAGTTTGACTTGATCAACTTCCTTCAGGATGACCATGTAAAGTTTCTTTTACCCTTAAAGAACGTTATCTCCAAACTGAATCCAGAGATGGAATATTATGAGAGGTGTTTACTGTATCAAAGCACTGGCACAAACATTCAAGACCAGTCTGACCATTACAGCAAATGCCTAATGAAAGTATTCCTTCAACTGGAACTGAGTTAGACAGCTGCAGTGTTGGGTGGAAGGAAAGAATGTAAATAAAAGGAGAAATCTTGTTTTCAGTGAAATTTATCACAAGGCTGGGCGGGGGAGATGGGAGGCTCATACTGTCAGCAATATATGTTCAAAAATGCAATTTTTGGATTAATAACAAAGACACATTTCTAGTTCAGTGGTTCCTCTAGGATGTGTGCATTTGACCCATATGGTATATTATGCCCCATGGCTCTTAGCTGAACGATGACTTCACAAACAACCCCCTCCTTTTTTTTTGTAAATTGTGATGTCTATTAAAACTAGCTGAAGGTTGTACTGAGACCCCAGTGATATGAAATAGGTAGACTGTCCATTGATTAAATATTAAAGCATCAAACTTTAATATTTAAGAGGGTAGGAAGTGTATTGTCTCAAAGAAAGGCTGTACATTTTAAGCTGCCTTTTTCTCTCTCCTAGCAATGCCAACAATTTATCCCCTTCACTATAATTAAACAGATAAAAAAGAAGCTTGCAGGCTCTATCTACTGTGAAAGATTCAGGTGTTTCAGTGATTATATATATCATTGCTCCCAGGCAATTATTAATTTGCTTAAAAGTCCATGCATCATTTCACAGATTGTTTTAGCACTTGTAATCTTATCAGCTTATGTCTGAATAAAGCAGACTTGTAAAAAAAATGAGCAAGAGATTAAGTCCTCTGGATTGATATACGTTATTAATATGACTTGTCTTCCATTTAAATGAGTTACTATAAAAATGGAGTAACTGAGTGTGGAAAGAGCAGATGGCTGCCAATGGAGAAATGCAGTGAAATAGGTACAAGGGGATAAGCTAGCGATCAAATTCCCAGCCAAACTGCAAGTTTCAGACTTGTGCTTTCAGTTTCAGAAGACACAATAAAATGGAGAGAGAGGAAATTGCCTCTAGAAAAGCCCTTCGTGGTAAATTCAACAGCCAATATGAAAAACAGGGGAAAGCAATCAGTTGGAGCCCAGGCAACGTTCCAAGTATGGATGGGAAATTCAGCAAATATATGGCCTCCTGAAACGGATAAATCAGGAAGGCTGTGGAGCAACAAAAGCAAACGATGCTTCTTCTGTGTGGTGAAATAAATGGATTGGAACCTGTGCACTTTCTTTCTTTCTTTCTTTTTTTTAGTATTTCTGCCTTCGGTCATTTAGAAATACAATGGAGCTTACTAGAAAAAGCAACAGGTGTCTTTTAGTGGGAAAAATGTCATTCTATCATTAAAAAAACAAAACAAAACAAGGATTGTTTTGCATTTTCAGGCCTGCTCTATTTGAAGGTTTGCCCAATTCAGATCTGATTTACCGATTAAGAACTGTCATGAAGAAGGAAAGAGGGTGTACCCCTCAGTTATTTTTGTTAGGTATAATTACTGAATGTACAGTCATAGAGACTAACTTGATTTTGTATTTAATAACTGCAGCAAGACTGTTGGTGGCGCAATACTGGAAGAAGGAAGATTTGCCTACTCTTCAAGAATGGACATTAAAAGTAACAAACTTAGCAGAGATGGCCAAAATATCAGCATATCTCAAGGACCATTCCAATGAGAGACATAAACTGGAGTGGAGAAGATGGATTGACTATACTCAAAATAAATATGGGACTAAGAAATTCCAGATAGCTTATGACTGAGGCAACACGGAATGACATAATCTGTTTACAGTTAGCTTAGCAAAGAGGAGTTAAAGCTCAAATGATAGAGGATATTAGTTTTTTACTTTTAAGTTTATTTTAGAATATTTTTGTTAAAGATTTATACCCTGTATTGGTCCTGGGAAGTCGGGGGGGGGGGGAGGTTGGGAGGGGGGGTTGGGTGGGGAGGGTAGGGGGAGGGAAGTAAACATTTGTAAAAGTTTTTTTTTATTTTCAATAAAAAATAGATCTTATTTTCAAAGAGGGTTCAATTTGCTGTGTTTGGACATGTGTCACCAGATCTTGGTTGCTATTGAAAAAACTGGTAGATTTTAAGAACTACTCATTATTTTTTAAGTTGTGAATTAAGAAAATACAATTTTCATCCAAATCTCTCTCTCTCTCTCTCATATATCTAAATCAGAGCTGATATAATTTGCCTTTCCTTTTCCAAAAGAATGGTGATAATAATAATGATTTTTAAAGATCACATATATATATATATGTATGTATGTATGTATGTATGTATGTATGTATGTATGTATGTATATATTTGTGCTGATAAATAAATAAAGGGAGACTAGTATAGATCTATTTCAAGCTATTTAGCTCTCATCAGCTAGCCATACCCTTACTGGGATTCAAACCTGTGCTGTATTGCATCTTAGGCAAACGTCTTAGCCATCAAGCCACAGGTCTCCTCCTTATCAGCTGAAGCCAGGGAAGAAGGTATATATTAGCAGTTAGCTTCCTCCCATAATTGGGGCTTACCAGGGGTTGTGACACTAACATATATATATATATATATATATATATATATATATATATATATATATATATATATATATATATATATATATATATATATATATATATATATATATATATATATATATATATATATATCCCAGTTTAAAATAATATAAAACTAGTCAATACAGATAAGAAACCAAATATAACCAGTAAAATATAGGCAGATAGCCAACAAATCACCATTATTCCTTAACATTAAGACACTGGTACTAACAGAAATGCCAATAGCCAATAACAGCTATGACCTGAATATAGAATATTAAGAACTCTTTGGGAACAAAAGGATTTACATTTTATTTATTAAAGCCTGATAAGTACATGGCGTGAAATCTGTTTTGACTGTTACAACACAAGGCCAAGAAAAAAAATATCATTATTTTAATTCCACTTAAACAACGCTAACCTGGTTATCTGTTATTATTTCTTTATTTTATTAAATTTATAGGCCACCCATCTCCCTAAAAGGGCAACTCTGGGAGGCAAAATTACATGTTATATAATAACTGCGTAGAGAAAAACATATTCATGAGAAATTTAGTACCTTATTTATTAAGATTAAATTGAGGAATGAACCTACATAGTTCCGTGTTAATGAATTCATGGAATTAATGGCTATTTATTTATCTGGACATAGTAGGTATTTTTGTAAAAAAACAAATCTATCGTTAATATCTTTGGGGTAATTTATAAGTGTTATTGTTTGTCCAGGTTCCCTGTGTGATCATAAGATTAATATGAGAAATATTAATTCTTGGATATGAAAGAAAAGAATAAGCTAATAAACTCTTGTCCCAAAGTTGCTGTTTTTTCTTCCAAAAGGCAACTGGACTTTCTGGTTTTTTTCCTTGAAGATTTTTTGCTTCTCATCCAAGAAGCTTTTTCAGCTCATTGAAGCTGAAGAAGCTTTTTCACTGAAGCTGAAGAAGGGAAATGTCTTCAAAGAAAAATCAGAAAGTCCAGACTTTGGGACAAACATGGATGACTGAGAATCTCCATAGACACTAATAAGCTCTTAGTTATAGTAATTGACAGAAACCTTTCAAATCTGTAATTGTTTTAATCAGTGATGGGGAGGCAGGGGAGGCACAGCCCCGTTCCCACCAATCGGGCTCTGTCGACCCTTGGGACTGGCGTCCCCTTGGGTATATCCAGCCGAAACAGCTTCCATGGATCGTCGTATACAGTGGCGTCAAATTTCCATGGAAGTCGCCTATACCCACGATGGGTGAAGAGGCATCAAGTACAAGTACAAGTACAGCCTCACCACTGTCAATCATGAAAAGAAAAAAAAATGTAAAAGGGAAAAGACGAGTGCTGAGGTTAGGCTAGCTAACTGCTGCCACACCGTGAATGACTGCCTGTTTAAAAAAGCCTATAAAAAGCGCCCCCTACTATGAGGCAGAAGAACTGCATGCCTCATCTAGTCTGGCTTTTTAGGCGCTCGAGCAGAGTTAAGCGAGGATTAAAAGCCTAAAAAATCCCGAGGTAGTTGAGGCACGCAGTTCTCCTGCCTCATAGTAGAGGGCGCATTTTTTAGAGGTTTCAACTCTGTCATTCTGTTTAAAGCTGCAGCGTTGCACTCACTCTTCCTCCTCTCTTTCTCCGTTTCTGATGCCCCGCACCCCACCCCACGCTCCCTCTTTTCCTTCAAATTTCCTTTTTTCTTTTTTCTTTAATAGAGCCGAAGTGGCACAGTGGTTAGAGTGCAGTACTGCAGGCCACTTCAGCTGACTGCTATCTGCAGTTCGGCGGTTCAAATCTCACCGGCTCAAGGTTGACTCAGCCTTCCATCCTTCCGAGGTGGGTGAAATGAGGACGCAGACTGTGGGGGGCGATATGCTGACTCTGTAAACCGCTTAGAGAGGGCTGAAAGCCCTATGAAGCGGTATATAAGCCTAACTGCTATTGCTAAATGCAATGCCCAGGCATTCTCTCCTCTCCCGCGACACCCCACTGACTAAAGCACTTTCTTTCGCCCCCCTGAGCTCGCGGCAGCCCACCTGAGCTCTGCTGCGAGGACAGGCGGGTGAAAGAAAGTGCTTTAGTCAGTGGGGTGTCGCGGGAGAGGACTGCCTCACCAGCCATAAACCTCACCGCACGTCACTGGTTTTAATCATTGTACACATTGTATTGACTACATTTTGTACTGTAGGAGGTTTTTTTTGATATATGATATATTCCTTTTTCATTGTTTTCTGTTTCTAATGTAAGCTATCCAGATACACTGTGGAGTTGACTAGCTTCTAAATCATGTAAAATAAACACATAGAAATAAAGATATTCCATACTACATTTACATATAATGTGGTCAACAAGCTTTGGCTCAGAATATGCTATTCATTGATAGCATATGAGGCTGCCCTAAAAACCACACAGCTGATTTGGAGGCCTATCAGCCAAACACAGTGTACGTAGACTTGTGGGAAGTTATCATCCAGCCCTCTCCCAGAAAAATGAAATATCCTAGGAAATATTGAAAAGGCAGAATATTTCTCTGGATGTGAAAAGAAGCATGTTTTAAAAGACAGAATAGTTGCCTGTAGCTTCCTGCCCATCCCTACTTTGTCAATGGGCCATTGAGAAGGCCAGACTAGCCACTTTTACATAATAAAGACTTCTCCACTGCAGCCCCCAGGGGGAATGGGAGTAAAGGCATGATAATGTTGGAACTTTACTCAACTGACCACAAGGCATCTGAGAACTCATCACAGCCTAGAGGGTAGCCCCTGCACGGCCCCATGGGAGTGTGACAACCAATCAGAATACATTTCTTACACAGGAACAGGAAACAGAGAGGCGGGACGAAACAGGGTATAAAAAGCCTAGCAAGCCCTTCCTTCAGCCCTTCTCTTCTTCTCCACCAACATTGAAGCATGTGATCACCTTTTCTGTTCAGGGCTCAAGCCATGTGGTCCTGTCCACCATTAAAACCATCTTTCCAAGCAGCCTCCATGTCTCCAGTATCTTTTTCCCCACTTGGAGCTGAACCCAGAAGGACATTTCTTTCAACAGACTCTATATAAAAAGACTCACTCTGTCTGTAGAAATTGCACCTTCATTGAAATGGAAAGATGGAATGCTACTCTCAACTTCAAATTTTTTTTTCCATAACATAGAGAGCTTAGAAAAACAATTCAGACCAGAACCTTCTTTAACTCTGATTGTTTAGATGGTAGGAAGTGAACTGGGCAGAAATTCAACTGAGCCACAATCTAGTCACAATCCTTTTCTTGAACAGCATCAGATGGAATGCTACTTGTTTTACATGGGCTTTGTTCTTATTCCTCTAAACAGTTAATAGCAATTAGACTTATATACCGCTTCATAGGGCTTTTAGCCCTCTCTAAGCGGTTTACAGAGTCAGCATATCGCCCCCACAATCTGGGTCCTCATTTCACCCACCTCGGAAGGATGGAAGGCTGAGTCAACCTTGAGCCGGTGAGATTTGAACCACTGAACTGCAGATAGCAGTCAGCTGAAGTGGCCTGCAGTACTGCACCCTAACCACTGCGCCACCTTGGTTGCTATTGTTATAATTATTTCTGCTGAGAGTAATTCTCCAGGCTGCAAGATCCATAATAACTTTGAAAGGTATTTACTATTGCACATCAATAAGAACATACAATATTTTGAACTGTATGTAACTGAAGTTTAATCTTTACCTGCAAATTATTCATATTGATTCGGAAAATGGCAAGCAGATGTCTTGGATTAGAGCTAGGAGTATGAAGCTGGTGGGTTCATCAGAATATCTTGAGACACATCCATTACACATCTAATCCATGTAGAGCAGATTACAGTAATCAAAACAGGACCTAACTAGGGCAAGAGTGGGGTTTCTTGGTTTGAATACTCTAAATTGGCATATAAAGTGGTAAGTAAAATGTTTTCCTATGCACAGCTGTTCCTTCTCTTCAAGCAGGAGCTCTGAGTCTAGAAAAAAACAAACCCAAATTGTGGATCATCTTTCAGCTGGGAAGGACAACTTCGCATTCAGAGTCAAGGGTGGAATTTCCCTGAAATTGTTAGGTTTATAAACTAAAGGACACAGTTTTGGAAGTCTGTTCCTCCCCATCCAGATCCCGACAACCTCTGGCTATTGTGTCAGCATTCCTATTACATCACCTATGTAGCTTGTGGAAAAGATCTACCGTATATCTGGGTCAGTGGTGGGTTTCAAAAATTGTTGGAACCTACTCTGTGGGTGTGGCGTCCTTTGTGGGAATGTCTTGCCACCCATGTGACCGGATGGGAGTGGCTTGCTGCCCATGTGACCGGATAGGAGTGGCTTGCCGCCCATGTGACCGGATATGAAATTATGAATTAGTACTTAGGTCGGTCCAAGTAGCTATTCAGAAGTTAGTGCTTAGAAGCAATCGTAAAGCAAGATATGGAATTAAAACCAGAAATATTTTGTTGGCTATTTGAAAGGGAGTAAAATATATATTTAATTTTACACATGTTAGCAGCTGCTGGAATTGTGTTTGCACAACAGTGGAAAAACAGAGATATGTAAATGAATAAATATTACAATGTGCAGGAATAAATAAATTGACAATTAAAATCAAGAAGGCTTTGAATACTTTTTCACGTGGGATTGGTTTTAGCAATTGCCAACTAACGGAAACAGAAATTAGAAATCCAAAAGTATGAAAGAAAACACCAATTATGTAAGGAAAGGTCTCTAAAATGTATAAGGAAATATTACTAGATCATTATTAATGCGCAGATAACTGTGGGGCATTACACACCCACCAGTGGTGGGTTTCAAATTTTTTTGGAACTTCTTCTGTAGGTGTGGCCTGCTTTCTGGGTCCACTGGTGGAACCTCTTCTAACTGGTTCAGTAGATTTGACGAACCGGTTCTACCGAATAGGTGCGAACTGGTAGGAACCCACCTCTGATCTGGGTATCATAAGCAAATCAATGATACCAGTCCTATGCTGGCAGATAATGTCCCCTAGTTTTCCCATACATGATAACAACGAGAGGGTAAGGAACTCCACAGAGCAGAGAACTCTTGAAATCTCTCTTCTTTTTGTGACGATCAGCTGGAACTGGCCCTTCAGGAAGACAGACAATCACTGATAGACACTGCTTCCCATTCCAGTCATTTGGAGATGATGCCAATGATATCTTGGTTTACGGTATTGAAAGTTGCAACTAGTTGCCAAGGCCAATGAGTGCCGTTTCCATGTACCCTGATCTGAAACCTGTGTCAAGGCTCCACTTCTTGTAAGGCTCTCTGCAGCTGGAGAGCAGCCATCTTACACAGACAGCAGAGGTGGGTTCCTACCAGTTCACACCTATTTGGTAGAACCGGTTCATCAAATCTACTGAACTGGTTAGAAGAGGTTCCACCAGTGGACCTGGAAAGCAGGCCACACCTACAGAAGAGGTTCCAAAATTTTTTGAAACCCACCACTGGTCCTTGGATATGATTATTCTACACTATCATGCTCATATTTATAAAACTCAGTGCCTCTGTGAAAGGTAAGGATGACTACTGCGTTTGTGGTGCAATCAGAACATTGCGTGTGTTGAAGTTGTTTTAACGCAAACCAAAGATGCCTTTTAAAAAACATGTTTACATCATATTCTTATGCATGCCAGTGCTGTGTGTGAGGTAATTTAAGGTGGTTCTGACAAGTGTCGTCGGCATCTTCATATCCGGTCACATGGGCGGCAAGCCACTCCCATCCAGTCACATGGGCGGCAAGCCACTCCCACAAAGGAGGCCACACCCACAGAGTAGGTTCGAACAATTTTTGAAACCCACCACTGACAGACAGGTTATGTGTGCCTCATATGCTTGCATGAAGCCTGGTGTCATCAGGTTTATTTCTGTGAAGTAAGAAATGTAGCACTATGTTTTCAATTCCTGCCTAGGCACATCTCATCACAGCTCAAGCTTGACCTGAAATGCCAGTGGAGATTGTGGCTCGAGTGAGTTTACTTCCAAATCCATAATAGCTTATGAGTCTTAACAAAGTCTTTAGAATTTATGTTGTGAGTTATTAAGAGCTTAATTTCCAATTTGTTTCTTTTTGAAACACAAGTGGAAAATGGAATGTGCTTAATGTTGTCATTGGAAATTAAACATTTTCTTTCTTTAACAATGGAATGTGTCTGGTTTTTTTTATGACAGTAATTTATATAGAAAAAAGGCTGCTACAAGTTATTGTAAATTGTGGCTTGCAGAAATGACTGCTTCCTTGTTTGCTCTGCAAATAGTTTGGAATTCAGCTTCCCAAAATCCTAGATAGAAAGATTATTAGAGTGAAACCAATCACTGTCATCTTTAGTTCCATCAAATAGAATGTAGAACATAAGAATATGGATTTACTGGAAGAAGGCGGGGCTTAGCAGTGAGAAGATGGAGTTTCAGGCTATTCCTGAAATTCCTCTATACCGAAGGATTTTTTGGACGGGTTCTTTGAACCCTAGCTGTCCCGGAGACGACAGTGAAAGGTGAGGGGAGACCCAGTGACCTCAGAGACATTCGCAAAGTCTCTGGGGGGGGGGGGGTATTAACCCCTCGTGCCAATTCCTTTCTGGATTAGCTCCGTGCTAACTGAAACTGCAGGTTGCCCCTAAGAATGGCAGAAGTGATGTCATCTGGTAAGCTGATTTTATTATTCAAGAGAGACTGTCCGCACTAAAAGCTTAAGCTAATTGAAACCAAAGAATAGAAGAATCTAGCGGCGAATTGGTCTTTTTTTAATGGATTTATGGCTGGTGGCTACTTTATTTCTTAAATGCTTCAAGGAACTCTTCGGTAGCCCTCCCCACTAACTCTTTCTAAGTGGATCGTAAAGTCAATTTTCTACTAATTAGCCCTTCACAATCTGACATTTTTATTACTTGGCTGTGTTTACGATCAGATAAGATTGCACAGTTTCCAGTGTGTTTTTACTTGCAATTTTTAACTGCGACACATCATGGCGTCGGAAAATACTTCTAAGGTCCCACTCCAGATTCTTTTTTCCGCATGTCGAGAGCTTTTTGACTCTTTTCAGAGACTGGAAAGAAAATTGGATCATCTGATTTTAAAATATGAAGGAAAAACTGAGATCGTTGAATGTTTGAATGTTCCTGAAATACAAATGGAAAATGTGAGAAATGGCGTCTGGGCTATCTCAGAGGAAGAAAGGAGGGGGGAGCTATAAAGAAGATTCATTTAAAGAGACAGAGTGCAGAAGAAATGAAAACTCCACCCTTGAGAATTAAAGTCAACTTGAAAAGTTTTACAAGCCCGGGACAACATTATTATTTCACCATTGACATTCAGAGCCAAAAGGTGCGAAGATATCTTTGTTTGGACTTGCTTATAAAAACATTTGGTAAATTTATCCAACGAATGGCAATTGGTTTGAGAAAATTTTGCTATTGGAGGGACACAGGCTGACAGATGGAAGAATACAATTTAAAATTAGCTAAATCTGATTACTTTATCTTGTAATAGATATAGCTGAATAATAATTGATATTGATGGTAATGTATATAATGTGGAATTGGCTGATAGATTGAAGAATACAATTGAAAACTAGCTAAACCTAATTGCTCTTTTTGTAACAGATATAGCTGAATAATAATTGATATTGATAGCAATGTATATAATGTGGAGTCGATATGATAAATAATAATTGGATATGAGAAAACATTTTTGGATTATACATAAAGAGTATTAATTACAATAATTATCACTATTATAAAAACTAAATAAAATACATATAATCAAATGTTAATCAATACTGGGAAAATGTTGTGATATAAGATATGATTAAATATTATGGATGTTCAGCTAAAATAGGATATGAGGATTTGATGTTAATAGAGGATTTTACAAGTAAGTAAATGAAATGTCAGCATGTGTTATGGATTAATTCTTTGGCATAGCTAAGGATGAAGGATGTTTAAATAACCTATAGGTAATTAAAACTGGAGGTATAATGATGTTAATATGGTAAACATTTGAGTTAAGATATTTGAATTAATATGAGTTAATGGAAGAGAAGCACCAAAGCATGTTGTAACCAGTTGATATACTTCTTCTTTTTTATGATAGATACCTGTGTTTCATTTTTTTTCCTGCCTTGTCCTTTGTCGTTTTTGTCCTTTTTTGCTTTATTTTTTTTTCTTCTATGCCTTTTCTTTTTGATTTTTTCTTTTCCCACTGGTGTGGGCAGGTATTGTTTAAGATTATTACTTTTATTAATATCCTTAAATAATAATTACAGTCAAATGAAAATGGATATATGATAATGCTTGCGTTAATATGAGTTATGTTTGTTGACCGTGGAGGAGATGTACCAAAGCTTGTCTGTAATCGATTGATACATTTTTTACAGATGTAAAGAAAGATGCTGTACTTGTTTTAATTAAAATTAAAAAAAACATTAAAAAAAAAAAAGAATATGGATTTACTTTCTAACCACTTTCGACAAATTCTTCCTGGGCAAATGCAGAGTCTTACCACCAGTTTTATTCAGACTTCTTATGCCAAAACTGAGTTAGCCTGTGAAACTATGGGTGACTGAGAAACGTTAGGGAGGTTTGGACTGAGGAACTGGGTATGAGGAGATCCTGTACTGATGTGGCCCAGCAGGAGCCGTTGGAGCTGCCACCAGACTCCGACAATGAGGGGCCCTATGAGTCCGGCTTTGGAGGATGTGGAGGACCCTGGACAGGGTTCCGACTCCGAGCAGGGCGCAGAGAGGCTGGTTGGCCACCAGAAGGCACCTGAGCCTTGGACCAGTGGGGAGGAGACAAGGGAGAGTGATCCGGAGGCCAGCAGTGGGGAGGAGACAAGGGAGTTGTTCCTAGAGGCCCAGCACCGGAGAGCTGATAGGCGTAAAGAACAGTTGCGCAGTTACAGGAGGTAATTGCACTCAGCTGGTGGTAATTAGGATCCTCTCCAGAGTATAAAAGGAATGCTTGTGCACATGCCCCTTTTGCATGAGTCAATGCATTCAAAGTTGGAGAACTTTTGAGGATAGCTTGGCAGGCTGGATTGCTGCCAAGGTTAGTCTGTGCTGGATTGCTGCCACGTCTTGCCTGTGCTGGATTGCTGCCAAGATTGCTGGACTGTGCTGGATTGCTGCCAAGGACCTGTCTGTCTGTTAATAAAGTCCTTGAAGTATCTTTGGCTCGGCGTGCTTTGGTGTGGGATGAAGGGGGTCAGAACACTGTACTATGGTTAAAAACAAATGAACAAAGAAAAAAGTTAGCCTACTGATTTCAATGGGACTGAATAATATTTTTTCAGTCTGGTTCCCTCCCACTATTTTTACTCCTATGCACATTTATTGAATTGATTATTTGATCAATTAATGGTTAAAGTGCAGCCTTAATTAATTTGGTGCTGCCAAAGGAATGTATGCATTGGAAGATCAGAATCAAAGCAATTAATTTCCCTTTATCTCTTCAGAGGGTGGCCACCTGCATGAGATTTGTAAACACGAAAGTCCCCCAGATTTAACTGTCTCTGCTTCTACTTCATGTCAAATTTTAGTGCCCATCAATAAGGACCCTATTATCCAAAGGCTCTAAGTTTAATACAGCATTCTCCTTATGTAAGTGCTTTGAAGGGATTATTGGTAAAGTGGATATTATTTGGCATTATAGTAGGCGTTACATCTGGTGTTTGTTTTGCCAAAGGATATTCACAGGGCATGGCCAAGGAAGTCAAGATGACTCCTGCCATGGAGCAATCAAAGCCATACAATGTACATAAAAAAGCAGAGAGAGCATTGGTTAATTTGTCTAGGTCTTTTTGTCTTGACTTTTTTTGACCCTACTATGAAGAAAGCCTTGCTCGCTTGGCAACTCACATATGGTACCATCAAACTATAACAATTTGGATGGCGCTTGCAGCTTTAACAGGGATCTACCCCAGCATTTATGAGATTACTAAGAAAACCTGGACTCATCTCTTTATTAATAACCAGGACCAGAGGAGGAACAACAACTGAAGGACCTCACCTCTGTAGAGGTTTCTACCTGGTTTATTTGATCCAGCAAGAAGGGCACACTTTGGGACTGGTCAATTAAAGTTTGGTATCTGGCAGGACTCAGGATTTTTCCACTGTAGCTCCTACCTTCTCAAATCACCTCCCACCTGAAATCAAATTGGTTCCAAATTAGTTGAACCTTCCTGAAAGTGCTAAAAATGTTTCAATATAGTTTAATGACAAATATAAGATAAAGGTAAAGTTCCCCTTGCACATATGTGCTAGTCGTTCCTGACTCTAGGGGGTGGTACTCATCTCCGTTTCAAAGCCGAAGAGCCAGCGCTGTCCAAAGATGTCTCCGTGGTCATGTGGCCGGCATGACTAAACATCGAAGGTGCACCGAACACTGTTCCCTTCCCACCAAAGGTGTTCCCTATTTTTCTACTTGCATTTTTAACATGCCTTCAAACTGCTAGGTTGGCAGAAGCTGGGACAAGTAACAGAACCTCACTCCGTTATGCAGTGCTAGGGGTTCGAGCCACCAAATTGCCGACATTTCTGATTGACAAGCTATTAGTTAATGAGCTGGGTCCCTTCTAATGACAAATATAGTTTACCATTAAAAATGTACAATGTAGATATAAGGTTGAAAGCAGGGGTGGGTTGCTAATCCCGTTCCAACCAGTTCGGTTGGAACGGGGCCGGCGGTGTCCTCGTGCACGCGCACAGTTCACGCATGCGTCTTAGCGCCTGCGCGATGCTCCAGCTGCTCGCGGAGACTCGCGCAGGTGCTGTATGTGCCATCCAGCTGCTCAAAGACCGGTAAGAGCACGGGCGGGCGGGTGGGCCCTTCGCCGTTCCCGGAAGTTACTTACTTCCGGGTTCGCCGACCAACCGGTTCGCGGGGACCGCCGCGAACTGGTTGAAACCCACCCCTGGTTGAAAGCCATGCAGGCCGAAAGCTTATACGATTAGAGATAAATGAATTTATCTAAAGAAAATGTTTTCCTCTATCCTCCCCTCCCTCTTTCTCTGTGTATCTTTCTGTTTCATGTGGTTCATACAAACATTCCTACACACTCAAAGTTTTATGCACATTTTGGGATAGACTTTTTGACGTTTGAAAATTACGAAACTAAGTCAAATGGAACTTGACAGACTCACCCATGCTTAGCTGGCATATTGAATTGTGCCCACAAGGTAATTGAGAACTAGGGCGTATCAAAGCGCCCCAATTCAGTGTGTCCTCAGTGACCACCATTGGAATCACGAGAAAGATCTGAAAAGTTCTCTGCTTACCTTGCAGAGCCGAGGTGGCGCAGTGGTTAGGGTGCAGTACTGCAGGCCACTTCAGCTGACTGTTATCTGCAGTTCAGCGGTTCAAATCTCACCGGCTCAAGGTTGACTCAGCCTTCTATCCTTCCGAGGTGGGTAAAATGAGGACCCAGATTGTTGGGAGCAATATGCTGACTCTGTAAACCGCTTAGAGAGGGCTGAAAGCCCTATGAAGCGGTATATAAGTCTAACTGCTATTGCTATCGCTGACTTTGCAATTCAACTGACTTTTTAAAATATCTTCCTGTAAACCAATCTCTCAGCAACTGCAAATAGTGTCCCACCACATCTCTGCATATGTACCCAAAATGCCTCTTCTTCAAGAGAGTAAAAGGGTTTCATGCAGTGGTGGGTTTCAAATAATTTAACAGCTGGTTCTCTGTCCTAATGACCAGGTAGGTAGGCGGGGCTTACTGGTGATGTGACTGTGTGGCCGTGGCCAACTCAACGTCACTCAGGTCGATGGGCACTTCGCCTTAGCTGTTACAATGTAATAAGGGTTAACCAGAGAGGCAGTTTCTATAAGCAGGGAAATAAAAATTAAGCTAGAAGCAACACCAGAATGTTTCCTTCCTGCCTTCCTTACAGGATTAGTCCTGTAAAGCAGGATAAAACCAAAAGATTTCTTCCAACAACCAGGTCTCTGAACCTCTTAGAAAGTTAAGAACCGGTTCTCCCGAATAGGTGCGAACTGGCTGAATCCCATCACTGGTTTCATGATATTAAAGTACTGAGCATTACATGCAAAATTACTTTAGCCTATCTCATTTTCACGAGTACTTCCAGCTGGCAGAATCTAGAATGCAGAAACTGCAAGCAAAGGAGTCTTTCTTTTAATAAATTCTTCAACGGTTCCACATTGCAGAATCAAATGATGGCCAGTGGCTTTTAGCCTCTCTGATCCTTAATCAAATAGGAACATTAGTCCTTGCAATGTTGAACTGTAGCATCTGCGTTTGGAAAAAGGGAATTTGGCGAACCTTCAGGAGTTGAAGAGGGTATGAGTTGAGAAAAGAGATGCCAGGAGTAAATAAGGATCCTGGGAGTTGGGGGGGTCTATCCATCTGGAAGTCACCAAGGTTGAGCCATGCTAGTTTAGCCAAAACTTTTTGCAGGAAGGAATTTGGGCTTGATCTAAGGTCCAGCCAGCCAGCTTGACTTGGTCCTTTCCAACTTTTTTTAAAATTGTATTTATTAGTTAGGGTTGAGTATTAGTCTTTTTATATAATTTAGTTCATATCTTCTCTGTGGCAGCTCCGGCCCTCTGGAATGAACTCCCTGCAGGGATTTGGACCCTCACCTCTCTCCAGGCCTTCTGAAAAGCTGTCAAAACCTGGCTTTGCCGGCAGGCCTGGGGGTGATGAGTTCCCTCCCCTCTCAACATGTATGGTTGTGCGACTGTTGCCTATTTTTATTATTTGTATTTCGTTTTTATGTTCCCCTTTTCCCCCTTTTGAATTGTTCGCCGCCCTGAGTCCTCCCGCAGAAGGGCGGCATACAAATAATAAAATTCTATTCTATTCTATTCTATAGGTTTTGTAAAAGTTTTTCCTTTTATTATTGCAAACTGCTCAGGGTTACCCTGAGGTAAAATGTACAGTCAATGAATTTAATAATAAATAAAAGTAATAACAATATGGAAGGGTAGAAAAGATATATATGGCAAAAGTTGTAAAATAGAGGGGAGCCAGTTCATCAAATCCATTTTGAAGTTCATAAAACATTTGGAGCCGAGGTGGCGCAGTGGTTAGGGTGCAGTACTGCAGGCCACTTCAGCTGACTGTTACCTGCAGTTCAGCGGTTCTAATCTCACCAGCTCAAGGTTGACTCAGCCTTCCATCCTTCCGAGGTGGGTGAAATGAGGACCCAGACTGTGGGGGTGATATGCTGACTCTGTAAACCGCTTAGAGAGGGCTGAAAGCCCTATGAAGCGGTATATAAGTCTAACTGCTATTGCTATTGCTATTTTCTCTCTCAAACTGAGCTAACAATTTTACATGCTGCTGCAGGTGTCACAGAATCATATTGATTGGAACATCTCAACTTCCCAGTTTCCAACTGCATTTCCCAGTTCTAGGTTTATTTAACTGAAGAGTTATTATTTTTTCACACACGTGAAGAGAGGTATATGACTGAAGGTTGAGTGGCCTTTTGTTTTTAATCATCAATAGCATTCTTAGCAATCAGAAGCCATAAATGGACACTTGGAACCTGTTTTTTAGTTTAGAATATTATGAAATTAATTAAGCAATTAATTATGTCATTTTTTTATTGAAGACATTATATTTTGAGCTGGCATTTGTATGGGTCAATTGTATGGGAGAGGAGTTGGGAACACTATAGATTTCAATGATTTTATGCAGAACTACTCAAGTTTAAGAGTGAAAATAGATTTTCTTGATAGTGCTAATTAGTTTCTCAGTTGAGTGTCTTTGGTTGCAAAAGTCCTTGCCCAATTTGTATGTGTGTGTGTGTGTGTGTGTGGTACAGCATGTTAATCCAAGTACATGGAGGAATATTTGCCTTTAAAAATGTTTGGAAATGAACACATACATTTGCTGCTGCATGTTACAAGCATATACATGCAAATCTTCCGGCAGCTGTGTTCACTGCAGTTTTTTCTTTCCTCTCCCCAAACATAATCATGACATATATTTCTTAATAGTTTGATTGCACAGCCAGAAATTCTATTCTATTCCCCTCCCACTGTGTGTGTGTCTGTACGGAGGGGATATATATTTAGTGTCACAACCCCTGGTATGCCCCAATTATGGGAGGAAGCTAACTGCTTCCATCATCTGTCTATCGGCTCGTCACAAGAGACCATCACGACAGAAACCCAATATTTTTACTGTTGCATTTGTTACATTTGTGTTGTATTTGTGCTGATAAATAGTGCTTTATTTATTTATCAGCACAAATACAACATATATATATATATATATATATATATGTATGTATGTATGTATGTATGTATGTATGTATGTATGTGTTTTCGTAGATTTTCACGGGTGTAGATATGGTGGTCTTGTTGTATTCAGATCTTTTTTTTGTCATGTAAGATTGCTATTGTCTTGGCAACGTTTTGAATACAACAAGACCAGCATATATATAAAGGAGGAGAGCCTGTGGTTTAGTGGCTAACACAACTGCCTAATATATAATACAACCCAGGTCCAAATCCCAGAGAGAGCTAAATAGCTTGAAATAGATCTATACTAGTCTCCCTTTATTTATTTATCAGCACAAATGCAACACACATACACATACACACACATATACACACATGCATGCACGCACAGAGAGAGAGAGAGAGAGAGAGAGAGAGAGAGGGAGGGAGGGAGGGAGGGAGGGAGGGAGGGAGAGAGAGATATCAAAGGGATCCTATCATATTTAAGTTCATTCCAACTGGCCTATGGCCAACTAACCTTCATTTTCCAAGAAGGCTTTCTCTTTCATTCAATTGCGTAAATCTTCCTCCCAATTTGCAACTAGGGTAACCACTTTCAGATCACTAAAAAAAAAAAAAAAAGAAAGAAAAGAAAGAAAAAAAGACGATCTCTTTGAAAAACGGTGCATTGTATTTGCATAACAGTTGCGTACGCTATTTTCTCAAGTTTATAATTTGTGTAGAGGTCAATTTTGAAATAATTCCTCCCGTTTAGAAAAAGGCTGTGACTTTCACCAAAATGGGAAAGTCTGTTTGTTTGCTTATTTTGTTCTCTATTTACTGATTGTTCATTAGGTTTACCATATCTGGCTTCCACAATCTGGACAACTACTAGATGGTAGCAGAGCATACAATCTCACTGATGTCTGGTGGTTATCTGGATTCTTGCAGCCTAGACGTGATAAGTCTGTGGAAAACCTTTGCTTTCTTTCTCTTTCCTCCCAATCCTCTTTCATTTGAAACAGGTAAGGACTGGGCTATTTAAAAAAAATCATCTGAACTACAAAATATGAGGATATGAAAAGACAGATTGCATGTAATACTTATTTTTCCTTTTATCTGCTTTCCTCCCCCTTTCCTTTCTCTGCCTTCCCTCCTGCAAAACAGTTAAGAATGACCATTGCCTTTATGCCTCACTGGGAGACTTCCCGGATGCATCTGCCTGGCCAGTGTTGTAAAAAAGGACAAAGATTCCACATTAAATCATGTAATGGCAAAAAGATCATTCAGTATGCCCTTCGCTACTGCTACTGACAGGATGTTGGATTCATGCATAGTATGAACACAGCATTGTAGCATCTCTTGCTGAGTACTCTACAGGGAAGACCACTGTATGTAATGACCGAAAAAGGCAATCATTTTGTCCTTGTCGTTTGTGTTAGCAATGCAGTTATTCTTGGGTGAAAAGATGCAGGGGGCGTTCAGGCTAGAAGAACTAGACTGCCAAGGCAAATCTCAGGCAAGCAAAAAAGAATATAGACATGATATCACAGAATGTGACCTGACAAATGCGCGCACGACAAAAGCGCGCCAAGAAAACCACGGCGTGAAAACCGCGACGTCATAAACGCGCCCACAACAACGTTCCGACAAAACCACGCCCACAAAAGCACGATTTAAGTTAAGGTAAGGGTTAGGTTCAGGGTTAGAGAGCCGAGGTGGCGCAGTGGTTAAATGCAGCACTGCAGGCTACTTCAGCTGACTGCAGTTCTGCAGTTCGGCTGTTCAAATCTCACTGGCTCAGGGTTGACTCAGCCTTCCATCCTTCCGAGGTGGGTAAAATGAGGACCCGGATTGTTTTTGGGGGCAATATGCTGACTCTCTAAACCGCTTAGAGAGGGCTGAAAGCCCTATGAAGCGGTATATAAGTCTAACTGCTATTGCTATTGCTATTGCTAGATTCAGGGTTAGGTTTAGGGTTAGGTTTAGGGTTAGGTTTAGGGTTAGGTTCAGGGTTAGGTTTAGGGTTAGGTTCAGGGTTAGGTTTAGGGTTAGGTTTAGGGTTAGGTTTAGGATTAGATTCAGGGTTAGGTTTAGGATTAGATTCAGGGTTAGGTTCACGGTTAGGTTTAGGGTTAGGTTCAGGGTTAGGGTTAGGGTTAGGTTCAGGGTTAGGTTTAGGGTTAAGTTCAGGGTTAGGTTTAGGGTTAGGGTTAGGTTTAGGGTTAGGATTAAGGTTAGGGTTAGGGTTATTAGGTTGTTATTGTTTGCTTGTTGAAGGCACACTTTTGTCGGCACGCTGTTGTCGGCACACTTCTGTGCTCATTCGTTGGCGCGATTTCAACCTTGTGGTTTTCTCGCCGCGGTTTCATCGGCGCGCTTTTGTCAAGCGTGCATTTGTCGGTGAACCATCACAGAAAACAGAGACTAGCAAGTGTTAGCTTAAAAGTTTATCTTCAGCAGAATCAAATGGCGTCTCTTTTTCTTAGATAATTAAGTCTGCAAGGAAACATCAGTTTGCATTCTAATTTAGAAAAGCGGAAGATATAACAAAATGTTGCTCTCCTTACCTTAAGAACATTTGACATTTTAAGTTTTTCAAGTAGCCACTGAGCATGCTCATTCTTCACTGGACTATTTTCTTCCTGGGTTTGGTTTTTTCCATGGTAGGTCTTCCCTCCACCTAATGTTATTTGGCTTACTTTTTAATATGGGCACCTATCCAATAAAAACAGGGTGTAGTATGCAATATTGAGTTCATTTTCTAGTAACAACCCTAATTCAATTGTGTAAGGTTAATGTAATCTAGCTCAGAAATTCCCAATTACTCATTCTGAATTTTTCAGAAACATATTGATATACTTTGTCCTCTAGTAAAGCGATAACCATGCAATTTTCCAGCATGAAAAATAGCAAGGATAGTTATCTCTGCATCCATATTTCAAGCCCTTCTGCTTCCTGGCAACCTGTCAATCAAGTGATTGACAAACTGCCAAGAACAGGGTGGCAGTTCCTATAAGAGGTCACAGTGATGGCTATCGTGGGCCACACATTACCTGCGAGTTTGTGAAGTATCTTATCAATGGTTGAAGAGACACATGATCTGCCTAGTAAAAAGCAGCTTCCTTTGATAAATGTTTTTCTCCTGTTATTTGTCCAGGTCTGGGAAATTGTGAAGCTGTCAGATGCCTAGGAAAAAAACCACACCCATCTAAAGCTATTGAATTGTGCTTGACTTGATGGATCACCAATCACCTTGAAACCCTGGATGCACCAACTTACTTCCATTAACATATTCATTATACTTTTCTTTTCTTGTCATTAACCGCCACTTTTCTTCCTCTGTGTCACATATCATCATGAAGGTCCTGATATCTGGGCACTGACTGGTACCAGCTCAAGTTTGCCGCTTTGGTAGAAGCATTGCATGGCTGTAATTTTACCTGGAAAGATCTCTGCTATGAAGTTGGATGCTGTTCAAAGTACTGTTGTATTGTTGCTTCCCATTAAAGAAGAATGTTTCTTTTCTCTTGCCAACTTTTTCTGTACACCCAATGAGGTTTAGAAGAAGTTCCAGGTGAAGCATTTTTTGGTGCTGAAAGCCTAAAACCAAGGACATTCTTTTGAGAACTACTTCATGTATCCTAAGGGATTCAACTGAACTGAATACAAGATTAAAAGATGGGACCTTTATTCAATGTTAACATGCCTTTAATATATTATCAAACGTGCTTTTGAAAGGCATGGTTAGTCTGCATGTTAAGATTATAAATGATTGGCTCTAAAGGGAGTCTTGAAAGAAAGCATCATAATAATTTCTTAAATTATTTTAATTTTAATTGGCAAAAATTACAGAATTAACCTAAACAAACTATACTCACATTCTTGGTCAAAGTTTTCAAAATCTAACTTTTTAAAGATTTTCCTTCTAGTCAGATTTGCTCAACAGATGTTGAAGTAGATAATGGTGACATTTATGAGATGACATTAAAGGTAAAGGTTTCCTCTGGGTGGTCATATCAGACTCTAGGGGGTGATGCTCATTTCCATTTCTTAGTCAAGGATGCTAGCATTGTCTGAACATACTTCCATGGTCATGTGGTCATGGTTATATGCTGAGGCATAGAACTTCCCACTGAAATGGTACCCATTTATCTACTTGCATTTGCGTGCTTTCAAACTGCTCGATGGGCAGCAGCTGGGATACATAATGGGACCTTATCCCGTTGTGAATCCAGACTGTCAGCTTTCCAGCTGATAATCTCAGCATGTTTAACTGCTGAGCCATCATGCTCCCTATAAGATGACATCACCCTGCATAAATCCTGATATTGGTATCATGAAGAATGTGCTATGGATGATGCTCAATGCAAAAGTTTTTCATTTATCCTTAGGCTGCTAGCATTTCTCACCTGAACATTTTGCTTTTTGTGCAAACTGAAATGTCTAATATAAAAAAAGTCAACGTTAATATTATGGTGCCATGTACATACTTAGTACTTTACAAAGAATGGCCTACGCCAAAGATTTGGTACTCTGAAACATGTTTGAAAAACAATTGAGACTGTGCTGCCGCTTTATGAGCTGCATTTGTTTTATTGAACAGCTTCTTTAAAGTAGCAATAACTTTTTTTTAAAAGAATCATGGCAAGCCTGAATAAATTTGGGTTACTTAACAGTAGACAAGTATACTTGAATGAGATCTGAAGGATGACGTGAGTTTTCAAGTGTGCTTAGCTCTAATGGATAACCAGAGGAATATAGAATTGCTTCAATAAATAAGCTAATGGAGTCAGCCAGGTTTCTTGCAGAAAATGCATTTTGAGGAGGAACATAAAGAGAAATAAACAGTCCTCAAGTGGCTATGTTCATCAAGGAAAAAAGGTGAAGGAATTTCAGCGAGCAGAGAACTGAGTGGGTGGTTGGGTGAGGGGAGGGGAATTAGATTTCTTGATGGTTAGACAGAGGATAATTATGGGCAATTGTGGTTCAGGAGTTGGACTATGAGTGGGGGTACCCAGGCTTCAGTCTATCCTCAAACCTGGAAATTCAATGGTGACTTTCAACCAGTCATTCTTTCAGTCACCCCCCTCCCTCCCATGGTGTTGTTGTTGTGGTGAAAGCTGGAGGACAGCACTGTGCATACTGCTTTAATTCATGCAAGCACATTTCATCCTGAGTCTGAAATGGTTAAATCCTCTCAGGACTTTTAGAAAGTTTTAATTTACTTTTTCAGCACCTGGAAAAAGGTTGAATGAGCCATGGCAGATTGGAAAACGAAATTTACCAGCATCACTCAATTTATCAGCATCACTTTACCACAACTGCCCACGAATAAGCCATGCCACAACCTGAAAAAAAAGGAGAGAGTGGAATATGGCTTCATCATGACCTGGGTTTAAGTCTTGCCTGTAAGCTTCTGCAAAATCTTCGGTAGGTTATGGAAAGGTTGGATTTCATAAAATGTGGGTTTGATCCAGGAATACTTCGAAGGGAAACCAGAAAAACCAATGCTGGTTGAATCTAAGTGAGCAGATTAGATTACTTTCAACTTTTTTTGCCTTTACAGATCTGAGATACTTATCTGTTCTGACCCCGTCTCTTCACACACCAAAGCACTCCGAGACAAAGATACTTTAAGGATTTATTATCACACAGATTAGCCCTTGGCAGCAATCCAGCACAGACCAGACCTTGGCAGCAATCCAGACAGACCAGACCTTGGCAGCAATCCAGCACAGACTAGACATTGGCAGCAATCCAGCACAGACTAACCTTGGCAGCTTGCCAAGCTAGCCACGAGAATTCTCCAGCTCTAGTAAATACGTTGACTCCTGCGACGAGCGTGTGGAAAGTCACTCCTTTTAAAGTCTTGAGAGGAGCCTAATTACCACCAGCTGAGTTCAATTATCTCCTGTAACTGCATAACTGTTCTTTACGCCTATTAGCCCTCCGTTGCCGGGCATCCAGGACCAACTCCCTTGTCTCCACCCCACTGCTCCAATGCATGACGTCAGGATCACACTCCCTTGTCTCCTCCCCACTGGTCCAAGGCTCAGGCGCCTCCTGGTGGCCAACCAGCCTCTCTGCGCCCTGCTCGGAGTCGGAACCCTGTCCAGGGTCCTCCACATCCTCCAGAGCCGACTCATAGGGCCCCTCGCTGTCGTAATCTGGTGGCAGCTCCAATGGCTCCTGCTGGGCCACAACACCTATCATACTATGATAATTTTATCATTGGTGTATCAAAACAGTATGTGGGACATTTTCTGTTATTTGTTTATTGTACTTTTGAATACGTTTCGGCTACTGTTTATATTCAGAGTTCTTTTCCCCCCTTCTGCCTATGCTTTTATATTTCTTATTCTTTCTTCAATTGTGTCAGGGCTCAAACCAAGGTTTTTAATTTGACTCTTGATAAAGAAAAAGGGGATAAATAGAAAACAGTTCATAGCTAGTCTTATAGTTCCATGGGGCCCAGGCCAGTTGAAGAGTTTTCTGGTCTAAATGTTCTGTAATGGTTCTCACTATCTTGAGGATCTGTGTTAATCTTCACCGCATTGGATTTTGTCATACATGCAGTCTTCCATTTCTGTGCTCCCCAATTCAAGACTCAAATTCAAATTCAAATTTAATGGATTTATATGCCGCCCAATCCTGAAGGACTCCGGGCGGCTTATAGAAATACAACTCTAAAAAGGATAAAAATTAAAAATAGAGAAGAAAAGCAGATTAAAAAAAAAACACCATCATGCACTCAATCTTAGTGGGGCTGGAACTCAATCAAGGATCAACAGCCCCAGGCCTGCTGGAATAGCCAGGTTTTAGTAGCCTTGTACCTGAGAGACCACCTCCTGCCGATTACCTCTCTCAGACCAATTAGATCGCACAGGTTGGGTCTCCTCCGGATTCCATCTGCCAGCCAATGTCGGCTGGCGACTCCCCGGGGGAGGGCCTTTTCTGTTGCAGCTCCAGCCCTCTGGAACGAGCTCCCTGTTGAGATCCGGACCCTTACTACCCTCCCGGCCTTCCGCAAAGCCACCAAGTCCTGGCTGTTCCAGCAGGCTGGGGGGGGGGGGGGGGCTGAGAAGCATTTACCTCCATGGAAATTGTGAATGTTGGTTTTGTTTTTAATATGTTGTCTTTGTCTCGTTCCCCCCTTTCCCTTGTCTTTTGTGAGCCACCCGGAGTCCTCCGGGAGTGGGTGGCATACAAGACAAATAAATAATTTCGGAAGGCCGAGAGAGTGGGAAGGGTCCGGATCTCTGTGGGTAGGTCGTTCCAAAGGGTTCCAAAGACTCCGATTCAAAGGCTCCGATATTCCTTGTTTGAAAACTTTGCCTTCTCATTCCTTACTAGTGCCTCTTCTCAGCTACTCAAAAGTCTTACGCAATCTCGAGCTTCTTGCTTGCACTAAATCTGTGCAATTTACTGCCTGAAACAGGATGAATGAATGTGTAGTAAAGGGTTTTCACAAGTGTGTTGATGAAAAAAAAACAGAAGAAACAAACCCAAAAGAGCCATGTTCCAGTTCTATCAGGATTACAGGAGGATGAGGCAAGTTCAAAGGAGATTGAGACAGGGGCCTTGTGATCCCAATGTCTCGCCATTGATTGCGATGCTGTTTTAAGCAGAACAGATGAGTCTAAAGGAGGAGAGAAAACATATCTTGCAGGAATTCATTCTCTTGTTAAATTTGTCTAACAACTTTGATGATGGTTTAACAGCCAATTTGACATCGGAAATGTCTGTTTGCTGCCTTGTTGAGCTCTCATCCAGACACCTCCAGCTTAAAGGCAAGAGACAGGCAAAGGAAATGCGAGATTGGCTGGCAATGAAAGAGGAGGTCAACAGCAGAGAGAGAGAGAAAGAGAGAAAAAACACATTTTCTGAAACTCGCCTTCAGTCAATTTAACTTCAAGACAAACTCGGGGTGATGAGAGTTGTTACCAAGTATGTATGCGCACTGACATGTCACTGAGTGTGTTTCATGATTCATCAGGCACACAAGTGATTGATTGGCCTTGCAGACTGGGGAGTCTGGAATATTTTTTTTAAAAAAATTTGAATTTATCTCTGAAAAATGGTGTGCGGTTCTTCAGATTGTGATTGAATGGCAGGCAAGCAACAGCTACTTTTCCACTCCCCCCCTCTTCTTCCACAATGTTTTCTGTGTCTTAAAGTCACTGATTGATGATTTATCATACACAGATTATTAATTGGCACTGGGAGAGCCCCTTTCCTTTTTTACATCAAAGAATATACCTTTTTATTTATTGTGTTTGTTATTCATCAGGAAATGGATTTTTTCCTGGTTGTCAAGATTTTATCTTGGGTAATGCATGCATATTCATGTAGGGCTTGGCTTTTGATACATAAGCAATATGGAATAGAGTTGCACAATGTTTTAGATTCGCTTCCAAAAATGCAGAATCTTAAAAAAAGATCGTCTTTAGGGATTCCTTTGTAAAGTAATTCTCGTTCTGTGGTTCTGGACCATGTTCTAGAGCACATCGTTCATTTGCATGGGTCATTACTAGAATATTAGACATTTCCTAGGCATCCTGCAGCAATATCTGGCTCTAATCAGATATGCCCTGGGAGGCAGCTGAGAATGACTCATTTTTACAGTTGCTGAGAACATCATTAGTCAACCTAAGGGAGATTCCTATGTTTCATCACTTCATATGGAACTTACCCTAATGCTTTACAGTTGTGGCCCAGCAAGAGCCGTTGGAGCTGCCAGCAGACTCCGACAGCGAGGGGCCCTCTGAGTCGGCTCTGGAGGAGGTGGAGGACCCTGGACAGGGTTCCAACTCTGAGCAGGGTGCAGAGAGGCTGGTTGTCCACCAGGAGGCACCTGAGCCTTGGACCAGTGGGGAGGAGACAAGGGAGAGTGAGCCGGAGGCCAGTAGTGAGTTGTTCCTGGATGCACGCCATCGAAGAGCTACTAGGCGCCAGGAACAATTACGCAATTACAGGAGGTGATTGCACTCAGCTGGTGGTCATCAGGCTCCTCTCCAGACTATAAAAAAGACTACTTGTGCACACATCCTCTTTGCAGAAGTCAACATAGAATCAAATGTTGGAGAACTTTGTGTGAGCTTGGCAGGCTGGATTGCTGCCAAGCCTTATCTGTGTTTATTGCTGCCCAAGCTTGTCTGTTCTGGGTTGCTGCCAAGGATCTGTTTGTCTGTTAATTAAATGCCGTAATTTATCTCTGGCTCGGAGTGTGCTTTGGTGTGGAACGAGGGGGGGGGGTGTCAAAACACTTTACTATGAATTCACCTCATAGCAGAACATTAAAAATATATTAAGATTATGAAAGTCATTTTTTTTCTAGGAAGCAGTTAATGTAAGAGATGATCACCAATAATATCTCATCAATGAGTTTGAAAACTACATATAAAAGGTGCTGAAGGTAATCTCCAGGAATTTAATCTCCTTCATTTTCTGAATGTCTCCGCTTAATGTATAGCAAGATACACCAAATCCACCCCCGATTCTGGTGGCAGCTTTCTTCACTTTTTTGCTGAAATAAGGGGTGAAATTATAGTGAGGTTTACCTATATAAATTATATAGAAAAAAAATGAAGAGAAAAAAATCTAAATATTGTTGTTTTTGCTAAAATTGAGGGGAAAAAAGTAGATGATGAAATATTTTCCCTATGCTGAGTATGGCAATAGAATCACCCCCCCATCCCTTAGTTGAAGGAATGTGGGCAATGCTTTGTTTACTTGAAAGATACTGCCTGGATTAGCCATCCTACTTGGGTTAAATAACATGCTTAGGATAAATGTGCAGAGGTGCAAAGAATTAGGACCATACATTAAGTTGCAGTTCAGAAGATTTATTGCTCAAGGCTATGTACATGAATTTAGTCAACTAAAGTTCAACATTAAATTGGTACCAGATAAGGGTCAACAGAATTCAAGAAGGGTTAGACCATTTGGGGGAAGATAACAATTTAGTCTGTTATCTCATTTAGCTCTGCCCTCAATTCTACCTGCTCTTCTGTCTCAAGACTGATCACTGCTGTGTCTTTACTATTGTCATAGAATGCTGCATATGGTATGGGTACAACCCAGTGGTGGGTTTTGGATCCCATTCCAACCAATACGGTTGGAACGGGCCCGGTGTCGCCCACATGGACTTTCACGGTGTTCGTGCATGCGTCATAGCTGCCAGCAACGCTTCTGCAAGCCTCCACAATGCTCCAGCTGCTCAACAGAGCGTCGCGCAAGCATTGTACGCACTATGTGCCTGCACGGAAGCGCCAGAGATTTTAAAGAACAGGTAAGGAGCTTGAGTGGGTGGGTGGGCCGTCCAGAGCACCGTACAGGAACGGTACCCGGTGCTCCCGGCAGGCTCCGGTACGCCCGTACCGGGGCGTACCGCATGCAACCCACCACTGGTACAACCAGTGGTGGGATTCACTTACCTTCACTACCGGTTGGCAAATGTGAGCGTACTCACATGCACAGAAGGTCACACATTATGTTGGGGTGGGTGGGCAGAGCCTCCAGCAGCCGCCACTACTGGTTCACCCAAACCAGTAAGAACCAGCAGAATACCACCAATGGGTACAACTAAATCTGGTAGCCAAGACTATTTTTTCTGGATCTTACTAAAAAGCATTATACGTAACCCTTGATTTATGACCACAATCGTATCCAAAGTTTCTGTTGCTATGCACAACAGTTATTAAATGAGTCCCTCCATTTTATGACCTTTCTTGCTACAGCTATTAAGTGAATCACTGCCCTTGTTAAATTAGTAACACGGTTACAAAGTGAATCTGGCTTCCCAGATTGACTTTGTTTGTCAGAAGTTTGCAAAAGGTGATCACATGACCCCAGGACACTGCAATCATCATAAATATATGCCAGTTGTGAATTTTGATCACATGACCATGCTGCAAGAGTTGTAAGTGTGAAATCTCAGTGCAATTGTATCTTTGAATGGTCACTGAATGAAAAAAAACATTGTAAGTTCAGGACAGAGGTGGGTTCCTACCAGTTCGCACCTATTCGGTACAACCGGTTCGTCAAATCTACTGAACAGGTTAGAAGAGGTTCCACCAGTGGACCCAGAAAGCAGGCCACACCTACAGAAGAGGTTCCAAAATTTTTTGAAACCCACCACTGGTCCTTGGATATGAATATTCTACACTATCATGCTCATATTTATAAAACTGAGTGCCTCTGTGAAAGGTAAGGATGACTACTGCGTTTGTGGTGCAATCAGAACATTGCGTGTGTTGAAGTTGTTTTAACGCAAACCAAAGATGCCTTTTAAAAAACAAGTTTACATCCTATTCTTATGCATGCCAGTGCTGTGTGTGAGGTAATTTAAAGTGGTTCTGACAAGTGTTGTCGGCATCTTCATATCGAGTCACATGGGCGGCAAGCCACTCCCATCCAGTCACATGGGCGGCAAGCCACTCCCACAAAGGAGGCCACACCCACAGAATAGGTTTGAACAATTTTTGAAACCCACTACTACCTGTATGTGAAAATCTGATTTGACCAGAGCATGATGATCAGTAATAATCTATTGATGAGTGCGTTATATGGAGATTTTGGACTCAGGCGGGCCAGATACAAATGGTGGCAATTCAACAACACTATTGCCTTTCCCAGGAATGCTTGACCAACCAAGATCACACAAGAGCAAGGCATGTAAATTTGAACTTTAAGGAAACTCTACCCTCAGACTTTTATTTTATGGAGGATGCTATTTGGAACACTGACATTATCTACCAATCATCTAACATCTAACACAAGCTTGTCATCCTTTCATAAAGCCAGTTTGTGAAGGATTAATTATCGATGGGAATCTCTTCTGCAGTTTAGGTAGCAAAGTGGCCATCAAAATCTTTGCATTCATATCAGTGGTGAGTTTCAAAAAATTTTTGAACCTACTCTGTGGGTGTGGCCTCCTTTGTGGGAGTGGCTTGTCGGCCATGTGACCTGGTGGGAGTGGCTTGCCAGCCATGTGTTCTCTCTCTCTCTCTCTTTCTCTCTCTCTCTCTTTCCTTCCTTTTGTCTCTCTGTCCCTTTTTCCTTTTTTTCTTTCATCTCTCTCTCACTTTTTCTTTCTTTTTTTCTTTCTTTCTTCCTTTCTTCCTTTCTTTGTCGTTCTCTTTCTCTCTCTGTGTGAGTCTGTCTCTCTCTCTCTCTCTCTGTGTGTGTGTGTTTGTGTGTGTGTGTGTGGTGGGTTTCAAAATTTTTTGGAACCTCTTCCGTAGGTGTGGCCTGCTTTCCGGGTCCACTGGTGGAACCTCTTCTAACCGGTTTGGTAGATTTGACGAACCGGTTCTACCGAACTGGTGCGAACCGGTAGGAACCTACCTCTGATTCATATCTAGTAAGAATAACCAGAACAATTTGTAGGGTCATCCATTTTTAAAATACTGTTGTGCAAAGGTAGTTGGTCATCTATTTATTGGACAAAAACTCTTATCACTTGTCCTCTGGATTAAGGTTTCTTCGGAGGTCTAGAAGACTTCCACCTTGCTGATGTTTTGGGGTTTTTGAAGAGCTAGCTCTTCCCCCAGGCCTATGGCTAGGATGGCTGTAGCCCCTTTGTAGCCCCCGGATGTGCTTGTTGCTGCCTTATTAGGCCTCCTCCGAGTCCCATCTGCCGGTCAATGTCGACTGGCAACTACGCGGAGGAGAGCCTTCTTGGTGGCAGCTCCGACCCTATGGAACGATCTCCCCGTGGAGATTCGTACCCTCACCACCCTCCAGACCTTCCGCACAGCCCTCAGAATCTGGCTATCCCGTCAGGCCTGGGGTTAAAGACTGTAACCCACCCGAATAGTATGAATGTTGTGCTTTTAATGATGTACTGTCTTATGTGTTAATTGTTTGTCCCCCCCCCCCCTTTTCGAGTTGTAAACCGCCCTGAGTCCCCCCAGGGAAAAGGGCGGCATATAAATAAATTACTCAATACTCAATTTTGCCATCTTGGCTGTTTTTTTAATTTTTTCAACTTTTTTTAGTGAACTGCCCAGATCATTGGGAGTTATACACTGAACAAAGTTTAATGAATTAATTATTCTTGTTTAATTTAATTATCTTCATATAACAACCGAAATTGAATTCCTTAAAGTACTCCACCTCTGCAAAATGATTTTTCTTGGGGTTCTTATTTTGGTGCAGGATCCAAGACTAAATTCAAAACGGCGCCATTGCTCTACAGTCCGTTTGTAAACTAACAGCAGTACAATTATGCAAAATGTTGATCAAAGCCATTCAACTATCATGATTTTTAATCATAACCAAGATGGCATAACAACCAGTTGTATTCAGAGGTTATTGATCAAGTACAATATTTGAAGCTTTCTTAATTTCATGAATATAGACCTTATCAATCCAATTACTTATAAGTAAAAATTTCAGTATAATGAGAGGGGAGGGGAAGGGATCTTCCCTTCTCTCCACAGCACCACTATCATGGTCATCATTTATCATCAACCCTGTCCTGGTGGAGCCTGGGACTATGAATAATGGCCTATAGTCACCTAATGATGTTGACAGATTGTATCTTCCAAGGAAGACTATTGGGCGATGATTTTTACAGATAAAACAAACTGTAGAGGACAAAAAAATCTAGTGCTTAATGATTACATCAAGTAAAGAAACTGCACATCTCAGAGGAAAGTATTATTTGCAGAAATGAAACCTAAACAAACAAACAAACAAACAAACAAACATACATACATACATACATACATACATACATACATACATACATACATACCAGTGGTGAGATTCAGCCAGTTCGCACCTATTCGGGAGAACCGGTTTATTTATTTATTTATTTATTTATTTACTTATTATTTATTATTTATTATTTATTATTTATTATTTTTATTTATTATTTATTATTTATTATTTATTATTTATTTATTACTTATTTATTTATTATTTATTATTTATTATTTATTATTTATTATTTATTATTTATTATTTATTTATTACTTACTTATTTATTACTTACTTATTTATTTATTTATTTATTTATTTATTTATTTATTACATTTATAGGCCGCCCAATCCTGAAGGACTCCGGGCGGCTTACAAGGAAGGGGAAAAAAGAAAAGAAAAATAAAAAGAATAGTTTAAAATTCACAACACGCATTCGTTCTAATCGGGGCTGGACCTTAACAATAAGGTCAACAGCCCCAGGCCTGCCGGAACAGCCAGGTTTTAACAGCTTTCCTGAAGACCATGAGAGTGGGCCAGGTCCGGACCTCTGGGGGTAGCTGATTCCAAAGGGTCGGAGCAGCCACAGAGAAGGCTCTACTCCGGGGGCCCGCCAGCCGACACTGTCCGGCTGACAGCATCTGAAGGAGGCCCAATTTGTGGGATCTTATCGGTCGTTGGGAGGTAACTTTACTTTCTAAGAGGTTCAGAGAACCGGTTGTTGGAAGAAATCTTCTTTTGGTTTTTTCCCGCTTTACAGGTCTAATCCTGTAAGGAAGGCAGGAAGGAAACATTCTGTTGTTGTTTCTAGCCTAATCTTTATTGCCCTGCTTACAGAAACTGCCTCTCCGGTTAACCCTTATTACATTGTAACAGCTAAGGCTAAGCGCCCATCGACCTGAGTAATGTTGAGTTGGCCACACCCACATGGTCACATGACCACTAAGCCCCACCTACCGACCTGGTCATTAGGACAGAGAACCGGTTGTTACATTATTTGAATCCCACCACTGATACATACATATATACATACCAACAGCCTAAGATTACCAAATTGGAAAACCAGTGTTCCATGGACACTTTTGGAAATATAATGAAGGAAAATTGAACAAGACAAGATCATGGCACTGGGCTTAGGAAGAATTCATTTAAAAAGAAAACAGAAGGCCTGCTGCCCAAGAACAAGCACAAATGCCATCAGAGCCAAAAATAGAAAAGATCATTTTGGCTAATAAATGCTGATTGTGCTAGGATAAGATGGAATAATTGACCGTATCATAATTGACTACAAAAAGGGGGCATGATTGATTAATGGGAAGATTTGCATCGGTAAAAACTATGGATTCAGTCAGTAAGAATGACTGGAATATGTAATTACAGATAAAGCCATTGAAAATTGTTATGAGATTTCAAAATTCAGCCAGATCATCTGGATCCTAGCAAATAAATTAACGTAGCGGACATAACCATAATAGAAAAGAACCATGTTTAATTTATTAATGTAGCCATTCCAACACGCAGTTATGTTGAAAGGTGAGTGATGCCATGTAGTGTAAATTGTTGGTTGTTTCTGAGTTATTTTTGATATATGTTCATGTTATCCTTGCCATTGTGTTGCTTGTATTGGTAGTGGGTTGAATGGTAAGGTACTTTTTCATAAAGTTGCATGGGTATCCGCTTTATTGGAAGATGTTATATAGGTAGTGTTGTGGCCCAGCAGGTGCCGTTGGAGCTGCCACCAGACTCCGACAGCGAGGGACACCCTGAGTCGGCTCTGGAGGAGGTGGAGGACCCTGGACAGGGTTCCAACTCTGAGCAGGGCGCAGAGAGGCTGGTTGGCCACCAGGTGGCGCTTGAGCCTTGGACCAGTGGGGAGGAGACAAGGGAGAGTGATCCAGAAGCCAGCAGTGAGTTGTTCCTGGATGCACACCGTCGAAGAGCTACTAGGCGTCAGGAACAATTACCCAATTACAGGAGGAAATTGCGCTCAGCTGGTGGTCATTAGGCTCCTCTCCAGACTATAAAAGCTACTTGTGCACACGGCCCTCTTTGTAGAAGTCAATGCAGGATTGAATGTCAGAGGACAGTACTGGGAGCTTGGCAGGCTGGATTGCTGCCAAGCCTTATCTGTGTTTATTGCTGCCTGACTTTGTCTGAGTTGCTGCCAAGGTCCCTATCTGTTTGTTCTGCTTGGCTTTCAGCCACCGAGGTTTTGGTTTCTTGCTATTAAAGTACATTCCAGTTAAGCTTGTCTCGGCATTCATTACTGCTCCTTCAGTTAAAACATAAGTAAAACATTTTTCATTTCCAAGTTTTTCCCCCAGTAGAATTTTAAAGACTTTTAACACACTACTTTACAAGCTGACGGGCTGGACACTTTGCATTGGCCCACGGGCTTTAGTTTGAGGATGCCTACTCTACAACCTCAAATGAAAATTTGACTTTTCACATATTACAATTTATCAGTAGTTCTCAAATTGTGGATTAGTCCTCTCCATGGGGTTAGCAATAGCAATAGCAGTTAGACTTATATACCGCTTCATAGGGCTTCCAGCCCTCTCTAAGTGGTTTACAGAGTCAGCATATCGCCCCCACACCCTGGGTCCTCATTTCACCCACCTCGGAAGGATGGAAGGCTGAGTCAACCTTGAGCCGGTGAGATTAGAACCGCTGAACTGCAGATAACAGTCAGCTGAAGTCAGGAATAGCCCAGAACATTACATTTTTAAAAAAATGTCAAGTTCAGACTTTTCAGACTTACTAAGCATATGGCTCGGGACCAGGTTACCTGAGGGACTGTCTCTTGTCAGTCACATCTACCTGACCCATCAGAGCAGGGAGGCAAGGAATGTTGTGGGTCCCATCCCTAAGGGGGGATACACCTGGTGGGACGCAGAAGAAGGGCCTTCTCTATGGTGGCTCCCTCTCTCTGGAACATCATTCCCTCAAGGATTAGAATGGTGCCCACTCTAATACTGTTCCGGAAGGAGCTGAAGATCTGGTTCTGTCAGCAGGCCTGGGGAATCCAGAGCAGAATGGAGCCCATTAAATGGCTTGTGTGATCTGCTGTCGCTGGAGCAGAGGGTGGGGTTGATTTTATTACATTATACTAATTTATTTGATTCTTTTTGTTAGTTTTTATTGTTTTAAATGTGGTTTTATATTCTGTAAGCTGCCTTGAGTGGGTAAAATGGTAGCAATAAAATTAATTAATTAATAATAAATACAAACCATTTTCACTTGCTTCCTTTTGCCAGGAATCTAAAAGGGTCCCCATACACAGCCAACAAAGATATATTCTTTGAATTAGCAATTTTTATTATAGATTGTCACATTGAAATGCATTTTTGTAAAACTTGATACTCATCCATTGATTTTTTATGAATTGCATCCATTAAATTTGTTTCGTCAGAAAAATGAGGGATATTTTTTAATTTACATTTGCATAACATTTTATGGATTGGGACTTTTTATGTAATTGAAATGGGCACAACTTTATAGATGGCACTTAGATTCTAAAAAAAATAGCTTGTATGTATCCGAACTTACAATCTAAATGTTGGAGATGTGATTGTGCTGATGCTACGTATTATCATATATGGTGGACTTGTAAAAAAGTCAAAGCATTTTGGATAAAAATATGGTGGATTATTCAAAATATTCTTAAAAAGGGGATAAAGTTTATTCCTCAGTTATTCTTGTTAGGTATAATTACAGACTGTACAGTTATAGAGACTAGCTTGATTCTGAATTTAACAACGGCAGCAAGATTGTTGGTGGCGCAGTACTGGAAGAAGGAAGAATTGCCTACCATTCAAGAATGGACGTTAAAAGTAACAAACTTAGCAGAGATGGCTAAAATATCAGCATACCTCAAGGACCATTCAGATAAGAAATACAAACTGGAATGGAGAAGATGGACTGACTATATTCAAAATAAATATGGGACTAAGAAATTTCAGTTAGCTTATGAATGAATGAACAAGGAATGTTACAACTTATCTAAAGTTAGCTTTATAAAAGGAGAGTTAAAGTACAAGCGAGGGACCATGCTAAAGTTAGTTAGTTTATTTTAGTGTATGATTGCTAAATGTTTATACCCTGTATTTAAAACTTTTAATAAAAAAAGAAAAGAAATGGGCACAACTCTTACTTCTGTAAAATAGAACTGACCCCTGTTGGTCAGGACAGATTATGATCAGATATTTGCCATCCATTGACATATATAGGTCCAGTCTCTCATGGAAATATTTCTGCGTCTCCAACAATTCAGGAATGCATGTAGCAACAGTATCAGACATTTTTAGATTGTCGATTGAAGTACACTTATCAGCGAAGTTCAGTATTTCTACAATTTTAAATGTCTAGCTTTTCAAAATAGAAAGTCTTTTAAAAAAATAAAACGACCAGCTATATGGTGTTGAAAGAAATGTCCTTCTGGGTTCGGCTCCAAGTGCGGATAAAGACACTGGAGACATGGAGGCTGCTTGGAAAGATGGTTTATTGGTGGACAGGACCACATGGCTTGAGCCCTGAACAGAAAAGGTGATCACATGCTTCAATGTTGGTGGAGAAGAAGAGAAAGGCCGAGGGAGGGGCTTGCTAGGCTTTTTATAACCTGTTCAGTCCCACCTCTCTGTTTCCTGTTCCTGTGTAAGAAATGCATTCTGATTGGTTGGCAGACTCCCATGGGGCCATGCAGGGGGCTACTCTCTAGGCTGTTTTGAATCCAGGTGTGGATGAGTTCTCAGATGCCATGTGTTCAGTCGAGTAAAATTCCAATATTATCATGCCTTTCTGCTGTAGCTGCTGGTGAAGTCTCTATTATGTAAAGTGACTAGCCTGGCCGTGTCAATGGCCCATTAACAAAGTGGGTATGGACAGGAAGCTGCAGGCAACTATTCTGTCTTTTAAAACATGTTTCTTTTCACATCCAGAGAAATATTCTGCCTTTTCAATATTTCCTAGGATATTTCATTTTTCTGGGAGAGGGCTGGATGATAACTTCCCACAATGGTACAGATGTTAAAGTCAAATCAAACTTTATGATAGAAGTTATATATATTTTCTAAATAGTTTTGTTATGGGGAGGAGCAACCTCGGAATATTTCATAAAAACACTCTTTCCTGACAATATGGTGCTAATAAAATTACCTTTGAAACCAAACTATGCAGAAAAGTTGTAAGATTTACCACTATCTTCACTTGATAATATAGACAAAACCTATTCAGCAAAAGTGCCAAACCTAACCTCAATGGAATCCTTTTCATTTTAGGGATGTCAGAACTGCCAACTTTTACAACTTCTATAGTAAAAGCCTTAATGTGATTTCTTTGGATCTGATTTAGTGTAGTGTGTAAACTTAAGTATGGTTTATTCGATAAAAGTGTTGGCTTCGATAAATAGTTTGGATCACAATATAAATCCAAATACTATAACTCTACGGGTGCAACTAACATTTTATAAGATCCGAACAAGCAACATATTAAAGAAGCTAAAATTCAGAGGTGTCGCATACACCCCTCGGATATCCAAGTTCCCTACCGCATAGATGCTAACTCTTGATTTATAGTCCATTATTTTGGTATTATTTTACCAAAGTCAAAGGTTAACATCAGGAATGTGTATTATGGTACCTGCGAGACCACCTACTGCCACCGGTAGCCTCCCACCATCCAGTGCGATCCCACAGAGTTGGCCTCCTCAGGGTGCCGTTAGCCAGACAGTGTCGGCTAGCCACCCCCAGGGGGAGAGCCTTCTCTGTGGGAGCCCCTTCCCTCTGGAATGAGCTGCCCCCGGAGCTTCGTATAATCCCCGACCTCTGGTCCTTCCGATGCGCCCTAAAAAGTTGGCTTTTCCAGCAAGCCAGCCTGGCCTGAACAAAACAAAACAAATTATTGATTACTGTTAATTTTAATTTTAATTCTTTTTTTAAAGAAATGTCAATTTTAATTGGGTTTGGGATATCCTATTTAATTTCTTTTTAACTTTTGTATTATGTGTTTCTTTTAATGTCGTACGCCGCCCTGAGTCCTTGGGAGAAGGGTGGCATATAAATCTAATAAACCTAAACCTAAACCTACTGGTATGTCAGAATGGTCTATATCAGTATTTCTCCATGCCAGCAACTTTAAGATGTGTGGACTTCAGCCTCCAGGATACCCCAGCCAGCATGTTCATACATCTTAAAGTTGTTGAAGTTGAGAAACACTGAATACAATCAGTCCATTCAGAAAGATAGGATGAAAAAGTCATCCCTTTTTTCTTTTTTAAGAGACTTAATTAGCTAAAATATGAAATATAATTATTGTTAAATGCTCATTTGTCTTAATTTATAGCTGGTGTTTCCTACAAAAATTCATGGATGCTAATAATAGGTTTCCCTGCTATTTTATAGTCCTTGGGAGAAGGGCGGCATATAAATCGAATAAACCTACATGGGGCTGCCCTTGAAGAGCATTCAGCGACTTCAGCTAGTCCAGAATGCGGCCGCGTGAGCGATTGTGGGTGCACCTCGCTTCACCCACGTTACACCTATCCTCCGCGAGCTGCACTGGCTGCCTGTCGATCTCCGGGTGCGCTTCAAGGTGCTACTTATCACCTATAAAGCCCTTCATGGTAGTGGATCTGGGTATTTGAGAGACCGCCTACTGCCAATTACCTCCACTAGACCGATACGATCGCATCGATTAGGCCTCCTCCAAATTCCATCTACTAGCCAGTGTAGACTGGCAACTACCCGGAGGAGAGCCTTCTCGGTGGCTGCTCCGACCCTCTGGAACGAACTCCCCGTGGAGATTCGGACCCTCACCACCCTCCAATCCTTCCGCGCTGCTTTGAAGATCTGGCTGGCCTGGCTGGCCTGGGGTTAAGATTCCAACCCCACCCGAATTGTGTGACTGTTGTGCTCTCCTTTAATATGTTGTATTGTTTCCATATTGGAATACTGTTTGTCTTTCCCCCCCTCCCTTTTTGAATTGTGAGCCGCCCTGAGTCCCCCCAGGGAAAAGGGCTGCATACAAATAAAGGAAACTAAACTAAACTAAACCTAAACCTAAACCTAACCTAAACCTTATGTACTTCCAGAATCATAATGTATTAGTACAGAACAGAAACGGGGAAACAAATTCCTATGCAAAGGCTGCATTAAATACAGATTAATTATGTATTTCCGACAAAACACGTGGCCAAAAAAAAAAAAAAAAAAAAAAAAGAGGAGTGAAACCTAATGACCGCTCAGCCAATTACAGAAAGCGTTTCTGCCCCCCAAATGTTGCATGCAATTAGTAGCAAGATCCAACAGGTGGCACAAAAGTATTTGAATTTTATATTGATTCAGGGAGGGCTGCGCCTCGCCCTCCCTTTTCAATCCACGAAGCTTTTCCCAATTGGGCTGAAGGCGGCTAAATGAAGTTTGGGGCCGTCACCGCTGCTGGCGGCGTTTCCTCCCGTTGGTTGCTTCTTTGCTGAAAGCTTGGACAAAAAAAACAAACCCTGCCTTGGCTTTGCCTGGCCCGGAATACCCTCTTTGCACGATGGGCATCCTTTTTTTAGCATCAGTGATGGGGACAAAGGCGGGATGAACCGTGATGGGAGCCGAAAGAGCGATAACCACCACGGGCATCCTCTTTCCGCTGGTCCAGGAGCGGTTTGGGGAGTGGGGGGGAGACACGCATCTCAGAGGGCTGCTTTCCACTAAGGAGGAATCGCGAAACGCACGGAAGAGCCGAGTGAGCGCCCTCCTCTGGCAGCTGCGCGGATTTCACGGCCAAGGAACGCGCGCCTCGCTGCTTGGCTTTCGCGGCGAGCGCGCGGTTCTCCTCCCACCGCTTACACTTCGGTGTAAGAGGGACTCTCCCTGGAGCTGGCGGGAGGTTAATGTGCCGCAGGGGGTGGGGTGGGAGGGTGGGGAAGCTTGCCTTTCCTCCTCAGGCTGCCTAAGTGAACCTACCTCTGTATCCTCCAAAGAGAAGCCAAGATTTCTTCCGAGGAAAAGCTGGTTTTGTTGAGTTCAAGAAAGGAGGGGACGTCATTAAGAGCCAGCTCTCAAATGTGACATCTTTTAAGATAGGTCTACTTCAACTCCCAGAATTCCCCATCCGGCATGAGTTGAAGCCCACCCATCTTAAAAAGATGCCAAATTTTGGGGGGGGGGGGGAAACAATGCTGTAAAAGAAAAGAAAAAGATTCCCTTCCAAGGATATTTTTCTTTCCACCTGCAGCCAAGGAGCTCAAGGATGGCTGGTCTCACCTGGTTTGGGGAATACATATTGCTACTGTGATAAAGCATGGTTACTAGCTCTCATGAAAACCATCTTTTTAAGGTGGAAGGCACTGGCCCTGTAAGGAGCTAGGCCAAGGAGATGATTGCTCTGCAAAATATGCCTTGTTCTCTTGATGTTGCAGGGAATGGCAGGAAAGTGCAGCTGAAAATCCTGGCTGTAATGTGCTGAGGGCTTGCAGGCAAATACCTATTGTCAAGAGTAATATTTCATAAATCCAGCCAAGATGGAAGCCAAAGATGTCATGGAAATTGGTGTGTTTCTGAGAAACGCCTGATAAAAAAAACTCTTGTTGGAGCAGGTGTCAGTAAATCTGCCATATCGTCCAAAGTGTTTCTACTTGCTTAAGGAAAACAGTTACCTAGGCCAAGAAACATTGTACAATCTAGCAGGGAAATATTCTAGAGTTGATATATTTTCCACCAATAACATTTGGCAAACTCTGGCAATCTTTCAGAATGCAAAGCTTCAGAAAATGCCGCGGTTTGGTTTGCAAGTCACTATTTCACTGGAAAAGATGCAAGAAATAGTGCGGTTTTATTCGAAAGGGTGAGGTGGTGGTAGAAAGCCAGTGAAAATGAGTCAGGCAGAGGCTTCATAACAGAAATGCAGTCCATAGAAATTATGGGATGGCTTGGGAGAAGTCCAGATAGAAAGATGAAGGAAACTTTTTTAGCCCAATAAAGTGTGTTCCTAAAGAAGTTTTGAAACAAAATAGATATTATGTATCCTGTCTAGAGATTGACAGAAATTATAGCAGTTAGATTTATATACCGCTTCATAGGCTTTCAGCCCTCTCTAAGCGGTTTACAGAGTCAGCATATTGCCCCCAACAACAATCTGGGTCCTCATTTTACCCACCTCGAAAGGATGGAAGGCTGAGTCAACCCTGAGCCGGTGAGATTTGAACAGCCAAACAGCTGAAGGAGCCTGCAGTGCTGCATTTAACCACTGCGCCACCTCGGCTCCTCCTTATTTTATTTACCTCTAAACAAAAAAAAAAAAATTGTTTAACATGGAGTGGGAAAGTGACATGAGATGACAACCGAGGAACATGGCTTGAAATCTTGCAGCCAGTTGCAAGCCACGGGCCCAGAATTCAGTCTAAATATGTTTATATTTTGCACACTGAGACAATGCAATACAATACAATACAATACAATACAATAGCAGAGTTGGAAGGGACCTTGGAGGTCTTCTAGTCCAACCCTCTGCCTAGGCAGGAAACCCTATATCGTTTCAAACAAATTGCTATCCAACATCTTCTTAAAGACTTCCAGTGTTGGGGCATTCACAACTTCTGGAGGCAAGCTGTCCCACTGATTAATTGTTCTCACTGTCAGGAAATTTCTCCTCAGTTCTAAGTTGCTTCTCTCCTTGATTAGTTTCCACCCATTGCTTCTTGTTCTACCCTCAGGTGCCTTGGAAAATAGTTTGACTCCCTCTTCTTTGTGGCAACCCCTGAGATATTGGAGCACTGCTATCATGTCTCCTCTAGTCCTTCTTTTCATTAAACTAGACATACACAGTTCCTGCAACCGTTCTTCATATGTTTTAGTCTCCAGTCCCCTAATCATCTTTGCTGCTCTTCTCTGCAGTCTTTCTAGAGTCTCCACATCTTTTCTCCATCGTGGCAACCAAAACTGAATGCAGTATTCCAAGTGTGGCCTTACCAAGGCATTATAAAGTGGTATTAACACTTCATGTGATCTTGAGTCTATCCCTCTCTTTATGTAGCCTAGAACTGTGTTGGCTTTTTTGACAGCTGCTGCACACTGCTGGCTCATATTTAAATGGTTGTCCACTAGGACTCCAAGATCCCTCTCACAGTTACTACTATTGAGCAAGGTACCACCTATATTGTGCATTTCATTTTTCTTGCCTAAATGTAGAACCTTACTCTTTTCAACATTGAATTTCATTTTATTAGATAGTGCCCAATGTTCAAGATTGTCAAGATCCTTCTGTATCTTAAGCCTGTCTTCTGGAGTGTTGGCTATTCATGCCAGCTTGTTATCTGCAAATTTGATGAGTTCCCCATTTATTCCCTCATCCAAATCATTGATGAAGATGTTGAAGAGTACTGGGCCTAAAACAGAGCCTTGGGGTACTCCACTGCATACTTCCCTCCATGTAGATGCAGTCCCATTGAAGACTACACATTGAGTATGTTGGTCAGCCAGTTAATAATCCATCTGGTGGTGATGCTGTCTAACCCACATTCTTCTACCTTAGACTTATCATTCAAGATGAATGATTAAGTATAAGAGGAGTGGTTACAGATTGGAATGGCAATGGAGAGATAAAAAATTGCTGACATATACACTTAAAAAGGGATAGGGTTTTGGTCAAATGGTCAGGTCCCCCATTTAGTCTCTTCCCTCCTCTCCATGGATCTGCCAATTTTAGAGTCAATTTCCCAAGAATAATCTATTTCCATTCTTGTTAATTCATTGGGTACCAGTTTACTAAAAATTCAAAGATTATTTTGGTTTTTTGTGGCATAGACATAAACATATTCAGAGCATGTTAATGGTGGTGTGGTGTAATTGGTGGAGCATTAAAAGGTATGCAAGAAGATTCTGAAGGAGGTATTGGAAATCACAATGACAACCATTGGTTGAACTTAGAAGTTGTGGATGGCTGATAAAAACATAGCTATTGTTGCAACATTCTTTATTCTTCAAAAAATGTACGTGTTTGCATCACATCCACAATTACATTTCAGTGAATTGCAAAGAAACGCTGAAAGAACAATGATGGAATTGAAAAAAATTATCAGACTTGCTGGGTTTGACAGATTGCATCATGTTTTGCTGTTAAATCAACACTTTTGTTGCTTTTGAGTATAATCAACAATGCATCCAAATTTGCAGTAAGTGTAAAACATGTTGATTAAATTTGGCAATGCGTATTGTTAGAATCTTTTTAGTGAACATCTTGAACTTTTAGATTACTGTCAGATGTCAGTGTGATATATCTCAAGCTAGCTTTCTTATTAACCCTCAAATTATAAATGGCATTGTTGAGGAAAAATTTAAATTTTACTGCAAAAAAACCCCATCAAAATGCAAAATAAAAAGAATATGATGTATGTGCCAAAGTTTTGAATGACAATTTTAAATAAGGATGTTTCTTCCTTTTTGTGATTGCACCAACTGTGAACTTAAAAAAATTGCAATCATTTATGCAATGTTTTAAGAGGGATCATTCCAAAGTACTAGTACTTTCTTCATTCAGAGAAATTCAAGTCACTTGCAAAATATTATAAAACTGATACTGAAGCAGAACTGGGATTGTTTCTAGATGTTCTAAAGATGTATGCATCTGTGAGAAAAGTAAAAATTACTGCAACAAATATCAAATCAAGTATTTACTGAAACAATTAAAAACAACATTTAAATGGATTCTATTGATTGTATGTTATTTTTATCTCTACACATCAGTGGTGGGTTCCGGATCCCATTCCAACTGGCATGGCGTTACCCACATGGATGCGCGCTGTGCGCGCATGCATCATAACTGCCTGTGATGCTTCCGCAAAGCTCTGCGACACTCCAGCTGCTCGGCGGAGCATTGCATAAGTGCCGAAAGTGTTATGCACGTGCACAGAAGCTCCAAAGGCTTAAGGGACAGGTAAGGATCTCGGGCGGGTGGGTGGGCCCTCCGGAGTACCATACCAGAATGGTTCCTGGGGTTCCGGGCAGGCTCCGGTACGCCCATACCAGGGCATACTGCCTGCAACCCACCACTGCTATACATCCATCAATATGTGAACAGATATTTTATGTCTGTCTCAAATTAAGACATATTTGGGAAAAAGTGTGTATTGTATGAACACTTAAATAGCACTACTTAGTAGTAATTAACTGTGGTGTAGAATTGCATAAGAGTTACTGGAGTAAATTGACCCTGACAATGTACTGTTCACTGTTCTGACCCCCCTCGTCCCACACCAAAGCACACTCCGAGCCAGAGATAAATTACGGCATTTAATTAACAGACAAACAGGTCCTTGGCAGCAAACCAGCACAGACAAGCTTGGGCAGCAATAAACACAGATAAGGCTTGGCAGCAATCCAGCCTGCCAAGCTCACACAAAGTTCTCTGACATTCGATTCTGTGTTGACTTCTGCAAAGAGGGGCGTGTGCACAAGTAAACTTTTTATAGTCTGGAGAGGAGCCTAATGACCACCAGCTGAGTGCAATTACCTCCTGTAATTGCATAATTGTTCCTGACACCTAGTAGCTCTTGGATGGTGTGATTCCAGGAACAACTCATTACTGGCTTCCGGCTCACTCTCCCTTGTTTCCCCCCCACTGGTCCAAGGCTCAGGTGCCTCCTGGTGGCCAACCAGCCTCTCTGTGCCCTGCTCGGAGTTGGAACTCTGTCCAGGGTTCTCCTCATCCTCCAGAGCCGACTCATAGGGCCCCTTGCTGTCGGAGTCTGGTGGCAGCTCCAATGGCTCCTGCTGGGCCACAAGAGTTCACTAAGCATGTTGAAGAAAAAAACCCCATGAATAAAATTACAATGGTTTATTCCCATTAACTAAAAAGAAGAAGAAAAGAATTACTGGAGTGTGTATCCGTTACTTGTGTTTTTTGTTTCCATTCTCCTTCCTTTCATTGATTTTCCACCTGTTTATTAAAATTCTGCTTGAGCCATTTAATAACAGTATTCATTTTGCTTTCATTCCTTTGACATCTATGATATCCCTGGATATCTCTGTATTTGTATTAACTCAAAAGTAAGCAAGTGTATTTTTTTAAAGAAATACATTACCGTTCCCAGTATCATGTAGAATTAAATCAGAGTCCAAGGCAAAACGATCCTTAAAGTTCCAATTTAATAAAGCAGACATCTTAGCACACCTGTGTTAATCCCAATTCTGGAAATTACATCAGAATTCCACCCAGTTAAAAGTTCATGATCTTGTCCCCACACCCACAATCCATCAAATGGTCCAGTCTTCTTCTTCCACGCTGGCGTCTCCACCCAGCTTCTTCCGGTCAGGTGTAAAGTGCGGAGACAAAGTATGACCTTGGCTTCTAAAGAATGACAACAATACATTCCACAATTCTACTCCTGTCTATTCCCCCTCCCATCAACTATACTAATGAAACAGCATAGTGAAATAAGAGAAAGTGTGGCAGGCCAAAATTCTAAAAGAAATATAATTGCAGTATGTTTCTTTCAGTCCAATCTATAAATTAAAACATTATATGATGTTGTTTGTTTGATTACGAAGTGCTTGCTGGTAGTATATTCTATATTCAACTATTTCACTTCATTAGTAGTAGTAACTAGTATTAGTAGGATTTATTTCAAGGAATGTTGTTTATGATGAACGTTGGCCTACCCTGAAATTCATTGTGTTCTTTTTATGCCTCTATAAAAACATTTCAGTGTCTACCTTTGTGTGTAAGATATCTTCTTTCTCTCTCTTCATCACTTACTGGTTTATTTAAAAAAATGTTTCTCCTTGGATTTGGTCATAAAAGAATTCCACTCGGAACTTTTAGGGGAAATGATGAGAGCCCATTGGAAGATTTACGGTAGATGTTTCCTCATAAAAGATGCCAGTGTTGTGGAAGTAAAATGGAGATGGATGTTATGTCCCCAGATAATGAGGCTGGGCTGGGAATATGGATGCATTTATATATCTGTTCTAAAGAGAAAGGTAAGATGCTAACTCAGCACAGTCCAGAAATAGGAACTTTCAAATTTTTGCTTTTGGTCCTAAAGAGAGAAAAAAATGACATTTAAAAACCAAACATGGCACATAACACTTTAGAATATTAATTTAATGCACTTCTTTCTTTTTTTCCACAGGATCTGATGTATGTAATTGTTTTTGTCTATTAGGTAAATGGCCCAGTAAATAGGTACATGTGAAGAACTGCAACCTACAGAAATAACTATAGTAAAAAGCATTGGTTCACACAAAAATGTTAACCAGTGAATCCTATATTAGATGGGGTCTTCTCCTTGACCAATATTGCACCTCCTTCACCATCCCAAAGGTCCTGTCAGCCTGTCAGCACAGAACAGAAATAACTAGATGAAGCTATGAGATGTTTCACTGCTGCTTGATATCTTTGGAAGATTTCCAGTAGCAGCCAGAAATATTGATCTTTGCTTGCAGAGCAAAATCTGAATGTACTTGTCTCCCTTGTCTAAATCGGCATTATACTTAATACCACCACGTGTGCATATTAAATAAGAAATGGGCTCATTACAACTTATCCCACAAAACTCAGTTTAAAAATAGAAACAAGGGGGGAAAAACAGGAGGAGGAGGAAAATAAAATTAGGGGTAAAAAGTGGAAGTGCCATCATTTCAGTTACAGTTCAACAGAAGGGAGTAACCTGCACAGAGGTGGGTTCCTACCAGTTTGCACCTATTCGGTAGAACCGGTTTGTCAAAGCTACCGAACCGGTTAGAAGAGGTTCCACCAGTGGACCTGGAAAGCAGGCCACACCTACAGAAGAGGTTCCAAAAAGTTTTGAAACCCACCACTGGTCCTTGGATATGATTATTCTACACTATCATGCTCATATTTATAAAACTCAGTGCCTCTGTGAAAGGTAAGGATGACTACTGCGTTTGTGGTGCAATCAGAACATCGCGTGTGTTGAAGTTGTTTTAACGCAAACCAAAGATGCCTTTTAAAAAACAAGTTGTGACTGGATATGAAGATGCCGATGACACTTATCAGAACCACCTTAAATTACCTCACACACAGCACTGGCATGCATAAGAATATGATGTAAACTTGTTTTTTAAAAGGCATCTTTGGTTTGCGTTAAAACAACTTCACACGCAATGTTCTGATTGCACCACAAACGCAGTAGTCATCCTTACCTTTCACAGAGGCACTGAGCTTTATAAATATGAGCATGAATAGTGTAGAATAATCATATCCAAGGACCAGTGGTGGGTTTCAAAAAAATTTGGAACCTCTTCTGTAGGTGTGGCTTGCTTTCCGGGTCCACTGGTGGAACCTCTTCTAACCGGTTCGGTAGATTTGACGAACCAGTTCTACCAAATAGGTGCGAACTGGTAGGAACCCACTTCTGCACGTAACAGAGTAAATGCCCGTTACTTGTCCCAGCTTCTGCCAACTTAGCAGTCCGAAAGCATGTAAAAATGCAAGTAGAAAAATAGGGACCACTTTGGTGGGAAGTGTTCCGTGTGCCTTCGGCATTTAGTCATGGTGGCCCATGATCATGGAGATGTCTTCAGCAGAACTGGCTCTTCGGTTTTGAAATAGAGATAAGCACCACTCCCTAATGTCCGGAATGACTAGCACATATATGTGAGGGGAATCTTTACGTTTACCTTATAATGAAATTATAATTAAAGTAATAGCTACATTATTTATATCTGGTATGGTATTCCTCCAGAAATCTGTGTTCCTCCCACCCTAGGCAAGAGGGAATGAAACATTTTAAAGTCCAGAACAATGAGATAAACATTCAGAACAGTTCATACAGACACCTCTCTGATTTCAGGAGGAGGTACAGCAGAATCATACTGGCTAGATTCTGTTATTGTAGCCAATCTCAACAAAGTTGATTTTAATTTTATTGTGGGTTTATTTCCTTGTCTGGTGTACCTAGGAGGGCCGACATAAATGATAATAGCATAATTTTTTTCATTTAATAAAATTTACCGCTTTTACTGCCTTCTATTTACCCCTTTTCTTTATAAGCTGTTCTTGCCCCTAGTAACTTTTCACCAAAATTATGAAAAGTTTGATATAACAATAACCAATGAGGCGTAGAACAGTGAAGCAAACCTTTTAAATTGGACTTTACTAATTTAGGTAATTTGAAAGATTTTTAGGCACAGGCAGGGTAACAACATAAAATATATTTTATTGTGCCAGGAAGCTGATCAGATCTCAGCTTTGCTATTTAATCTTGGGATTTGAACAATTTTATACTGAAACATCTGGCTTCAGTACAATGGGGCTAACTGTTTAGCATAATTGTTGGGGGTCAGAAAAATAGTAGTAACGCATGTAGTAGCAAATGTATGTTGTGTATCAAATCGTGTATGGTTATTGTGATTTGACATTTTGTTTATTTTACAAGGTGACATTGGATAAATCATCAAACAAATATATTTTTCCAAGTTTTGGCTTTCACCTCTGTATTACTGTTAGATTATAGCTCTTCTGATGAGTGTAATAGAATGAATGACCTGTTTTTAAAAAGGACAGGAGCAACTGGGCTGAGTTTCCACAGCAATTGAAATTTGAAGAATGTAATATGGGTGACAGCGTGAGGGAAAAGTTAGAAGTGGGATGGGAAAGCAGGCAAATTTCTCAATCTGTTCCAGCTGCTTAAGGAAAAAAAAAAGTAGAGCAGGTAATGTGACCTGTTTTGTTTTAAAGGAATAATTTCAATGCCTATTTCATCAACTCCTCCCTTCCTCATCCCCCAGAGCAACCAATTCTACTGTGAATTTTTTTTCCAAAAAATTAGGAGGAAAAATAAAATAAATGGCAAAATAATTTGAAGCTGTCATTTTTGTCTATTTGGGAATAAGTGTGAAAAATCTGCAGGAATGCTTGCCCTTGGTGTGAACAGATTATAGGGGGCTGGGGAGCACTTTTTAAAATAAAAGCAAAACATTCTTAACTGAGAAGAGGTTTTTATGCTTCCCTGGTGTGAAAATTATTAAAAGCTAGCCAAGCAGTCTGAGAAATCAGATTCCTTCTTGATCTTTTGATTAGATTAGTATTAAGGGAGGATACTTAGAGGGGCTTTTAGTTTATTATGATACCTCAGCAGTGGTGGGTTTCAAAATTTTTTGGAACCTCTTCTGTAGGTGTGGCCTGCTTTCCGGGTCCACTGGTGGAACATCTTCAAACCGGTTCGGTAGATTTGACGAACCGGTTCTACTGAACCGGTGCGAACCGGTAGGAACCCACCTCTGTACCTCAGGTTTTGCATACGCAGCATCTGTCTACTAGTTTCAATTGAACATAACAATTCTGTTATGTCCAAGATCCCCTTTATTTTCTTTATCATGGGAGGATGAAGAGAAATGTTTGAAGAGAAAGTGGAGTTCTCTGCCTGTCCTGAACTGGAAGTGATGCAGTGGTGAGTTCCGGATCCTGTTGCAGCTGGTACGGTCGCAACGGGGCCTGGCATCCTCCACATGAACACGTTCAGCGCGCCAGTGGTGGGTTTCAAAAATTGTTCGAACCTACTCCGTGGGTGTGGCCTCCTTTGTGGGAGTGGCTTGCTGCCCATGTGACTGCATAGGAGTGGCTTGCCACCCATGTGACCGGATATGAAGATGCCGACGACACTTGTCAGAACCACTTTAAATTACCTCACACACAGCACCGGCATGCATAAGAATATGATGTAAACTTGTTTTTTAAAAGGCATCTTTGGTTTGCGTTAAAACAACTTCAACACACGCAATGTTCTGATTGTACCACAAACGCAGTAGTCATCCTTACCTTTCACAGAGGCACTGAGTTTTATAAATATGAACATGATAGTGTAGAATAATCGTATGGTGGGTTTCAAAAAAATTTTGGAACCTCTTCTGTAGGTGTGGCCTGCTTTCCGGGTCCATTGGTGGAACCTCTTCTAATTGGTTCGGTAGATTTGACGAACCGGTTCTACCGAATAGGTGCGAACTGGTAGGAACCCACCTCTGCAGCGTGCACATCTGTCCTACCCTCCACTGACGCCTCCGTGATGCTCCAGCTGCTCGATGGAGCTTCGCGCAGGTGATATACACGCCGTGTGCATGCCCGGAAGCGCTGAAGAGTTTAAATGAGCTGCCCCCGGAGCTTCGGATAATCCCCGACCTCCGGTCCTTCCAACACGCCCTAAAAAGTTGGCTTTTCCAGCAAGCCAGCCTGGCCTGAACAAAACAAAATAAATTATTGATCATTGTTAACTTTAATCATATTTCTTTAAAAATATGTTATTGTTAATTCTAATTGTGTTTGTTTGGGATATTCTATTTAATTCTTTTTAACTTTTGTAATATGTGTTTTTTTTAAATGTTGTACGCCGCCCTGAGTCCTTGGGAGAAGGACGGCATATAAATCCAATAAACTAAACCAAACTAAAGACAGGTAAGGATGATGGGTGGGTGGGTGGGCCCCCCGAAGCACTGTACCAGAACGGTACCCAGTGCTCCGGGCAGGCACCAGCACACCCATACCAGGACGTACCGCCTGCAACCCACCACTGAAGTGATGTCAAGAAAGGAAACATGGGTAAGCCTTCCATTTTTAATTTTCTCTTTTAAAGCTCACCTGAGTACCCTGTGCAAGCAACAACTCACCCTGTTCATAACTTTTACAACCAGAAAGCACAGCTTTAGGCTAAAGGAATGTGAAGAGATGCTGGAAAACAATGGCATTTTTCCCCATCTATTTTTGATGCAGTACATGAAAAGCTGGAGAGAAACCAAGCTGATTAGAAGCACCACTAAAACTTCTATGTAGTGTTGGTATAATGTCACATTTCATTTTGTTTTGCTGGATCAGATATCTTTGCATTGTAGTACATGGAGCCCAATCCTCTGCTTATTAATTCTAATACAAGACTCTGCACACCTGAGGTCTCTTGATAATGCATTTCTTGTTGCTAAGAAGGAGATGTTACTTACCAATCTTACTCCTTCTATATTCAACATAATTTCAGGAGAGTCAGCACATACAAACCCTTTGGAAAATTATGCTTAACAGGTATTGAGGTAGAGCCGGGATAAGAAGGAATCAGTCTGTGTCAGCTCCGGCCCTTTGGAACGAACTCCCCGCGGAGATTCGGACCCTCACCTCTCTCAAGGCCTTCCGGAAAGCCGTCAAAACCTGGCTGTGCCGGCAGGCCTGGGATTGATGAGTTCCCCTCCCCTCTCGACTTGTATGGCTGTATGATTCTTGTGTATTTTAATCACGTGTATTGTGTTCTATGTTCCCTTTCCCCCCCTTTGAGTTGTTCGCTGCCCTGAGTCCCTCCCGTAGAAGGGCGGCATACAAATAAACTAAATCTTAATCATCTTAATCTTAATCTTAATCTTAGTTATTTCTGAGAACAATTCTCTAATAATTATGTGCTCTGGAGGGGAGAACTTTCATTAGGCACACTGGCACGTATCAGCAGGTTTAATTCTAGCAAACTATTGCACGATATAAAGCAATATAGAGCTGAGGTGGCGCAGTGGTTAAATGCAGCACTGCAGGCTACTTCAGCTGACTGCAGTCTGCAGTTCGGCTGTTCAAATCTCACCGGCTTAAGGTTGACTCAGCCTTCCATCCTTCCGAGGTGGGTGAAATGAGGACCCGGATTGTTGGGGGCGATATGCTGACTCTGTAAACCGCTTAGAGAGGGCTGAAAGCCCTATGAAGCGGTATATAAGTCTAACTGCTATTGCTATTGCTAATATAAGAGCTAGTGGTGATGCAGTGGTTAGAATGCAGTATTGCAGGCTAATTCTGCTGACTGTCAGCAGTTTGATTCTGACTGGTTCAAGGTTGACTCAGCCTTCCATCCTCCCAAGGTTGGTAAAATGAGGACCAGTAGTGGGATACAATCGGTACACCCCGGTACGGGCATACCGGTGCCTGCTGGGAACACCAGGTACCGTTCCAGTGTGGTGGCCCGGAGGGCCCACCTGCCCAGCAGCCTGCTCTCCTTACCACTATTTGAGCTGATCGGGATATTTGCGCATGCGCACGGAGCATACAGCGCCTGTGTGATGCTCCGCTGAGCAGCTAGAGCATCACGGGCAATGGGTGTGCATGTGCATGCTGCGTGCATGCACGTGGTGGGTGTCTGGCCCCGTTGCACCCTACCAGTTGCACCGGGATCCAGAACCCACCACTGATGAGGACCCATGTTGTGGTGGCAGTATGCTGATGTAAACTGCTCAGAGAGTATTATTGCTATTGCTACAATAGCAATAGCAATAGCAGTTAGACTTATATACTGCTTCATAGGGCTTTCAGCCCTCTCTAAGCGGTTTACAGAGTCAGCATATTGCCCCCAACAACAATCCGGGTTCTCATTTTACCTTGGAAGGATGGAAGGCTGAGTCAACCCTGAGCCGGTGAGATTTGAACAGCCGAACTGCAGAACTGCAGTCAGCTGAAGTAGCCTGCAGTGCTGCATTTAACCACTGCGCCAACTCGGCTCTTACTAACTTACTAGTTACAGCTAAGTCTGAACAATCCTGAGTTAATATCCTTGTTTTGCTAAGCCAAGACCTCTCTTTGGTCACTTCAACTTAGGCGATGGACTTTGAAGCTCGATTGACCAATGCTTGGCTAGCTTGGCTGCATTTAACCACTGTGCCACCTCGCTAAGTGCTAGTTCTACAAATAAAAGCCCCAATAAAATTTACTAGCTGATTAAAGAAAGGAAAGCAACAAAAATGATATAGCTGTACAAATTAAAAGGGACTAGAATTCATTGAACTTAGTAGCCTTTTAATTCCTATATACCGCTAGCTGATGGTACATATCCTAAACATATCCTAGTTTATAAGAGATCAAGATGTCTCTTTGTGGTTGTCCAACACAGGAGTTACTTGGATAGTTTTATGCTTTTAGAGATGGAAGAATCCCTGGAAATTGTGTACTGCTATTATCATGCCTCCCATTAACAAATGCATTCAATCTGCAAATCTGGGTCAGTCTTTTACTTGTAAGTCACATTGCTATGAATTTGGCTCAATTTAAAAAAAAAACAATTATTGTCCTTCTTTCCCATTCCCTTAACTCTATTAGAGTGAAGAAGAATCACATAAAATCTGAAAGATCATATATTATTTTGTGACATTTTGTTTGATCCTAATAAAATACCATCTGTTGTAGGTTTTGATGTTCTAAACCAGAGGTGGGTTCCTATCAGTTCGCACCTATTCGGTAGAACTGGTTCGTCAAATCTACCGAACTGGTTAGAAGAGGTTCCACCAGTGGACCCGGAAAGCAGGCCACACCTACAGAAGAGGTTCCAAAATTTTTTGAAACCCACCACTGGTCCTTGGATATGATTATTCTACACTATCATGCTCATATTTATAAAACTCAGTGCCTCTGTGAAAGGTAAGGATGACTACTGCGTTTGTGGTGCAATCAGAACATTGCGTGTGTTGAAGTTGTTTTAACGCAAACCAAAGATGCCTTTTAAAAAACAAGTTTACATCATATTCTTATGCATGCCAGTGCTGTGTGTGAGGTAATTGAAAGTGGTTCTGACAAGTGTCGTTGGCATCTTCATATCCGGTCACATGGGCGGCAAGCCACTCCCACAAAGGAGGCCACACCCACAGAGTAGGTTCGAACAATTTTTGAAACCCACCACTGTTCTAAACAATATAGATTAAAGTCCTGGTTGAAGTTCTTCTCTCATTCTAGGTCTCTTTTTCTCCCATAATTTAGATTAGTATCACTATTTTTTCTTCTTCTCACCATACAAACTCTTGAGGGATGCCTGTTTTTAATCCTCAAAGTATAACCAATAGATTCCTCAAATTAAATGTTTCTCTTGTTTTTCTATTTCATTTAAGTATGGCTCAAATCAGAGTTACAGCTTAATTTTGATTTTTATTGCATGAAAACTCTAGGTGGATTTTGACAAGGTTCAAATCAATGTGGGCCGACTTGGTAAAAGAAAAACCTTGCTCTTAAAGAAGAAAGGATTATTGAGATTATCAAAACATTACTGTAGCAAAATAAGATAGCAGGAGACTGGATTCTCATCATTATTGTTACCTTATATCCCAATGAAAGTTGATAAAGACATGGGAAAACATGCACTATAACAATATCACCACATAAATTTCTCCAGTAAAACATGGTAAGGAAATGAGATCTAGATCAGAGTTCACCATTTGCAGTTGTGTAGCAATTCCATATGTACCCTCCCATTAAATACTTCCTTAATACTTTTGGACTTGGCTTTGAAGTGCTCTTTCTCAGAAACCTGAAGAGACTTAACTTTTGGTTTTCTACTTGAGGTTCAAACTGTTTCTAAAGAAAAGATTTATGGACAGATGTGGTCATTAGGAAGGAATGAGCTTCATTCCTATCTCCTTGGAGTCCTCTTTGTCCTGTTAATGAGCCATAAGATGTTAAAATAAATGGATGTGCATTTTGAGAAGGACCAGCACTTTTTCACTGGTAGGAACTGGCTCTTTTTCCCATCCAAGGAAAGCCCAAGTAATTTATATTTTTCAATGGGGAGAGAGGTTTTTACAGCCATCCAGACATATAATGATAATTTATGCTTAATCCTTGAGAACATCTGCACTTTTCTCTCCTCAGACAAGAAGCAGAAACCGGGTTTTATCAAGCACTTGAATGACATCCATAATGGTGGGCTCAAATTAATTTGATGAGCCAAATGCCATGCCCTGGAATATTTGTTGAATTGTCTCTGCACAGGCTATATGCCATCATAGCTTTATGAATTCTGCTGGCGCTTTGGTTGGAAGTTCCTAAGAGCTAAGAAGTGAAATTCTTTGACACAAAATATTTGTCAATAACTAACATGGCAGTTGCTTAAACCTATGATTTCTGACAAGTAAAGTCACTTTCCTCCAGCACCTCCAGTTGAGCATGATCTGTACCAGTGGTGGGTTTCAAAAATATTTCGAACCTACTCTGTGGGTGTGGCCTCCTTTGTGGGAGTGGCTTGCTGTCCATGTGATCTGGTGGGAGTGGCTTGCTGGCCATGTGTTTTTTTCTCTCTCTCTCTTTCCTTCCTTTTGTCTCTCTGTCCCTTTTTCTTTTTTTCTTTCATCTCTCTCTCACTTTCTTTCTTTTTTTTTCTTTCTTTCTTTCTTTCTTTCTTTCTTTCTTTCTTTCTTTCTTCCTTTCTTTCTTTCTTCCTTCCTTTCTCTTTCTCTTTCTCTCTCTGTGTGAGTCTCTCTCTCTCTCTCTCTCTCTCTCTCTCTCTCTCTCTCTCTCTCTCTCTGTGTGTGTGTATGTGTGTGTCAGTGATGGGTTTCAAAAAAAGTTTGGAACCTCTTATGTAGGTGTGGCCTGCTTTCCGGGTCCACTGGTGGAACATCTTCTAACCGGTTCGGTAGATTTGACAAACCAGTTCTACCGAACTGGTGCGAACTGGTAGGAACCCACCTCTGATCTGTACCAAACTGTACAATTTTAGCAAATGATTACAATCACTACTACATTGTTGGTATGTTTTGTTTTATATATATATTATGTATGTATGCATGTGGGATTTGTGTCTGTGTGTTATTTTAGGATTGTAAATGTTAATCTTAATTTATAAAGGTAGCACATATAACAATATGAAACAACAAATTCATGGTAATAACAAAAATAAAAAGCCTATAAACGATTTAATCATCAAATAAGTAATGTGTTTAAATATAAAAATGTCTGGGCAAAATGCAATATTTGGATCTGGCAATATGAAGAATCCCCTGCCTGCAACTGCTGACATCATAAACACATCCATTAATTTTCTAGGCATGACATAGGTTTATTTCTTACCCTTTTTTCCATTACCTTCTTCTGGGATGTTTTTACAGCTTCCCAGTTCAAAAGAAAACAAAGTTCGATATTCAACTCCGCTGGGTTGGAAGCAGATGAGAGTTCTCTCCAAGGAGCAAAGAACTTGAAGAAAGGGTTACTAGCTACTATGTACATGCATATCATTCTTGCCTCTGGTGAGCAAGAGTTTCATATTGTTGAAGAAATGACAAACCCAGATTTAGCCAACTGTGGTTTCCTTACTGAAGTTTCTTATTTTGCCACAGGCATTTTAAGACTCGGAAATTCTGCAACAAGTTGCCTTGATTGGCTTCCATGTTAATTCATACAGTAGAACATAATAACTCTTTAAAAAATTGGTCTTTTTAGTTGTGAGACAGCTTTCGGCTCAAAAAAAGTATTGAAATATTTGAAAGTGCATATACTAACATTGAATATAACATAAAAAGGTGTTCAGTGCAAACAGCAATGCAGATTAAAGACAATCACAGACTCAACTGGAAATGGGTAGGAATTATTTTTTCCCCATGAACATACAGAAAAATGGAATGGGCTGAATGTAGACCAATTCATCTTGTACCTATAGTTGATAAATGCCCAAGAACAACTATTTCAGTTTTGGTTGCCCTGTGTGAATGGTCTGTGTTTTTAAAAGAAATTTCTGCCAGGAATTCTGCAGTGTAAGACTACTCTTGAGAACAAACTCACTTCTTTTAAGGAAACTTTTTTTTCCCTGGACCACTTTGTAAGTTTCCAAAATCCATCAGCATTCCAAATGACAAATATTTTAAACATACCAAGTGTTAAATAAACAAGCATCTTGTAGAAGAAGAGCATTTACCCTTCTATACTACAATGTTTTCCCATCTTTACTATTAGTGGAAGATTAAGTAACATTTCTACAAAAGAGACTTTACCCTGTCTTCTGGCAGAAACAGAAATGGCTTTCCCTGGAATTCTACACTCTTCCTTTTATATAGTGTGGCCAAAGTATCTTATTCCATTTTCATGCCAGCTCAGAGAATCTTCTCATCCATCTAGCTAACAGGTCACCAGATATTTCTAGTAGAGTTGCTGAATGTGTTGGCAGATGCCATCATTATCAAATTCACGATCCTTTAGCAATCTTGATAACTTTGATACTTTTCATCTCTGCTTCTTTCTATTACCACATGGTTATGTACAGTGGCTTTGGGGAGGGTGAGCTTTTTAAAAAAATTTGTCTAATTTGGTCTTGTAAAATAAATAAATAAGAAAGAAAGAAAAATAAACATATGGAAGACAGCACCTATCTTTTTCTCTCACACAACATGCCAAACCTTAATCCAGATTAATAAAAGACAATTCCTGATATCATCTAATATGTATGCATAAAGAGACTAGTTAATACCACGTGATACAACAATAGGGATTTCATGCTGTATTCTCATAACTTTTATTCAAATTGGAGTGTTTTGAGAATTCAATTTGTGTCCTAGATCTTTTAAGAAAATTGATAGTTATTTTAAGCAGTTTAATGTTTACTCCACAAACTATTCTTGCTGTTAAAACCCCTTGAATTGATTTAGGGCACCGAAATACACATTGAAACAAGTTACCAAAGGGCTACAAATCCTTACAGTGCTCCTTGAGATCCAGTTTAATTGTTTTTCTTGTCATATGATTGTCAATCTAATGGTTTTGCTAACTTCTGTCTAGCTTCTCTTATACAATTACAGATTGTTGGCAGGAGGGAAGAAAGGGAACAGTTTTATCACATGGCATTGGCACTACTTTAAAAGGAACTTTTTGCAACTTTTGAAGAATATGGTATACTTTTATTCTGCATAAAAACTGGGGCCCTTCAATTTTGTGATTAAATAGTTACAGTTATGAAGTTCTGACCCAGAAAGGACTTGAATGTTTCACCATGAATCATTGATCAATAAGCTTTTCTTGGTGTCCCTCATTTTTTTCCTCTTTTCAAATATCATTTGACACTAAAAACAAAATATATAGTACTCGGCAGTCACGTTATTCTCTACCTGTTAGGAGAACCAGTTTTACACCTACTAGAATTATTGCAAAAAAAAAAAAAACTTTTCAAGGAAACTAAAGTAAAAATGAATGAGGAGCAAACTGCCCTTTCCCCTACTAAATGCCTTACCTCTTCTCCCACAGAGAACATGCATTTGAAAAGAACATGAAAAACTAGACTTTCTAATTTCCTCTAATTGAAAAATGATTCTTCTTGCTGAGGAAAATGACATTATATTTCTGGTTCAAGAGAGTGATGGTGTTGGCAAAGAATAAATTGTTGATCAATTTGCTTGAAAATACAAAGTTAATAATATCACAGAAATTTTTAAAGAAAACATTGAAGAATAATGAATTACTGTAGGCCAAGTAAGAGGGGTTTGCTGCTCACTCACCACTAATGATACATTTTTCTGCCATCCCTTGTCCATTCTTATAAACACCACTTGCTTTTTTTGAATGAATGATACTTGTCCACCAGGGGTGGGTTTCTCGCCCCGTTCCAACTGGTTCGGTTGGAACGGGGCCGGCGGCATCCTCGTGCATACGCGCAGTGCACGCATGCGTACTAGCATCTGCGCGACGCTCCAGCTGCTCCTGGACAATCGCGCAGGCGCTGTATGCATCCTGCGCATGCATGGAAGCGCAGAACTCGTCAAAACCGGGTAAGGACTGCGGGCGGGCGGGCGTGCCCTTCGCCGTTCCCAGAAGTTACTTACTTTCGGGTTCGGCGACCAACCGGTTCGCAGGGACCGGCGCGAACCGGTTGAAACCCACCCCTGTTGTCCACCATTATTAAATCTATATTTCTGGGTGAAGTACAAATCAGTTAAAATGCAATCCTAAAACAACAAAGCACTATTAAAAATTCCTCTAGAAAGCAGAATAATATACAAGATGAAATCTACTTCAAGTATAGTAATAATACAACTGGTATTATAATCTTTCTTTCAGCTAATTTGAGCCACCTACATTAAAAAAAAAATAATGCTCTCTTTCATTGTATATGTTTTTGATTACTGATTCTACAATAGAATGCCTCCTGTTTGGAATAAAGTTAGCCTAGGATAGAAGACCAGAGAATGATTCATGCCAGTTAAATGTATTTGTTACCTTTCTCCAGGATTGTTTTGTTTATTTCACCTGAAAAAGGCTCTCCAAGGTCTCAGCAAGTGTAATCGTTTGCTACCCGACCCCTTTACTTGCAGACACTCTGAATTTTCTGCATGAAAGGCACGTGCAATTTGGAACAGTCCTTGGACAATCACACATAATGGTGAGAAGCAGCAGAATTACTTATGCCTAGCAAAGAGATTAGGAGGGAAATATAGAAGGTCAGAGTGGTGAAAGCACAGGGCAATTTTCACGTCAAAGATTCTGGGCTCAGTATGCAGCATTTCCATTTCTCAAAGAATTTTTTAAAAGACTTAACAGTTGTGGAAAAAAAAAAAACCTTGGCAATGTACATAGCCAGCCTATTACTAATAGTCCTCAACAGGTCATGGTTACAATGGAACAACAGGTGTGGGTTCCTGCCAGCTCTAACCTCTTCTATAGAAGAGGTTCCACAAATCTACAGTGCCGTTTAGAACCGGTTCCAGCTCCCTCCCCCCGTCCGTCCGCACATCATCAAGATGAAGAGCGAGAGGAGGAATTCTGGGAGTTGAAGTCCACAAGTCTTAAAGCTGTGAAGTTTGAACACCCCTGGGGTTTTTTTCCTAAAGGGTTCGGGGTGCAAGGGTCTTGTAACTTGACAGCTTTAAGACTTGCACACTTCAATACCAAAGTTCCTGAGCCAACATGATTGGAGGAGGAATTCTGGGAGTTGAAGTCCAGCTGTCAAGTTTGAACACCCCTGGTTTTTTTCCCCTAAAGGGTTAGGGGTGCAAGGGTCTTGTAACTTGACAGCTTTAAGACTTGCGTACTTCAAATGCCAGAGTTTCTGAACCAACATTTTGGTTGCTAAGCAAGAGCATTGTTAAGTGAGTTTCACCACATTTTACAAGTTGGCCATGCCCATCCAGTCACATGGCTGGCAAGCCACTCCCACCCGGTCACATGGCTGGCAAGCCACTCCCACCTGTTCACATGGCCGGCAAGCCACTTCCACAAAGCAGGCCACACCTACAGAAGAGGTTCTAAAAAAAATTGAAACCCACCACTGAACAACAACAACAAAAAGATATTAGGACCCAGATTTGAAGTTCCAATGGCTTCTCCTCTTCTCATAGACATCTGATAGCATTTTGGGAGCTCAGCAACCACCTCAATTTTATGACCATTTGCAGTATCCTGCAGTCATTTTTTCACAATTTACCATGCTTTTTTTTTTTTTGCTGGAAACCAGCATTTACCTCTAGTAATTCTTACTTCTTCTTGCTTTCTTCTTACTTTCTGGCAAAAAAAGTCCCTTGTAGACAATGGATTCACTTAACAACATGGTGTTTGTTTAATGACCACAGCAAAAAAAAATCTCATAAAATTGCATCCATCACACAACTTGCTTAATGACCAGCACAATCTACTACCATAATTTCAGCTCAGCTGCGGTTGTAAGTTGAGGACTAACTGTAATTTTCCTACTGAAGTATGTTAAATGGCAATGTGCAGAATCTTCCAGTGAATAATTAATCAATTGAGTGTTATGTAGTGGATTTGAATGAAGTCACAAAACTATGTAGCCAATCATATTTCACTACATTGTGATGTCATGAAGAGCAACTCTATTGAATTTAGTTTATTTATTTATTTATTTATTTATTTATTATTATTTATTTTATTAAAACGATTTATAGGCCGCCCAATCCTGGAAGACTCCGGGTGGCTTACATCGAAAGAAAAAAGAATAAGAAAAAATGACAATAAAAACATGTTAAAAACAACACACATACATTCGTTACGATCGGGGCTGGACCTCAACAGTGAGGTCAACAGCCCCAGGCCTGCCGGAATAGCCAGGTTTTAACAGCTTTACACCACTCAGCTTAACAGCTCACCACCGTCCAGGCCTTCCGCACGGCCCTCAAGATCTGGCTATCCCGTCAGGCCTGGGGATAGGACTTTACTCTCTCCCCGCCTGAATGCCGAGTGAATGTTGTGCTTTTATTGTTAATTATTTTTTATTCACATTTTCTTTTATGTCTTGTCTTGCACTCCCCTCCCTCATTATTGTAAGCCGCCCTGAGTCCCCTTAGGGAAAAGGGCGGCCTATAAGTGTTCAATAAAACTAACAAAAAAAACCCTAGCTTTTCTGAAGGCCATGAGAGTGGGTATGGTCCGGATCTCTGGGGGTAGTTCATTCCAAAGGGTCGGGGCAGCCACAGAGAAGGCTCTCCTCCGGGGAGCCACCAGCCGGCATTGTCTGGCTGACGGCATCTGAAGGAGGCCCACCCTGTGGGATCCCACCGGCCATTGGGAGGAATGTGGCAGTAGGCGGTCTCGCAGGTATGCTGGCCCTAAGCTATGTAGGGCTTTAAAGGTAATAACCAACACCTTGAATTGCGTCCGGAGACCAATAGGTAGCCAGTGCAGCTCGCGGAGGATCGGTGTGACGTGGGTGTACCTAGGTACACCCAATATCGCTCGCGCGGCTGCATTCTGGACTAGTTGCAGTCTCCGAACACTTTTCAAGGGTAGCCCCATGTAGAGCGTGTTGCAGTAATCCAGCCTTGAAGTTCAGAGAATAATACTATAAAGGGCAAAGTCAATTCACAGGCAAATTGTTTTGCAACCTTTTTGCAACCAGTAATAGAAATGATGCACGTTTTTGACCCAAATATTGAATAAGATTATCCATAGGAATAATTGTAAAGCAATGAACCCATGTCATGAATACATGTGTGGAGTATTTATTTTATGGCCAAGAAGTTAATATGGGCCATTTCACACATTATGTGTAATGTATATGCATGAAACAAAATGATGTTTAGAAATGAAACTATTAAAGAGGCACACCCATTGGCGTGTGAGAAATGGCTGTGACTCTTCACCAAGGATACAGTATATTTATAGATAAATCTGGTTTTACTATTAAGTTTGTGAAGATTCCAATTACCAACTTTTGTAGTTTGAGGTTGTATTATTATGGAAGTAATAACTAAGAGCTAACACCATTCCCAGACTTTCAAATTAGTTTTTTTTTTAAAAAAAAAATTAGGTTAACGTCAAGCAAAATGTTTTTTTTTTAAATTCCCTTCTGAAATTTCCATTAGGTTTGAAAACATCTTTTTCTGATTAGGTCACTGGAAGTCCACTGACTTATCTGCCTCACTGTTGTGCTTGGCAGTAAGGAAGTTTTTCTTTTCCTCAAGAGTATTCTTAATTTTAGGAACCGTTCTGGACCTTGTTTTGATTTTAAACATCGTTTCAGGATACTAAGATTCCAGCATCTGCTACCAGAAAACTGAATTGTATCAGATGTGATCCCATACTAGCAGTGAAGTCTTGGCAAGATGCCTCATTCACAAGACTCAGTGTTACCTCTTCTCTGTGCCCGAGAGGACAGGCTGACTTTTTAATGCTGGTTTGCACTAGAAGCAAAAATATTCTGAAAATTTTAACCAGAGGTGGATTCCTATTAGTTCGCACCAGATCGGTAGAACCGGTTCGTCAAATCTACCGAACCTGTTAGAAGAGGTTCCACCAGAAAGCAGGCCACAACTACAGAAGAGGTTCCAAAAATCTTTGAAACCTACCATTGACACACACACACACACACACACACAGACACTCACACAGAGAGAGAAAGAGAAAGAGAAAGAGAAAGAGAAAGGAAGAAAGAAATAAAGAAAAAAAGAAAAAAGAAAGAAAAAGAGAGAGTGAGATGAAAGAAAAAAAGGAAAAAGGGACAGAGAGACAAAAGGAAGGGGAGAGAGAGAGAGGGAGAGAGAACACATGGCTGGCAAGCTACTCCCACCAGGTCACATGGCCAGCAAGCCACTCCCACAAAGGAGGCCACACCCACAGAATAGATTCACATTTTTTTTGAAACCCATCACTGATTTTAATCCAAATATTCTGCCATACAGGTAGTCCTCGACTTACAATTATTCATTTAGTGACTGTTCAAACTTACAATGGCACTGAAAAATGTGCCCTATGACAATTTTTCACATAACCGTTGCATCATCCCCATGGTCACATGAGCAAAACTCAAATGCTCGGTAAGTGAACTGGCTCACATTTACGACGGCTGCAGTGTCTGAAGGTCATGCGATCACCTTTTACGACCTCCTGACAAGCAAAGTCAACGGGGAAGCCAGATTCACTTAACAACCGTATAACCAACTTAACAACTGCAGTGATTCACTTAATAACTGTGGCAATAAAGGTTGTAAAATGGGGGAAAAACTCACTTAACAACTGTCTTACTTAGCATTGGAAAATTTGGGGTCAACTGTGGTTGTAAGGACTACCTCATAAGGACTGCGAGGACTACCTTTACTGTTGTGGCCCAGCAGGAGCCGTTCGAGCTGCCACCAGACTCTGACAGCGAGGGGCCCTCTGAGTCGGCTCTGGAGGATGTGGAGGACCCTGGACAGGTTTCCGACTCCGAGCAGGGTGCAGAGATACTGGCTGGCCACCAGGAGGCACCAGAGCCTTGGACCAGTGGGGAGGAGACAAGGGAGAGTGATCCCGATGTCAGCAGTGGGGAGGAGCCAAGGGAGTTGTTCCTAGATGCCCGGCATCAGAGAGCTAATAGGCGTAAGGAACAATTACGCAATTACAGGAGGTAATTGCACTCAGTTGGTGGTCATTAGGCTCCTCTCCAGACTATAAAAGGACTGCTTGTGCACACGCCTCTTTTGCAGAAGCCAATGCAGGAACTAATGTTGGAGAACATTATTGTGAGCTTGGCAGGCTGGATTGCTGCCACGGCTTATCTGTGCTGGATTGCTGCCCAAGATTGTCTGTGCCGGTTTGCTGCCAAGGACCTGTCTGTCTGTTAATTAAATGCCATAACTTATCTTTGGCTCGGAGTGTGTGTTGGTGTGGGATGAGCGGGGGGAGGTCAGAACACTTTACTATCTCAAGGAGTGGAGGACTTTCTGCTACTGAGGCTTCCACTTGGTTTTGCAATTAGAATTAATCTCCCTTTCCTCCTTTAAAATATAGATGAAATGAAAGTTCAGTGTTTGGTATTATCGTTGCTATGAACGTCTATGAGATCCCAGAGCAGAATGAGAAGATCCTCCTTTTCTCCCTCTTCCAACTCTGGATACACCCAAGCTGTCTTTCTGTGCTTTGAAATAGTGGCTTCCACGGGTTTTGCTGTTCACAGGTCAGAATAAGCAACTAATATCTATGTTAGTTCTGTAAAACAAATGCAATAGGCTGCTAGTCTATAGTGTTCTGGCAGTTATAATTCAGGAAATGGGAAGAAATAATTAAGGTATCTCTGTTAACTGTTCGTGGTCTGTGATTGATTGGTTTTAAAATTGGTTATATGCATCTAACGGAATACTAAATATAATGCTTTCCATTCTGTGTTTATGCGTGTTTTCATGTAAGTGGCTATGTATAGGAGCCGAGGTGGCGCAGTGGTTAAATGCAGCACTGCAGGCTACTTCAGCTGACTGCAGTTCTGCAGTTCGGCTGTTCAAATCTCACCGGCTCAGGGTTGACTCAGCCTTCCATCCTTCTGAGGTGGGTAAAATGAGGACCCGGATTGTTGTTGGGGGCAATATGCTGACTCTGTAAACCACTTAGAGAGGGCTGAAAGCCCTATGAAGCGGTATATAAGTCTAACTGCTATTGCTATTGCTATTGCTATATCTATATATACAGACAACATATACAATATACATACAATACTAAAAATAGAATAATGTAGTGAAATTAGATTTTATACTAATAAAATTAGGCTCACTTCACCCTGGAAATGTGTAAAGTCTCCTTTGGGTGAGATATGTGGCATCAGTGGTGGATTTCAAATTTTTTTAGAACCTAGTCTGTGGGTGTGGCCTATCTTGAGGGCATGGCTTGGCAGTCATGTGACCGGGCGGGTATGGCCAACTTGACATCACTCGTGCACACTCAGTCACATGGTCATCCCCTAAGCCATGTGTCAAAATTTTTTGGGACTCCTATGTAGGGGTGGGGGGAAGAGAGGGGAAAACCTCCCAAAAATAGACAACTGGAGGATTAAGGGCCGAAATTAGGGAGATCGAAGAAGGCAGGACAGAGGGGAATCCAGTAGAAAGCTATCACATGCTAGGGAAAGAACTTTGGGAGATTGGAGGAGGCAGGACAGAGGGGAATCCAGTAGAAAGCTATCACATGCTAGGGAAAGAACTTTGGGAGACCAGAGAAGGTAGGACAGAGGGGAATCCAGTAGAAAGCTATCACATGCTGGAGAAAGAACTTTGGGAGATTGGACGAGGCAGGACAGAGAGGAATCCAGGAGAAAACTCCTGAGCTTGCCACTGTTGTCTGGTGGATTGTACCGCTGGACCTCTCTATGCTTTTCCGTTCACCACCTCCACTCCCAGGTATGGGACTTGATGCCGAATTGGGCTAGGATAGTGCGGACGGGCGGGGGGGGGGGGAGCGAGCGATGGAGCAGCTTCCGGACGGGCGGAGCAAAAGAGCCAGGGCAGGCATTCCGGAAGTTACTACCGGGTCCACCGGTGGAACCTCCTCTCACCGGATCGGTAAATTTCACCATCCGGTTCTCCCGAGCCGGTGCGAACTGGCAGAAACCCACCACTGTGTGGCATATAAATTTAATAAACAAACAAATAAATCTATCCAGTGACTATTTCTTGACCTGGCCTATCTTGAAGAGGTGACACCTACCCAGGAAGTCCTAAGCTGACTAGTACCAGTTTTTGTTAAGTCATGGCACAGTGTACTTTATTTATATATCTATTGCCCATCCAGGTGAGCAGTGAGGAGCAACCCTTCTGCTCTGTAAAAGAGGTTAATTATCTGTTGTGACTCAGCAGAACTTTGCTGTGAGTTGAGTCGGGATGCAGGAATAACAATGCAGCTGGGGCTCGTTAGTGTGGTCTTCTGGAGATAAAAGGACTGATGGCGCCACGCCCTGGTTGCAGAAGTCAACGTTCGTCGTTCATCGTTTGTTCGTCGTTCGTTTATGGAGAATTCAGTTCCATTCCTGTTTGAGTTTGTGAGACACTTGGATAAGTGATTTTGCTTCTTGAAAACTTGGTGCTGTAAGAGTTTTGTTTCTGCATTCTGCTGCGTAACCCTTGTTTGCAAGAGACTTTATCTATGTTTATTTTGGGCTCGCAACCAGCGTGAGCTGAGACTGATAAAGTTATTTCCTTTTAAGTCTGTTTGACTGTCGTCTGTGAATGAGAGAGGAAGGGGGGGTCAGAACAATTATCCATAAATACAGCGTGACAATCTGCAGTGGGAAATAGGTGCACAAAGAGCTCTTTCGTGCACTGAATGGCACAGAATCCTGAAGCATACAATCCTGAAAATTAGGCTCACTTCATTCTGGAAATGTGTAAAGTCTCCTTTGGTTGAGATGTGTGGCATATAAATTTAATAAACAAATAAATAAATCTATCCAGTGACTATCTCTTGACCTGGCCTATCTTGAAGAGGTGTTTTATCAGGATTCAAACTACAGGCAAAAAGGGTCTTTGCTGCAGGCAATCCAATGCAATTTTACAGAATGTTCTCTGAGTGAATGGAACACGAAACATGATTCTTCTGTTCTTGAAAATGGATATAGACATGAACTTGTTCTTCAGAGATCCAAATTGTAGAGTAACGTCCGGTCCATCCCTACCAGCTTTCTCACACCAGAGTCTTCGAGAAAGACCGTTTGATTTGGCTGTATTTTTTTTTTGCACCATTCTTGATCAAAATTTGCAGTCTTAGAGGAAATGCTGTCGGAGTTTGCTCCTTCAGTTTCTGCGTTATTTTTCTACAGGCCAAGCAAATTATTGCTTTTACTGTTCACATTTTTCTCTGAAAATAAAATAAAATAAAATCCCAAGGCAGTAAACAGAAGGAAATGAGAAGAAAGAACAGCCTGTAATAAAAATAAAAAGAAAGTAATAAAAAATGGTTAGGAGAATTTAAAAAAAAAACAAGTTAAAGATTTTTGTTAAGCTTGAGGCCCTTGAAATAGCTAGATAGCTAGATAGACAGACAGATAGATAGACAGAAGATAGATGATAGATAGATGATAGACAGACCGGCAGATAAAGGGCACAAATCCCTAAAATATCTGTTTTGTTGTGCTGTTTCATATCAGTCCTGACTGGATGCAGACTGCAGTGTTATTTACTGGAAAGCCAGTCCTTTTTCCTAATGACAGTGACATTGTCACATGGACATCCCAGTTTGTCCCTGTTGTTGTTAAAAACCAACCAAACTAATTCAGAGTAAGGAAAATCCTCCCTGAACATTTAGGTTTGAGTTCCATGGTGCCCTCTACTGTTAGAATATCATTTGAACCAGTTGAGAGGGAAGCATTGAGGATGATTCTTCTGCTCTGAAGCCCTTTCTCTCTCTTTGTTCTGCTAGAAAAAAGGGCTTCTGAAAAAAGGAAACTTTAGAAGCAAATGTCTCAGTCCTCTTCCTACCAATGGAGGTCTCTGCCAGATCAATGTGTTATTTATTTATTTAATCAGTTTATTTAGCCACCCATTTCAACAAGGGAAAATAAAAAAAAATTAAAAACAATGACAGCCACAAAGGCAAAAATTAAAGTACATAGGCAGCTGAGGAAAGTTGAAATGGATAACTTTCTGTTGAACGTTGAAACTGATAACAACTAGAAGACTGATCCCTTCGCACACTTGGGTACCCATGACTGGGCTGTATAAAAATATACAGTGGTATTTTAAAACAGTGGTATTTTAAAACTGATCCCTTCGCACACTTGGGTACCCATGACTGGGCTGTATAAAAATATACAGTGGTATTTTAAAACGGTGAAGATATCTCAAGATTTATCCATAGTGTTTATTTGATTTAGTTAAGTGAGCTAGGAATATGTGAAAAGATCAAAACCAAAGAGTTTTGATCTACTACTGGTGACTACTGCAACGTGCTCTACATGGGGCAGCCCTTGAAGAGCATTTGGAGCATTCGGAGACTTCAGCTTGTCCAGAATGCAGCCGCGCGAGCGATTGTGGGTGTACCTCGGTTCACCCACGTTACACCTATCCTCCGCGAGCTGCACTGGCTGCCCATTGGTCTTCGGATACGCTTCAAGGCGCTAGTCATCACTAATAAAGCCCTTCATGGTATTGGACCTGGGTACTTGAGAGACTGCCTGCTGCCAATTACCTCCAATAGAAAGATTAGATCCCACAGATTAGGCCTCCTCCGAATTCCATCCGCTGGCCAATGCCGACTGGCGACCACCCGGAGGAGGGCCTTCTCTGTGGCTGCTCCGACCCTCTGGAACGAGCTCCCCGTGGAGATTCGAACCCTCACCACCCTCCAGGCCTTCCGCAAAGCCCTTAAAACCTGGCTGTTCCGACAGGCCTGGGGCTAATGAGCTTTTGTCCCCCCTCGAATGGTATGGTTGTTGTGTGCTTTTAAATTGTGGTATTGTTTTGTTCGTCTTTTTTATTCCTTATTTGTACCCCCCCCTTGACTTGGGTTGTGAGCCGCCCTGAGTCCCCTTCGGGGAAAAGGGCGGCATAGAAATATAATAAATTCAATTCAATTCAATTCAAATTCAGTTTATTGATAAAGCAATGCCTATAGGAGTTGCAACAAAAAAATGAAAATTAAGAGTGATAAAGGGAGAAGAAAAAAAATACTAACCTTTAATTACTATGGCAGCATCCAGTGGCTGTGCGTTAACACATTCTGTAATTATTTACTCTAGTAAGCAGCTTCTCAACAATCAAATTACTGCAGTGGTTAAGATGTTTAACATGGGCCACAGAGAACCAGGCTTATAAATCTGTGGAAGGGTATCGAAATGTTGATTTACCAAGATCTAACATTATTTCCTTTCTATTCCTTGTCCAATATGAATGTGAACAACGTATTTAGAAGACCTTGAATTATATTAAAGATCTTCATGAATGGAAAATGTTTTGACTAAGAAAGAAATAGGTTAACGAGCAGGTCAGATTGATTGTTCAACTATTAGCATAATTGTTTCAATAACTTATAGAGAACTGTCCATGTAACTCACTAAGAACCATATCTTGATTTTCCTTTGAGAAACTAATAATGAGATATTTTTAAATGATCTGCTAAGAATTCTGCTGGAATGAAATATTTCATTCTCTAAATGGGAACTAAAAAGCTTCCAGAGAAGTGAATTGGGAGTAATGCCACTCACAACCATTACCAGATCAGGACGCTCTGCTTATAGTAACATAAATAGTTATGCAACCCTTGTGCTTTTGTCAAATTTTATTGTGGTTTCTTTGAAGACAGCATTTGAAATGCCTTTATTTTTTGTTATTTTTTTTCCCTGTGCCTTCCTGATTTTGGAACCCAAACTATCCTCTTGGGCAGTAGAATCCAAGTTGCAAGAAGTGCCTGCACTTGGTATGCCATTGCTTATTCTTACTAAATCATCTCCGATAGGTGAAGGTAAATTCAACTCTTTCTATCCATTGGACAGAACTGTGATACAATTGTTATTTCCCATTTTCTCTTTGCATTCTATGTTAGTTCTATCTATTATGGTGTTTACCTTGGGGCTACTAATACTTGTTTATTATGTAATCATAGCTTTTAAAAATTCTGTATCTGTGAGACAAATGGATAAACACGGGGGTGCACTAATTGTGTCACTATCCAAGCTGTAGTGTTCTTTTGTCTTAATATTAGCATTTGATTCTGTGTGGTCTGACATCTCTATTCTTTTGTCTGACAAATCTGTGCACTGACTTGTAAAAAAGAAAAAGAAAAATCAATATTGTTTTCCCTGGCACATTCTCTGCAGTTGAGTTGATTTATTATCACTGTTCTTTTCCCCCTTCTCCCTCTCTCTCTCTCTCCTTCTCTCTTTCTTTTTAAAAAAAAAATCAGTCTCTTTCTATGGCTTTAGGGTTGAGTTCCTGATAATATCACTAGGTAGAAGGCACTAAAAGAGTTTCCATGACCTTATCCCCTTTTTGATCTTGTCCACTATGATTGTGAACTATCGCTATAAGGTGAACAGTGATTTTATCTGGAGTTCATGATCAGATTTATGTTCTTTTTGTGCCTGTGCCAGAAACAAGAGCAAAGTGGAACTATCAGCAGCTGGTTTATTTTTAAAGGAACGCTACAAATGCTACATTCCCTCTGCAACCCAGCCTAAATACAAGTGTCAGTTAGCAATAGCAATAGCAGTTAGACTTATATACCGCTTCATAGGGCTTTTAGCCCTCTCTAAGCGGTTTACAGAGTCAGCATATTGCCCCCAACAACAATCCGGGTCCTCATTTTACCCACCTCAGAAGGATGGAAGGCTGAGTCAACCCTGAACCGGTGAGATTTGAACAGCCGAACTGCAGAACTGAAGTCAGCTGAAATAGCCTGCAGTGCTGCATTTAACCACTGCGCTACCTCGGCTCTTACTAACTTACTAGTTACAGCTAAGTCTGAACAATCCTGAGCTAATATCCTTGTTTTGCTAAGCCAAGACCTCTCTTTGGTCACTTCAACTTAGGCGATGGATTTTGAAGCTCGGTTGACCAATGCTTGGCTAGCTTTATGGTAGTTGCTATTATAATCTCTCAAAGCAGGCTTCACATTATAGCTTAACTTCCCCGTTCTATACGAAAATGGATTGAGGACTTTACACATCATATAACTTGGATCAGGGGTGTCAAACTTGCGGCCTGCAGGCTGGATACACTGGCCACCCCCACCCCCACTTTAGCAAAAGGGAAAAAAAGTCATGATACATCCCATGATGACAATGTGATGCCGCGAGTTTGACACCCCTGACTTAGAATGTCCTTTGCAATGTATTTGCTAATTTTAAAATAAGTGTTCCATGTCTAAGGGTAATGCATTGCAAACTGGGCAGGAGGGGCGGGGCATAGAAAGCTGAGTTTTTATCAAAACAATGTAATGTGTAGTGACATCATCATGCATGCCCCACTCCTCATGCCTTCATGTTCTGACCCCCTTCTCTGTCTAGTAACGAATGCCGAGACAAGCTTAACTGGAATGTACTTTAATAGCAAGACACCAAAACCTCAGTGGCTGAAAGCCAAGCAGAACAAACAGATAAGGACCTTGGCAGCAACTCAGACAAACTCAGGCAGCAATAAACACAGATAAGGCTTGGCAGCAATCCAGCCTGTCAAACTCACAGTAATGTCCTCCGACATTCAATCCTGCGTTGACTTCTACAAAGAGGGGCGTGTGCACAAGTAGCTTTTTATAGTCTGGAGAGGAACCTAATGACCACCAGCTGGGTACAATCACCTCCTGTAATTGCGTAATTGTTCCTGACGCCTAGTAGCTCTTCGATGGTGTGCATCAAGGAACAACTCACTACTGGCCTCCGGCTCACTCTCCCTTGTCTCCTTCCCACTGGTCCAAGGCTCAGGTGCCTCCTGTGGCCAACCAGCCTCTCTGCGCCCTGCTCGGAGATGGAACCCTGTCCAGGGTCCTCCACATCCTCCAGAGCCGACTCATAGGGCCCCTCACTGTTGGAGTCTGGTGGCAGCTCCAACGGCACCTGCTGGGCCACAACACCTTCATATCAAAATACAAGTACAAAAAAAGGACAGAGTCACAGTTTACCATTTGAGTGCTCATTAGACAAGATCTCACCTGGGAAAACAACACATTCCTGGTGGTTAGTAAGGCTCAACAGAGACATCATTTCCTTAGATTCCTGTTGAAAAATCAGGTGGAACAATGGCTGATGACTTCTTTCTATTGGTCCATGATAGAAAGTGTCCTCACATATTGTATAACTGTATGCTGGTTTGGCAGCCACGAACAGGAAGGCACTACAAAGAGTGATCAATTTGGCACAAGAAACCATTGATTGCCCTCTAACACCACTTGATGATCTCGCTTTCAGCAGAGTAAGGAAGATACTTAGGACTGATTCACACCCTGGCCAGTGTCTTTCTTCACTTTTATCACCAGGCAGAAGACACAGAAATTTAGCCAGCCAGCCAAACAGCTTCTATCCATGAGCTGTCAGACTCCTAAACACAACATAGCACCACAAACAGATTAATATGACAAATTTCACTGGTGCCAGTGTAGTGTGTAATATGTATATACTATGTATATATCATGACATAAGATGATACACCAGAGTAATATACACGTTGCCCAGAATATGATGTACGTATGGAAACCTATGACTACTGTATTTTTCGGAGTATAAGATGCACCGGAGTAAAAGACGCAGCAAGGTTTTGAAGAGGCAAATAAAAAGAAAGTTTTTGCACTCTGCAAACCTCAAAAAAAAGGCCCATTTTTCATGAAAATGGGCCCATTTTCCCCCCCCAAAAGGCATGAATAGCCTTTAGGGGGCTTGCAAGGTTCCCCGGGGGGGGGGAACGAGCAAAAAACAGCCCATTTTTCGCAAAAACAGGCACATTTCTTGTTTAAAAAAGGGCCTGGATAGTCTTTAGGAAGCTTATAGAGTGCTCCTGGGGGCTGGGGTGGTAAAATTGAGCAAAACCCAGGGCATTTTTGCTCATTTCTGCCCTCCCCAGCCCCCAGGAGCTCTCTGAAAGCTTCCTAGAGGCTATGCATGGTGATTTTGGTGAAGGGGGCGGGGTTCTATGAGGCAAAAAATGCTGTATTCAGTGTATAAGACGCATCCAGATTTTTAGCCTCTTTTTGAGGGAAAAAGGTGCGTCTTATACTCCAAAAAATTCGGTAGCTTTTTCCCCTAACTACTTGTATAAGGATTATTCTTTATATTATTCATGTTGTCTTGTATTCTTGTATGGACTGCCCCAGTAGAGGCTAAACCAATTTCATTGTATACATGATGTACAATGACAATAAAGGCTTTGAACTTGAACTTGATCTCCTCACAGATGCATATGATTTTGGAATTTTCTAGAAATGAGTTATAATTTTGAAACCTGGAATTAAAGATAATTTTTCACCTAATCTTAGTATCAGTTTCAAAGAAGGTCATATAATATTTTTTTTAAACCAATCCTTTCCTTGCTCACTTAAAAATGCATATTAGAACCAAAGCTAGGTTCAGATCTAATATATAGTATACTGCATCCATGTCAAATGCACCTTGAAGCATTCCCCCCCCCAAAATATAATTTAAAATATAAAAAATATAAACTAAAAATAATAAAAAATAGTGCTAAAAAGAAAAACAGAAAAGGTTACAATAAAGACAAAAGCAAAATATGAAGAAATGATTTCCCCTTTTACGAGAAGTATAGAACTCTTCTACCCACAGCCCATCTTTTAACTGTAAACAATTCCTTAAAATCTTGTTTTTTTCCAATTTTAATCAGAAAAAAATTAAGAGATAATAATACATATATTTTAACCTTAAGCAAATAAACCAACTTAAGAGCCTTGTCGTTTACTTTTAACAATCATGATCTTTAGTCCTTTCAAATATTGTCCTGGAACTTGATTATATTTCCTTTTTTCCTTTGTCTCTTCTTCCAAAATTCTTCAAACTTGGAAATCTGATTTAGGAAAATTATCCAGGTCACTATCTTGGTTTATTATTTGTATCCCTCTTTGTTATTAAGATATTAGTCAACTTCTTTTGTATGTCCAGTGTAGCATCTTTTACCATATCCTTTTTGTAGCCTGGCATTTTAAAATCCATTTTCAGATCAGTTTCAAGCTTGCCAGAAAGAACAACTTTTAAACACAGGTATAGATGCAAACACGTTTACAAGCAACTTCTGAGTTTATTGTTCAAAAATATTCTTCTATACATCCAACGTTTAAATACTTTGCTTCATTCTGTGTTAGTACTCAAATCTAATTGTTCTTCTCCTTTAATTGTAATCCTTAGCTCATTCTCTTCTCCAACCTTAGAAGTTACATCATATCAAGTTTTCTTGTAAAGAATTCAAAACAAAAGCATTTTCTCATAGGAAGAATTCCAGTAATTAATTCCAGTTTCTTATTTCAAATCCCTCTGGACTTTTTGTTTATTTGTAACTTGGCAAAAACCAAAGTCTAATTGCCCTTTTTGAGATTTATTACAAAATATTTTTATGTTCTTAAATTTATATTTAAAACTTCTTACGTTAAGGATTGAATGCAACTAACCCAGTGCTGTAAATTTTGCAAATTGAAAGGCTCCTATAACTGAAAAGCTGTTAAGTAATATCCAAAAGTAATTAGAAAAGGAAATATGCACTTCCAGTGTTTTTTCTGAAAGCCTCAAATCTCGGTTTGAGAAACACAGTTATTCACTTGTGTCCAGTGGTGGGTTTCAAAAATTGTTGGAACCTACTCTGTGGGTGTGGCCTCCTTTGTGGGAGTGGCTTGCCACTCATGTGACTTGATGGGAGTGGCTTGCTGCCCATGTGACTGGATAGGAGTGGCTTACCGCCCATGTGACCGGATATGAAATTATGAATTAGTACTTAGGTCGGTCCACGTAGCTATTCAGAAGTTAGTGGTTAGAAGCAATCGTAAAGCAAGATATGGAATTAAAACCTGAAGTATTTTGTTGGCTATTTGAAAGGGAGTATAATATATATTTAATTTTACACATGTTAGCAGCTGCTGGAATTGTGTTTGCACAACAGTGGAAAAACAGAGATATGTAAATGAATAAATATTACAATGTGCAGGAATAAATAAATTGACAATTAAAATCAAGAAGGCTTTGAACACTTTTTCACGTGGGATTGGTTTTAGCAATTGCCAACTAACGGAAACAGAAATTGGAAATCCAAAAGTAGGGAAGAAAACACCAATTATGTAAGGAAAGGTCCCTAAAATGTATAAGGAAATATTACTAGATCATTATTAATGCGTAAATAACTGCGGGACATTACACATCCACCAGTGGTGGGTTTCAAAAAATTTTTGGAACCTCTTCTGTAGGTGTGGCCTGCTTTCCGGGTCCACTGGTGGAACCTTTTCTAACTGGTTCGGTAGATTTGACGAACTGGTTCTACCGAATAGGTGCGAACTGATAGGAACCCACCTCTGCTTGTGTCCCAGATCTTTGGAAACCCACCAGAGACTGCTGTCTTGTGGTCTCCTAATGAGGAACAACTTTCCATAGCACTTGTGGGCAATCTTAAGTGCTCTCATTATCCAGAAAGGAATTGAAAGTTCTACTTGCCAGATATCCATTTCATCTTCAGTTTGCAGTTTCTTCCCTGGAAATCCAAAATCATCTTGAACTTTCTGTAATTGAGCTTAATACTGATTTTGAATTGTCCATTTTCTTTGAAAAATTAAGATTGCTGATTGCTGATCAGAAAACAAGTAAATCACCAGTAAAATTATAACATGCATAGACAAAAAAATTGATCTTAAATGAAAAGCTTCCTCTTGCTTGTCCAAATTGGAGTGAAATCTAGAATATAGTTTGGGATGTCCCTCAAAATGTACTGAACAAAATTAAATATTATAATTAAGGATCCAAATTCTATTTGAAATGAAATAATGTATTTGATAGACTTATAATATGCTCTTCTATGTTAATCTCATTGCTCACGTCAAATATTATAAGTGCAAACAATTTTAAAAGGCTTCAAGTGCAAACCTTTAAGATATTCCAAATCCAGAAATACAGCTTCCCCCCCCCACAATCAAGATCTTTAATTTGAAGCTACACATTTGTTATCAAGCTCTGTTGTTCACACACACACAGACACAGACACACACAGTTTGAAAAGGTGGCTAAATTGGGTTTTTGGGGGGAGGTAATAAAATACTCTGCAAACAGTTTATCTGATCAATGGGAAATGCATTTACAAGCTGCTCTGGGTTAATGTGCTGAACACAGGGAAAGAATAACTTATTGACTTCTGAAGAGTGATGTTGGTTCGGGTTTTTCTGAGCAGCATAATATACAAGCATATAAAGAGAATGGTGAGGACACGACCCGCAATTCACTGCGTTCATTTGGTTGGTTGAAATGAATCAGATAAAAGTTGCATTCAACATTTAGAAGTGCTTAAGTCACAGCCCTGACCTCATTCCATTCATGTCGACTATGGTTAATTGAACTACTTGAATTCCGGGGCCAAGACAGCAGTAGGAGCAGCCTAGAGTCCCTTCTGAAGCACCTCTGGCTGGTATTATTTTTCAAGCACAACTGAGGCTTTGTATTAACGAATACCGAGCAGTATCTGCTGCACCATACATTATTTTGGGCAACGAGGTGTATTGCATACCTACTGCAATTATTTCCTTCTGTATTAAACTTAATTTTAAGATCAAGAGATCTAACACTGAATATTCAGATGGATTAATCCAGGGCTCATAGAGATAATGTTATCAAAGTCTGGAACAGATTAGTGATTGGTTTTGAAGTCGGATAAAAGGCGCAAGTCTAGGAGTAAAGTCATACAAACATCAGGACAAAGAGCTGAGATAGCAAATGCTTAAGATGAACACACTGATGTGTTTTCTGAAGTCATCCACTATCTGATTTCCCTTTGATCTCGCTGTCATTTTCAGTGATGTTGAAAGGTAGAGTGGAAACAATCTCATCAGCGGTTCTCTGGTGAAGATTTTGAGCCTGTGAGAAAGACAGAGTGCACCAATAATTAAACCAGGATTATCCACAGTATATCCACAGTATATTTTGAAGTTGGCCTTCTATAAAGCAGCAGGTTCTTCCTTGTTTGTTTAATGCTAATACTACTTTTACCAGGTTCGCCTGGTGCATCGGTTACGCCCCTTCCTGGATCGGGATGCTCTGTGCACAGTCACTCATGCCCTCGTCCTTTCTCTCCTGGACTACCCCTCTACATGGGGCTGCCCTTGAAGAGCACCTGGAAGCTTCAACTGGTCAAGAATGCAGCTGCGCAGGTTATCATGGGGGCACCTAGGTGCTCCCATATTACATCAGTGGCCTGCACTGGTTGCCGGTTGTCTTCCGGGTGCGATTCAAGGTACTAATTATGACCTTTAAAGCGCTCCATGGTTTAGGCCCAGGATACCTGTGAGACCACCTACTGCCACCGGTAGCCTCCCACCGTCCAGTGCGATCCCACAGAGTTGGCCTCCTCAGGGTGCCGTCGGCCAGACAGTGTCGGCTAGCGACCCCCAGGGGGAGAGCCTTCTCTGTGGGAGCACCTTCCCTCTGGAATGAGCTGCCCCCGGAGCTTCGTATAATCCCCGACCTCCGGTCCTTCCGACGCGCCCTAAAAAGTTGGCTTTTCCAGCAAGCCAGCCTGGCCTGAACAAAACAAAATAAATTATTGATCATTGTTAATTTGAATTTGAATTTTTTTAAAAAAATGTCATTGACAATTTTCATTGGGTTTGGGATATTCTATTTAATTTTTTTTAACTTTTGTATTATGTGTTTCTTTTAATGTTGTACATTGCCCTGAGTCCTTGGGAGAAGGGTGGCATATAAATCTAATAAACCTAAACCTAAATCTACTGGTATGTCAGAATGGTCTATATCAGTATTTCTCCATGCCAGCAACTTTAAGATGTGTGGACTTCAGCCTCCAGGATACCCCAGCCAGTATGAAGTTCATACATCTTAAAGTTGTTGAAGTTGAGAAACACTGAATACAATCCGTGACCTGACAAATGCGTGCACGACAAAAGCGCGCTGACAAAACCGCGGCGAGAAAAGAGCGACGTCAAAATCGCGCCCACAACAGCGTGCCGACAACAGCGCACTGACAACAGCATGCCAACAAAAGCGCGAATAGGGTTAAGGTAAGGGTTAGGGTTAGGGTTAGGGTTAGGGTTAGGTTCAGGGTTAGGTTTAGGGTTAGGGTTAGGGTTAGGGTTATTACATTGTTTTTGCGTTGTTTGTTGAAGGTGCGCTTTTGTCGGCGCGCTGTTCTCGATGCGCTGTTGTGGGCGCGATTTCAACGTTGCTCTTTTTTTGCCGCGGTTTTGTCGGTGCGGTTTTGTCGTGCGTGCATTTGTCAGTGAACTAATACAATCAGTCCATTCAGAAAGATAGGATGAAAAAGTCATTCCTTTTTTCTTTTTTAAGAGACTTAATTAGCTAAAATATGAAATGTAATTATTGTTAAATGCTCATTTGTCTTAATTTATAGCTGGTGTTTCCTACAAAAATTCATGGATGCTAATAATAGGTTTCCCTGCTATTTTATATCCACAATTAATCCTGGAAGTTAGGAATGAATCCCAAATCTCCTAGGGAATTTTATGAGGGCTTGGGCTGTGATCTTATCAAACCTAGGCCAGCTCTTTGTAGAACAGTGGCGTTTTCAGTTTAGACTTTGGTTTCAATAGAATGAGCGTAGATATTTAAAGTATGTTATAATGACTGAGAGATTAAAATGAAAATAGATTGGTGAATAAGCTTATTATAAAATTAAGGCTCAGATTTAACAGTACCATACTTCCCTGAAACCATCCAATTCTTATTTTATTTATTTATATAACAGCTTGACATATCTAGATGGCATCCAATTTAAAAGATACCTTAAATTGTAATTTTCTTCTCAGGATTGAGAAGCTTCAATGAAACCTGGTATGCATACTTTTAACCCAATTCCTAACTTAAAGTTCAGCGGTAAATCCTTTAGCCAAGAAAGCAATAATAAGATGTCTGATCTGTCACTGCTCAACCCTGCTGCTCTATTTAAGCTGAAAAACTTCACCATAGTGTGCGTGTGTATGTGTGTGTGTGTATGAGTGCATACATATATGTTCTGACCCCCCTCGTCCTACACCAAAGGACGCTGAGACAAAGATACTTCAAGGATTTATTAACACACAGACAAGACCTTGGCAGCAATCCAGCACAGTCCAGGCCTTGGCAGCAATCCAGCACAGACTAACCTTGGCAGCAATCCAGCCTGCCAAGCTAGCCACGAGAGTTCTCCAGCTCTAGTGAATCCGTTGACTCCTGCAACGGGTGTGTGCACAATCATTCCTTTTATAGTCTTGAGAGGAGCCTAATTGCCACTAGCTGAGTGCAATTATCTCCTGTAACTGCGTAACTGTTCCTTATGCCTATTAGCTCTCCGTTGCCAGGCATCCAGGACCAACTCCCTTGTCTCCTCCCCACTGCTCCAATACATGATGTCAGGATCACACTCCCTTGTCTCATCCCCCCACTGCTCCAAGGCTCAGGCACCTCCTGGTGGCCAACCAGCCTCTCTGAGCCCTGCTCAGAGTGGGAACCCTGTCCAGGGTCCTCAACATCATCCAGAGCCGACTCATAGGGCCCCTCACTGTCGGAGTCTGGTGGCAGCTCCAATGGCTCCTGCTGGGCCACAACACACATATATATGTGTATAACAGAATAAGAATTGAAAGGGACCTTGGAGGTCTTCTAGTCCAACCTCCTGCTCAAGCAGGAAACCCTATATCATTTCAGACAAATGGTTGTCCAATCTCTTCTTAACAACCTCCAGTGCTTTAATGCAGTGTTTTAATAGATAGTGTAGGTGTATATATCTGTACTATTTATATACACACATATACAGTATATGTCAGGGGTGGGTTTCAACTGGTTCGCGGCGGTCCCTGCGAACCGGTTGGTCGGCGAACCTGGAAGTAAGTAATGTCCGGGAATGGCGAAGGGCCCATCCGCGTGCCCGCGCTCCTTATCTGGTTTTGACGAGTTCTGCGCTTCCACGCATGCGCAGAACGCATACAGCGCCTGCGCGATCCTCCAGGAGCAGCTGGAGCATCGCACAGATGCTAGTACGCATGTGTGCACCGCGCGCGTGCACGAGGATGCCGCCGGCCCCGTTCCAACCGAACTGGTTGGAACAGGGCGAGAAACCCACCCCTGGTATATGTATATATGATATGCAAGTGTATATATCTCTACACTGCACTACACACACACACACACACACACACACACACACACACACACACACACACATGCACACAGTGAAAGAGAGATACGGAATAAATTATTGTCGAGACATTCAAAGGATTTCATTTCCTTGAGCATACATCTGCATTCTGCTGCGCCATGTCCTCTCTGCCTTCTAGTGTAGCCATTGATCCACAGCCTTTATAATGAAGTCTAATAACAACTCTATTACTGCTGGCCTCCTGATTGGCTTAGGTGCCTACAAAATTAGCTACAAAGAAGCCAGCTTGTCAATATTAATTCCACCACAGAGATTACTTGTTATGGTAGAACAAAGGTGTTCTTGCACAGGCTGAACAACTTAACTCCTTGTCTCATAAAATTTAAGCTGCTATTGATCGCTTTCTTCTTTTGTACTGAAGGATTAAACCCACCCGGGCAAGGGTGTGCGTGCATGCCAAGGAGTGGATGTGTGTTTGCGCGCCCTCCCCCAGACACCCCTGGACCTAGAATCGCTCTTCTTCTGCATTCCCCCAAATCCACCAGCTGCCCCCTCTCCTCATCCATCTCTCTCTCTCTCTCCCCCCTCCTTCTCAGCCCCTTCTCCCTGGCTAAGAATCATTCAGTAGCATGAAGCAAATTAAATCAATGGATTTGCCCTAGCAGATGGGTGCTTTAACAGTCAGTTAGCCTTTAGATAATTGAGGCGTTGACTCTGGAATCATAAAATGGATGGCTCGTTTGTACATTTTACTGAAATAGATCTCGCTGAGGTTAAATAAATGAAATCCCATTTGTCAGGCAGTAATAAATGGCCTCTCCTTCGGCAAACAGCTCTGTTTGGCCTAATAAATACTGGGATGTTACAATGCTCCTCCCTTGATAGGGTTATGGCTTAATGAAATGGTCTTTCGTCTGCTTGTTTTTGCCTCCTCCTGCACCGTGTGATAAGTAGCGAACCACCGAAGCTTGTAATTACAATCTTACAGAGAACCCGGCCAATCTGTATATAAATCTCACCATCCAATTACAAGATGTAATAATTTTGCAGTCAAGCTGGTAATGAGGTCTAATACTCATGCATGTGATAATCCCCCCTGGATGCTGACTCTATCAGATGTTAGCTTTGTAATTATACTGGCAGAAAATCATTATTTCATGTTCAGCAGAAAAATGAGGTTGGTGGGAAGTTAATTTTCTCTATGCTCTGTGAAGCATAGACAAAATTTTAATGATTTAATCATTATGGTTATCCCTTTTGCAATTGACCCGTGTTACTTGGGTAGAAACATTGGCACATTTAAAAGTCCCTGTTACCCGATAAAGCGCGCCAGGTATGCAGCTTTTAATGTAAGAATAACACTATACAATTAAACTATTAACCTTCTTGATAGGGGAAAAAAAATCCATACTTTTCATTATTTACAGATAGGATTCATGGGCATATTTATGTCCAGATCTCAGTGCAATAATTGGCTAATTAAAAGAATAACATTTTAATTATGATGTACGCCCACTCATTTTCTTTGTTTGCAGTAGTATTTTAGCAGGTCTTTTGTTCTTCTACCAGGTTGAATATATGATGCTGCTGGTGGTAGTATGATCCACTAACATAACCCCAAATCTGTTACGTATAATCAACAATATGTACGTTCATGTGCACAGAAACATACAAACTCACATAACTCCATACGTTTTTAAAATTTATTTACTTTACCTCAGAGGTGGGTTCCTACCAGTTCGCACCTATTCGGTAGAACCGGTTCGTCAAATCTACCAAACCTGTTAGAAGAGGTTCCACCAGTGGACCCGGAAAACAGGCCACACCTACAGAAGAGGTTCCAAAAATTTTTGAAACCCACCACTGGTCCTTGGATATGATTATTCTACACTATCATGCTCCTATTTATAAAACTCAGTGCCTCTGTGAAAGGTAAGGATGACTACTGCGTTTGTGGTGCAATCAGAACATTGCGTGTGTGCTGACCTAAAATATAATTTTGAAGAAAAAAAAGAGGAGGATTCTGTCTCATTGTTCTGTCTCATATGTGAGAGATGGAGCGGAACCAGTGGTGGGTTTCAAAAATTGTTCGAACCTGCTCTGTGGGTGTGGCCTCCTTTGTGGGAGTGGCTTGCTGCCCATGTGACCGGACGGGAGTGGCTTGCTGCCCATGTGACCGGATATGAAGATGCCGACGACACTTGTCAGAACCACCTTAAATTACCTCACCCACAGCACTGGCATGCATAAGAATACGATGTAAACTTGTTTTTTAAAAGGCATCTTTGGTTTGCGTTAAAACAACTTCAACACACGCAATGTTCTGATTGCACCACAAATGCAGTAGTCATCCTTACCTTTCACAGAAGCACTGAGTTTTATAAATATGAGCATGATAGTGTAGAATAATCATATCCAAGGACCAGTGGTGGGTTTCAAAAATTTTTGGAACCTCTTCTGTAGGTGTGGCCTGCTTTCCGGGTCCACTGGTGGAACCTCTTCTAACCGGTTCGGTAGATTTGATGAACCGGTTCTACCGAATAGATGCGAACTGGTAGGAACCCACCTCTGAGCGGAACTGTGTAAAAGCTGACATGATTATGTCTTTCACATTCTATATTCACGTACAGATAGTTCTCAACTTTAAATCATTCATTCAGAGACAGTTTGAAGTTGCCACAGCATTGAAAAAGTGACTTATGACAGGACCTCTCACACTTAGGAGAGTCATAACATCCTCACAGTAATGTGGGGGTTGACTCTTCGTCACCCCACATCGCATCATCCCTACAGGATGAGGCCAAAGTCCTATCTCATCCACAGAAGGCTGTATGCATTCAAATAGTTCCCAAGCGGTAGCTCCCATCTAATCTTGCTCCATGAGCTGATATTTAAGATAGCTTGCTTGCGATTCAAATGACCCTCAATGGTTTCATGCCTCTTGTTTTTGTTAGAGGATTAAGTTAAAAAAGAGCTTCTAAACTGTGCTGGATTGAGAGCTAAACTCAATTTGTATTTTCAATAGGTTTGCCAACACTGAGGTCTGTTGCTTCACCACCCTCCGTTTTAAAGTGTTAGGAAATAGCTATTAAATTAACTAATTCTTCATGAGGCACTCAATTAGGTTTTAAGAGGCAAGGCTGCTTCGTGTTATGATAATAGCCGCTGTGTGGGAATCCTAGGATTCATTTGATCTTGTATCCACTTTGCCTTCAGCAGTTCTGAATCTACATATGGTTCTGCTCATGAAGGAGCATCCAGGGCTGTAGCGATCTTGGAGCTAGGCTCCAGTGTAATCAGGGTTTTTTCTGGGAACTATTAAGCTGCTACTTGTCCCCATGCTTCTGTTGAAACAAGTAATGCTTTCTGGAATGGCCTGGCATAATTATTCCGCTTTAGAATCAAACTTGGAATTTTGCATGTTGCTTTTAAAATGTGAACATGCAATTTAGGATGCAGGATCATTGTGGATTCTGCAAAACACAGTAAACAAACAGCAGATTTAATATCAGCATATCTTAAGTACTATTCAAATGAGAAATATAAGCTGGAACGGAGAAGATGGATTGATTATATTCAAAATAAATATCGGACTAAGAAACTCCAGATAGCTTTTGACTGAAAAAGCAAGGAATGACATAACTTGTTTAGAGGTAGCTTAACAAAAGAGGAGTTAAAATACAAGTGAGGATGATGCTAAAGTTTATCTTTTTAGTTCCCTTTAGAATATGATTGTTAAAGATTTATACCCTGTATTTGCTCTGGGAAGTTCGGGGGGGGGGAGGAAGAAGGGGAGAGGGTTTGGGAGGGGAGGGAAATATTTGTAAAAGCTTGTTAAATTTTCAATTAAAAAAAACAAACAGCAGATTTATTGCGCCTGTGTTACTCATACAAATGACACTTTCATGCAGAGGTGCAGATTATGTTTGTGTTTAATTGTAGTGTGTACAAATTTCAAGGTACTAGTTTAGGGGTTACCTTCAATTCTCGTTGTTGTTGTTAGTTGTGAAGTCATGTCCAATCCATCACAACCCCATGGACAATGTTCCTCCAGGCCTTCCTGTCCTCTACCATCCTCTGGAGTTCATTTAAGCTCACGCCTATTGCTTCATCCAGCCACCTCATTCTCTGTTGTCCCATTCTTCTTTTGCCCTCAATCTTTCCCAACATTAGTGGCCAAAGTATTTGAGTTTCATCTTCAGGATCTGGTCTTCTAAAGAGCAGTCAGGGTTGATCTTCTCTAGGACTGACCAGTTTGATCACCTTGCAATCCAAGGACTCGCAGGAGTCTTCTCCAGCACCATAGTTCAAAGGCCTCCATTCTTTGGCGCTCAGCCTTTCTTATGGTCCAACCTTCACAGTCATACATTGCAACTGGAAAAAACCATAGCCTTGCGAATATGCATTTTGTTGGCAGGGCCATGTCTCTGCTTTTTAATATGTTGTCTAGATTTGCCATAGCTTTCCTCCCCAGGAGTAAGCATCTTTTAATTTCTTGGCTGCAGTCCCCATCTGCGGTGATCCTGGAGCCCAGGAAAATAAAATCTATCACTACCTACCTTCAATAGAGCCAAGGTGGCACAGTGGTTAGAGTGCAGTACTGCAGGCCACTTCAGCTGACTGCTAACTGCTGTTCGGCGGTTCAAATCTCACCGGCTCAAGGTTGACTCAGCCTTCCATCCTTCCGAGGTGGGTGAAATGAGGACCCAGACTGTGGGGGCAATATGCTGACTCTGTAAACTGCTTAGAGAGGGCTGAAAGCCCTATGAAGCAGTATATAAGTCTAACTGCTATTGCTAATTCTACTGTGCCTCAAACAGTTTGCTATACACTTACATGCACACATATACATTGATTTTCATTGCTTATATCGATGAATTTGCCAAATGACTCAGTAGTTACAATCCTATGGCTGTTGTTAAAAATAAGATTAATGCAAACTAAATACCAAGGCGCTTTTATCCACGTGGAATTGGTGCTTATATAGGAAGAAAGTAGGTTGATGGGAACAGGAAAGTTTATTTCCATGAATAAATTTGCAAAATATGTAATTAATAGTTTTTTAAAAAGCGAAATAGTTTTTAGTTATTTAATTTTTTTTAAACACAGGTCAGACTATCTTACATGACAACTTGCTAAATCAATTTCATGTTTCTTTGAGATCTCCTAGTCATTTTTTAAAAAAATATAGATGCTATGGCAACCCCATTTTTCATACGGAACATATGTTGTCTAAGAGATAAAGAGCTGGTACATGCACAGGTGGAATAGAGTGCAGCCTTTTCTTGCCTCTGTTCACATTTTAAATATTCACCTCCATCATCGTATTCCCTAGCATGCATCTGTTTGAAAGTCAAAATTAAAACTTTTGCATGAAGCAATGAACTTTTACAACACTTCTCATGAAACACGTACAAAAGGAAATATTTCAGATTTTTTTTTTGGTGGTATCATTTTTTCACATCCCTTTCTGAATCTATAAATAATGTGAAGTTTAACAATGAGATACATTTAATGATAAGATCACACAGGATGGGCCTTCTCCAGGTGCCGTCGACTAGACAATGTCATCTGGCGGCTCCTCGGAGGAGGGCCTTCTCTGTAGCTGCCCCGGCCCTATGGAACGATCTACCCCTAGAGATCCGGACCCTCCCCACTCTCTCGGCCTTCTGAAAGTCTACTAAGACCTGGCTGTTCCGGCATGCCTGGGGCTGTTGACCTCATGACTGAAGTCCAGCCCCACTAAGACTGAGTGCATGATGTGTTTTTTAACCTGCTTTCTTCCCTATTTTATATCTTTTGTATTCTTTGAGTTGTTTTTATATAAGCCGCCCGGAGTCCTTCGGGATTGGGCAGCATATAAATTCATTAAATTTACAATTTACAATTTACAATACAGAAGTATGTCCATCACCATTCCAAATGTTTTTTTAACTCTTTGGAGTCATTCTTGCAACGATTACACCCATTGTTGAGTCTTCTTGTTAACTGCTTTGTCTGCTTTTTTTAATGTACTGACCATGTAATACTTTGCCTTGCTATATCTCTTTTCTATTCTTCATTTAGTCTTTCTTGTAGACCAATATTTTTCTAAATATCTTTTTTTTTCTGGGAATGTCCAGACAGATTTCTGGTGGAGCACAGTGTGGGCCTAGGAAGAGACCCTTAGTTTGTGGAAACTCAAGTTTGGTCCTAGAGTACAATTAATACATTGTACAAGAAAAAGCATACATGGTCTAAGAATGCAATATTACAGTATCTACATAGTACAATAATGTAACCAGAGGTATACGCCTTGCTTACATCCTCTTTTATAAAGGGAAACAACTCCAAGCATTTCTCAGGGATCAGAGGTACTCCACTAAGATCCATTTTGTGGAACACCTCAAAGTGGTCCTTTTAGCCAGAAATAGCATCTCCTTAAAGTTTTTTTTCCACTTTACAGGGCTAATCTTGTAAGGAAGGCAGGAAGGAAACATTCTAGTGTTGTTTCTAGCCTAATCTTTATTGACCTGGTTACAGAAACTGCCTCTCCGGTTAACCCTTGTTACCATTGTCACAGCTAAGGCGAAGCGCCCATCGACCTGAGTGACCTTGAGTTGGCCACGCCCACCCAGTCACATGACCACCGAGCCCCACCTACCCAGGTGGTCATTAGGGCAGAGAACCGGTTGTTAAATTATTTGAATCCCACCACTGATATAATCCCTTTGTGTGTGGATGGGAAAATTGTAGCTTTGTGGAAGTTTAAGCAGAATAAATTTTATGTTTTTTTAAGATAACAGAAAACCCTTGATTGTTTTTGTAGTAGTGATTGTTGTTGAGAAAAATAGGGAGATCCTCTGAATAGTTAGCAAAGAATCTTATCTCAATATTTGGCTTCTAAAGCTGGAAGTTGTAAACGTTTGTTTCTATTCCTGAACTGATCCCTCTGAAGGAGACAACTGCTGTCAACCAGGATAAATTACCAAAGGTATTTAGAGAAATGGTGTTAAACTTATATATTCTGTGTTACATTGTGCAGAATTGTTGCGCAGTTGATCAGCATCTAAATGGAATAAATTAAATTGAATAAAAATGCCTGGTTATAAAATAATGGGTCATTTCCAGGGCTTGAATTTGTACGATGGAATGACCTATATAAACTGAGCTTCTTGATGATGTCGACAAATCTGTAAAATCAGAGCAATATTTTCGAGTATCATCGCTCAAAATAACAGGATGAAATTAACATTAAAAATTAATATGAAATATAAACCCATCTATGTGTTCCTCCTAATCTTTCATATTTACTCTGTAGTCTTTCAAAACTGTAAGGCATATTTTTTTTTTACAATGGAGGTGAGAGGCAGAAATCTCACAGATGCTATTGGGTTTAGGAAATAAGCATAAAACCGTTTCTCAAATGTACCCGCTCCCATTAACTGTTATTTAAAAATTGTCAATCAAATCTGTTCGCATCTGGTACAATGTGCTACGTGGATTTATTTACTGAAAACTTTCAGTCAAGGATGGCACATTTTACAGATGGTGTCTCTTTTTTTTAATTTGCCCTTCCAATTCTCTTCAACTTGCTGGTCCTCACCCTTCTCCCATCTTCTTATCCTTCCTAGATGAACCAACTCCAGCTCCAGGTGTCTTTGCTCCCCTCAATTTGATTCTTTTCTTTTTTTCTTTTTCTTTTTAAAGATCTAATCAGCTGCATGTTAAACAAGAGGGGATCTTTTATGTATTCTGTGTTAGGACAAGCTCAGCACCGCTGTAGATCACTAGAATAAACAACTCTGGCTGATTCAATTACAGTGCCTTGGCCAAGCCTTTATCTGCTGGTGACATCATTTCAATCAAAATGTAAAATAATACAATCCAATAGATGCAAGGGGGGAGAGACAGGACACAGCCTGCTGCACTTAGTCATTTAATAATAATAATAAAAAAAGAGAGGAAGGGAGCTCTCTCTGACAGGCTTCTAGGACTTCCATTTCCCAAACTCTATTACCTTGTATAATGGTATTCAAAAGAATTGAATGCAGGAAATTGTCTATTACTTTTTATTAGTTGAAGCTGTTATGTAGGATTCAGCCTACTGCACTGTATTTTTCCCCTGATCATTTAATTAAGGAAAGCATGAAATCTTTCTCCGGGTAGGCAGGCAGGCAAGTATTGAAGCCAGACCTGCTGGTTTGACTAGAAGAGTGTCTCCCAATCTTGGTTTTCAACTCTTCCAGAGAACATTTTCACTTTAAAAAAAAAATAGAGTTAGATAAAATGTAGCTAGGTCCAATGCAATGCATGATAAAAAAAAAATGTGTAAAATGTGTACCTCAGTCTTCGAGTTACTTGGCCCAGTGATTCAATAAAATAATACTTAGTTTTTTTGCCCAAATATAGATCTTATAATATACAGTCCTATACAAGTCACCTGAAAAAAAAAAAGGTTTGGAGTTTAGTGAGGCTAATTTCCATGCAATCTTAGTACACTAAAAAAAGTGAGATTACTTAAATAAAAAGTATTGTCTTTATTTCAGTGGCTTCTTCTTCTTTTATCTCCCCCCTTTCTCCAAATTTAGTTCTAATTATATTTTGCTCTTCTACCATAGCAATAGCAATAGCAATAGCAGTTAGACTTATATACCGCTTCATAGGGCTTTCAGCCCTCTCTAAGCGGTTTACAGAGTCAGCATATTGCCCCCAACAACAATCCGGGTCCTCATTTTACCCACCTCGGAAGGATGGAAGGCTGAGTCAACCCTGAGCCGGTGAGATTTGAACAGCCGAACTGCAGAACTGCAGTCAGCTGAAGTAGCCTGCAGTGCTGCATTTAACCACTGCGCCACCTCGGCTACCATATATATATAGTGTTCAAAATGGCTCACAATCATTTGAAAACAAAGAGAGAGCAATACAACATGAAAAGTAATGTAAAAAGTGGAAGATTACGCTTTTACTGCCATTTGAAAATACAAACATTGCAATAAAACAGCCAAAACTGTTACAAAGATGTCAAATAAAGCCATTGCAAAAAAACTATAACACCAGAAATGGCGTCTCTTTGTGTCAGATGCTAACACCTGTCCAAATATTGGCTCATTTATTTTGACTAGGGCAGTGGTGGGTTTCAAAAATTGTTTGAACCTACTCTGTGGGTGTGGCCTCCTTTGTGGGAGTGGCTTGCTGCCCATGTGACTGGATGGGAGTGGCTTGCCAAACCGGTTAGAAGAGGTTCCACCAGTGGACCCGGAAAGCAGGCCACACCTACAGAAGAGGTTCCAAAATTTTTTGAAACCCACCACTGGTCCTTGGATATGATCATTCTACACTATCATGATCATATTTATAAAACTCAGTGCCTCTGTGAAAGGTAAGGATGACTACTGCGTTTGTGGTGCAATCAGAACATTGCGTGTGTTGAAGTTGTTTTAATGCAAACCAGAGATGCCTTTTAAAAAACAAGTTTACATCATATTCTTATGCAGGCCAGTGCTGTGTGTGAGGTAATTTAAGGTGGTTCTGACAAGTGTCGTCGGCATCTTCATATCCGGTCACATGGGCGGCAAGCCACTCCCATCCGGTCACATGGGCAGTAAGCCACTCCCACAAAGGAGGCCACACCCACAGAGTAGGTTTGAACAATTTTTGAAACCCACCACTGATTACCAGGTAATGTTTATTGTGAACACCTGGTAAGGACTCCTGAGATTAAGACACAATTTTTTTCTGCATCACACTTTTGGCTGTCAAATAAAATGAAGGTTATATCCTGGAATTACTTATCCAGACCTTCAATATTACTGAATTTATTTGCAGGGAAGTTATTTCATAAGAATAAAAAAGGAAAGGGAATGAGAGAAATAATTGCTATGATTATTTTGCTATTAAGTTCTAATTTGTAAGGAAGGGTTGATGTGGGTTTATGAACTAAATGCAATCCAGTAGAGACAGTGCATAGTTGGAGAAGGACCCAGGAATAGGTGAGAATTCCCACTTGTTGGTCTGAATGATAGAAAGAGATTTTAACTGCCGATGACATTATTCTTCTTTTCATGTATGAACTTCTAGATGTTGGGTATTATATCGTAATAACCTGTTTTGGGTTGTGTAGATTATTCACATAGTGTGTAATCCTAGCCATAGTCATTTGAAAACTGCTGTGAATGAGATGGATATTCTGGTAAGCAAGGACTGTAGCCTAGCATTTTTATTCCATATGGGCCTGACAGAAAGTGAAATCAGAAGAGGTAATTATCTTTTCTGGAGCTAAATTGAGCAGAATGATTGGCTGATGGGTTTCTTTTAGTGGAACAAAATTCTCCAGGGGGAAAATACAATCAAATCAATTTTATTGGCACTGTTATAAATGATATGACTACTTAATAGGGATAAATGCCAAGAGACAGATTAAGTCAAATGTTTTTCAGACACTTTTAAACAGTAGATACACAGTGTTATTTAGTATGTTCGCGGTTTAATTTGGAATGATCCGGCTTCCAGAAATATAAATGGCTATTACAATTCATTGTTACAACAAATAATACAGTAATTATGCTACCTTTTATTTTCAGTCTGGAAAACAACAATTAAATACTATTCATTGAAAATCTTGTTCTTTTGAAAACTTTTTTTTTTCAACTGGAGATTCAAGCACATGGTTGCACTACTATTTTGGAAACAAAACAGAATTAAAGCTGATGGATTTTGTTGAGTTGTGTCCAATAAACAGACTTCCCATTAGCTCTGAGGAAGCTGAGTTTCTACACTAATGCCTACTCAGTAAAGAAAGGCTTAGCAAGTGTTGGTTTTTTTTTTGGCAATCTGTTTTTTTTATTTTTAAACATAAAAAAACAATATTTTTTAAAAATAATCTCATCCATTACATGCAGCATGTCATTTGGTTACAAGCGTTTTTGCATCCATATTCTCAATTACATTTACAATCACAGATTTTTCATCTAATATAACTAAACACCTCACTTTCATTGTACAATGTATATTCAATTACAATTAATATTTTTTTTCAATAAACCTAATTCCCTTACATTCTTGATTGTCTGTTTAATAACAATATACCTTTATATAATCACAGATCCCAATATGAAAGAGATTTACCAACCATTTATATTAGAGCCGAGGTGGCGCAGTGGGTAGAGTGCAATACTGCAGGCCACTTCAGCTGACTGCTATCTGCAGTTCGGCGGTTCAAATCTCACCGGCTCAAGGTTGACTCAGGCTTCCATCTTCCGAGGTGGGTGAAATGAGGACCCAGACTGTGGGGGTGATATGCTGACTCTGTAAACCGCTTAGAGAGGGCTGAAAGCCCTATGAAGCGGTATATAAGTCTAACTGCTATTGCTATAACTGCTATTGCTATATTTGTATATCACTGATTTCAATTATGTATAATCCCACCAATCAACTATTGAGTATGCTTATGTTCATTATTGTCCTTGTACATCATACATTCAAACAAAGATGTTATTCCTTCATTTTTCAACAAGGTATTCTAAATACTCACTTCATATATATACCAATTTTTAATTACTTCCTTATTAAAATTATTTATCCACAACAAGATATCTTTATAATATATTCTTAGGGTTATACATTATATCACCAATCCTCTATCAAGTATACATAAAATCATTGTTATCCTTATCCATTTTAAAACAAAAAGTTCTAAAGTATTCAATTCAAGGCTTAGCAAGTGTTTGTTGATGTAGAGCAGGTCTCACTTGATGTATAAACTTGGAGAACTACGGGAAGAGATACTACCTAGGAAACAATCAAGACAAGACAGGCAGGAGCCCTCAGCGGCTTAAAGGGATAAGAAAGAAATTTAGGAAGGATCTGCCCTAATGGATCAAGCAGGTAAAAGTGGCAGCAGAATGTAGTTTCAGATTGGCAATATTTTGTTAATGTAGCCTAACAATAAAGCAGAATTAGCTCATTCAATCGTGTTTCTGGTCTGGTTTACCCGGAGGGCTGATACTTAGCAAGACTACAGTGGATGGGACAATTGGGACATTGACGCAAATTGTGTAGGTCATGTCATACATATTGCAAAGCTGGAATTGTGTAGGTAGTTTGGGTTGTATTATTATTATATTCCTAATACTTTTTAAATAGATGTAAGAGCCGAGGTGGCACAGTGGTTAGGGTGCAGCACTGCAGACTACTTCAGCTGACTGCAGTTCTGCAGTTCGGCTGTTCAAATCTCACCGGCTCAAGGTTGACTCAGCCTTCCATCTTTCCGAGGTGGGTAAAATGAGGACCCAGATTGTTGGGGGCAATATGCTGACTCTGTAAACCGCTTAGAGAGGGCTGAAAGTCCTATGAAGCGGTATATAAGTCTAACTGCTATGGCTAACTTCTTGTTTATTGCCTAACATTATTTAATGGTGTATTGTGAACTGTCAACTGTCACTAGGGGTTGGATGGGTGACAATAAACAAACAAATAATTAACTCAGGTTGGTGCTCTCATACAGTCTCCTCAACAAGGTACACTTCCCCTGATCTCTACTGAAAAGAAGACATCCTATCTTTTCCATAGAGCCCCACATCAGGGAGATGTTGCAGCCTTTTAAAGAGCAGTCTTTTAAAGTAGTCCTCCTTTAAAGTAGTAGTCCTTTTAAAGACTTGTTGGCTGCTGGATGCTCCTGATTGGATAAGACAGAAGCAGACAGCTGGCGGGAGAACATAGTATTTCTATAGGTCCGTCCATCTGACAGCTACTATATAAAGAGCTGTCAGACAGCAAATGTTGTTGCTGCTGGTTCAGGAGCTGCCTTGTACTTTGCCTTGTTAAAAGTTAGTAATAAAGTTTATAAGTTTATAAGTTTAATAACATTTATATGCCGCCCAATCCCGTAGGACTCCGGGCGGAGGTTGTTATTCTTTACAACCTGCCTTGCCTCAGTTTTTGCCTGCCTAGTTCTCCATACAGAGCACTGGCGACAAAGGTGGGATCAGGACTGAGGTAAAAACTAGTTGAAGTCACTAACCAGAGCTGAGGTGTGTCTAGCTGAGCTCTGCCCTCTAGTCATAGGCAACAAGATGTCGCACCAAGGCTACCTCCCCAGCGTTCTGCCCTTCTAAGCTAAGGATGGCTGCTCTGCCCATGATCGTGGCTTTCAACCTGGCCACTGAGACCTGGGATGCCTGGTGTTGTGTATTCAGATACATTGAAAAGGGCCAGCAACCACTCTGCTGAGCCCTAATTGGCTTAGAGGCATTAGAGGCTGTTGCTAGCCTCCAAGAAACATCTAGTCTCCTCTGATTGGCCAAGGTACGGCAGCAGCAGTTGCTGTGCAGTACCTTGGCCCTGATTGGTTATTTGGGTTGTTACATTTCTTATAAATACTGGGGCGCGATTTGTTAGAATTGGAATCGCTGTCATCTTACTTATGTGTAATAAAGACCATCTTACTGGCTATTCCATGGCTCCTGTGATCCCTTCAAACCCATCTACAACACTGGCGACGAAGGTGGGATCCGCGATTCCCACGGAGCCTGGAACGAGAAGAAATAGCCAGTTGCAGCAACCTCTACTTCGCACAACTCCAGAGGCTACCAAGCCTCCCCCGTTGGAGCCTGCTAGCGTCTACGCCAACTTGGCATCGATCTGGCACGGCCTCTGCCTGCCGGACAGAGAGCCGCCGATGCGCAAGGACGAGCAACAGACCGCGAGGCTCAACCGTGAGGAGCCCGTGAAGGACCCGCCAGAACCCACGGCCAGCATGCGCCCAACTGAAGGAGAGTCCAGCAAGAGAAGCTTCAACCTATGCCAACTCGGAGGACGAGCAACAGACCCCCGGTCTACGCCACTCCGAGGACGAGCCACGGTCTGCGGAAGCCAATCTCAGCTGGTACTGTTTGGGCCCAAGGTCGTTGGGTGGTCTGTGCACCTCACGGAGCCAGCTAGCCGTGCCGATCGCCGAACTGCGTCGCGATCCGGCAACTCAGCCTGCCTGCGAAGTCTGCCGGCCTCTCTGCTGCTAAGGCTGCCCACCAGCCAGCCTGCAAAAAGTAAAGCCTCGTTGCCATCAAAAGAACTGCCTGACCCGGAGAGAGAGAGAGAGAAAGAAGGAGGAGGGCAGAAGCGTGTCCCTGCCATCCGTCTCCTGCCTTGCTTCCTCGGCCTCCCGTCTGCTCCGCGCCTCAACGAAGGGAAAGGAGGAGCCGGCCTGACCCGGAGAGAGAGAGAGAGAAAGAAGGAGGAGGGCAGAAGTGTGCCCCTGCCATCCGTCTCCTGCCTTGCTTCCTCGGCCTCCAGTCTGCTCCGCGCCAGCCTTCTCGGCCTCCTGTCGCCTCTACGGCCTCCCACGGCCTCCGCGCCCTCCCAGAAGGGCCCCGATGTCTCCGTGGTCTCTCCGCGCCTCACTGAAGGGAAAGGAGGAGCTTGCCTCCTCGGTCTCCCGTCGCCTCCTCGGCCTCCCAGAAGGGCCCCGATGCCTCCACGGCCTCCGCGCCAGCCTTCTCGGCCTCCCGTCGCCTCTACGGCCTCCCACGGCCTCCGCGCCCTCCCAGAAGGGCCCCGATGTCTCCGCGGCCTCCACGCCAGCCTCCTCGGCCTCCCGATGCCTCCGTGGCCTCCCACGGCCTCAGCGCCCTCCCAGAAGGGCCCCAATGCCTCCGCTCCTGCCTCAACAGCCTCCCCGAGCCTTGCCGCTGTGCCTCTCCTCCGGCCAAGCCTCCCGTTGCTGGGAGGGAAGCTGTCATTCCCTCCTGTCCTGCCTGCTAGCTCCGTTCTGTGCCTTGAGGGAAAACCGCCCCTCCCTGCCTCCCCGCGAGTCTGCTTCCCAGCGGGGAGCCAAGGAGCCCTCGCAACGCTCCTCCTAGACCTCCGCGCTGTCTTGCCTCCGCTGTCTTAGCTGCCTCCAGGGGCCTGAAATCCCTCCTGCCTGCCTCACCGATCTCCATGCTGCCCGGCCAGTCCCCACCTCCGTGAAAGCTATCAGCAAGCCGCGAGCCACCTCCAGGGCCGTTCTGCAAGCCAGGACTGTAAAAAAAACTCTTTGGGGTCTGTTGGGCATGCGCAGTAAAGGAGGGGGAATTTTAAATAAATAAAATGTGTGTAAAGCAACTGGGGGGAAAGGGAGAAATTAGAAACTTAAAAAATTGAGCTAACAAAGGATAAAGAGTACTTAGCTGGGGGGAAAGGGAGGAATGTGAATTGAGACCTTGGAAAAAGTGAGCTAATAAAGAATAAAGTGTTCTTAGCTGGAGAGAAGGAGAAACGTAACGTAATGTGAATAAATTACTGGAGGGAGGAGAAATGCAAATACGAATAAATGAGCTGGAGGGAAGGAGAAAGAGACATAGAATTGCTTCTTAAAGTGAACCACACACACACACAGGTAATAGTTCATTCAAGGAACTGCTGTTTGGGATGAATCAATAAAATTGGGGGAACTGCTGTTGAAATGTATTTAATAAAAATAATTATCTTAACCTGGGGGATAATGCAAAAGTAAATCTCAAAGTGCTTGTTATAGTTTGGTGTCCTCCACCCCCCCCCATCAACTAATCTGGGGGAAAGGGGTGTTGTGTATTCAGATACATTGAAAAGGGCCAGCAACCACTCTGCTGAGCCCTAATTGGCTTAGAGGCATTAGAGGCTGTTGCTAGCCTCCAAGAAACATCTAGTCTCCTCTGATTGGCCAAGGTACGGCAGCAGCAGTTGCTGTGCAGTACCTTGGCCCTGATTGGTTATTTGGGTTGTTACATTTCTTATAAATACTGGGGCGCGATTTGTTAGAATTGGAATCGCTGTCATCTTACTTATGTGTAATAAAGACCATCTTACTGGCTATTCCATGGCTCCTGTGATCCCTTCAAACCCATCTACAACACCTACCTCGAACGATTCAAATGTTTCCTGAATAATTTGGATTTCACCAAATTATTCAGTGGCTGTAAATGAGGCTATTTCCTCAGCTCATGTGGACATGAGATGTTCAGGATGGCTCGGGCTCTAGCCACCCCTCATCCCGTCCACACAGTACCTTGGGAACCTCTTCTGGAGAAATTGAAAAACCACTACTCTCCGGCTCCCTCACGCATTGCCAGGTGGCATGCCTTCCGCCAGAGGACTCAGGGAGAAAGGGAGTCCATCAACAAATACATGAGCTGGATGATATCCTGCTAGATCAGCTTGTCTGCAGGGTAAGAGATCTGAGGCTTCAGCGATGATTGCTGGCCTGGCCTGAGCTGAATCTCCAGACGGCTATGGATGAAGTTAGGGCATCCAAAATGTCAGACAGATCAACCACAGAGGTTTAGCGTTTCCAGAAAATAACCGCCCCTGCTGGCAAAAATCAAGCCGTCCACTACGAAGAAGCCGATCAGGATGACACCATCAATGATGAGGGTGAAGTGAGTCACCTCAGAACGGCCCAAGAAAAAAATCGACTCCAGTTGTCAAATTACCTCAGGTTAGCTCTTTGAGCTGTGGTGGAAACCATGCCAAGTCTGCCTGCGGTTCAAAGCCGCCATCTGCTGCTGCTGTGGCAAGAAAGGACACTTGGCAAAGGTCTGCAGGGATGCTCTGCCAACCACTGACCTGCCGTCAGAATCAACATACACCAAATGGCCCAAAAAGCCTCAGATGCCCGCCTGAAGTGGCCACCAGCCATGCCTCCATGGTCACCCCAAACAACAAAATTTACCTCATGGTAAATTTAGAAGAGGTGCCTTGCAAGATGGAGGTGGACACCGGCTCCTCCAAATCCTTGGTGCGAACTGGCTGAATACCACCACTGGAGCAGTCCCATATAGTGAAATGAGATGATTGTGTTTTTCAACACCCAGTGAGCTCATTCTCATCTCATTGGGCTGCAGGTATGACAACTGTTCTTCAACTGTCACTTTGAAATCAGATGATTGTTCAACTTCATTCTAGGATCTCACCATGCCTAGAGTTCAAAACAGACACTTTAGGGTTAGGTTTAGGAGCAAGTCCCCAGGAGCAAGCGTCTTTTAATTTTTTGGCTGTAGAAGAGACCTCTAAGAATAAGCTATTTACATACTCTCTTCCTCTCCCTCCCTCCCTCTATCTCATCTATACACACACACATTCCTATTTATACTCTGGAAATGGAATAAAACACATAGCTTTCACACCACACATATTTTCACTTGTGATAGGAAATGGTAGAGCAGATATTGCAAAAATGTGGAATTTTGCTGTCATGAAGAAATTCCAGTGTATCAACCGAAAGATGCACATACCACAATATATTTATGAGACCTAAACAAATTCTATTTTCCATGACTTACTTCCACCCAAACATCCTGTCCTTGCAGTTGGCAAATGTCAGTTATGAATCTATATAACTGCCCAGAATATCAGTGGGCTCCAGCTACCAGCCCTGGATGGCATCTTCGCATCTCTCTGCTTGAGGAAGTTGCATAATATTCTCAGAGACTCTTCCCATCCTGCTTACAGTCTTTTTAGACTGTTGCCTTCTGGCAGAAGATACAGAACAATTAAAACTAGGACCACACATCTTCTGAATAGCTTTTATCCTAGAGCTATACAATACTCTCAACAATGCACTCAACAATGCACTCAACAATGCACTCAACAATGCACTCAACAATGCACTCAACAAAGAACTAAAGGGTCACCATCAGTGAGCTATTGGACAGCACTACTTGGTCTGTTGTGTGGATGCTTGGGTGTTTTAAGGGTGGGGGATTTTTGGGGTGGGTGGGTGGGTGTTTGGGGATTGTTATGTGTGTTGGGCCTGGTCTCTGGGTTTATGTGAATTTTGTTGTATGTGTAAACTGTGTATATACATACAATGACAATAAAGTAAAGTATAGGTCAGGAGGAGGTAATATAATAATTCCATACGAGGTAGCTGGACTCAGATTTAGCAGAAATTTCTTGTGTAGTTTCATTTACATTTTTTCTTGGGCAGGGGAAGATTGTTTGTATCAGTATCTGATTCTTAAACTTTAAAATCAGTCAGTTGCTGGTTGGAAGTTATGATTGAAATACCATACAGTTGTACTTGCTCAGAATAATGCATTTGTGCTAACGCTTTTAGCATTTGGCCTTTGAGCATCTTAAAAAGTTTTTTTTTTGACATGATTTGGATTTACCCTTGATGACTTCTCAAGTTGCTACAGTGAGCTAGGATCATCTACTGACAAAAATCTTATGTGAAATTGAATTTGGGTAGAACACTGGGATCAGAGATTTACTCTTTCATGTACTATATTTGCCTTCATTCATGAAAATCACATGTGCTTGAATCTGCTTATCAATCAACAAGGAAATAAATTTCTTTGAGAAAGAAAAGGAAGTTATTGTGCAACTTGAAAGAAATATAAAATTCTTTTTAAAAGCCACACATAAAAGACAGCATCAAATTAGTTTAGCTTAAATTAAGCAGAATTTCATGATGGTCTCCATAGGCTTATTAGAGACTAACAAATAATGTGACCCTCCCTGCCATTCCAGGGTGGATGAAGATAGATAAGTGGCCAAACTTTAGGCCCAAGACAAATAAAAATGTCCAGAGTCTTAACTGGATTTCCTTCCATTCACAATGATTCAGGTTTGGGAGGCCTATTGCATACGGCAGAAGATTCAGTCAGATCTCATTCAATGCCAAGTGCAACCTGGAGTCTCAAACAAAAAATTCACCCTCTTCAATTGTTTGTGTTTTAGGGCTCAATTTAATTCTACATCTGTGTCAGATCTTATGCCTCTTGTGAAAACATTCACTGGCTACTTTCTCCTTCATTCTGAGAGTTCTTTCATTTGACTGGAATTAGTAGGCCAGAGTTCTTATTAGAAAGTTATCTCTGACACTATACAAGTTCTGCTGAAAGTCAATAGCTGTAAAACCAGGTGCATAGACTGGTTATATTATGAGGAAATCTAGAACTACTGGGTTAGTGGCAGGGCTGGGTTCCTGCCAGTTCTAACCTCTTCTATAGAAGAGGTTCCACAAATCTACAGTGCCGTTTAGAACCAGTTCCAGCTCCCTCCCATGCCCATCCACACATCATCAAGATGAAGAGCGATAGAACGAATTCTGGGAGTTGAAGTCCACAAGTCTTAAAGCTGTCAAGTTTGAACACCCCTGGGATTTTTTCCTAAAGGGTTAGGGGTGCAAGGGTCTTATAACTTGACAGCTTTAAGACTTGCATGCTTTAATGCCAGAGTTCCTGAGCCAACATGACTGGAGGAGGAATTCTGGGAGTTGAAGTCCACAATTCTTAAAGCTGTCAAGTTTGAACACCCCTGGTTTTTTTTTTTCCTAAAGGGTTAGGGGTGCAAGGGTCTTGTAACTTGACAGCTTTAAAACTTGCATGCTTCAAATGCTAGAGTTTCTGAGCCAACATTTTGGTTGCTAAGCAAGAGTGTTGTTAAGTGAGTTTCACCACATTTTACAAATTGGCCACTCCCACCCGGTCACATGGCCAGCAAGCCACTCCCACAAAGCAGGCCACACCTAAAGAAGAGGTTTTAAACAATTTTGAAACCCACCACTGGTTGATGGTCATGAATTTTTTGCAACCCAGGTGTTTTAACCTTCCTCATGTTTATAGAAATCACAGCGATCTGGCACTGCTCATCATAGGAATTTCATACTTTTTTTTTCTTTTTAGTTTTGCCAAAGTTCTTATTAATATTTATGATGCCAGTTTGAGTGGGAACTAGCTCTGTTGCGCCCTAGTAATCAGTGATTTGATCACACATTGAAAAAATTAATGCAACATCAAAATGTGTACACACACACACACACACACACATCATATACAGTGAAATTTTAAATGACAATGTCAATAATGAGTGAATATATTTTGTTATAATGATCCATGCATGATCTACTTCTATAAGCATATGATCCATAAATTACAAGAATCATTTTGAATTGAGAACAAACCAACTCAAGTAATTTGTCTTCCTTTCTTTTAACCCTATTCTACCAAGGTGTTTAATACAAATAAAGTTTTCTTTAAAAGAAAATAAATAAAAACATATTTAATAAAATATAAAAAAAATACAGAAGCTCCCTCTATTCCACTAATCTATTCAAGAATTATTATGAAAAGACAGCAAGTGTATTTGCTTGGGGATTCTTGATAGATTATTTTTCTGCTAGTGACATATATAAAGTAACCATTTACTCTGCTGAGAATGATGTACATATTAAGAATTAACAGATAATGCTGTCAGATTGCTAAATGACTTTGCAATATTATGATTCCCAACACATTATCTTTGATTAAGATCAAATGAAGAGAATGAAAAGAAGGGGGATTTGTCCAATCAATTAATAGGAACAGAGAAAAGTAATGGTAAGTAGTTCATAATAGAATAGTAGCAAACAGTCACAAAACACAGAACAGACAAAAGCAGACATGTTTTAAAGGAGAGTATTTTAATAGCAATAGCAGTTAGACTTATATACCGCTTCATAGGGCTTTCAGCCCTCTCTAAGCGGTTTACAGAGTCAGCATATTGCCCCCACAGTCTGGGTCCTCATTTTACCCACCTCGGAAGGATGGAAGACTGAGTCAACCTTGAGCCGGTGAGATTTGAACAGCCGAACTGCAGTCAGCTGAAGTAGCCTGCAGTGCTGCAGTCTAACCACTGCGCCACCTCGGCTCTGTGCTCTTTAAAGCAGATAACAAGACCTGGAAATGGTTAAGAGCAGAAAACTTAAAGAAAGAGATAGAGGAGCTAATTTTGGTTGCACAAGACAGCAAGTACTACCTCTAGGAAGAAACTCTGGACTACTTGCTTGGCTGTTGCATGAAGATCACACAGACTGACTACAAGTAACAGCATGAGAAAATGGTAACAATGGTGTACTGGAATATCTGCAAAAAGTACAAGCAAGAACTGGTGGGAACCAAAATAGACAAAAAAAAGAACAAAATGAAGAACTGAAGAAATATATAAACTTACAAATACAAATAGAATGATTGGGGCAAAACAAAGTAAAGATAGGAGGTGCCTTGGATACCATCCCAATAAAACTGGAACACCATTTGAATATCATTGGCTGTTCTGACCTCCCCTCGTCCTACACCAAAGCACGCCGAGACAAAGATACTTCCAGGATTTATTAACACACAGATGGGACCTTGGCAGCAATCCAGCACAGTCCAGGCCTTGGCAGCAGTCCAGTACAGACAAGACGTTGGCAGCAATCCAGCACAGACTAACCTTGGCAGCAATCCAGCCTGCCAAGCTAGCCATGAGCGTTCTCCAGCTCAAGTGAATACATTGCCTCCTGCAAAGGGCATGTGCACAATCATTCCTTTTATAGTCTTGAAGGGAGCCTAATTACCACCAGCTGAGTGCAATTATCTCCTGTAACTGCGCAACTGTTCTTTACGCCTATTAGCTCTCCATTGCCAGGCATCCAGGACCAACTCCCTTGTCTCCTCCCCACTGTTCCAATGCATGATGTCAGGATCACACTCCCTTGTCTCCTCCCACTGGTCCAAGGCTCAGGCACCTCCTGGTGGCCAACCAGCCTCTCTGTGCCCTGCTCAGAGTCGGAACCCTTTCCAGGGTCCTCCACATCCTCCAGAGCCAACTCATAGGGCTCCTCGCTGTCAGAGTCTGGTGGCAGCTCCAACGGCTCCTGCTGGGCCACAACAATTGGCATTTGACAAAATAATGTTCAGCTGTAGCTGAAATAGTTTACCTGGAATAGTTTACATCCTATAATGATTTTTAATGATAATTACATCCTATAATGATTTTTAGCATTATTAAACAACATCTGCCTATTTGGGAAGGACTCAACAGGTAAACAAATCCAGTCTAAATATCTGAATGACTGTGCAATGGACCATAATAATAACCCCCTCCCTGGTTACCTTCTTGTCATGTGAGAGGGGCTTGTAATTCTCTGATGAGGCCCTATCCTTCTAGGAGTGTACTCTCCCAGAAGGATCACCCTTGCCAGATAAGTGTCAATAGAAGAAGAACTAGACCAAGTGTAAGTGTAAGTGAGGTGTGCATAAGCGCACCAGCGTGCCTACCGTCCCTGTCCTGCTATCCCCATTTATTTGTACTCATTTCATGTGCTCATGTCCATGTTTATACTTACACGTGTTATCTTGTACATGTTTGACAAGCTAAATAAATAAATAAGTGTCCATTATCCCATTTAGCCATCATCCCATTTAACAAGCTGAGAAATCAGAAAAAAGAATTCTATACCAGTTCAGCCATAGCCCGGGTTAACGAGAATCATGTCAGATGTTAGAGTTCCAGGGCATCTGTTGAAAAATGGCCAATGGGACTCAGGAGCTATGTCTATGCAACTGGGGCTTAACTAGCATTACTAAAAGAACAACCACAGAGAAGATAAAAGTATACTGTGTTCAAAAACTACACCATTATGGCCTTCTATTATAAATCAGAACTGACAAAGTGGGATTATTTAAAGTGAATGTTTCAACGGTGGAAAACAATTTATCCAGACTCAAATACCACTGAACAACGATTAGTAGATCAAAGGAGATTCATTACCAGAAATAAAATATTCAGAGATACAAACCTGAAAGCAATTTAGAAAAATGTGAACATGGAAAGTGCAAAAACAATAGTAGAATAGTAAAAGAAACTCATTAAAATGGGAAATTTAGAGGAAATAACTGATACAAACTACAGAAATGATCATTAAGAAGAAGTAATAACAACAGAATCAGTACAAGCCAGAATTGAAACAACCTATGAACTGGATTTCTACCAGTTTCAACATAAAGAATTAAAAGATAAAAGTATGGCATACACAGAATTACCAATAGAGAGTCAAAGGTAGCCAGTGCTGAAAGTAGTGGCCTCAAAAGATATAGATACCTATAATAAAGGTTGTGAATAGGGTGCTCACAAGGATTAAAATAACATCCATCAAGCAGATAGATGGCCTACAGTACTGGTACAGCAATACTGGTTACAGAAAATTTGGGTATAAAAATTAGGAAACTAAAAACAAAATCATATTAAATTCCAAAGGGGAAAATCAGTCTGGAGGCCAAGATAATGAAATTAAGGTCAAATGCAAGTTATTTAAAGAATATGAAAGAACAAAAAATGAAAAATGTAAAGATCAAGACAAGTCTAATAAAAGAAATATTGGCTTAGCACTGGGAATTACGGAAGAAGCTTCAGAAATTATAAAGCAACAAATAACAGCAATAGCTGGATAACGTGAACATTATGAGCTATAAATCATCTAATAAGTTATTTTAATCAGACGAGAGGTGATTCTACCAAAGTATAAATGACAATAGAAATTTGGAAAATGGAAAACCAAACAAAAAGAAGTTTTGGAAAGATCTATGTGAAATGGCTTACAATTAGAACATTCAAAAAAGAAACTGAAGGCTTGATTTTGGTTGTTCAAGAGCAAACTATTCCAACTCATGCAATCAAGGCCAAACCTGAAAAATTGTGAAGATGCAGATTGTGAAAAAATACAGATGCACTCAGCTTGTAGAAGAAAATTACACAAGTTGCCAAAATAATTCACTGGAACATCTGTAAAAATTATCACGTGCCAGTAATGAAAAATTGGTGGCAACTTATACTCAAAAAAGTGGTTAAAAATTGCACATTGACAAAAATGTCCATCTTTCAATTACAAAAGGCCACATTGCTGGGAACTGTGCATATACTATGCTGATACATTATGACATCTTATGACCTTATGATACTAAAACTAATCAGAAGCACTAATTGATCAGACTGGATTTTATCTACCCCCCTTTTTAAAAACCGGTTTTGCTGCAGTTCCTTTTATGTACCACTAAAGAAACAACAAAACTCTTCTGAAATCTTTGGTTGCATTAAGGCTGAGGTAAAAGGGATTATATTTTGGAACATTTCTGTTTTGTGACAAATGCAATCATTTGATAATTATATTTTCAAGTGTGGCTGGCACACAGGAATAGAAATACATATCCACAGCCTAACTTCCTTAACACTCATTCAGAAAAAAAAATGATGTTTCTTAATATTCTGAATTGACTTCATGGTATTGTGGTGCAAATAGTGCTGATTGAATACATGGCATTGTGGTGTTAATATGTTGGTAAAGTAATCCCCCATGAGATATTTTAAAAGCTGTGAGAAAAGAAAGAACTTTGATTTGAGTCTTTGAATTTACTAAAATAATCTTTCTCTCTGGTTTACTGTGATAGGTTACTTGAGCTGATGACCGATCAGATTTGGTTCCACTAGACCAATTATCAACCTTTTCAGTTATCATGAAGGAGGTCATTGTTATAATGCTAAAAGACTTTGAAAAATGTCCACCACAAAGTTATTGAGAAATCTCATGTTCTTAACCCAAGAATAAGCCCTGTGAATTCAGAGGAAACATTAAGAGCCCAGGTGGCGCAGTGGTTAAATGCAGCACTGCAGGCTACTTCAGCTGACTGCAGTTCTGCAGTTCGGCGGTTCAAATCTCACCAGCTCAGGGTTGACTCAACCTTCCATCCTTCCGAGGTGGGTAAAATGAGGACCCGGATTGTTGTTGGGGGAAATATGCTGACTCTGTAAACCGCTTAGAGAGGGCTGAAAGCCCTATGAAGCGGTATATAAGTCTAACTGCTATTAAGCAGCTATTTAATTCTTCTTGAGATCATTTGAATAATCTAATGTGATACCACCACCACCTCCTCCTCCTCCTCCTCCTCCTCCTCCTCCTCCTCCTCCTCGTCTGTAAGTGTTAATTCCCAGTTCAGCAATTTGTTGCAAATATAACAACTTTTCAGCACCATCTTCATTGGAAATGTGACCAGTGGTGGGTTTCAAAAAAGTTTGGAACCTCTTCTGTAGGTGTGGCCTGCTTTCCAGGTCCACTGGTGGAACCTCTTCTAACCAGCTCAGTAGATTTGATGAACCGGTTCTACCGAATAGGTCCGAACTGGTAGGAACCCACCTCTGAATGTGACCTATGCATTTCTTTTAAGAGATTTGTTGTATGAGCTAAACACTTACAGACTGAATTTTACTGGGCCTCTTTTATGCACAACAACATATAAAGTCATACAAACTTCTGATCTGTGACTTGTTCTAGTTACCTTTGCAAGCCACATTTCCCATTTACAAACACTTTTGAATATTAAAATATTATTCCAATGTTCCTTGCAATTGCCATCTGACATAACTTAATAGTCTTTTACAAGTTTGCAGAGGGGCATGAAATTCATGGAGAGAAACTAGCTGTCCATAAAGCTTGTGTATCCATCGCAGAAAGCTGACCAATTTGGAACTCCTTCTTCATAGTTCAATGAATTTGTTAATAGAGTTGCTACATTTGTACTGCTAAGTGAAAAGAAAAAATACCTCCCAAATGATCAAAAATTAAGTGTATTTATTTAATAGATTTATATCCCACTTCAGGAGTTCAAGTGCTCATCTGGAGAATAAATCAGAACTGATTTCTGTTTTCTAACATAATCCTTAAAAATGTAGCTATGTTTGGAACGGGCTAAGCCAGAAATGCCAGGGACTTTAAGACCATTATTAACCAAAATTTCCCACAAGGCAAAACCACAACAACTAATAATACATTTGATAAATGATTGAATGAATGAATGAATAAATAAAAATTACAGTGTTATAGTAGCTTTCAAGTGAAATAGGGAAAGAAAAAGAAGGGAGAAAAATATGATTGTCTTCTTTCCCTTTTTCTAGCATAAGCAGAAGTACTCTATTTTGGATCTTACCCATAGATATATAGATACCTTTAGACCATAAATACTTCTACACTCTACAATCTAGATCACTATTAAATGATGACAGCAAAATGACACAGAAAGTTCCAAAGCAATGGGTGTGTCACCAAAATGTTTGTAGCCCACAGTTCATAGTTCCATCTTCGGTGCAGTTACTGGGGAATTTGTAATTTATGACTTTCTTCCTTTCTTGCTTTCTTACATTCTTACTTATAAGTGAGCTCCCTAGAGCTGCCCAGCAGAATTTTTTGAACCACAGGTTTTGAGATGACCCTACTTCATTCAATTTTTTAAAGGCTTGGGTTGATCCTATCTAACAGGCTTTCCTTTTCACTTTATTTTATGGATTCTTCCTTAGCTTACCCATCCTCTATAGACAATCCATGGCACATTACACCTATGATGTGAGTAATAAATGCTATGGGTAATGCAATTTAACTGTGGATTCCTAACCAATCATATTCTGGGATTTTACTTCCAGAAGTATAACCTTGACTATGAACTAATTAGTTAATTAGTATAGAATCCAATTTATTTCATTTAACGTATTGTCTTCAATACTATTCCTAAATTGATTATAAAGACTTTGAATGTTTGTATTAGAAATGCTATTATTGCATCTTCATGTGTAAGCCTGTATTTCATATATAGGATTTATATTATAAATATATTAAGAAAGTATTATTGAATATATTGAACAGATTGGGATATTGTGAATAGGCAATATACTTTTCAGAATATTTATTCATTTTATTTGACATGTTTGTATTTTTTACTTTACTTTTATTTTTTACTTTATTTGTTTTAATATGGTTGTAAGACTAATCAATCAATAAACTATCTATTTCCAGGTAATGATGTCACATCAGAATGCATCCCATCACAACTCTTTCTCATAGAAAGCATAATAATTTGTACTCTTTTTTTGGGTGGGGGTATTCAGCATTCAAACTAATAATTATTTATAAGAATGCATTCGTTGGGAAAATGTAATATGCACATAGGTTTAAAAGGGTGATTAGTAGTTTAATTATTATCATTTGAAGGGATAATTCAGAAGAGCCGAGGTGGCGCAGTGGTTAGGGTGCAGTACTGCAGGCCACTTGGGCTGACTGTTATCTGCAGTTCAGCGGTTCTAATCTCACCGGCTCAAGGTTGACTCAACCTTCCATCCTTCCGAGGTGGGTGAAATGAGGACCCAGACTGTGGGGGCGATATGCTGACTCTGTAAACCGCTTAGAGAAGGCTGAAAGCCCTATGAAGCGGTATATAAGTCTAACTGCTATTGCTATTGCTAATTAAATTATTTAATCATAGCTATGTACATAGCTATGTTTGTTGGAAATATTGTTGATCTTTGTATAGTTGTTAGTTGTTAGAGCCAACTTTGGATCTGCCAACTTTGGATCTGCTGGCTCAAGAACTTGATCTGGCCTAATCTACATCTATTAACCAATGCATGGAAATGTTATATATTCTGTTTTATATATTCTTTTTTTTAGAAACAGATTCTGTTTCTAAATAAAACCAAAATGTCACTTATAAGGATTTTCTAAGAAACATATTTATTTTCCAATGATGACCTCATACCAGTGAAGTTTCTGAAAGAACTACCTGACTCCATTTTACTACACTGTTGGTGGGGAGAATTAGATTGTCCAGGATTCCAGATTAATAAGTGGAGAAACAGTAGCCCCCAAGAAGACAAATGTTGGTTATCCCTGCTTATGAAAACAAATATAAAGGTGGCTGGATAAGATGAAATAAAAAGGAAGGATCAATATATTTTCCTTTTCCTCCTCTTGTTCACCCCCCTCTCTTTTCTAAACAAGCTAAGAGTTTTTATAATTCATCACCTGGCTGACAGATGAGTTCTGCTGGAGAATATTAGAAAATGTCTCAAATCTCATATATATGCTAATGGTATGCTGAAAGTGGTTGGTGGTGTGCCGGAGTTTTTAATCTGTCTCGACCACTGTGGAAAGTGGAGGAGACAAGCCATTGCACTCGACAATTTATGATCAAACAACTGAATTGTAAAGAAAGAAGGACATGCAGAAAGGGAGAGTAATTTTCTGATTTAACAGTGTTGTTACTACAAATAAAGAAATCTTGATTTTGACTGCACTCGACATTAAATGAGTTTCCTGCACCCTGCTCTGAATTTTTCATTTTCCAGATTTGTACAGAGCACCCTGCTTAGATACAAGTGACAGATGAGGCACTGATTGCATATGGAAATCAAATGTGTATAATAAAGCCATCTTCTGTTTATTAAATAAACACATGTAGATGACTTCAATGGAGAATGCACTGATAATTCCTCATTGTGTTCCAGTTTCTGCAAGTCACAAAGAATCTTATTTAACAACTCCAAATGCTTCAATGGACGCTTTTCTGTTATTACTTTATAACAAACCAGATGGCTTAATATATGGCTTTGATAAATATTTTATTTGGATTCTTGATTCTATGCTTTATCTATACCATTACGGTAAATCTGAGTTCACACCGTTATGATTTCAGGAGGATGGCTCATTGTATTCATATTTTCAGTACAATGTTACATTTTCCTTATGGCAAGGCTAAAGATTAGCCACTGAGGCTTACTCTAGGATGGGGATGTATTTGAAATCTATCCAGATCTATCCATGATCTGTGCTTTACAATTATACAATTGCCATATTATATAACTGGAAACATAAAAGAAATCAACCAAGCAAAATGCTTTCTTAATGATATGCTACCCCCAGGATTTGGGTGAGTGTCCCCCCCCCATTTTTAAAGCTGAAAGTCAGGACATCTTCCATACCAATTTATATCTAGAACACTCTAACAGGTCCACTGTGAAATTCCTACACATTGTAGAAAACCCACACACTATTTACATACGGGCTGACATGAAATAGGACTGTTTTATTGAATATGGATAACTAATCAGTCACTGAATGACTCGGACAAGCCAAAGTAGCTTGATTTCCATTTGACATCAGAGTTTTACTTCTGCATGACTCTGTAAGTTATTTTTGCCCTTAAGTTATTCTCACGTTTTTAAAAAGGTTTAAAGGTTTAAAGGTTTATTGCATTTATATGCCACCCTATTCCCGGAGGGACTCAGGGCGGCTAACAAACCCAGGGAGAGGGGGTAGTACACACAAGGTAACACAACAAACAAAATACAGAGAAAAGTTTAAAAACAATCAACAGTCACACAATTCGAGCGGGGAAGGAAACTCGTCAACCCCAGGCCTTCCGGAACAGCCAGGTCTTAACGGCTTTACGGAAAGCCTGAAGGGAGGTAAGGGTCCGAATCTCCACGGGGAGTTCGTTCCAGAGGGCCGGAGCAGCCACAGAGAAGGCCCTCCTCCGGGTGGTCGCCAATCAACATTGGCCTGTAGATGGAATCCAGAGGAGGCCTAATCTGTGGGATCTAATGGGTCTTTGGGAGGTAATCAGCAGAAGGCAGTCTCTCAAGTACCCAGGTCCAATACCATGAAGGGCTTTATAAGTGACGACTAGCACCTTGAAGCGTATCCGGAGGCCAATAGGCAGCCAGTGCAGCTCGCGGAGGATAGGTGTAACGTGGGTGTACCGAGGTGCACCCACAATCGCTCGCGCGATTAAAAGCAGTCTATCCAAGTGTCTTCTCCATAAAAATTCTTATAGAACTATATTGTGAAAAATGGTAATAAGTCACTTTTTTCAGTGATGTTGTAACTTTGAATAGCCACTAAATGAACCATTGTACATCGAGAACTACCTGTATATCTTTTTATTAACTTAGTTCAAGTGGTTGTTTATACATACTATAAAGAACAGTATTTTCCTGTGGAGCTATGTTGCAGCTAAGCTATTTTCATCATCCATCTTAAATTTGGAAACAAGTCATCTGCTCTTCATCTTCCAAACTATGCAGGTACTTTTCTCTACTGGTTGGACCAGCATTTACTGCTGGGGGATAAACAGATGAAGCTTCCATCTCTCTCTCTGTCCTTTCTGTAGCATTAGTGTAGCTTTTGAATGACTGGAAAGTTGGGTTCCTTTTCTGATTCAGTTTTTGAAGCCATTATGGAAAAGGCATTTCTAGTTTTCTTTGGGAAAAAATAATTGTATTAAGAATTTGAATGAAAATAGTAAAAAGTTATACAAACTAAACTTAGAGAAAGGGAAGAGAATAGAAAGAAGAAAAAGTGCAGGAAAACAGAAAAAGAAGAAAAAGAAAAGAGAATATCATAAAAAGAAAAGATATATAAAGAAGTGACTTATTCATAAGGAATTTTCTTCACAAGTATAAACAAATGAAATAACATTTTGGTCTATAAGACTGAACAGATATTACTTCATCATATATGCCATCTTTTATAAGCAAATCCATAAAATATCAATTTTTCAATCTAGTGTCAGCAAAATGTCCATAAAATGTTGCAGAACATTGCATTTTTGCATTGTATTTTTTTTTCATTTGCTTAAAAAGTTTGGTCCTCTCTAGCGTCCAGTTTCCAAAATTTCATCCCTTGTCTTTTATTATGACTCGCAATATCCAAGGTAGTCAAAATAAGTATGTTTCTTGTTTATTTTTTACAGTTAATTAAACAAAACTAATAGTAACATCAATATTCCAGCTATACTTGGCCATTTATAAGTTTCTTAGATCAAAGGCTTGTTTAGCTTTTTGCCATTTTAAAATTCTTTAAGTTCTTAACCTGGTAATTAATTTTTCTTTTGTTCAGAATTGAATATAAATTCACCCGGTGAAGATTTTTCATGTATGTCATTCTGAAGGTCTCTCCTAGCTTTAAGATTGTTATTAGGTAATTTCTGAAAGTAATTAGAAAGTGAGGTTTGAGAACTTATTGGCTTTTAAAAAGTTTTATTACAGTTGCAAACTAGGTGGCTAATTCTCTTGACTCCCAGTACACAAATGTATTGAAAACTGCTAGAAAGCAAAATGCTCTTAGAAGAGTTAAAAGTTTTATTTTGAATATTTTAGAACATTTATTATAACTATTTTTTTCCATCAGCTAACTGTAACTATTCCATCAAGGTATGGTAACCACATGTTTGAGCTCTTTCAAAAATAAACTGAAACATTTGTGGTGAAAAAGATTAACTCAGGCTATAGCATCAGCATTTATACAGTATTTACTGTATAAAATATCCCTGCTCTTATCTTAAACAGAACAGTCTTTTTTACTTTACTTAAATCCAGCTCTCATCTCCAGAGCTTAAATAAGGAAGCCTATATTAGCTAAAGAGCCTAAATTGTGCATAGAGTAGTTAAGCTTCAAAAGATTCATAAATGGGCATAGTAACTGGGGTGCTGTAACTAACAGGCTGCATTAAAAGGTACTACAAGCTTAACATTCTTTCTCAGGGCCTCCTCAGCCGGACCATGATTTCCATTCGCAGCAATCCAGCTCTTAATTCAAGCATCAAGGAGTTTTGAGTTAAGGACACATTTATGTTTTATTTGGCATACGGTAGTTCTGAATGCTTTCTTGAAGAGGAAATGACAATGGTAATTTATACACAAGGTTGACTGTAGAAAATTCCATTGTCATTTAAATAAAAAAAATATTTATATTAAACTTCTTGCATCAATAGTTTAAGAATATAGGGGTATTTTAGGCTGAAAAATAATAATTAATATGAATAATAATTTATTACATTTAAATACATTGCATTGCGGTCCAATAATCCAAACAGAATATACTGTGTCATTTATTCTGCCCTGAGCTTGGTCAATAAAGTTATCATGTAATTATTACGAACTGATGTTCAATTATTAATTGTAGGCTTTAGGCCTTGCTCTGACTCTAAGTACAATATTATAGTTACGTTTGTCAGCTAAGAGGAGGGGAGAAGAAAAAGGGAGATTGTGTCAGCATGAATAATTGAACATTAATAATTTTAGCTGTATTTAACAATCATTTCTCGTTACTTGGCCACTGCGCCTCTAGCTCACAAGTTGATTGAACTATCCTAGTCCTTGTGAAAACTCTAGAGAATGAGTCATACATGGGATGAGTTGGATAGGGGACAAGAGAATGATGCAGCACTGCTCACATTTATTTTCTCTGTTGATTAATCTATGCTAAAATTTGCCAAGATTTTGGTATGTTGTATAATATTTCTTTGCCCATTAACAGTGGAGACACTCCCTTAATAGGATAGATTGTGGAACAGTGGTTGGCTTTTAGCCAACATCAATGAATCCAGTTAGATCAGAGGTGGGTTCCCACCAGTTCGCACCAGTTCGGTAGAACCAGTTCGTCAAATCTACCGAACCGGTTAGAAGAGGTTCCACCAGTGGACCCGGAAAGCAGGCCACACCTACAGAAGTGGTTCCAAAATTTTTTGAAACCCACCACTGAGTTAGATGGATACTGTACTGTTTTTAATAGATCTTCCTTGTTCATAAAACAAGAGAAGAGGTGGACCATTAATGATCTTTTACAGTACAACATATTTTAAAATCTTCCCTTCTAATCTTTTGTTCTTTTGGAGGCAGTTATGAATAGTCACTTCCTGTCACAGCCCACCTACACTTGAAGGGCCTCACTCTAGCATGAATTTGGGGGGGGGGGCACTGTTTGCTCATCAACTTGCTTAGCAATGAATATTTAAAATCTTCTTGAGCCTGATAAATTTACCAAAAGTTAAACATCAGAATAAATAATGAGGACTGAGAAGCCTAATAGGCTTAGTGAAAGTCCATTACACTGGGCCTAATTTTTGAGGCAAAATCTGCTGGACCTAATAAGGAGCAAGATATAAATGAACTCACACACAGAGTGCTGTCTAATATATATATATATATATATATATATATATATATATATATATATGTATGTATGTATGTATGTATGTATGTATGTATGCATGCATGCATGCATGCATGCATGCATGCATGCATACATACATACATACATACATACATACATACATACATATATATATATATATATATATATATATATATATATATATACACACAGTGTGTGTGTATTTCTAAATCTTTCCAAACCACCCATCTCCCTCTAAAGAGAATATCCTCTGCCTTGAACTTGTCTTGTTGGGCCTTTGCTCAAGATCATTAGCAAGACTGGGGCCAAACCAGTGGTGGGTTTCAAAAATTGTTCAAACCTACTCTGTGGGTGTGGCCTCCTTTGTGGGAGTGGCTTGCCGCCCATGTGACCGGATGGGAGTGGCTTGCCGCCCATGTGACCGGATATGAAGATGCCGACGACACTTGTCAGAACCACCTTAAATTACCTCACACACAGCACTGGCATGCATAAGAATATGATGTAAACTTGTTTTTTAAAAGGCATCTTTGGTTTGCGTTAAAACAACTTCAACACACGCAATGTTCTGATTGCACCACAAACGCAGTAGTCATCCTTACCTTTCACAGAGGCACTGAGTTTTATAGATATGAGCATGATAGGGTAGAATAATCATATCCAAGGACCAGTGGTGGGTTTCAAGAAATTTTGGAACCTCTCCTGTAGGTGTGGCCTGCTTTCCGGGTCCACTGGTGGAACCTCTTCTAACCGGTTCGGTAGATTTGATGAACCGGTTCTACCGAATAGGTGCAAAGTGGTAGGAACCCACCTCTGAGCCAAACTCTGTACTTTCTTTGCTACAGGCTTACCTAGGTCTTTTTGTGGAACACCTAATGTTAACAAAAAGACTGTGAGGTTTGATAAGCTGTAACCTAATTGATGATGTCTAACAGCTTTTATTGAAATAGAATCAGCATCTTGCAAGCTGTAACAGAAAAGTTACATAATCTGAAGCTTATCTAAGTAAAATCTCTTTGCTTAGTTTAATATGCTTAGGAGAGAACAGATCAGTGGTGGGTTGCAGGCGGTACGCCCCAGTACAGGCGTACCAGACCCTGCCCAAAGGACTGGTAACCGTTCCGGTATGGTGCTCCGGAGGGCCTATCCCCCTGCCCGAGCTCCTTACTTGTCCTTTAAAGCCTTCAGCGCTTCCACTTCCACACATGGCACATACAGCGCCTGCGTGACAATCTGCCGAGCAATGGAGCATCGCGGAAGCTTGCAGAGGCATCCCTGGCATGTACGATGCATGCGCACGCCCCACGCATCCATGTGGGCGACGCCGGGCCCATTCCAACCGTAACGGTTGGAATGGGCTACGGAAGCCACCACTGGAACAGATGTAAACAGAAATGATGCAGACAAGCCTTGGAGGAAAAATTCCAACTACCAGCTACATTAAACAGACTTGTGATATTGGTACAGTTCTTTCAATTGTTCTCTATCCCAATTACTAGAGGATCTTTGGTACTTAATAGAGATCTTTCAAATGCAGGTTTTCTGCCCTTCCCCAGGTCCTAAATGGGGAATACAATTTAACCCTTGCCTTGCAGCCTTGTGGTTATTCCATCTCTGTTGTTTGGACTCCAGAGTCAATCAATTTCCAGGTCTTATCTCAGTTGATTGACATGGGATCCTGGTGTATATGACCTGTGGTAACCTAGGCTACAGTTCACCCAACAGTGAGCCAGTAGCTGAGTCTTACTGAAGATCAGTAATATTTGTTGTCACTGTATTTAGAGTTTAACTTTTGCTCCTATGGTTATGTTTGTATTTATTTTTACAGGGAATAACCTTAAAGGGCCTTTCTCCATTTTTTTTTCTTTTTGTCCTCCCTTTTCTTCAACTATTGCCATCTTGCCTCAGAAAATGATCCAATTCACTCCACTTGTAACTTTCACACTGACAGGAAATTATTACACATCATTACACTTCGTAAAACACAATTTACCCAGCCTTCTCAAATTATTCTCCAGAAAATGTGAGGGGGTAATAGAAACTGTCCATTCTATTTACATTTGTCAGTCACTCAGATTTTTTTTTCTCCACAGCGATACATTTATACTCCTACATTTTCTGCAATTCAGAAAGTGTACCTTTTAGAAGTTCAAAACAAGCATTGTTGAAGAAAGAGTGAGAGGGAAAGAAAGAAAGAAAAAGAAAGAAAGAAAAAGAAAGAAAGAAAAAGAAAGAAAGAAAGAGAAAGAAAGAAAGAAAGAAAAAGAAAGAAAGAAAGAGAAAGAAAGAAAGAAAGAAAGAAAGAAAGAAAGAAAGAAAGAAAGAAAGAAAAGGTTCACTGACAAAACTGTGAAGCCCTTATCCGCGCTGACATAAGTGCGGAGGGCAAATCTGTGCCATCCGAAGCGCTAAGGAAAAAGGCGACCCTAGCACAATGACATAACCGCGGAGGGCAAATCCGCGCCTTACAAAGCACTCAGCACCCTAAACCTAACCCTAAACCTAACCCTAAACCTAACCCTAAACCTAACCCTAAACCTAACCCTAAACCTAACCCTAAACCTAACCCTAACCCTAACCCTAACCCTAAACCTAACCCTAACCTAACCCTAAACCTAACCCTAAACCTAACCCTAAACCTAACCCTAAACCTAACCCTAACCCTAACCCTAACCCTAAACCTAACCCTAAACCTAACCCTAAACCTAACCCTAAACCAAACCCCTAAACCTAATCCTAGCAATCTGCTATTGCTAACCCTTACCTTAATTTAAATCGGCTTTCTGCCGCCACGCTGTTTTAAAGCGCCCTTCTGTTGCCGCGCTGTTGTCGCCGCGGTGATGACGTCGCGGCTTTAGCGACGTGGTTTTGTCACCGCTATTTTGATGAGCGCGGTTTTGTCGGGCCACGGAAAGAAAAGAATGCCCATGAAAAATATCCCAAATTCTTAGATTCGATCACAATAGCTTCATTACATTTCATGTTTTGAACTTTAACATCTTTTAAAATGTACAGTTGTGTCTTTGTGTTGTTCTTCTTTGACATTCATTTCTATACTTATTCCGTTAACATATTTGTCATTGTCATGCATAATAACAACAGCGTTCCAATAGTTCAGAACTGGTCTCACTGAGATAAGGACATTTCACCCAAGGTTTATCCAACAATGTGTATGGTGTAGTGGTAGTGAGCAAACATTTCTATATTACGGTGGACACAATTCATGTACTTGACTAGTGGCCTATTCTTTGTTCTGCTGAAACCTTTTTCTTGGGAATCCTTGGTTCTCTCAGAGCTTGGTTGTTTTCTTGCAGATGTTTCATTAAGTAGGTTCATTAAGTAATGAAGTTCATTCAGTAATGAAAACATCCCAGGTCAAAGAACACCCCCTCATTTCAAGCCTGAGCTACAAATATTCTCTATTGGTACCCTTTCCTCAGTTACACAGAGGCTGATGTGAATATACCGGTTGCCACAGTCTTTTAAAAAAATCTTCTGTGTTGTGAAAAACACACAAAACCTACTTCTTTTAAAGTTGCTGAGCCAATGACAAAAAGCTCTTGAGTACACTGAAGCTAGAAATCGTAAAGCCTACGGGGGCAGAGTCTGATTCTATGTTTTTCTCATTATTAAAATGCCACTTCTTGTTGAGCTTACTAACAAAAAACACTAGTGTCTTGGCAATGCACTGCTTTCCAGCAAATCTACATTTATTTCATGCTTTAATTTGATGCCTCATTTATGATTATGGTATACTCAGGTTAACATTATTTTAACCTGACTTTCACTCTGCAGATAGATATATGGATGTTTATTTAGTAACAGCAAGTGTTGCCATCTGGAAGGAAAAGGAACGAAACAAACATCTACTGTATTCTGGCACTGGAGCAGAATAATCCATACTCTAAAACCACAGTTCCATAATGTCAAGTGTTTGCTTCTGTCTACCTGATCTAAATCCTAGCGAAATCTGTCCTAATTCATAACATTTATTCTCTAAATGTTTGCTTTCTAATCTAATTATTCTAAAATAAATACAGCCTAAAGCAGAAAGCCACTAAATTAATGGTGGATGATACTTTATGGAGTAAATGAACACTTATGGGAATAAGTGTTCATTTATTCTAAAATATAAGCATCTAAAAAAAACAAAACACCAAGGGCTGAGGGGAAATAAAAAGAGCTATGTCTACCTTTTAACTATTAGCTTTGTGATATTGTTTGGCTTGCCTGCGCTCTTCTGTCAAATTCATTTTGCCTCAATGGGAGAGGGATGATAAATTGGTCACCTCTTGGAGGTGGAGAGAGGAGATGCTAAATCTAGGTCTGGGAATTGGCTAAGTACTTCAGCGGGGCTTCAAGCTCTTAATCGCTCTCAGCAAGTTGGCTTTCTTGATTTATAAATGGGGGCGGTGATTAATGATCTTTTAAGTGGACAAGGCAGGCCCAAATTGGGCCGCTCAAACATGACGACCACTTGTAAGAGACTAACAGCTTTTACTTGAGTCATAGGATCTGTCCTGTGTTTATATAGTCTTTCTTCTTTGTTAAGATGGGTGATCATGATTATGAGATGACAGGTTTTATATCTTGGTTCTATCAAAGGTCAAATCCAGCAATTGCCTAGGCAAAAGTCTATGACTCATCTAGGAACATTTAGGACTGTGCTTTCAAACTTAGCATCTTTAAACGCATGGATCTCAACATCCGGAATTCCCAGCCAGAGCACTAATTTAGAGGGAGGTTGTATTAAGAAAAAAAAATGTAGATAACCAGGTGGCACAAGAAAACATCAGCACAAAATATTCCCTATTTCTTCACAGTGGAGAAACTGCTTCAAATGAAGAAGCAATGGTTCCAAATTTCTGAAAAATATATTTTAGTTTTGTTGGGAACATCTGGCTTTGACCAGCTGACAAATTCAGACGGTAGTAGTGATTTATTTTTTTTTAAAAAGGGCAGAATTGGCCTTCCTGGTTATAGCATTACTCCACCTACCAGGTACCTCATTTATACCACTTCAGCCTTAAATGCTTCTGGGTGATGTCTGGGTAACCGGCTTCACTTGTCCCAGAAATCAGACCTACTGCTCCCATCTTGTGTAATGGTATGTAGGAAATGGGAGACAGGAGGAGGAGCTTCATAGACAGTGGTCTGATAAATGAAATCTGAACCCCCAGGAGGAGTAGGGGTGATAAAATATCTCAGAAGGGACCATCTCTAATTTTCAGAAGGATAAAAATAAGGGAAAAGAGAGATATCCCAAAGGTGCTTTTTCAAAGGGCAACTGGGCTTTCTTGTTTTTCTTTGAAGATGTTTTGCTTCTCATCCAAGAAGCTTCTTCAGCTCTGTCTGGATGGTGGGGAATGGAAGGCTTTATATTCCTTGCAGGCGGCTGGTCATTTGCATCCTTTTAGAGGGTCATTGAGGCCACTTGGAGATTTATTTGTGTCTTCTTTAAAGACGTTTTGCTTCTCATCCAAGAAGCTTCTTCAGCTCTGGCTGGATGGTGGGGAAGGGAAGGATTGATACTCCTTGCAGGCAGCTGATCATTTGCATTCTTTTAGAGATTTATTGAGGCCACTTGTGGGTTTGTCTGTGCCCCCAGGGTCACCTGAATTAGTGCTAATGAGTGTGGAGCCTTCTTGGAACTGCTGAAAGGACTGTTTCAAGATTCCAAGAAGCCTCCACACCCATTTGCACTACCTGAGGACACAAACAAACCCCCAAGTGATCTCAATGATTTTCTAAAAAGAATGCAAATGACCAGCTGTCTGCAAGGACTACAAAGCCTTCCATTCCTCACCATCCAGTCAGAGATGAAGAAGCTTCTTGGATGAGAAGTGAAACATCTTCAAAGAAAAACAAAACCCAGTTGCCTCTTGAAAAAGCACCTTTGGGATAACCATGACCTGGATGACTGAGAATCTCCATCAGTGGTGGGATTCAGCCAGTTTGCACCTATTCGGGAGAACCAGTTCTTAACTTTCTAGGAGGTTCAGAGAACCGGTTGTTGGAAGAAATCTTCTTTTGTTTTTTTTCCGCTTTACAGGGCTAATCCTGTAAGGAAGGCAGGAAGGAAACATTCTGGTGTTGTTTCTAGCTTAATTTTTATTGCCCTGCTTACAGAAACTGCCTCTCCAGTTAACCCTTATTACATTTTAATAGCTAAGGCAAAATGCCCATCGACCTGAGTAATGTTGAGTTGGCCACGCCCACATGGTCACATCACCACTAAGCCCCACCTACCCAGATAGTCATGAGGACAGACAACTTGTTGTTAAATTATTTGATCTGATCTCCATAGACATTTAGCAAGGAGAGAGATAATTTCAGACGTCCAAAATGTTGTTCTTATAACCTTACAATAAAACTACTGTTACTACTCATGGTTTGTGCTCCTCAAGGTTTGCACTTCTTGTCTGGAGAACAGTACCTCTGAGAGCTGACATCTTGTGACTACTTAAGGATAACACACCACCCCTACAATACGTCTTTCACAAAAAACCTTGTAATTCAGATCTGCTCAATGTTCTGAGTAAATAGAAAGTTGAATGTTCTACAGTTTGCAGAGAAAGAGCTTCACTTTTTGAAGTGTTTCTTTATATTTACCCCTTATAATTTTAACGATTTTATTGTAAGTTAGTCTAACTGTGAAGATACACAAGAATGCTGGTCTTGATGTTCTTCTGAGTTATTTGTGGTTGAATATTAATAAGCATGAGCTTGGTTATAGTACTGTTGTTATACCTTGCTCCAGGTTGATTTGATTTGGTTTGGTTTGTATGCCGCCCTATTCCCGAGAGACTCAGGGTGGCTAACAATAAAAAGGGGAAGGGATACAAAAATAAAATAGAAAACAGCAATTTAAAAGGTTGCAAAATAAACATTTTGTATATGGGCTTTGAAAGCAACAATACCTCCTTTAACGGGAGCCTTTGAAGAAAAAGCATTCTGCGATTTTAATAATTTATAGCGCTGGTGTTATTTCCTTTTAAGATAACAACTATGACTGCGATAACTAGCAATGGAAGGAATCGAGCAAGGGCACTTGATTGAAGAAAACTATGGTAACTTCTGCTAAGAGAGAGGAAAACAGCTCTCCCTGGAGGCAAATTCCAAGGGGCTTTCAATTTGGATTCAGTTCATCGGAGAAGAACGGTGTATGTGAATACTAAAAATGGTGGACTTATTTTTTTGGAACCCTGTTATACAAAATGAATCTTTTTGTTTCGCTGTTTGGTAATATCTTTTGCAGAAGTATTTCCCCCTCTCTTCTCCTTGCCCCATGCTAACAGAAGATGTTGCTAATATCTTTTCCAGGAACTTTGGTAGGAGGAAAGAGGTGCAGCAGAAGCAATGAATTACAGTATCTGTATACCTTAATGCTATCTGGATGACATGAAATCTTTCTTTCATAAAATGTTATAGCCGTGGGCTTAAAGTAAACCTGATTTCAAATTGGAATTTATTCTGGGAAGGACAAAAGGCAGGATTAAAAACACCTCATTTGGTCGGAAGACAAGCTTAATGCCTTCTGACCAGTGAAGATGCTGCCTACAGAAAGTGCGTACACAGATCATCTCTGGTTACATGAAGCTGATGGGATTTTGATAGATAACTAATTTCCCCCTACTAAAATTATCCATGCTTCCCTTAAAATTGCAACACTTGTTCCTGGATTTAAATTTGTTGGATTGTTTGAGTGTATGAATGAAATGCACAGAATACCAAAAAAAAAGCTTCCTCTAACAAATATATGTCTTTCAAGTTATATCAATTGCAATGGGCCAAAGCTATTACAAATACACAGTGCCCCCTAGCAGACATACCATGGATATCCAACTTTTCTGGGCCAAAGCGCATACTTGTCTTTTCATAACTTGTCAGTACCCATATTTCCCAGAATGACCACATGCAGGACAGAAGAGGGAACCAGGATAAAGCTCAAATTTAATTTAATTTAAATAGACATTTTCCCTTGTTCATAATTATATTAAAATATATATACTAAATTATAGTTTGAGAGCGATTAATATATATATATATATGTGTGTGTGTGTTTGTGTGTGTCATAACCCCTGGTAAGCCCCAATTATGGGAGGAAGCTAACTGCTTCCAACATCTGTTAATCGGCTCGTCATAAGAGTCCATCACGACAGAAACTCTTGTGACGAGCCGATTGACAGATGCTGGAAGCAGTTAGCTTCCTCCCATAATTGGGGCTTACCAGGGGTTGTGACACTAATATATACCTTCTTCCCTGGCTTCAGCTGATAAGGAGGAGACCTGTGGCTTGATGGCTAAGACGTTTGCCTAAGATGCAATACAGCACAGGTTCGAATCCCAGTAAGGGTATGGCTAGCTGATGAGAGCTAAATAGCTTGAAATAGATCTATACTAGTCTCCATTTATTTATTTATCAGCACAAATAAACACACACACACACACACACACACACACACACAATTATAGTTTGAGAGCAATTACCAGATGTAAGCTCACATTTTGGAAAGTGAGGAAGAGATGCTGTGTCCTAGGGCCTTAGTTTATAGTGTTTGTTTAACTTCCTTATATAAAGGCCTCACTATGGATGCAGAAGTAAAACTTTAATATCATCCCTCTTCTCTTTCTTATCTTGTTCCTTTTTTTCAAAAGCTGTTGCTTTAGAACTTTGTCTAGGCAGAAGGACAAAACTTCTGCAGTGCAGCAGTTCAAATCTCACCGGCTCAAGGTCGACTCAGCCTTCCATCCTTCCGAGGTGGGTGAAATGAGGACCCGGACTGTGGGGGCGATATGCTGACTCAATTTGCTAAAAAAATTGTAAACCGCTTAGAGAGGGCTGAAAGCCCTATGAAGCGGTATATAAGTCTAATAACTAACTAACTAACTAACTAACTAACTAAATAAATAAATAAATAAATAAATAAATAAATAAATAAATAAATAAAACTTAAAATTTTCACAGATTCCTTGTGCCAGCTACAATATCACTGCGTATATTTGAACCCAAAGTTTTCTGATTTTTTTTTTTTTTGCAAATCCATCAGATATGGTCGAGTGACCCAACAGTTTTTAGTATAATTACCTTAATTTATTTTAATTTTTTTAAAAATATTGACCATTGCTAATAATAGTATTTGTATGTGATTGTTTCTCCAAAAAAAAGCTCATTAGTAAAATCATGGATATGTCACTAATATAATACATTGAAACTTGAAGCTAAACTACATATCATGTGTTATAGATATTTTATGTCTATTTCGTTTACTCATCTTTTGACTAGTACTAATTCTTTCCTCCCTGGTAGAGAATACTAGATTCTGTTACAGGTCAGTAAACAATTTTCATCAGGACTACAAAAGTGGAAGGTCTTTTACTCTTTGTACATCATCTGTAATAATGTTGCATCTGATTTTGGTGGCTCTATGTTTATCAGTAATATCCTGCTTCAAGTTAATTTAGGCATTCATTCAAATAGAACGAAATGAATCTGCAATACTTTATTTGGTTCTCAGACAAAAATTGTACTGAAGATACAAAATCTATTAAGCAAGTACCTTAATACATGACTCCTTCAGAGACATTCTTCTCCTACATTTAGATCTGTGGAAGAAATAGGATAATAATAGTCCATTGACAGTGAAGCGTGGGGAGAAAAGTTATTTTAAACTGTATACAACACGGGTGTCAAACTCGATCATGTTATGTGACATCGCGTGACGTATTGCAACATTTTTTTTGCCTTTGCAGAGTGAGGATGGGCGTGGCCTGCGTGTGATGTATCCGGCCTTTGGGCTGCCAGTTTGACACCCCTGGTATAAAAGATTCACACGTGCACCTCTCAACAAACAATTAGAGTAAATGATGTGCAGATATTCATGGAAGTGCCAGAATATTTAGTCTATTGGTGAGATATGCAAGCTCAATTTTTAATTTATAGGAGGCTAAAAATATAGCCACAGTTTAAAAATCTATTTTTACGTTGAGTTTAATGAAGCTTACTCCTTGGTAAACATGCATTGGATTGGAGCTAAGTGATGCAATCCTGTTCATATTGTATGAACTACCTATCGGTCTCCGAGCTCGATTCAAGGTGCTGGTTATTACCTTTAAAGCCCTACATGGCCTAGGACCCGGATATCTGTGAGACCATCTTCTGCTGCATACCTCCTAACGGCCGATAAGATCGCACAGGGTGGGCCTTCTCCAGGTGCTCTCAGCCAGACAATGTCAGCTGGCGGCTCCCCGGGGGAGGACCTTCTCTGTAGCCACCCTGACCCTATGGAATGAACTACCCCCAGAGATCCGGACCCTACCCACTCTCATGGCCTTCCAAAAGGCTATCAAAACCTGGCTATTCCGGCAGGCCTGGGGCTGTTGACCTCATGACTGAAGTCCAGCCCCGACTAGATTGGGTGCATGATGAGGTTTTAATTTGTTTTCCTCTGTCTTTTAATTCTTTATTTTTTAAAAATTTATTTTCTGTAAGGCGCCCGGAGTCCTTCGGGATTGGGCGGCCTATAAATTTATTAAATCAATCAATCAATCAATCAATCAATCAAATCAATGAAATATAAATCTCCAGAGAGGTTTCTTTTTAATGTGTGTGGGGCTTTATGTTGGTGGGTATAGGATGACAGTCTAATATAAGACAATGCCTTCTATAATATAGTTTCAATTACACAAAAATATATTATTTTACATCTAGCTCATAATTGTCTCATCTATTGAATTGAAGGACAACACCAAAATAATATTTAAGAAGTATAAAAGAAACTTTTAAAATGTACTGTGCAAAAATTAGGGAGAACAATGTAAAATATGTTAGACATTCACAGCTGTTCTCGCTCAATCAAATGCTTTCTTAGTCATACACAAGTGCAAATTATTCAGAAATCCCTTTAGAGTTCTGAAATCTGAAAAAAGTAAACATTGTATTAAGCAGATGTAATTTCCTTTGACGAATTATTGGATAAGATTATCAAGAACCATCTCACACTTTGGCTTACTGATCAAAGAAATACTTAATTAAATCTGAAGAAGTAAAATAAAAAATTTCAAGCCTGTTTAAAATACTCAACAAGGCTGTGACAAATTAACTGGTTATTGAAATACAAGTGGTATTGGTGAGACACTTCTAAATGTACAATAAAAAAGGAAATATCAGTTATTCCTGGTCTTTGGGTATAGTATATTATGTTTTGCAACTTGAATGTCATGCTACAATAGCTTTCTAATATGATCCCACATTTTCTGATTCGGATTTAACAGTCCAAGAATTGTTAGTAGACTTTCTTGGTGTGGAACTAGATGTCTAGTTCATATTTCTAGCCTCTTTGGCCCATGGTTAGGAAGTGGTGTTAAGCTCCGCGTAAGATGATTTATTTTTAAATTTAAGACAATCCATGTAATCAATCTTTGTGCATGTTATTTTGAAATCCCTTTATTTAGTTCTCTCCAGAAATATATTGAGCTGTACATGCCAGCCTATTCAACTGTGTCTCATTTTCTGTTTCACAGTACTCAGTTCTTTGGAGAGAATAAATTAATATTGGTTGCTTTTCATTTTATTCTTCTTTTTTTAAAAAACTCGTATATGCACAGGAACAAAATGGTTTCTAAAAACTACTACAATGGTGCAGCACAAGTTTATTTTGCGATGAGTTGTTTCATTTCCAACCAGTTGCAATATTGATTTCTCTCTGTGGATTAATTATTGGAGTCAGTTTCAGTCTTCCCTGCAATGGGCAGAAGGAAAAAAAAAACGATGTTTTCATTTAAAGGAAGTCTATTGACAATGGTGCACTGGCTTCCCTTGGGTTGCAAAATCAATGAAATTGGAAAATCTGGGTCGTAAACGTAGTGTGCATGAAATTATTAGTGTTTTCACAGGCACAAGTAAAATGGGCTTGTTTACAGCAGTTCAGGATCTGTTACAAATCATTTGAACATGATTACTTGCTGATGCCGATACTGTACGTTGCTAAAACAGAAGTAAAACATGAGTATCTGAATTGTTTATAATGGTAACTATAATGGAGGGAAGGAAGCTCTTGCTAAAACTATCTATCTGGCTTGCTAAGGTCTCTGCTGGGGACATTCTCTTCCTTCCATTCTTTCACTAGATAATTGCTGGAAAAGACAAAAAGTAGTAAACTTGAGTCCTGGGGAGATGTACTTCTAGGTCAGGGGTGGGTTCCTGCCAGTTCTAACCTCTTCTATAGAAGAGGTTCCACAAATCTACAGTGCCATTTAAAGCCGGTTCCAGGTCCCTCCCCCTGCCCGTCCACACATCATCAAGATGAAGAGCGAGAGGAGGAATTCTGGGAGTTGAAGTCCACAAGTCTTAAAGCTGTCAAGTTTGAACACCCCTGGGGTTTTTTTCCCCCTAAGGGGTTAGGGGTGAAAGGGTCTTGTAACTTGACAGCTTTAAGGCTTGCATGCTTCAAATGCCAGAGTTTCTGAGCTAAGCAAGAGTGTTGTTAAGTGAGTTTCACCACATTTTACAAGTTGGCCATGCCCACCCAGCAGGGGTGGGTTTCAACCGGTTCGCGGCGGTCCCTGCGAACCGGTTGGTCGCCGAACCCGGAAGTAAGTAACTTCCGGGAACGGCGAAGGGCCCACCCGCGCCCGCGTGCCTGCGCCCGCTCCTTACCTGGTTTTGACGAATTCTGCGCTTCCACGCATGCGCAGGATGCATACAGCACCTGCGCTATCCTCCAGGAGCAGCTGTATGCATGCGTGCGCCACGCGCGTGCACGAGGACGCCGCCGGCCTCATTCCAACCGAACCGGTTGGAACAGGGCGAGAAACCCACCCCTGCCACCCAGTCACATGGCTGGCAAGCCACTCCCACAAAGCAGGCCACACCTACAGAAGAGGTTCTAAAAAATTTTGAAACCCACCACTGTTCTAGGTAATGGCGGATCCTTAGGCCTTTGCTCACCTCTTTCTTTATTCACTGGGACTTTAGCTCATGGCAATGTCTTCACTTTAAGGTGCTTCTAGTGCTTTAAAGTGGCAATTCTCTTGTGAATCACCACGTGAGAGAACCTATAAGCAACACGAGTACTTATGAGCATAGGAACCATACGGATGTATCACACCTCCCCTGATGTATCAGTGACTATGTATCTGGTTGGTTGCACCATTTAAATTAACCTCCTTTGTGTTGAATCAGATCACTGGTTCATGTAACATGACACTGCACAGTCTGACTTTCCAGCATTTGAGATAGAAGAGGCCAGGGATTGGCTCTGGCACAGTCTGCTTTAAAGACATATTTCCTTTCATTGAATTATAGCACCTGTCCTTTGCAAGGAGTTAAGGAGGAGGAGGAGGGTGGATTCCACTGAAATATTGTTTATATACACTTGTTGGTTTTAATTCCATCTTGCCTCCCAACATTTTACTTTTGTAAAGCAACTCCAAGAGAGGAGGGAGGGAGGGAGGGAGGGAGGGAGGGAGGGAGGGAGGGAGAGAGAGAGAGAGAGAGAGAGAGAGAGAGAGAGAGAGAGAGGCCTAAATTTACATCCAGAAAACTTTAATTGATTAAGAAAAATTTTTCTTTCTTTCTTTCTTTCTTTCTTTCTTTCTTTCTTTCTTTCTTTCTTTCTTTCCTTCCTTCCTTCCTTCCTTCCTTCCTTCCTTCCCCTTCCTCTTCCTTTGTTGATATGTGATATGAGGTGCAATTCATAAGACATGGCCATTTTTCCTGCATTTTCTCTCTTATTGGTGCAACCGCCACTTGCTGGACTATAATACTGTTGATATGGTCAAGAAGGACCATTATTAAAAGAACATCTCAATGGCATGTAAAGGCACTCCATAGGGGGGTCAACCAGCACTCAGCATGGGTCTAGGATAACACACCGTGCCCAACTCATTGCAAGACAATTCATTGCGGGACAATTCAACACTGTATTAATCATTTCATTCAGTTACTTTTATCCCTGGTGACCAGGCTTTCACCAAAATTACTGCAACTCTTGTGTTCCTGGATTCAGTTTCTATATTTGATTATTATTGGCCACGGTTCTGTCAAAATTAATTTAACTTTTGTATTTGTTGAATTGTGCCATGGTGAATTGTGGCACAGCAAGTTGGCTGTGGCGAGTTTTCCCATTTTGCTCAATGCCATATATCCGTATCAATATTGGTATCAGTACAGGTATCTGTGTCAGTATCTGTATCCATATCTGTATCTGTATTTGGATCTGGATCTGGATCTTTCTATTCTTCCTAAGAAATCTAGTTTGTGCACATAATAATTTACATTTATCCTTACAGCAATTACATCAAGTAACTTAGTCCAAAAGACTGAGCTAAAATCATCCACTCATAATTATCATTAATTTCTGGCCTAAATTTTCTGTTTACTGGTTTGTTGGACAAAACCTGTAATCTCAGTTGGAGCTAAACTTAGTTTATCTACCCAATAATCATGTTTGCAGTAACATTCTGCTTCCACTTTTAATCCACACATGTTGATTTGTAGTCTAATCGTACAACGAACACATTGATATTTGCTTCTACTGTATATGTCTTTTTTCCTAGTTGAATCAGGTGTGCAGAGATATGAAATAAATAATTTGGGTAACCTTGTGGGAAGCGAAATGGACCACAAGAAATATTCAACTTCCCTTCTATCTTCATCAGTTTAACACACAATCAGGTTTCTGCAGGGGAAACACATTTCATGCCAAATAAATATCATGCTTTTTCATAAGAGAGGAATACTTCCTTTGTAATTCCATGTTGCTGCCAGGTGAATTTCTAGAGCTCTTTAAAATACCATCAGACAATTTGTCCATCATCCTCTTAACCGTTTGATCTGTTGAGATGGCTGCAATGCTTACTAAAATCATTTAAAAGTGTCTTTGAGTCTTGAATCCCTTTGTTCTCTGAATTAAAAATAGCAGGAATAATCCTGCTTGATTTGCAAGATTCTTGTTGAGTAGCTTAAAACTGTTGAACCAACAGTGACTCAGAGCACTCTCTGAAGGGATTGGTGCCATTTGTCATATTCTAGCCAATATATATGTAACAAATCCAATAAAGGTGGACAGTCTGCCTTGTTACTTGAAATCCAGATGAACGGCTGACTTTCTTAGATGTGCAAATGTGATTTCCCTGATTTTTTTTTTAAAAAGTGGGATGGGGATTAGTTGAAATATTTTTTTTAAAAAAAAATTTCAACTAATCCCCATCCCACTTAGGTAGGCAGTAGCAGGGGGGGGACACACACAAAGAACTAGCATAAGATTTGTCGCAAATGAAGGTAAGATAAGTTTTGTTTAACATGGGGAAGAGTGGACTACTTTGGGAGGCGAGATGGGGTGGAGTAGGATGTCTGGAAACTATTTATTTTAGGTATTGAGTCATGGATTTTTCAGAAGCAGCTTCATTGTATAAAATATTATTTAAACCTTCAATAACCTTGGCAGTTCCAGAACCATTTGACACAGTGGTGGGTTTCAAATCTTTTTAGAACCTATTCTGTGGGTGTGACCTATTTTGTGGGTTGGCTTGGCAGTCATGTGACCGGGCAGGTATGGCCAACTTGACATCACTCATGCACACTCAGTCACATGACCACCACTGCAGTAGAATCCAGTAGAAAGCTATCATACTCTGGAGAAAGAACTTTGGGAGATCGGAGGAGGCAGGACAGAGAGGAATCCAGGAGAAAACTCCTGAGCTTGCCGCTGCTGTCTGGTGGATTGTGCCGCTGGACCTCTCTGTTCATCACCGCCACTCCCAGGTATGGGACGTGACAGGCGGGGGGAGCGAGCGATGGAGCGGCTTCCGGACGTGCGGGGGTGAGCGAGGAGTGACAGGGCCAGGGCAGGCATTCCGGAAGTTACTTCCGGGTCCACCAGTTGAACCTCCTCTCACCGGATTGGTAAATTTCACCATCCGGTTCTCCCGATCCAGTGCGAACCGGCAGAAACCCATCACTGATTTGATACCACTACTCTGTAAGCTACTATACATTGGCTCCAAATAAGCTTCCAGGTGTGATTTAAAGTGCTGTACAAAGTGCCATGAGGATGCAGAGGTTAGAATGCAGTATTGCAGTCTTATTCAGCTCACTGTCAGGAGTTCGATCCTCACCAACTCAAGATTGACTCAACCTTCCATCCTTCCGGGGTTGATATCAGGGCCATCTTAACAGCATTATGGGCTCGGGCAAAGCATTGTACTGTGCTACCTACGACATTTAGTTACAGGAATAAAAATGTAAATGGTCAATAAAATTAAACATGTATTTATTTTATTGGCACTTCCAATAAAATCAAAACATTAAAAACATGCTGTGCAGCAACAACTAATCAACATGATAAACATTTGAACAATACACGAGGCTTGAAAAACACAATAATACTCAGTTAAGCAATAGAGTTGCTGTATTTATATGATACAAGGTGCATTGAAGGGTTAACATGCAGAGGTTAGTATGGGGGTCCTATGCTTGTGGGGCTCACAGGAAGGTGCCCATCAGGCCCATGCATTAAGGCAGCCTTGTTTGGTATAATGAGGACCGAAATTGTTGGGGCAATATGCTGATTCTGCAACTTGCGTAGAGAGGGCTGTAAAGCAGTATATAGGTCTAAGTGCCATTGCTAGTTATCCTTTTAAGGCCCTACAAGGCATTGGGCATGGTTACTTGCAAGACTACCTTCTCCCAAGAAGGTTTACCTATCTCATACATTGCCACAGGGAAGGCATGCTCCAGGTTTCCTCATTTAAACATTGCCATTCCATGGCATCTAGGAGGAATGTCTTTCTGATGGCCATTTCTGTTGCTTACATGATCTTGCCCCCAATATACATCAGACTCCAAAATCTGCTTGCTAGGTCCAGTTGAGTGGTGACCCCCTTTGGGTTTTATTTAACCCACTTGGTCCAGCATTTTACATATTGCCTTTTGGAATGACATATGGTTATATTTTTTTGTCAATGTTTACATTTGTGTGCTGTATGTTGCCCAGAGTCACATTGGTTCAGTTGGGTTAGCAATAGCAATAGCAGTTAGACATATACCGTTTCATAGGGCTTTCAGCCCTCTCTAAGTGGTTTACAGAGTCAGCATATTGCCCCCAACAACAATATGGGTCCTCATTTTACCCACCTCGGAAGAATGGAAGGCTGAGTCAACCCTGAGCCGGTGAGATTTGAACAGCCGAACTGCAGAACTGCAGTCAGCTGAAGTAGCCTGCAGTGCTGCATTTAACCACTGCACCACCTCGGCTCTTTTATAATTGAGTGAAATAAATAAATGACAATTATTGGCATCCCGGGAAGCCAGATGTCATATTAATGGAACTTTCTAAGCCTATGGTCAACATATAGCAATACTAATACTCTGTGTCCACATGTATGGACACAGAGAATGTATTTTATGGAGGAAGTCAAGGTTTGTCCCCCGCCCCCCGAGATTGCTGAACAGCATTCTGTTTCCTATTAGTATCCCCATTCTGAGCATGCCTTCTCTGCAGGGTATCTGTTGATTTTGTTGGAATTAACTTTCTAAGTAGCAGGTGTAGAAGTGTGGCCTTAATTTAATTTCCAATCTATAATAATGTGTTGTGACTCAGCAGAAGTCTCCTGTGAGTCTTTTCGGGATGCAAGATTAACAATGCAGCTGGGGCTCGTTAGTGGCGTCTTCTGGGGATAAAAGGACGGATGGTGCCACGCCCTGGTTGCAGGAGTCAATGTTCATTCATTCGTTCATCATTCATCGGTCATGGTTTGTTTGTGAGAGACACTTGGAGAAGTGATTTGCTTTCTGTAACCCTGATTCAAGGAGACACTTGGAGAAGTGAATTGTTTTGTAAGAGTTTTGTTTTGTATTCTGTTATCTTCTGGTCAGAGACTTGATTTATGTTTATTTTTGGGCTCGCAGCCAGTCTGAGCCAAGTACTGATAAAGTTCTTCCCTTTTACGTTTCTCTGCCTGTCGTCTGTTAACGAGCGGAGAAGGGGGGGACAGAACAATAACGTATGCAAAAACTGTCTTTCAAGTAACCTAGCACTCATCTAACAGGTCAGCTGGGATGGGACTTAGTCTGTACTCATTTGCACCCAAATGTCTAGAGCATATTTCTCTCTGTTTTCTTTTTCTCTTTAATATGAACACTGAAAAGTGTTCTGCAAAGAAAAGCCAGTGTTTTGTGTGGATAGGAGTTATCAATAAGTGAGGTGGATTCTGGAGATTGTTGATTTTGCTTTCTATTGCACTGAAAGGTCTTTGATTGGAGCAACCTTCTGCAAGATAATATTCCAGGAAGCATATTTTCCAAAATGTAATGCCTATCATGTATATTTTTGAAGGCCATTTTTTATATTCTAATATATCTACTATATACTTTTAAAAATTTACCTTCATTGGGTCACTTTTTACAACTGTTTTGTAAATATTAATTGTTTAGCTTCGTTTTTCTTTCACTGCCTGGGTTCATTTCAGTGCACAGAGTTCCTTCCTATAAACACCATAAAGTCAAGAGATAACAATATATTTTAATTGATGAGAATATTATAAAAAAATATAACTCTGGTTGATGGATTCCAGTTAGGAATCAATCACTGTCTCTTAATTCGCTAATGAATCCAATGATAGAAGAAATGAAACATCACTGAGAGCGCCCACACAGGACATCCCAATTGATGGGAAGCCTTTTGATTTATTATACAACAGATAAGATCGGCATGATACAGCATCCTGATGGTTTATGAGCCTATGAAAATCCTTGTAACGAAGGTTATTCTCAAACTCATAAAATTTCATATTCTGGTGCATACTCTATCATCAGCCGGTAATGTGAGACACAGATTTATAAACATATTAATTATAAAGAGAATTTGTAGAGCCATCCAAGATGAAGCATGTCATAGTATAGTTGGTATGTTGAAAGCTAAGGGAATCCAGCCCCAACAACCACAGATTATTTCTGATGTAGTAGTTATTTTATGTTCAGGTAATGAATGGCGTAATTTGAGAAAGGAGAATAGAATAGAATTGAATTTCATTATTTGTATGCCGCCCTTCTCCGGGAGGACTCAGGGCGGCGAACAATTCAAGGGGAAAAAAAGGGGAACATAAAAAACAAAACACAAATAATAAAAGTAAACAACAGTCGCACAATCATACATGTCGAGAGGGGAGGGAACTCATCACCCCCAGGCCTGTCGGCAAAGCCAGGTTTTGACAGCTTTTCGGAAGGCCTGGAGAGAGGTGAGGGTCCGAATCCCTGCGGGGAGTTCATTCCAGAGGGCCGGAGCTGCCACAGAGAAGGCCCTCCCCCGGGTAATAGCCAGGTGGCATTGGCTGGTAGATGGCACCCGGAGGAGGCCAACCCTGTGTGATCTAATGGGTCTGTGGGAGGTAATTGGCAGCAGGCAGTCTCTCAAGTACCCAGATCCAATACCATGAAGGGCTTTATAAGTTACGACTAGCACCTTGAAGCGTATCCGGAGACCGATCGGTAACCAGTGCAGCTTGCGGAGGATAGGTGTAACGTGGGTGTACCGAGGTGTACCCACAATCGCTCACGCGGCTGCGTTCTGGACGAGTTGAAGTCTCCGAATGCTCTTCAAGGGCTGCCCCATGTAGAGCGAGAAAGGTGCATCAAAATGAAATTGCATATGGCTTAGTAATTTCTGTAGATCAGCAAAAATAATAATAATAATAGGGTGTCTTAACCTCTGAATTTGAAAGTCTAATTTGTGATAATTCAGGTGTAGATATGGATTTGTATACAAGGGGTCTCACTTAATGACCACTCTTTCAGTGACTGTCTGAAATTACAACACAGGTATACTCTTTGCTCAATGTAAAAAGAAAAAAAAAACTTAATCTAGACTTTCATTCTTTCCTATTCATCTTTTGAAAAAATACTAGGAATTTTGACCTTCCAAAATCGGAAGGATGTTTCTGAAACATTATAGCTTTCCTAGTTTTAGAAGCAAGAAGTAAAGACAGTCATATTTCATTTCCCATCCTTTCAGAACTAGCTTGTTTTGGGAAGCAGAGGTGGGTTCCTACCAGTTCGCACCTATTCGGTAGAACCGGTTCGTCAAATCTACCGAACCGGTTAGAAGAGGTTCCACCAGTGGACCCGGAAAGCAGGCCACACCTACAGAAGAGGCTCCAAAAATATTTGAAACCCACCACTGGTCCTTGGATAGGATTATTCTACACTATCATGCTCCTATTTATAAAACTCAGTGCCTCTGTGAAAGGTAAGGATGACTACTGCGTTTGTGGTGCAATCAGAACATTGCGTGTGTTGAAGTTGTTTTAACGCAAACCAAAGATGCCTTTTAAAAAACAGGTTTACGTCATATTCTTATGCAGGCCAGTGCTGTGTGTGAGGTAATTTAAGGAGGTTCTGACAAGTGTCGTCGGCATCTTCATATCCGGTCACATGGCTGGCAAGCCACTCCCATCCGGTCACATGGCTGGCAAGCCACTCCCACAAAGGAGGCCACACCCACAGAGTAGGTTCGAACAATGTTTGAAACCCACCACTGTTGGGAAGAGAGATGAATCCATAGTACAGTCAGTAGTGCACACTACTTTTGGTTTCTTTAGGCTGCTATAGCATTGCCTTTCCCTCTCTGATCTTGGACACTGCTTCTTCAAGCTGATCCTTGATTCAAAGACACAGATTCATCTAAACTGGAGCCAAGGTGGCACAGTGGTGAGAGTGCAGTACTGCAGTCCACTTCAGCTGACTGTTACGCTGCAGTTCGGCGGTTCAAATCTCACCGGCTCAAGGTCGACTCAGACTTCCATCCTTCCGAGGTGTGTGAAATGAGGACCCAGACTGTGGGGGTGATATGCTGACTCTGTACACCGCTTAGAGACGGCTGAAAGCCCTATGAAGCAGTATATAAGTCTAACTGCTATTGCTATAAACAGCAGATAACCAGCAATAATGGCTGGAAGGGAGGGGCTGGGAAACAATCTCTTTCTGCTGGTCCATGGCACAACCTTTCTTGAGCTTGTAACTGTAGCAGAGGCTTCTTTAGAAGATGGGTTTAGTGTTCTTTTAATATAGTTTCCTGGCACAGTGCTAAATCCATGACAAAAGGGAGATAATAGCCGGATTGGGTCTTTCAACAGATCCAAATGAAACATTTTCACCCAACATTTGCAAGTTTTGATAGGAGACTAAACCTATCACTCTAGCCTTTTATGCAAAACTCATGTGCTCTCTAAGTCAGTCCAGACTCCCTTTAAGGATGTGGGTGATTAAGTTTGATGGGAGGCAAGGGAAACAGGAATCCTGTAAATAAGTACACAGGGCACATTATGTGTTGAACCCAGAGTAGGATAGAGATTGCCAGTACAGTCAGCAAGTTTTATGCTGGCATAGTTTTCTGTTGGTCAAAGACTCACGTATTTTAACTCAGCCATGAAGAAAACCCCTCAGATTGTGAGAAGTATTTTCTTTCTTTTTATTAAAAGTTTTAAAGAGTTTTACAATTATATACCTTCCCTCCCTTGCCCCCCTCAACCCACATCCCCTCCCTCCTCTCCAGTGGTGGGTTTCAAAAATTGTTCGAACCTACTCAGTGGGTGTGGCCTCCTTTGTGGGAGTGGCTTGCCACCCATGTGACTGGATGGGAGTGGCTTGCCACCCATGTGACCGGATATGTAGATGCCGATGACACTTGTCAGAACGACCTTAAATTATCTCACACACAGCACTGGCATGCATAAGAATATGATGTAAACTTGTTTTATAAAAGGTATCTTTGGTTTGCGTTAAAACAACTTCAACACACGCAATGTTCTGATTGCACCACAAACGCAGTAGTCATCCTTACCTTTCACAGAGGCACTGAGTTTTATAAATATGAGCATGATAGTGTAGAATAATCATATCCAAGGACCAGTGGTGGGTTTCAAAAAAATTTGGAACCTCTTCTGTAGGTGTGGCCTGCTTTCCGGGTCCACTGGTGGAACCTCTTCTAACCAGTTCGGTAGATTTGATGAATCGGTTCTACCGAATAGGTGTGAACTGGTAGGAACCCACCTCTGCCCCTCTCCCCCCTACAACCTCCCAGAGCAAATACACGGTATAAACATTTAGCAACCATATACTAAAATAAACTAAATAACTTTAGCATCATCCCTCGCTTGTATTTTAACTCCCCTTTTGTAAGGCTAACTTTAGATAAGTTATGACATTCCTTGCTCATTCATTGATAAGCTATCTGGAGTTTCTTAGTCCCATATTTATTTTGAATGTAATCAGTCCATCTTCTCCATTCCAGCTTGTATTTCTCATCTGAATGATCCTTGAGATATGCTGATATTTTAGCCATCTCTGCTAAGTTTGTTACTTTTAACGTCCATTCTTGAATTACACAATCAACATGCATGGACCGCTTTGTGAAAATCTTCCTTAGGGTTAAAGAATAACCTACTGTTTTTCTCCTTCAATATTCGCAGATAGTTTTGAAAGTATGGGAAGTATTAATTTAATTGTTTTTTTTCCCTTGTGATTCTCTGTCTGGCTAGTATTAATCATGAGAAGTATTTTCAATGCCAGCCCATGATTAATACTAGCCAGTCAGAGAATCACAAGGAAAAAAAAACAACAATTACATTAATACTTTCCCATACTTTCAAAACTATCTGCAAACATTGAAGAAGAAAAACAGTAGGTTAGAGTTTTTCTTTAACCCTAAGGAAGATTTTTACAGAGAGGTCCATGCATGTTGATTGTGTAATTTCTACTTGTTCTCTTCACTGGATCTCGCATAATAATACCTTTGTCTGAATTGCCCCTTAAAAATGGGGTACTTGAGAGACCGCCTGCTGCCAATTGCCTCCAATAGACCGATCAGGTCCCACAGATTAGGCCTCCTCCGAATTCCATCCGCCGGCCAATGCCGACTGGCGACTACCCGGAGGAGAGCCTTCTCTGTGGCTGCTCCGACCCTCTGGAACGAGCTCCCCGTGGAGATTCAAACCCTCACCACCCTCCAGGCCTTCCGCATAGCCCTTAAAACCTGGCTGTTCCGACAGGCCTGGGGCTAAAGAGCTTTTGCCCCCCTCCTCGAATGGTATGGTTGTTGTGTGTTTTTAAATTGTGTATTTATGTTCGTCTTTTTATCCCCTGTCTGTACCCCCTTCCCTGACCGAATTGTGAGCCGCCCTGAGTCCCCTTCGGGGAAAAGGGCGGCATATAAATGAAATAAATCCTAAATCCTAATCCTAAAATGCCCCTTAAAATATATACTAGGGTTAAATACATGTTAGAATTTCAGACATAAGATTGGAGGAATAGATGTCAGGATTAATTATGCCCTTTAGAGCTTCTCTATATGTTGCCCATCTTTAGAGAATAAATTTCACAGGAAGGGGGGAAAAAAAACCCTTCTATGAGCAATGGAGAATGGATGTATTGGAACCCTTGCAGAAATGATGAGCTGCATGAAAATCCCATCTGATGTTTAGATTGATTAGTTATTCAATATTTCTCTGTGCCAGTGTGCATGAACTTCAGGCTCCTTCCCCCTTTTCCACCGGAGAAGGGGAAGAGGTTTCATATTGTAACAGACAAGGCATTGTCAATTAAGTATCACCTTCAATTTCCTTGTTTATGATTCTGTGGCTACTAAGCATCAATAATTTTCTGTCCTCCAGGTGTCACAAGGAAGATTGATTGTGCATGTCATCCTTGATATGAAGACATTTAAATGAAACCACAGCCTTCACCCTGCATCAGCCTGGCTTTCGGCAAAGCAAAAGTGCCACTTGAAGAAGCAACTTCTTTAAATGTCTTCCTGTTATATGAAGAAACAATCTTTTTGATTTGGGAATAGAGGAGGAGGAAGGGTTGTGGGCAGGTGGTGGTGGGCACTTGGGGTGCTAAGTGAAAGAATCTTGAGCGTTGGCCTGTTGCTGGTGTTTCAACCCCAGGCATCCCTATTTAGTTTGCAATTCTGCATTCCTCATAGAACTATTGTAAAGATTATTCTACAGGTAGCCTTTACTTAATGACAGTAACTGGAACCAGTAACTCTATTGCTAAGTGGCATAGTCATAAAGTGCAATGGCATACGACTGTGCCAATTTATATGGGCAGTTGCAACAGTTCCAGTAGCTACCATTAAGTGAAGTTCATGCGCTTGTTAGGTGTGCTTACACTGGCAACCTTCACTGCCAGCTTTCAGCAAGGAAAGGCAATGGGAAACCCAGCAGGAGGTCGCAAATGGCAACCATATGACTTCACCTGTGTGGCAGTGCATTTCATGGATGATATTAATTTATTATTCACCAATAATGTTCCATCTGGGATGCACACAGTGGTTGATGGGTCTAGACAAGTCAATGTTCTGACTCCCCTCCTCCGTCCAGTAACGAAAGCCGAGACACGCTTAATGAGAATGTCCTTTAATAGCAAGACCGGACTCTCGGTGGCTGAAAGCCAAATAAATAAATAGATAAGAACTTTGGCAGCAAGTCCGACAAACCTTGGCAGCAATGCAAACAAACTCTGGCAGCAATCCAGCCTGCCAAGTTCGTTTCTCTTTAGTCCAAGCGTTGACTTCTGCAAGAAGGGTGTGGCACAAGCAGTCTTTTTTATAGTCTGGAGAGGAGCCTAATGACCATCAGCTGAGCGTAATTACCTCCTGTAATTACATAGTTGTTCTTGACGCCGAGTAGCCCTTCAACGGCGTGCATCCCGGAACAACTCACTGTTGGTTTCTTGATCACTCTCCCTTGTCTCCTCCCCACTGATCCAAGGCTCAGGCACCACCTGGTGGCCAACCAGTCTCTCTGTGCCCTGCTCAGAGTTGGAACCCTGTCCAGGGTCCTCCACATCCTCCAGAGCTGACTCATAGGGCCCCTTGCTGTTGGAGTCTGGTGGCAGCTCCAACGGCTCCTGCTGGGCCACAACAGTCAATGTGGCTGCAAAACTCTATTTGGTGGTACAATGGTAAAATAAATAAGAGGCATTGCAGCACAGGGCACATCAGCATTAGCATCATCAATCATGATCAATATTCTTGTTGGAAAATGAAGATGTTTTGGGTATTACACATGTAGGACATCACCAGCTTTTACTTTGTCCTAGCATGACCCCTAGTTCAAGATCTCTTTTCTACTGATGTTGAAAGAAAGCAAAAATGAAAATGCAATATTGTAACCTAAACTGCAGCATTTACATTTACAGCATTGAAGTCTATGCCTAGTTCAGTCAGATAAATGATTAAAAAAGAAAGAAAGAAAAAAGAAAAAAAAAGATGGGAGGAAGGGCTTCTTAAGAAGTAGAGATCTCCAGGAGCAATTTTATTCCATCAGTTTTTGAGGAAAGCAGGCAGCTCTTCAAATAATTTTGTGCCACTCTGTTTAGAATCTGAAAGGAAAAAAAAAACCAATAATACTTTATTAACTGAGATATAAAAGAAATAGGGGTTCATTTTCTCTCCCACCAGCATCCACACTGCTGCATTCTGTGGATGCTGTCTAGAATTGGTGGAATGTCTCTATCTTAAAATGTCTTTCCACCAAAATATTTCCATATTCTTATAAGGGGACATTGGTAACTGATATCTTGACCTGTAACTCAGCAACTTGAAGAGAACTATAGGTACCCCTCCTCTTGGGAGATGAATACTTGAGAATTTCTGTGCATTTGATTTTGACCTCCTGGCCTCCTCGTTATTGGCAATGCACGTACAACTTCATCTTTTATATTATTATTATTATTATTGTACAATTGTATCACAGCGGCCAGTTGTTTCGCCGGATTTGGCATTGGTTACTAGTCGGGCCCCACCCAGGGGCCTAGGACGTCGTAACGTATTTTCGTAATATGCGTGCAGATCCAAGCAGTGCGGCTTTTTGCATTTGACTGATGGTGATTTTGTCAATTTTTAACTGTTTTAAATGTAATTCCAGTGCTTTTGGAATAGCACCCAGTGTGCCAATTACCACTGGAATTACCACTGCTGGTTTGTGCCATAGTCGTTGAATTTCGATTTTTAAGTCCTGGTATCTTGCGATTTTTTCATGTTCCTTCTCGGCGACCCTGCTATCACCTGGTATTGCGATGTCTATGATTGTGACCTTATTTTTCTCAACCAGTGTGATGTCTGGTGTATTATGCGCCAGTATTTTGTCGGTTTGTATACGGAAATCCCACAAGATCTTGACCATCTGATTTTCTGTGACTTTTTCAGGCTGATGTTCCCACCAGTTTGTTGCTGTTTTAATATTATAATTTTTGCACAAATTCCAATGGATCATTTGTGCTACTGAATTGTGCCGCAATTTATAATCAGTCTGCGCGATTTTTTTACAGCAGCTGAGTATGTGATCAACAGTTTCGTCAGCTTCTTTGCAAAGTCTGCATTTGGCATCATCAAAGGATTTTTCGATTTTGGTCTTAATGGCATTTGTGCGGATAGCTTGTTCTTGCGCAGCCAGGATTAGTGACTCTGTTTCTTTCTTTAATGTACCTGTTTTTAACCATAACCAAGTTTGTTCACTGTCCACTTTATATTTTATTTTTTCCAGAAATTGGCCATGCAGTGCTTTGTTCTGCCAACTCTCCATTCTTGATTTTATCACATCTTTTCTGTATTCTTGTTTTGTCTGTTGGGCCTTCAGTAGATTTTTGTTCTTTACTTCGATTAATAGATGTTCTTGACTTTCTTTTAAATAATCAGCCAGTGCATGTTTTTCTTCTTCAACTGTTTGCTTCACTTGTAATAATCCTCTGCCACCTGATTTTCGGGGCAGGTACAGTCTATCAGTATCACCACGTGGATGTAAACTGTAGTGCATTGTCATTAGTTTCCTGGTTTTTTCGGTCCAAAAGGTCCAAATCAGCTTGTGTCCAGTTAACTATGCCAGCTGTGTATCTTATAACTGGTATTGCCCAGGTATTTATGGCCTTGATTGTATTTCCACCATTCAATTTAGATTTCAAAATTTTCCTAACTCTGTTGGTGTACTCTCGTCTGACAATAGTTTTTACTTCTCCATGCTTGATGTTATCCAACTGCAGAATGCCTAAGTATTTGTAGGCTTCATTTTCTTTGCATTTAATTAGTTGGCCATTGGGCATTTCAATTCCCTCAGATGCAGTGATTTTGCCCCTTTTTATGGATACAGTGGCACATTTTTCCATGCCAAACTGCATTGAAATATCAGTGCTGAATACTCGGACTGTATTTGTCAATGATTGGATTTCTATTTCTGACTTTCCATAGAGTTTCAAATCATCCATATATAGTAAATGCGAAATTTTTTCAGCTTTTTTGGCTGTTTTGGTAGCCTAATTTCATTTTTTTTAAGATTACTGATAGTGGGATCATTGCGATGATGAAGAGAAGAGGTGAAAGTGAATCACCCTGGAAAATTCCTCGCTTGATATTAACCATTCCGTAGCTCTCATTCCCTACTGCCAACTCAGTTCTCCATTGTTTCATTGCCTTTTCAGTAAAGGATGTAATATTTTTGCTAATGCCAGTTGTTTCTAAGCATTTTATGATCCAACTATGTGGCAGTGAGTCAAATGCCTTTTTGTAATCAATCCAGACCATATTCAAGTTCGTTTTTCTGTTCTTACAATTTTCTAATATCATTTTATCAATTAGAAGCTGATCTTTTGTGCCCCTGCTCCTTCTTTTGTTGCCTTTTTGCTCTACTGGCAAGATGTTGTTTGTTTCCAAATAATCCATCATGTTATCTGCAATAATGCCTGTGAGTAATTTGAAGGTTGTTGGCAAGCATGTTATTGGTCTATAGTTTTCAGGTGTTGTTCCTTTAGTTGGATCTTTCTGAATCAAGTATGTTTTTCCAGTTGTCAACCATTCATCAATTTGGCCCTTTTGTAAAATTTCATTCAGTTGCCTGGCCAATATTTCATGTAAACTGGTCAGATATTTGAGCCAGAAACCATGTAATTGGTCCTTTCCAGGTGATGTCCAATTCTTTACCTTTTTACCATCTCAGATGTTATTTCTAATACTTGCATTTGTTTGTTGCCAATGCTTTTCTCAAAGTCATGTATCCACTTTGCTTCCTTGTTGTAGTCCTTTGCATTTTCCCACAATTCTTTCCAGAATTCAACTGTGGCCTGTTTTTCTGGTTTTTCACTTTTGGTGTCACCATTTACATTAAGACTTTGATAAAAACGCCGTTGGTCTGATCGAAATTGCTGATTTTGTTTATATTGGATGATTCGCGCCTCATATCTTTCAATTTTTCTAGCTGTTGCTGTTATCTGCTGTTTTACAATCTCTACAGCTTCATTGATGTTTCTTGTATCCAATCTATATCTCCTGATTAGCCGATCTATGATTTTGTTGTTTTTAAGCCTTTGCTCATGCATGTTCTTTAAGTTACTAGCATCTGCCCTTAATTTTTTTATTTTTTGTTCTAAACGGATTTTCCACTTTGGCTTTGATGCTTTTTCTGTTGTGTGACTAGGTACTTTAATTTTAATGCCTAGTTCATTAGTGACTATTACAGCTGCGCTGTACATTAACTGGTTTGTTTCCAAGATGGATCCTGGTTCAATTGTTGAAAACACTGCATTAACCATTTTCATGATAGGGGCCAAAATTTTCTTCGGCACAGTTTTTAGTGATGGTAAACGTTGCCTTTCCTCATTAAGCAGAAAATGCTCCATGATCTTATCCTTCAATTCTTTTTGTTTTTGAGTTAGTTCATCAGTTGGTTCAGTGATAACTGGTTCTAGTGGTGGTGATGTTATTTCCTCCCCAAGAGCTTCTTCTGGGAGTTCTACTATAATGTCTTTAGTTGTGTCTTGAATATCAGTTCTTTCCGCTTGTGATATTTTTTTTGGGGTTTTGCAATTGGCCTGAATTTCCTCATGTTCAACTTCACTAAACACTTTATTCCGTATAATAAATCGCCTTTGATCTGCTAGTCATTGTTCACTAACATTTGAATCTGGATATTGTTGTTTCCATAATTCATACATTCGCTTTAAATAGCCTCTTTTTTCTGGCTCTGAGTTGTAGTAACAGGCCATTATGGCACGGTTTTCATCTGCACTATATTTTTGTCGTTTTGTTGGCTGGTCCACTTGTAGCCCACTTGTCGACGGATGTCCAGGGACCCCAACATCCGCCGCGGCCCTTGTTAACCCGCGCGACGACCGATGCGGTATGGAATTCTTATTTGTTTTTTTCACCATATTGTATGGGTTGGCGGGGGTTTTTTTACGGGACCAGATGCCAACCTGATCCCAACCTTCCTCCTTTCTCATCCGGGCTTGGGACCGGCAATGGCGGAGTTTTATTATTATTATTATTATTATTATTATTATTATTATTATTATTATTATTATTATTAAATGAATTTGTATGCCGCCCAATCCCGAATGACTCTGGGCGGCTTACATAAAAACAGTTTAAAAAAAATACTATAAAATTTAAAATAAGGAAACAAAGCAAGTTAAACATGCACTCAACTTTAGTGGGGCTGGGACTCAATCAAGGGTCAACAGCCCCAGGCCTGCCGGAATAGCCAGGTCTTAGTTGACTTTCGGAAGTCCGAGAGAGTGGGGAGGGTCCAGATCTCTGGGGATAGATCATTCCATAGGGCCGGGGCAGCTACAGAGAAGGCCCTCCCCCGAGGAGCCGCCAGACGACATTGTCTAGTCGACGGCACCCGGAGAAGGCCCATCCTGTGAGATCTTATCGGACGCTGGGAGGTAATCTTTTAATTCTGAGCAGATGAAGCACTTCTGGGTGATGGCTCTTCAGTATCATGCATATGACAAATCTGTGTAACAAACCTGGTAACAATGAGGGATTTCCCCAGCATCTTCCTAGAGGCATCTGGACAGTTGACATTGGCACTGGCAAGCTGCTGTAGATGCCAAAATGATGTCTGGTTCTCATGTGTTCTCAAACCTGGCTGGGTAGTAATAGCTCATGGTGCAGCCGCGCTTCACGTTGCTCCTCAATTGTTGTTTTTAAAAAAAGTCAACTCAAAGAATGACTGTTGTTTTGTCATTACACATTGTGCTAATATATTCTATCACTTAATTACATTCGGTAAAATATTAACTTTGGCCCGCAACCTTGCTTCTACTCAATTTGATCAGGAGTTCAAATTCTTGTATTACCAATGAAGGGCGAAAGGAAGTTTCAAGTTTAATTTTATTTATAGGCCGCCCAATCCCGGAGGACTCCGGGCGGCTTACAGAGAGGGAAAAGAAAAAAAAAACAATAAAAGAAAATAGACAAGTTAAAAACAACACAGATGCATTCATTTCAGTCAGGGCTGGACCTCAACAATGAGGTCAACAGCCCCAGGCCTGCCAGAATAGACAGCTTTCCTGAAGGCCATAGCAGTTAGCAATAGCAGTTAGACTTATATACCGCTTCATAGGGCTTTCAGCCCTCTCTAAGCGGTTTACAGAGTCAGCATATCACCCCCAACAACAATCCGGGTCCTCATTTTACCCACCTCGGAAGGATGGAAAGCTGAGTCAACCCTGAGCCGGTGAGATTTGAACAGCCGAACTGCAGAACTGCAGTCAGCTGAAGTAGCCTGCAGTACTGCATTTAACCACTGTGCCACCTCGGCTCCTTAGGCCATGAGGGTGGGTGAGGTCCGGATTTCTGGGGGTAGTTCATTCCAATGGTTCTCGACAACATTTATCATTTTTATAAGCTTAGTTTATATCTCTCCTTAAGTTTCCCCCTTTCCTTTCATTCCTAGGTACCTTTCATTGCAAGGAAACTGATCTGATGATTCAACCTGCTCTTTCTTTTTGGGAGGAGAGATATTCTCCTCTATCCTACGCTACCCCATCACAGTCAATATTCTCTGTTTTTCTTCCTTTGCACCTCCTGAGCCATCTCTCTTTTTGCATTTCTCCCCACCTCCAACCGCATAAAGGTCATCTCGGTATTATTCAGCAAATGAATGCGTCTCAGTACAATGTAATCCCAAATCTTGAATTCTGACCCTGTTGTTCCATAAGCGCCAAGGCCTCCCTTTTTTTTTTCCAGACCTGGATTCCTCTGACTCCTAACTCCTTTGACACGCTTCACTAGAGCTAATAGCTTCCTATTACCAGTTACAATTTAGCATCTGAGCCAGGAGCTGGAAGAAGAAGGGGGGGGAGGAGAGTGTAAATTATACGGCATTGCAGTGAACAAAGCTTTTATTTCTCTTGAGCGCAACTCTTTGATAGGAAAAACGGGGGAGACAAATGTGTTGCTAATTTAATTAAGTAGTATGAGATTGCAGGGTCTGCAGATGCCATTTAGGGCTGGATTAATCAAGAGCAGGTGATGAAAATGAATAGTCACACATAATGTTAGCATTTTTAACAATCCGACACAGTCTAATGGAATCAAGTGCCAGTTAACAACAGGGCTCAGTTTTGCTTGCTAATCCAAATTTATCTCCACTTTCGCTCTGCACATCCATGCAAATCAATAACCCAGTACTGTTCCTGCTATAGGAAGACCTCTATCTGGGGCAGATTGAGCTATTTTTAGAATTTGTGCCTCTGGGTTCCATGCACTCCCCCTGTATCTTAGGCAGTAAAAATAAATAAATTCAAAGGCGTTAATAGGAAATGAATTCTGTAAACAGCAAATCTCAGGAGGTCAGGAAGGAACGGAATCCCTTTGGTTGAAGACAAATGCTCAGTTGAAAAGAACGCTCTTATTTACATTTGCTATCGACAACATTTAGGGCCCTTTTTTTTTAAAGCACAAGGATAAAGGAAAGCTTTAAAAACTGGCTGGATAGCTGCATTCTCAGTGAACCAGAATTCTTCCAGATTAGCAATTGATTTCATATTATTCCCATTCTTGAACCTGTCATTCCGGAGACAAGGCTAATCATAAACCATTGCCTTGCAATCTTTTTTTCTTGTTGCACTGTTCTTTCATTCTGATTTACCCTAACTTCTAAACTTCGGCAGTGAAACACAATTCTTTGGGGAGCAATGCACTTTTCTTCCACTGCAGAATCCAGAATAGGCAGTGGTGGGATTCAAATAATTTACCAACCAGTTCTCTGCCCTAATGACCAGCTGGGTAGGTGGGGCTCGGTGGTCATGTGATCATGTGGTCGTAGCCAAGTCAATGTCACTCAGGTCGATGGGCATTTCGCCTTAGTTGTTACAATGGTAATAAGGGTTAACTGGAGAGGCAATTTCTGTAAGCAGGGCAATAAAGATGAGGCTAGAAACAACACCAGAATGTTTCCTTCCTGCCTTCCTTACAGGATTAGAACCTGTAAAGTGGGAAAAAAACAAAAGATTTCTTCCAACAACCGGTTCTCCGAACTGCTTAGAAAGTTACCAACCGGTTCTCCTGAATAGGTGCGAACTGGCTGAATCCCACCACTGAGAATAGGACAACTCGCCACAGCTAATTCATCCCAGGACAACTCACTATAAGAATTCAATAATTCAACTTATTATTATTTAAGATAGTTAAAAATATTTTAATTTTTGTCATTCACATTTCATTTTGTCTCTCCTCTGGCATTATTTCTCTCATAATTCCACTATGTCTTCAATATTAGTCTAACTCTTGTCCCGCAGCAAGTTTTCCCATTGTGAGTTGACCACAATGAGTTGGCTATGGCAAGTTTGCCATGGCAAATTGGCTGTGGTGTGTTGTCATAGACCCTGCAGAGTCACCCAGTTGCCAGGAAATCCTACATTTGCTTGTGTTGAATCTGGCCTCTCTAGCCTAATCTCTATCAGTTTCAAAAGGGCTGTTTGTCACCACTGCTTGTCTTTCTAAATAATCGGAGTACATTTATTTTGCACTCCAATGCTTATGTCTGCAAATGATCATGAAGAAAATGATCATTTCTTCAAGCAACAGTAATGCCAATGGATGTTATGGGAGAAAGACTACTAGTGAGGAATGGACAAGCCTTCCTTTCCTTCTCTATTTCTTTTCTCTATTCATAGGTGTAGCTAATACACAGTTGCCACTGAAGAGCACTAGGACTTAATAAGGAGCCCAAAAAGCTTTCTCAAAGGATCCATGGTTCTATAAGGCATATGGAGGGAAAGCTTGGGCTGTTTAATTGGTTTATTATCTTTCAAACAAAAAGGTGCATATAATTTTCATTCATGGATTTGTATTGCCACACAAAGGCAAACATTGAAATTGGTATTGTGACTACTACTATAGCAAAATAAGTTCTCCTATTCTGGATTCTGCAGTGGAAGAAAAGTCTACATTGCTCCCCCAAAATGTGACTATTTCAAAAGCTGGTGGTGCCAATGAACTGATCAGGATATTTCTGCATATAAAATTAGAGATTAGGGCAAAGAACATTAATACAACTGTCCTTCCTCCAGATGTTCTACTATTACATTATTTTCTATGGAGAGCTGACCAGGAGTACGATGGTTGACACTCAAATCTGCACTATAGGTCACTTTGGAACTGGTTAGAAAGCAAGACTGGCTGGGGAATTCTCGCAGTTAAAGTCCACACACCTTAAAGTTTAAGAAACATTGTCTTAAACTATAGGCACCGCTGCTATAAACTAGCTTTATGAAGGCCAAAGTTTATACATATAAGTATCTTTGCCTCTTGAATCAGGAATTCAGTTGTACTTTCTAAGGTCATGTGAAAGACAATAATATAGATAAAAGTTTAATAATTCTGAATTCCCAAAACCAATGCAAACCAGTGACATAGTGTTCCCATGAAGTTCAGTTTCAACAACCACAATTTTGGCACATCATTACAACACTCATTACAATTAGTGAACTTTAATTGGAAGCGAAATATAATAGCAATAGGAGTTAGACTTATATACCGCTACATAGGGCTTTCAGCCCTCTCTAAGCGGTTTACAGAGTCAGCATATTGCCCCCAACAACAATCCGGGTCCTCATTTTACCCACCTCGGAAGGATGGAAGGCTGAGTCAACCCTGAGCCGGTGAGATTTGAACAGCCGAACTGCAGAACTGCAGTCAGCTGAAGTAGCCCACAGTGCTGTATTTAACCACTGCGCCACCTCGGCGCACTGCTTATTGAGCATTCATTGACATCAATGAAGGTTGAAAGGATGGATAATTAAAAGCAGTATACATTTAGATTTTCAAAGCAAAATAAAATAAAATTCAGTGAAATAAATCTATTAATAAATAGTAACTCCTCTATATTGTAAATCCAGACAGAAACGTCTTTCTTTCTTTCTTTCTTTCTTTCTTTCTTTCTTTCTTTCTTTCTTTCTTTCTTTCTTTTTCCTTTCCTTTCCTTTCCTTTTCTTTCATGCCTCATTTAAAACTCATCTTAATAATTTTGAATACACTTTGGAGAAGAGGTGTTTTCAATAAAATATTTTCATGGAAAGCCTGCAGAAAACTCATAATTCACCAAGTCTCTTTGCTATAATCAGGTAAAATCATTTATTTATGCGCTATGAAAAAAAATCATTTAGTGATTATAACAGTTCGACGCTGTGCACAAAAATGAATTGACAATGTTGCAGGGTTTCTATCAGTGAATGGTGTACTTTTTTATCTTTTTCTTTAAGGAAACCGTATTCACATGATCTCCCTGCACGACATCACAAATCTCCCATCTCTGTTTGTTGGCCTTATATGCATGAATAATTTTCCCAGTGCTTGTTTGTAGCACAACCAGAGAAAGAGAGAATTACTCCTTCACAATCTCTTGTTGTCCTCAATCAGCATTCAGTTGGCTTGAGCTGGCTTACAACAGTGTAAAGACATTGGTGGCATGTGTTATAATATATTGAGCATTGTCCTCTTGAAGAACGCACGAAAGAAAGAACATTGTTCAACCAGGGAGCAATTCATTGGGTTTTTCCCAGAAACTCTTGGGTCAAGTTTTTATAGGCCTATTTGATTTTCAAATTCTTTTTCCTCCCCTTTTTCCTCACAGTGTGCCATAGTCTCCAAACTTGTCTACATTTACTTCTCATGTTTTGTGCATGGTAGATGTCCTTTAAAAAGAGTATCTCAAATAAGTCTTTATTCTTGTTTTGTTGGCTCTTCTTCTGTGTTTTCATGAACTCTGGCCCCGACCATGGCAACTGCGAGAAAAATGTTAACATTGATTGACACAATTGAGAAAGCCTCCATCCCTATCCGCATTTCAAACACTTGGAGGACAATGGGGTTTGGTGTGATTGAATTAATGAGATAGCGCAGACTGTCAAAAGAGCACACATACTTTACATAAACCTGATTATCTTTACATGGCAGAAATGAGAGAGAGAGAGAGAGAGAGAGAGAGGGAGGGAGGGAGGGAGGGAGGGAGGGAGAGAGAAGAGGAAAAGTAGGGAGGGAGTGGAGGTTTGGCTTTCTGTCCTACCTCCAAAGGAGCCATCAAAGTGGATGCCTTAGCTCAGAGAGTGATGTGCCGACTCAGTTGGCCTTTCTCTCCCCAACTGCGCCTTCTTAGCATACATCAGCCATGGTCTTTAACAAGTCTATTCAGGAAACTATGCTGCAAACAACACTCTTTTCATTAGTCAGCATCTCTCTTGCTGATTCCCTTCTCCTCCTGGGAGCCATTGTTTAACTTGAACTAAGCATATATTCCAACAATTAGACCTGATCTGGCTCCTCCTGCCCTAACTTAACCCCCAAAGACTGAGATCACTCATGACTATAATACACATTTAAGGAGGTGAACCTCAGCCAGTCCTGATTTTGAAAGAACTGAAGAAGATCCAGAGTGGGAAGGGGCTTGTGAAAAATACATATTTCCCATTGTACAGCTGGAAATTAGATGTAACTCTTTATGGGGGGGATGCTTTCCCAACCATTCTATTTAGAAGTAAAAACAGATTCAGCAGCACATCACTTGTTTCTAAGTGAAAGCTAAAGAGCTTTACTTTTTACTTTCAAAAAGGTGATGCTAGCATCAACATACAGCAGGCCTATCAAGATGAAACTAGTTCACCAAGGGACCAAGAGTGCTCTTAATCACCCAGCAGGCCATGAAAAAGGAGATTTTTGTCAGTCCGCTGTATACTTTAAAAGGTTCTGAAACCAATATAATCCTTAACCAGTATAATCCTATACTCCCATTCATGTGGCTTTCATGCCTCTTTTTTCCTCTTCCTGGCTACAATTTTTATTATTTAAGAACAAGTTAAACCAAAGAATATTCTGAATTTTAAAATAACATAGCCTTCTGCATATATTTAAATTTCAGGACAACATTTCCTTTATTACAAATATGGGTGCCCTCCAATGTTCCCTCTAATTTTTTTTCAGTGTGTGCGGAAAAGTATAGTGTTTGAGCGGCACATTTTCATGCCTGAGCACCTGAATTTTTTTCACAGATGTTTCACAGAACAGTTGATTTATAGGATCTGAATTGGAATGGAGAAAAATGGTTTTGTGCATCCGTGTGTGTGTGTGTGTGTGTTTGAGTGAGCGAGGGATCCGGTAAAGGAACTGCGCCTATTTAGAAAAGATAAATTATTGCAAACATGATCAGTTGAAGATAAGTAGAAAGAAAGTGATAAAAGAGTGGGAGAGAGGAAGAGGGGAAGAAAAAAGAGAGAAGAGAGACAGAAAGAGATAGAGAAGGAGAGAGAAAGTGACAGAAGAGTGGGAAAGAAGGAGAGAGAAAGAGAGACAAAGAGAAAGAGGGTAAGAGAAACAGAAAGAGACAAAGAGGAGAGAGAAGGGAGAAGGGAGAAGGAGAGAGAAAGTGACAGAAGAATGGAAAAGAAGGAGAAAGAGAAGAGAGACAAAGAGAAAGAGAATGAGAGAGACAGAGAGGGAAGAGGGGAAGAGGAAAGAGTAAGAGAGAACATCTCATTTCAACCTTGAGGTGCAAATATTCTCTTTGATTAGTAATTTTATTTGTCCATTTACTATCCAATACTCTCATTTCTCCTTAAATTCATCAAGACTTCCCTTCTTTTTTATTGAATTTATCACAATACCTTGAGAACAACTTTTTCAACATAGCTCTACAGCTATTTAAAATATATAGTAATTTAGGTCAGGTTTTCAGAACATTCGTCTATTTATCGTCACTAAGTGCAAAGAAGCAGAATTCAGAAAGTTGGCTTCCCTTTTTGTAATTGCCTATTGTCTGCTTAATTTTCTATCTACATTTTTGATAACTGATATTCACTGTTGACCCAAGAAGCCCATTGTAGAAAGAAACCCTCCCTATGAACTTTGTTGGGTTTCCATGGAATGAAGTTTGATCTTTTTCTCAACCATACAGTAGCATATTCTTTCTAAGGAGGATGTAATCAAGATAGTCCATAATTGCCTATCAATCTAACAGTATGGCGATTGACAATCTCTTTACATTTCAACTCTAACTCTTTCAGTCTTAAAGGTTTGGTGAGGAGAAATCCAAAAATTCTTTTAAAGAGGAAAAAAATGCTTGCACAATTGCATCCATGGAGACATGTATATATACACAACTCACAGAGAAACAAACTTAACAAAGTGCTAAGTCTGCCCACTAACTAACTAACTATCTCTCTATCTCTCTCTCTCTCTCTCTCTCTCTCTCTCTCTCCCTCCTTCCTTCAGCCCAACACTCTCGCTGGCATCCCAGCCAGATGAGAGGGACTGCAGAGGGTCTCCCCAAGTCTAGGGCAGCGAGTCATTCGATGGGAAATTTGCCTCTTGGAAGGAATAACCCGGCTTGGCTCCCGCTTTCGATCTGCCACCCAACCACCGAACGGAGAAGTGAAGAGGCAGAAGAGATGAGGCAGGAGAGATGAAGTGGCAACTTTCCCATTGAATGATTTGCTGCCCTAGACTCGAGGAGACCCTCTGCAGTCCCTCTCGTCTGGTCGGGATGCCAGCAAGAGTATTGGGCTGAAGGAATGAGGGATACACACGCTCGCACTCTCCCTCTCCCTCCCCCCCCCTCTCTCGCAAATGGCCAATCCAAGAAGCCGCTGCTGGGAGCTCGTCCCATGCCTTCTCCCAACCCCCACACACTTTCTCTCAGCTACTTTCTGCCTTGTGGACCTAGAACTGATTGCTGTCTCCAGGCTGGCTCTCCGCTCCTATTATTGTGGAAGGCGTCTCACAAAAACCACTGCGCGGCAGTTGGAAACTGCTGAGCGATGTTTTGTTGCCATGTGCACAGCCACGCAACCGTGCAGCTTAGAGGGAACATTGGTGCCCTCCCCATCCATGTTCTTATTTCTCTCTCTCTTTTAATAAGCTGCACTATTAATTCCAATCATACAGTAAACACTGGAATTTCCTTAGAAGACCTAGATCAAATTCTTGCATGCATATTGTATATACATATTACCTGATTTCTCAATTCTTAATGAATTGAGCAAAAACATGTAAATAATTTCCACCAGAAGGGTTTTTTAAAAATTGGAAGTGGTATAAAACTGCACTGAAGATTCAATAGGGATCTGTATTGCATTCAACCCAAAACAATACTGTTTTGTGCATTTAATAAACAGTAAAAGAATACCATTTATAGAGGCTATCCTTTTTAGTTGTTGTGCACAAACATTTCCTGAATTATTATTTTTTGTTCATGGGGATTCCTCTTTGTTTTCATATTTTGGCAAAATCTATAATCAAAGAAAAAAGAGATAAAATGTAGAATAATATGTTGGTTTAGTGTCTTAGCCATACCAAACCTTGGTTTACAAGTTTTATATTGGTTTATATTGGTTTGCATTATATCCCATTCTTATTTTTCTCTTTTCCCATTTTATTCACAAAAGAATCTGGATTTAGAGAGAGAGTGAGCTATTCTAATTATTTCCAATGCATTGAAGAAAAGGAACAATTTTGTCTCAAAGAAAGCTGCCTGTTACTTCTTCACTTGAGTATGATATAGTTTTTAATGAAATTGTATCCACCACACATCCTCACAACCTTCTATGGAGGGACCATTAAGAGCACCCTGAGTAGCTGCATCACCACCTGGCTTGGGAATTGCACCGTTTTGGATCGCAAGACCCTACAGCGAATAGTGAGGACCGCAGAGAAGATCATCAGGGTTGCTCTTCCCTCTGCCATGGACATATATACTACACACTGCATTTGTAAAGACAGAAACATTGTGGCTGACCACACACACCCCTCATACACGCTCTTTACTCTCCTGTCATCTGGAAAAAAGTACAGTAGCATTCGGGCCAGCACAAACAGACTGTGATGTCCGTCGAGCGGTCCGTATTTACATGAAGCGGACGGCCCCCTTCCGCAAATCGGAGGGATTCTTCGTATCCTTCCAACCAGTATCTATGGGCAGGAAGGTCACCTCTTCCACTATAGGTCATTGGATACGAGCTTGCATCAAGTTGGCCTATGAACAGCAGACCAGGCCAGTTCCTCCTCGCTTCACAGCGCACTCAACATGGAGCACCACAACTTTGGCTGCTAACTAAGCTAACTAACACACTAAAATAAAATTCTAGGAGCTACACTAACTATAAAAGGGGAACCAGTTTGCTGCTCAAGAACTGGATCTCCCCCAAAAAACGTCCTGTAGGACAGTTTCTTTCCACAAGCCATCAGACTCCTCAACTCTCTCTAAGTTCTTAGATTTAGAGCTATATGTAGTTCTGTGTTCAGCTCTTTTTTTCTTTTTATCTATGTTGTCTGATGTAGCACCTTGGTCCTGGGGAAATGTTGTCTCGTCTCACTGTGTAATGTTACTGTATATTGTTGAAATGACAATAAAACCTACTTGACTACTTGACTTGATTGTTTAGGCAACCATTTTGAGGAAAGAGAGAGAGAAAAATATGTTAACCAACTTACAACATTGCTAAAAAAAAAAGAATTACCTTTATCCAAATGGTTTGTCCTAGAGGGTGCATGTTTATATGTTTTATGGCTATTCCTCAGCATCTGGGTACTTTATTTATTTATTTATTTTGCTGAATATTGCTTTTAATCCTATTATTATTTGGAGCTCAGTAAGCCACTTAGAGTCAGCCATGACTGGAGCAGCATATAAGCCTACCTAAATAAATACATAATCCATCCAATCAGAAGTCATGCACAGAACAATGACACACACAAAAAGAGAAGCTGGACTTTTCTTTCTTTTTTCTTTTCTTTTAAAGTTCTTTATTCTTATAAGATTTTTCTCAAATCTTTGTTATATTTTGGCCATCGTGACTTTTCTGAGGATGGGTTTGAGTATTACAAGTCATTTGCCTTCGAAGTTCTAAGTGAAGGTCTACGTAAGTAAGTAAGTAAGTAAGTAAGTAAGTAAGTAAGTAAGTAAGTAAGTAAGTAAGTAAATAAGTAAGTAAGTAAGTAAGTAAGTAAGTAAATAAGTAAGTAAGTAAATAAGTAAGTAAGTAAGTAAATAAGTAAGTAAGTAAATAAGTAAGTAAGTAAGTAAATAAGTAAGTAAGTAAGTAAGTAAGTAAATAAGTAAGTAAGTAAGTAAATAAGTAAGTAAGTAAGTAAGTAAGTAAGTAAATAAGTAAGTAAGTAAGTAAATAAATAAGTAAGTAAGTAAGTAAGTAAGTAAATAAGTAAGTAAGTAAGTAAATAAGTAAGTAAGTAAGTAAGTAAGTAAATAAGTAAGTAAGTAAGTAAGTAAGTAAATAAGTAAGTAAGTAAGTAAATAAGTAAGTAAGTAAGTAAGTAAGTAAGTAAATAAGTAAGTAAATAAGTAAGTAAGTAAGTAAGTAAATAAGTAAGTAAGTAAGTAAGTAAATAAGTAAGTAAGTAAGTAAGTAAGTAAGTAAGTAAATAAGTAAGTAAGTAAGTAAGTAAGTAAGTAAATAAGTAAGTAAGTAAGTAAGTAAGTAAGTAAGTAAGTAAGTAAGTAAGTAAATAAGTAAGTAAGTAAGTAAGTAAGTAAAATCTTTATTACGGTCAAAGATCAGCAATACACATTAGTTTTTACACTATATTAAAAAATACTAACATTAAAATATAATTAAAAAGTATTGACATTAAAAGTGGATAATAACATAATGGTCCAAAGATTGTTAGAGGTATGTCCAGATAATTGGTACAAGATGGTACTATACGTAAGTGTTAGCTCTGCTGCAGATTTTTTCTGAGACTAGCATAAAATGGGGAACAAATGCGGGCCGACAAAACTGCGGTGACAAAACCGCGACGTCAAAAGCGCGCCCACTAAAGCGCATTGAGAAGTGCACACCAACAAAAGCGCGCCATCAGAAACAACACAGAAACAACGCGAAAACAATGTTAACAACTCTAACCCTAACCCTTACCCTAACCCTAACCTAAAAACCCTAATCACGCTTTTGTGGGCGCGGTTTTGTCACCGCGGTTTAGTGGGCACACTTTTGACGTTGCGGTTTTGTCACCGCGGTTTCGTCGGCGCGCATTTGTCAGGTGCGCATTTGTCGGGTCACTGGGGGAAGGTACATTAAGATAGACTTACTTATCATTCCGCTTATTGGCAATATTGGCAATATTCACCACCATCTCATCTTTCTTTCCTGGGCCCCTAGATTTCTGCCAATCCCTTTGTTTAAAAAACAAAATGCTGTGGGAGAGGATCAGCCAAGAATCCTCTATCCAGTCCTCTTTCGGTATTTGGCTTGCTCTGTGTAGCCAGAATTTTCGGCTCTGTCTCTTTCTTTAATTTTCCTGCTCTTGGCCACTGCCAAGCCTTGTAATCTGGTTTGCCTGCTATTTCTAAAAATATACTGGCTGTGCAGTGGTGGGTTTCAAAAATTGTTCGAACCTACTCTGTGGATGTGGCCTCCTTTGTGGGAGTGGCTTGCTGCCCATGTGACCGGATGGCTTGCCACCCATGTGACCGGATATGAAGATGCCGACGACACTTGTCAGAACCACCTTAAATTACCTCACACACAGCACTGGCCTGCATAAGAATATGATGCAAACTTGTTTTTTTTAAAGGCATCTTTGGTTTGCGTTAAAACAACTTCAACACACGCAATGTTCTGATTGCACCACAAACGCAGCAGTCATCCTTACCTTTCACAGAGGCACTGAGTTTTATAAATATGAGCATGATAGTGTAGAATAATCATCTCCAAGGACCAGTGGTGGGTTTCAAAAAATTTTGGAACCTCTTCTGTAGGTGTGGCCTGCTTTCCGGGTCCACTGGTGGAACCTCTTCTAACCGGTTTGGTAGATTTGATGAACCGGTTCTACCGAATAGGTGCGAAGTGGTAGGAACCCACCTCTGTGGCTGTGTAATGCTTTTCCTTGCCATGTCTCTTTTAGTTTCTCTAGTACTGAGTAAACCTTTATGGTAGACTAACTTCAGTGCGCCTCCTCTTCCTCCCTCTTCCTCTTCTTCCTCTTCCTCCTCCTTCCATGAAAGTATATTATGGGAGAGGTGTGGTGATGTGTTCCTCATCCTAATCTGTGGTTGAGTCATTTCAATTGGTTTTTTTTAATGAAAGGACTCAAGGATAGTTAGGTGTAAGGGTTGGTAATCATACTTTCATACACTCCAACATTCTTGCTTCCTGTTGGTCTATATGTGCTTGTTTAGTCTTTTTGCTAACTTGCTGACTGCCTATAACCTTTAAAATGAACTTGGACATGAGTCCCTTTCAAACTTGAGAACACCTTTAATGAGAAATCGCCAAAATTCATGGTGGCTAGAGAGCATCAAACCAACATCAGCTGGAGCATAAAACAATGGAAATGCATTGTACAAGATCAGAAAATGTGGAGAGCTGTTTCACAGAATCACCAAAAATCAAATACAAATTGAATGGATAGTATCATCATCATCATCATCATCACCACCACCACCACCACCACCACCACCACCACCACCACCACCACTACCACCACCACCATCATCACCATCAGCCAGTTCAGAATGCTAATGTTTAAACTGAAGTTTCTCCTCTATACTTTATTAATTCTTGGTGTGTTCTCAACTGATCCTTTCGAAAAGGACCCGTGATTTCCCATTAATACAGATATACAAAATAAAATTAGTGAACATCACACAGGCAAGTATAAGGGTATTTAAAGGACAATTGAGTAGCTGTCTGTGTATAAGGTTGATTTGCAAAAATCTACAAACTGCAAATAAGCATCAATTGCTAATAATGTTAGAGTTTGCCTAACTTTTATTTTCTTTGGGGAATAGTTTCTTTAGTTATTTAGTCTTTAATTATTCTAGATATTTAATTATTTTAATTAAAATGTATTGAGGATGTTGATATTAGGTCTAACTTCAGAAGTGCTGTTTGAGGAAGTCATTGCTGCTAATGTTATAACTTTCCTGCCTGAATTTTTCTTTGAGATTTAATAGTATTACCTCAGTGGTGGGTTTCAAAAATTGTTGGAACCCACTCTGTGGGTGTGGCCTCCTTTGTGGGAGTGGCTTGCCACCCATGTGACCGGATGGGAGTGGCTTGCCGCCCATGTGACCGGATATGAAATTATGAATTAGTACTTAGGTCGGTCCAAGTAGCTATTCAGAAACTCTGGTATTGAAGCATGCAAGTCTTAAAGCTGTCAAGTTACAAGATCCTTGCCAGTGGTGGGTTTCAAAAAGTTTTGGAACCTCTTCTGTAGGTGTGGCCTGCTTTCCGGGTCCACTGGTGGAACCTCTTCTAACCGGTTTGATGAGATTTGACGAACTGGTTCCACCGAATAGGTGCGAACTGGTAGGAACCCACCTCTGTATTACCTGCTCAGGTTCAATCCCCTTGGTCATTTTACTTTTTATGAAGCACAGTCTTTGTACAATCCTCCTTAAGGAACAGGAAAACAATTAAATCATTAATAGTAGCATTAACAGCAGAAAACCAGGGAAAGTTTTGAGGCCAATTCCTGCCCCTGCCCAAGATATTCGACCAGATGAGAAACACTTACAAAGTGAATATCTGCTGAGATTGCAGGCTGGTGGGTTGTCACAGGTTAATGGAAATATGCAACAAGGACCAGGAAAAGACTTAGTAAAGTCTGACTATCTGTTCTAATGGTCATTCAATTGCATATATAGCTCAGAGAAAGATTCCATTTTGTTACATTCTGCCTTTCTCGTTTTGCCAACATGTTGACATCCTTTCCAGTATATCCATTCCCCAGTAGCTACATGAATTGCCTTACCAAAGAGAATGGATTTTCTTGTGGAACTGCGTTTTCTTATTTTGACTCTGATATTGTGCAGTCAGGGACAATGCAGGGATGTCACTCTATTTGATAATTAAAGAGGCTGAAATTGAATATCTCTGATCTCAGCTGCATGTGAGGAGGGCTCTAAACCGCATAGGGTTCACAACAGCTCATGAGCTTTTGTTCCTTGCTTAGATCTGAGGCAAGTGTGTGTCAGCGTTCCAAGTATGATGTAGAATTAAATCAGAGTCCAAGGCAAAACGATCCTTAAAGTTCCAATTTAATAAAGCAGACATCTTAGCACATCTGTGTTAATCCCAATTCTGGAAATTACATCAGAATCCCACCCAGTTAAAAGTTCATGATCTTGTCTCCACGCCCACAATCCATCACATGGTCCAATCTTTTTCTTCCACGCAGCTGCTTCCGGTCAGGTGTAAAAGTGCAGAGACAAAAGATGACCTTGGCTTCTAGTAAAGAATGACAACAATACATTCCACAATCCTACTCCTGTCTATTCCCCCCTCCCATCAACTATACTAATGAAACAGCATAATGAAATAAGAGAAAGTGTGGCAGGCCAAAATTCTAAAAGGAATATAATTGCAGGCCTGACAGTGTGTTTTATTCAGCACGAATCAGACAATATATTCCATTTTAAGCAATGAAATAGCCCTAATAAGCCCTAAGACTACAAGTCCTTTAAAAAACACAATAGAGACTGCAGGCCACAACTTTTAAACAGAAGTAGCTTCAGGTTCCTCATGGTCATGATAACTTCTCAATCTGCCTAACAATCAGATGCCCTTGCATAAATAAAAGGTAAGATCTTTGGTGAGTTGCTAATTCTTAAAACGATTGTTAATGATGTGATGAATTATATATTCTGCTAGTGAATGTCTCCTTTTGTATTCATTTAATTTTTAAAAGGAGATGCTAATTTCTTCTACAATTAGGAAAGAGATGTCACAGCAATAATACAGGAAATAACCAATACATCCCATTTATAGATTATTATTTTTACAAAAACTCATTTTTCTAGGAATGGCCCTGTAGCAGTGGTGGGTTTCAAAAAAATTTGGAACCTCTTCTGTAGGTGTGGCCTGCTTTCCGGGTCCACTGGTGGAACCTCTTCTAACCGGTTTGGTAGATTTGATGAACTGGTGCTACCGAACTGGTGCGAACCGGTAGGAACCCACCTCTGCCCTGTAGCAAGAGTCTATCTAAACTGGGCCACTGAACTAGAGGATATCTCTGCTTTGTCCTGTGGGGAAAACATACAAAATTAGTCAACAAATATTCATACAGAATTATTAGTCATAGACTAATTTCTTAGAATCGTATACAAAACAATTAATTATTGTCTTTGTGTCTGTATTTTTCTTAAACATCTAGTGTGCACATATGACTAGAATTCTGAAACATGGAGAAAATGAAGCAAGGAAGGGGTTAAAGAACGGCATTGACTGTATTTTCTCAATCAGCTTTGTGAAGCCTCGGGTCAACTTTGCTCATAAAAACTCTGCACAAATATTTCTTTTTCCATCAAAAAAGAATTCTAATCTGCTCAGACTTGTGCCACTCAGATTATTACACATTATTAAAAATTAATTTAGAAAAAAAGGCCTAGTCTTTGCAATCTCATGAGATGATTTGACGAAAACACTTGCCCTATACTGATATCCGTAATATCCAAAATATATATTTAATACCTCCCCTTTTAATTTGTTTCTGTTGCCTCCTATCAAAAGCATTGCTCACCTCAGTGACTAAGCCACGGTTATCATGTATACCTTAATTTACAGCATTTAAATCACAACATATGAATAACAATGATGAGAACAATGAAGAAAAGAGTGTTACTGGCTGAATAAGAGTCCTCTATCAGGTAACGTATTACCAGAATTCAATATATCTATCTGGTTCATCTCGGCTAACGTCCCATCAATCAGGCTGGGGGGGGGCAAAATTTATACCCCTCAGACAGGGTCCGCAACTTGGGAGTCCTCCTGGACCCACAGCTGAGTTTTGACCATCATTTGTCAGCTGTGACCAGGGGGGCATTTGCCCAGGTTCGCCTGGTGCGCCAGTTGCGGCCCTACCTGAACCGGGAGGCCCTCACAACAGTCACTCGAGCCCTTGTGATCTCTAGGCTGGAATACTGCAATGTGCTCTACATGGGGCTGCCCTTGAAGAGCATCTGGCGACTTCAGCTAGTCCAGAACGCGGCCGCGCGAGTGATCATGGGCGCACCACGGTTCGCCCACATAACACCGATCCTCCGTGAGCTGCGCTGGCTACCTGTTGATCGTCGGGTGCACTTCAAAGTCCTACTTACCACCTATAAAGCGCTCCATGGTAGTGGATCTGGCTATCTGAGAGACCGCCTTCTGCCAATTACCTCCCTGCGTCCCATCAGATCGCACAGGGTAGGCCTCCTCCGAATTCCATCCGCCAGTCAGTGCCGACTGGCGACTACGCGGAGGAGAGCCTTCTCAGTTGCAGCTCCGACGCTATGGAACAACCTCCCCGTGGAGATCCGTACCCTCACCACAGTCCAGGCCTTCCGCACAGCCCTCAAGATCTGGCTATCCCGTCAGGCCTGGGGATAGGATTTACTCTCACCCCGCCCGAATGTTGAGTGAATGTTGTGTTTTATGGTTAATTTTTTTTTTTTACTCACATTTTTCTTTTATGTCTTGTCTTGCACTCCCTTCCCCCATTGTTGTAAGCCGCCCTGAGTCCCCTCAGGGAAAAGGGCGGCCTATAAATGTTCAATAAATAAATAAATAAAAAAAAATCTATCTAGAAAAAGCCTGTTGAGAATTCCACTGTTTTGGGAAGGTATGTGACTTGTGAGTTAGTGTGAAGGCTCCTGTATAATAACCTTCCATCTATGGAACAGTTTCCCTCTGTAGAAGCCTAGGGAATGGCCTTGAAGGACAGGAAGAAGAGCCAATACAAAGAGAATTATCAGATCAGTTCAGGGAACTAATTTGAGTAAACGTATTAGACAGATACCTCCCTAATTAAAACTAAAGAAGAGATGGGGGAAGGAGGAAGCACATTCAGACTTACAAGATTCTGTTACTCTAGCTGTTCCAATAAAAGTAGTTTTAGACTTAGCTGGCATTGATTTCTTAGTCTGGTCTACCTTATAAGGCTGACGTCCCCGGGACGTAAGTGTGCTCCCAGATTTTCTTGCATTTTGCAAACAAGTAATATCCATAATATTCCAATTTACCTGTGATTTTTTTGAGTGTAGGTGCTCAAAGATGCTTTTAGTAGTCTTGAATTTTGCTTTTGAAATTTTGTGCATGTTTTGTTGGCAGTTCAAAGTCTGATAAGGGTTAGGGAAGTTTATTGTTAAACAATAAATAAATAAAAAAATCCTTTTATTAGACAAACTTAGCATTAAAGTCAAGAAAAGGTTTCCTACAAGGCCACTTTCTACTGATTGAATATATTCATCTGACAGTATAGAACAGAGGGCATGTCTCGTCTCCAATGAAATGCCACTTTCAGGGCCCGTATGGTTGAGTCTTTCTACCAATGTCTGATGCCTCCTTTTCTCTGGAACTGCTAGTCCCTGGTCCACTGCATTGTTCCACCTTATTGGGTTTCCAATGGATCATAAAATCATGACTCTTTAGGAGAATTTTAGGTATGTAGATGTTTAGACGTTCCTGTTTTGAATGGGTCATTCATGTTATTGTTATTGACCAGTTGACAGGATTCTAACCCTAATTCTAACCCTAACTCTAGCCCTAATGCCTACTATGATCTGGTCCTACCTACTACAACTCCTGGCTCCTTTTTTTTGTAAGCTGAAGCACATTCCCCAACTAACTTAAATTTCCATTCTTAAGATATTACGATAATTAGTTAGCAAATCTGATAGCCAGCTTATGTCTGACTGCTACAGTCTTTATCAACTTGACTCCCTCTACTATTTATGCTGCATAGAAAGTTTGGAAAATGTTGTCAAAACCATAATTTGGAGACCAGATTGGAGAAGTCTGATAAATGTATGCAACCCACAGATACAAAACCAATGCGCATTTAAAGGCAACAAAGAAATATCATCAAAATATGGGAAATATGCATTTGAAACATGAATAGTTTATAGAGACAAGTAGGTAGGACAAAACTCTAATAACAAATACATGTAATGGTTGATTCCCAGAAAGTTGATAAACTTTCAAGAGATATTATATAATTATATAACGTTACAACTTTTATGTTATTGTAAACTGAAAATAGTTTGGGTTATGATATTTGTCTCATCCCATTTATCTGATAAGAACTCAGGGAGATTTAGGCTGCAGAATTCCAGGTGATTACTAGAGGTCAGCAAAGAGCCATAGTTAACTGTTTAACTTTTTCCTGTCCTTTAGCAATTGTCAGAGTTATTGCACCCCAGATATTTGTATTTTTATTGGCGGAATTAAGCAAGTTGGCCTGGAGCAGTGGTGGGATTCAAATAATTTAACAACCAGTTCTCTGCCCTAATGACCATCTGGGTAGGTGGGGCTCGGTGGCCATGTGACTGAGTGGGCGTGGCCAACTCAAGGTCACTCAGGTCGATGGACGCTTCGCCTTAGCTGTTACAATGTAATAAGGGTTAACCGGAGAGGCAGTTTCTGTAAGCAGGTCAGTAAAGATTAGGCTAGAAACAACACTAGAATGTCTCCTTCCTGCCTTCCTTACAGGATTAGCCCTGTAAAGTTGAAAAAAACAAAAGGAGATTTCTTCCAACAATCAGTTCTCTGAACTACTTAGAAAGTTACCAACCGGTTCTCCTGAACAGGTGCGAACTGGCTGAATCCCACCACTGGCCTGGAGTTACATTTCCAAAGCCAAGAACTTAAGGCTACTATGTGTATCTCTCGTAAAATGTAAGCCTTGATAAACTAAACAGGTGTTAGTTTCATGATTTCTGTATAATTTTGCAGTGGAAAATGACATATGTTTAGTTTCTTTTTTGGTTGCACATAAACAATGATCAGATGTAGAAAAAATTAACATAGGGAAAGTTAGTTAGTAATGGAGTAGAACATGTCATTTAGTTATCATTTTTTTCTTTGCTTTCCTCCCGGTTGTTTCTCAGAAGATTTGGGTTAATGCCCTGGGTGATGCTGCACTGTGACTTAACTTACCTTTATGCATCACTGAAATCTGGTAAAAATGAGGCAGCACACAACAGGATGACATCACGTCAGACTTTCCGTGGCACGACAAAACCGCGGTCCACTAAAGCGTGCCCAATTAAAGCGCGTACCTGACGTCATCAGCAGCGCGACAAATACGACCGCGGAGAAAAAAGGGCGCTTAAAAAAGCGCTTTTAAAGCAAGCCGATTCACGTAAAGGTAAGGGTTAGGTTTAGGGTTAGGGTTAGGGTTAGGTTAAGAGTTAGGGTTAGGGTTAGGTTTAGGGTTACGTTAAGCGTTAGGGTTAGGTTTAGGGTTAGGTTAAGGGTTAGCGTTAGGTTTAGCGTTAGGTTAAGAGTTAGGTTTAGGGTTAGGTTTAGGGTTAGGTTTAGGGTTAGGTTTAGGGTTAGGTTTAGGGTTAGGTTTAGGGTTAGGTTTAGGGTTAGGTTAAGGGTTAGGTTTAGGGTTAGGTTTAGGGTAAGGTTTTCGCGTTAATTTTAACTTTACCGCTCACAGCGTGATGTTTTCGTCGCGCTGTGATGATGTCAGGTACGCGCTTTCGTCGAGCGCGCTTTAGTCTACCGCGGTTTTGTGGTGGAACCAGACTTTCTGCTGAGTTGACATTGTGAAGGAGACTATGAGAGTGTAGGATGACGACTGCTCCTCGTTGTTTGCAATTCCGATGTCCTACTGGGAGCAATGGCCGTTTCAAAGTTAATTCTCAGCGTGGAAAAACCAATTTGAAAACTAGTTTGTTTTTTAAAAAAATCAGCACAAAGGCCATCAACCAGCGCTGGCTGCAGTAAATAAATGAAACCATTCCTGACTTTTACTGTTATATAGAGTAATTATAATTCACACAACCAGATCTTTTGTACCAGTGAAAGCTTCGTTTGTGGTTTGCATGGGAAGGTACATTAGCCCTTGTAAACTCTTTTCATTAGAACATGATTACTCATGGAGGACTGATCAATATATCATCCACACAACATCTTGAAAGTGGGTGTCTGGTCTCATTGTGGGCTTGCTGATAATGACTTCTTTATTCAAGGCAGCTTGTACGAACACGGAGATAAAGAAAAGAGGAAAATTATAGCATATGCTCAGGGAAGTATCATAAAGGAAATAAACAAAAAAGTAATAGTAGACTTGAGTAGAAAAAAAGACAATTACAGAAAAAGAAGAGAGTACAAGGTGGTAAAAATGCATCAAAAGAGGTTTCTGGCCATTTCCAAGGCCTATGTAATGTTCAGCAAGCCATGCTTAAAGAAATCTCCTTTTGAAAGAGGTCATTTCCCAGTGGGGTTCATAACCCTTTTGATTTTAGCATTTAAAATTATGCCTATAGTCTTCAAAGGAAAACAAAATGACCTCTGCAGCTGCTCCTCTCTCCCTCCCTGCTCCCCACTGCTGAAAGATCATACTCATTTCTATTCTTGATTTATCCCACTTTCATTACCTTTTCCTCTTTATGAAACTATGGGAAAACTACTTTATCCCATGATTCATCTAGTTCAGCTTCTTGGAAGCAGAACTAGAGGCATCTTGTAAAAATCTTTTCGAAGCCTCCATTACTTGATAATGCTAAGAACTAAATTTGAGGCATTTGCCTGGAAAATATGCACTCTGCTCTCTAAACCATTGGAAGAATACATCATGATCCTTGTTGGAACAAGAATGGAGTTGTATTCTGCTTTTGTGATGGCCTAATAATAGGGAGCTCAGGTGAACACAATAGCATCCTCTGGTTCATGTTATTCAGGAATTGTATTGAGAAGTATCATTCCTCCAATAGCTTTGTCCTTCGTGAATTCATTTTCTGTTTAAAAGTATGAAATTGATAACCTTTGTGGAGTTATGTGAAGAAATTGTTGTTTATTAGAGAGCCGAGGTGGCGCAGTGGTTAAATGCAGCACTGCAGGCTACTTCAGCTGACTGCAGTTCTGCAGTTCGGCTGTTCAAATCTCACTGGCTCAAGGTTGACTCAGCCTTCCATCCTTCCGAGGTGGATAAAATGAGGAGCTGTATATGCTGACTCTGTAAACCGCTTAGAGAGGGCTGAAAGCCCTATGAAGCGGTATATAAGTCTAACTGCTATTGCTATTGCTATTCTGATTATTCCATTCAACTTCATTAAATGATTTTAAAGTATAGCTTTAGGCAGTGAGGAAAAAAATTCTCCCTTTCTAGAGAGCATGGAATAGAATTTGCCTTGAGAGCAAATAATAAAATAGTGCTAAAGGTAAGAGAGATGGTGGGAACTTGGAGTTGGCCCTTCTTAGGAAAGAAGAGCAGTTTGGTGGGTTTTCAGGTTACAGTCTAACCAATGAAGTTGTAGGACATGGCCAGGTTGATCCTAAGGGAAGGGTCAAGTGTGTCATCCATCTCAAATCTCTTCATGCCCACAAGACATCTAAGCCCAGCCCTGAATTGAATTCTGTTTACTCTTATCTACCATTGCCAATTTGCTTTGACCGTTAGTGGTTCAGATTCTTACAGAGAGTACTTAGCATGCAATAAAGTTGTATTCATTTGAACCACTTTGATTCTTGATTTCCTGGGCTTGACAGAAGTTTTAAAAAAACCCAGTGGCTTATCTTACAGCCTAAAAGACCTGGCTTTTAATGCCAGGTCAGATGCTCATAAAACATTTATTATCTTGAATTTATCCTTTTGGAAAATGTTGACTTGGCATACATTGCAAACACCTTGCTCAGAGGGAGCATGCATTCTGCCTTTCCATGCTGTGTCCACCAGAATTCATGTGATACAGTAGTTTAACAATGAAGAGAGGGGCTTGGCATGGCTGTAGTTGTAGGAATCCATATCACTAACTGGAAGCTCCATTCAACAGTCTGACAATATTGAAGGTCTGCTGCTGATTATCGAGGGTTGGGACAGTATAGGGCAGAGGTGGGTTCCTACCAGTTCGCACCTATTCGGTAGAACCGGTTGGTCAAATCTACCGAACCGGTTAGAAGAGGTTCCACCAGTGGACCCGGAAAGCAGGCCACACCTACAGAAGAGGTTCCAAAATTTTTTGAAACCCACCACTGGTCCTTGGATATGATTATTCTACACTATCATGCTCATATTTATAAAACTCAGTGCCTCAGTGAAAGGTAAGGATGACTACTGCGCTTGTGGTGCAATCAGAACATTGCGTGTGTTGAAGTTGTTTTAACGTAAACCAAAGATGCCTTTTAAAAAACAAGTTTACATCATATTCTCATGCATGCCAGTGCTGTGTGTGAGGTAATTTAAGGTGGTTCTGACAAGTGTCGTCGGCATCTTCATATCCGGTCACATGGGTGGCAAGCCGCTCCCATCCGGTCACATGGGTGGCAAGCCACTCCCACAAAGGAGGCCACTCCCACAGAGTAGGTTCGAACAATTTTTGAAACCCCCCACTGGTATAGGGATACATCTTGTAGGTTGGAGAAACTGTTGAAACCCTAATGCTCCCTTCCTTCTAACTCTAAATCCATGATTAGTATCCCTAAATGTGTCTAATATTAATACTAAATTATATAAGGAAAAATACACTGAAATTAAATCCAGATAAGGCAGAAAGACCGTTAGCAATGAAACAAAAGGATTCTAGGATTGAGATGAAGCTTGTTCTGGATTTGGTTCCCCTATCCCAGAAAGAGCCATTTTGCAGTTCTGCAATCTTCTCGACCCCAGTTCTCACAGTCTTTGTAGGTGGCAGCTATAACTCGGAGATGATTTATAGAATTATAGATAAGGCATTAATTGCAACACTTCCTAGGCTGCTCAGCTTAACAACAGCCTTAGTTTCAATCCATTTCAGCTACTATGGTGTGGCTTAAGTGGACCACATTGAAAAATAACTGGAGATTCCAAATTACTAGCACTGAGGTAGTAGTTTGGGTAATGAAAAATCTGCAAGAAAACAACTGAGCTCAGAGAGCACCAAGGACCCCTTAAATTCCAAATTGTACAAAACTGTAGCAGAGGCTGCTTGGGGCAAAGTTCATGCATCTTATGATGCCTGAACTGAAGGATCAGCAAAGACTAATGGTTGGCCCCTGGGCATAACCGAAGGTGCCTTGTGTTCATTTTTAAAACTGTTAGGACCTGATTATCTGCACAACTACCTCTCCAACTGTTAACAGGTCATGTTATTTATATTGGCAGGAAAGTATCTTCTGAAAATGCCCATTTGCCAGAAGCCTGACTGTTGGGTACTTAGAAAAGGGCTTAAGGAAGTGTGTGTAACTTCCAATCTCCCCGTATTTGGGAAAATAGAAAAAAAAGAGTGCTGTGTATCTCTTTTCATTGTTAATTATTTCAGTTGATGATTTTGATTTGAATTGTATTCATATTTTTAATCTTATGCTTTGACTTCTGTCATAAGCAACTTTGAATACCTTAATAGTTGATTATACAGAAATCCAGGAACAAAAATAAATGTAAATATTGACTATTAATATGTTTAATTTATTTATTCTATGCCTCAATCAACTGGGATTGTACAGATATAATAAAATTCAGCAAAACATCTATAATGGAAAACAGGGTAAATAATTTTTAAATTATATAGAAAATGCATAAACCAACAACTTCTCCAGTGCAGTAATCCCACTCACCATAGGGCCTCTGGAATGGTTTGGTTTTTCAGAAGGTCAGAAGTAGGAAGTATTCAAAAAGGTTAAAGCATTTTGGATAAAAATATGGTGGATTATGCAAAATGTTCTTAAAAAAAGGATAAAATTTACCCCTCAGTTATTTTTGTTAGGTATAATTACTGATTGTACAGTTGTAGAGATTAACCTGATTTTGCATTTAATAACCGCAGCTAAACTGTTGGTGGTGCAACACTGGAAGAAGGAAGATTTGCCTACTATTCAAGAATGGACATTGAAAGTAACAAACTTCTGAGATGGCTAAAATATCTGCATATGTTAAGGACCATTCAAACGAGAGATATAAACTGGAGTGGAAAAGATGGATTGATTATACTCAAAATAAATATGGGACTAAGAAATTTCAGATAGCTTATGACTAAAGAAACCAGGAACGATATAAATTGTCTAGAGCTAGCCTAGCAAGGAGGAGTTAAAGCTCAAGTGAAAGATGTTATTAACTTTTTTTTCTTTCTAAGCTTATTTTAGAATGTTTTTGTTAAAGATTTATACCCTGTATTCGTTCTGGGAAGTCGGGGGGGGGAGGTTGGGGGGGGTTGGGGAGAGGGTGGGGGGAGGGAAGTACATATTTGTAAAAGTTTGTTTTTCAAACTTTTCATTAAAAAAAGAAGAAGTAGGAAGTATGAATGTAAGACTCAGATCTACAGTCTAGGCAGTATTTCTCAACTTGGCAAATTTAAGATGCCTGGACTTCAACTCTCAGAATTCTTCAGGCATGCTGCCTTGGGAATTTGGGGAGTTGAAGTCCATACATCTTAAATTTGCCAGGGTTGGAAACATTGGCTTAGGCACAGACACTGAAAAATAGTGATTCAATGCCTCACTCCTCCTCACTTTGCAACAGTAAAGTTCCCTAAGTAATTTTTCCTGACACCAACAGATTGGAGTGACTTGATTTTGGCTGGAGAAGAAGGTCTTGGAAGTTTCTTCATCTACAGCCATACAGAGCTTCAGGGCTTAAAACAACTACTAATGTAAAGAGCTTGTGTTGCTGAGCACCGGCCGGCAACTGAGCCATTGCATTCTGGACCTCTGAAGACCAGGTGAACCTTTCACCTAGTCTTCAGAGCCAATCACTTGTTGACTGTACACCAGCAATCCAAGTGTGTAGTACTCAGTGGTGGGTTTCAAAAAATTTTGGAACCTCTTCTGTAGGTGTGGCCTGCTTTCTGGGTCCACTGGTGGAACCTCTTCTAACCGGTTCGGTAGATTTAACGAACCGGTTCTACCGAACCGGTGCGAACCCACCTCTGGTAGTACTGAAGATAAGAATTACTAGCATTGCTAGTAATTACTAACATCCTCTCATTCCTGGTAGGACAGCAATTGACCCTCTATCTACTCAGATATCAATCGTCAGAAGAACTTTCAAATTTCAGATCTTTTTCTTCAGGAGATAATGCCATCTCATCAAAAGACAATACCAGAAACACAAGGGTACTGTTATGTACAAACAGCAACTTGATCTTGCTGGGACTCAACTGAATCTGTTTTATTCCATTCAATCCTTAACAGCCTCTAGATCAGCGTTTCTCAACCTTGGCGACTTTAAGTCCTGTGGACTTCAACTCCCAGAATTCCCTAGCCAGCTATGCTAAAATTCAGAATGAAATCGAAGATCGTGAAAAGAAGATTTCTGGAGGGCAGACAAATAACCAAGGTGGTTCAAATCACACGCCACATTTTTTTTTGCAAGTTTCTTGTGCATCTTTTTTCATAATGGATTTTTTAAATTTGTATGTCTTTAATTTTGCAAATAAACATTTTAAGCAAAAGATACTGGGGTAACTCAAATTTGACATACATTATCAGTATATTTTGGAACACAGTTTAATTTTATTTCACAATGTCTTTGTTGGGCAAGCTATCTTTCAAAATAAAATAAAACATGGGTACCAACCGTGTACATTATAAATTATAGAAACACTAATGCAAAGATATTGCTTAATGAATAAATTAGGTGTTCAATCATAAGATCAGCAATACATTGAGAAATATATGTGTATATGTACACAAAGACCCAGACCCAGAGAGACAGAGTTAAATAAAGAGATAATAATTCAGAATAAGAAAAAAATAATAGAGCTGGAGGCAATTCAGAAGAAAGGAGATTGGAGAACACATACATTAAATGCTGTATATTTACTGTATTTGGATGGCAGTTCATAATGCATTCTGTGGCCCTTACTGGTCTGTGAACGATTTCTCTTTAAAATTGTGGGAAGCTATCATCCAGCCCTCTCCCAGAAAAATGAAATATCCTAGGAAATATTGAAAAGGCAGAATATTCCTCTGGATGTGAAAAGGAAGAAACATGTTTTAAAAGACAGAATAGTTGCCTGTAGCTTCCTGCCCATCCCCACTTTGTCAATGGGCCATTAAGACGGCCAGGCTAGTCCACTTTACATAATAAAGACTTCAGCGGCAGCTACAGGAAAGCGTGATAATATTGGCCCTTTACTCAACTGACCACATGGCATCTGAGAACTCAACCAAACCTGGATTCAAAACACAGCCTAGAGAGTTGCCCCTGCATGGCCCCATGGGAGTCTGACAACCAATCAGAATACATTTCTTACACCGGAACAGAAAACAGAGAGGTGGGACTCAACAGGTTATAAAAAGCCTAGCAAGCCCCTCCCTCAGCCCTTCTCTTCTTCTCCACCAACATAGAAGCATGTGATCACCTTTTCTGGGCTCAAGCCATGTGGTCCTGTCCACCAATAAACCATCTTTCCAAGCAGCCTCCATGTCTCCAGTGTTTTTTTCCCCACTTGGAGCCGAACCCAGAAGGACATTTCTTTCATCAAAATGAACAGTAGGTGGGAGGTCTGGAAAATCTTCAAAATTTGGGACCCTGGAACTTACTGTTGATTACTTGATTACTGTTCTGTTGATTAGGTTATGGTGGAAGGTAAAATGACTGAGTGATATAGAACTGGTACCAGAAACACAAGGGTACTGTTATGTACAAACAGCAACTTGATCTTGCTGGGACTCAACTGAATCTGTTTTATTCCATTCAATCCTTAACAGCCTCTAGATCAGCTATTTCTTGTATTGCTACACAACAGTGATGGGTTCCGGATCCCATTGCAACGGGTACGGTGCAATGGGGCCCGATATCCACCACATGAACGTGCGCATCGCTCGCATGCGTACTTACCATCTGCGATGCTTCACGATGCCTCCACAATGCTCCAGCTGCTTGGTGGAGCATCGCACAGGCGCCGTACGCTCCATGCACGGAAGCCCCGAAGACGTCAAATACAGATAAGGACAGCGAGCAGGCGGGTGGTACCCAGTGCTCCCAGTAGGCACCGGTACGCCCATACCGGGGTGTACCGGTCATAACCCATCACTGCTACACAGTCCTAGTGCATTCTTAGTCCCAGCTATCAGAGGGAAATGATAGAAATGCAAAGATGCACACACAGGCAATTCAAGGAAAAGTTTACGACTAAGGAAAACTAGAAAGGAAAATGATTAGCTGACAAAGGCTTTAGAAAATCACGAAACGTGAAACCAATTAGCCCTAGAATGCACATCTGGTTTGAGAAGAATAATGCTGTGTTATAGTATGTTCAGCAGAATATTCCGGAAACTGATCCAAAATATAAGAGCAAAGCAGAAATCATTTTGCCTAGGTGAAAAGATTATGGCATCTAACTATCTATATCTATATCTATATCTATATCTATATCTATATCTATATCTATATCTATATCTATATCTATATCTATATCTATATCTATATCTATATCTATATCTCTCTCTCTCTCTATCTCTATCTCTATCTCTATCTCTATATCTATATCTATCTCTATCTCTATATCTATATCTATATCTATATCTATATCTATATCTATATCTATATCTATATCTATATCTATATCTATATCTATATCTATATATGTGTGGGTGTGTCTATATCTATATCTATATCTATATCTATATCTATATCTATATCTATATCTATATCTATATCTATATCTATATCTATATCTATATCTATATCTATATCTATATCTATATCTATATCTATATCTATATATGTGTGTGTCTATATCTATATCTATATCTATATCTATATCTATATCTATATCTATATCTATATCTATATCTATATCTATATCTATATCTATATCTATATCTATATCTATATCTATATCTATATCTATATCTATCTATCTATCTATCTATCTCTATCTATCTATCTATCTATCTATCTATCTATCTATCTATCTATCTATCTATCTATCTATCTATCTATCTATGTCTCTCTCTCTCTCTCTCTCTCTCTCTCTCTCTCTCTATCTCTATCTCTATCTCTATCTCTATCTCTATCTCTATCTCTATCTCTCTATGTATCTATGTATCTATCCCTATCCCTATCCCTATCTCTATCTCTATCTCTATCTCTATCTCTATCTCTATCTCTATCTCTATCTCTATCTCTATCTCTATCTCTATCTCTATCTCTCTCTCTCTCTATCTCTATCTCTATCTCTATCTCTATCTATCTATGTATCTATCTCTATCTCTATTTATATCTATCTATCTATCTATCTATCTATCATCTATCTATCTATCTATCTATCTATCTATCTATCTATCTATCTATCTATCTATCTATCATTTTCAGAATGACACATTGCCTTTTCTCTATCTTCCAACCTTCAGAGTCAATCACTTGTTGACTGTACAGTAGGCTAGTAAGATATTAAAATATATGCATTTTTATTATAATTTCACCTGACACTTTTCAGAAAGTTTCCTGTATTAGTCTGCTGATCACTCTCATCCTAGGAAGACTGAGCCTTATACTTCATTAGATACATGAAGCGTTATTCCCAGTTAATTTATAGCATTCTAGTGTATATGCAAAGGAAGAAAATGTTTACAAACTGCTGCATACACAATAACAAAAATTAAAAAATATGGATTAAAGGCACTAAAAATGCAAGGGCTACCTCATTTCTATATAGTGCTAAATGTATACAAAAAGAAACCTTAGTTAATGCTGCCTAACTTGCTATGCTAATAGCAGAAATCAACAATTCCTTCTAGTATGGAAAATGTCCTCATTCTTATTTTTAGTTTGAATTTGATAGATGCAATCAAATACATTATTAAATCAGCATTTAGGGATAATCAGGGATTTGTTTAGTCAGCAGACTTGATCAACCTCTTGGGCAATGTGCAGACTGATACTTCAGGTTTCATATTAAAAATGTTAAGAGATAATTATCACCTCAAAAATGTACCAAAATATACAGTACCTTTAAATAGGTATTTGGCAATCAAATACGCTTTTCAATCTGTCTAGAGAGAAAAATAAATAAATAAGGAAATAAGTTAAATTTTAAATATTTACATTTAAAAATTAGCTTGCAACCTATGTGAACAATGGATTGATGAATGAAATTCATACAGGGTAAAAAAAGGCTGCTTTGACTATTTCCCTCAGGTGTTACTCTAGAACTTCCTTTTGAAGTCCTTTGGTTGAAATATAGCAATAGCAATAGCAATAGCAGTTAGACTTATATACCGCTTCATAGGGCTTTCAGCCCTCTCTAAGCAGTTTACAGAGTCAGCATATTGCCCCCACAGTCTGGGTCCTCATTTTACCCACCTTGGAAGGATGGAAGGCTGAGTCAACCTTGAGCCGGTGAGATTAGAACCACTGAACTGCAGATAACAGTCAGCTGAAGTGGCCTGCAGTACTGCACCCTAACTACTGCACCACCTCGGCTAAGTTGAATCAAGGCTGATTAATATCTGGATGAGATTCGTCTGGGGAATATCAGGGTCATTGGCTGCACGCAGATGTTTAGAGTTTGATTTAAAAGAGACTTTACATGTGAATGCTGAATGTTGGGAATACAGAAAACAGGAAAGACAGTACTGCACCCTAACCACTGCACCACCTCGGCTCTGGTGACTTTAAGATCAAAGTTTCTTAAATATTCTCCCATAGCTTGGTACAAGGTTTTCTTTTCTGTATCACATCTGAATCTATAGCTTCATCCGGCAAAAGTTATAAGTTTGCCTTGAGTACATAGCAGAAAAGAACTCTTAGAACATGATTTCATCAATGGGATCAAAGAATGAACATGTATCTTTGCTGGTTATTAGAAAAAACAATCTTTGAAGCATATGTATAAGGAGGGAATCATGTGAAATAATTGTAATAATGTTGGAGATAATGCCCCCCAAATTTAGTCTGTTTCTAAGGCAACTTCCAATAATAATTATTTTTTGAGAGCTGTTTTGATTATTCCACGTAATCTTTAGTGCACTGAATTTGGTGCACTGAATCCGAAAATGACCTCCATTTTGTCATAGGACATCATGTTTCCTGACAATTTAGGTAACTATGTTAAATAAGGGAATACCTCAAAATAAATGGAAATAGACTTATAAAATTGAAGTTTTATTACAATATTTTTATGAAAATCCTTTTTTGAACTGAAATGAGCTCACCTACACACACTAAACTCGACTCTTCTTCCTTGTGAGGCTCCTCTTGGTGCATTTACACTTGTGAGTAGCATCTGAAATGTCTCTCTGAAGCATCCAACAGTAGTCTGCCATCATTGTAATGCTCCATTTTCCCTGGTATCTCCTTTCCATCTCTTTAATGTCTTGGTGGAATCGTTCACCTTGTTCCTCACTCACAGCTCCCAAATTTTCAGGAAAGTAGTCAAGGTGGGACTGGAGGAAATGCACTTTCAAACTCATCAGGCAACCTAAAGCTTGAAATGCTTTCAGCATTCTTCTGACGATCTTTTTGTAGTGAGGATCTTTGTTATAATGCTGGCAGAAGGCCATCCCTGGAAGAGTCATTGAAAAGAAGTTTGTATGGGATTAGAGAGTGCTTAAAATACGATATCCTAGTCCTCAGTGTTCTGAATGGGACATGGCAGGACTTTTCTCCTGCCCATATTTGTTGAATGTTAGAGAGATATGAAGGACAAGTATGATGGCTTATGGATCTCTTTTCTAATGTTAGACTAACTTTTAGGAAATTATGCAGCATAATTGCCAATAAACAGCTTGGTCTTGCAGATAATATTAGATATGAATGTGTAAACTAGCCTACTGCAATCACATTGATTAGGAGCCGTTGTGTCAGTCCTCACTTTAAGATAACTGGGCATCATCACCTTCCCTGGACAACTTCCTCACACATCTCAACAGCTTACATCTCAAAATACAATTCACTATGGAAATAGAAGCTATCAACCAACTTCCATTTCTAGATGTCCTAATCTACATCAAAACCAATGGCTCCCTAGGATACACCATCTACCACAAAAAAAACACACACCAACCACTACTTAAAGGCACAATCCCATCACCACCCTGAACAGACCAATTCTGTAGCCAAGACCCTCATCTCCAGAACCAAACGCCTAGCTGACAAAGACCATCTGAAAACTGAATTACACACTCTCACAAATGTATTAATCTCCAATGGATTCCAAAGAAAAACAATTACCAACCTAATCCAAAGGGAGACTTCCCCCAAGAACAGGACAACGGCATCATCCTCCTCCCTTACATCAAAGGCACCACAGATAAAATCAGCAAAATTCTCCAGAAACACAATATCAAGACAGCCTTCAACACTGACCAAAAAATAGCCAACATCTTAAGAAACCCCAAAGACAAGATCCAGCTAGAAAACCAAGGAGTCTACGAAATACCATGCAAAATCTGCCCTGCAACATACATAGGACAAACGAACAGGAGAATAAATGCACGCATCGTAGAACACAAGAACGCAGTAAGAAAAAAAGAAAAAACTTCCTCCCTTTTCCAGCACTTTAAAGTTACAGGATATGAAATTAATTTTGAAGGAACAAGGTTAATCTCCAAAACTGAACACTTCAACAAGAGAATAATTATCGAAGCTATCGAAATAGAGAAACACCCCCACAACATGAATAAATGTGATGATACCTCCCACCTACCAGACATCTGGAAACCAGCCCTAGTCAACAAACGCGCTCCACCCACCACCCAGGCCATTACAACACAAAACAACAACGGACACACAGCCAGCACCAATCAGCACCAATCTACCAATCATGATAGAGCCACACATCCAATCAATCCACTTACTGAAACAAAGCCAGCACTCCACACACCCCACCAAGTTTTATAGAAAGATGGCAGCTCCGACCATGCTTTAAGCCGAAAACACCAGCCTGAAGATGGCGAGTGAGACCTCGCTGAAACGTTGCCAAGAAAATCTCAATCTTACACGGGAAAAGACCCGAATACAACAAGACCAGCATACCTACACCCGTGAAAACCTACAAATAAATATATACATATACATATACATATACATATACATATACATATACATATACATATACATATACATATACATATACATATACATATACATATACATATACATATACATATACATATACATATACATATACATATACATATACATATACATATACATATACATATACATACATACATACATACATACATATATATACACCTCTACCTACTTACCTACTTACCTACCTACCTACCTACCTACCTACCTACCAGTGGTGGGTTTCAAATTTTTTTAGAACCTCTTCTGTAGGTGTGGCTTGCTTTGTGGGAGTGGCTTGCCAGCCATGTGACCGGGTGGGGGTGGCCAACTTGTAAAATGTGGTGAAACTCGCTTAACAACGCTCTTGCTTAGCAACCATAATGTTGGCTCAGAAACTCCGGCATTGAAGTGTGCATGTGTTAAAATTGTCAAGTTACAAGACCCTTGCACCCTTAACCCTTTAGAAAAAAACCCTAGGGGTGTTCAAACCTGACAGCTTTAAGACTTGTGGACTTCAACTCCCAGAATTCCTCCTCTCGCTCTTCATCTTGATGATGTGCGGATGGGCGGGGGGAGGGAGCTGGAACCAGTTCTAAACAGCACTGTAGATTTGTGGAACCTCTTCTATAGAAGAGGTTAGAACTGGCAGGAACCCACCCCTGGTTCCTACCTACCTACACACACCTCTCTCCCTACCTACCTACTGTATTTTTTTCTCTCTCTTTCTTTCTCTCTCTCTCTTTATCCCTTTATCTACCTACCTAATTACCTACCTACTCTCTCTCTCTCCCTACCTATCTACTGTATTTCTCTATCTCTTTCTATTTCTCTCTCTCTATCCTTCTACCTACCTACCTACCTACCTACCTACCATCTGTCTGTCTCTCCCCCCTCTCTCTCCCTTTATTTACCTACCTAACTACTCTCTCCCTAGCTACCTACTGTATTTCTCTCTCTTTCTCTCCCTCTATCTCCCTACCTACTTTTTTTTTAAAGCCTCTTCAAAACCTTGGTGCGTCTTATACTCCGGTGCATCTTACACTACGAAAAATACCCGAACACCAATAACTATTCCAAAACCATTGCACATTGATGAGAAATTGATGTGGAAATAAGTGGATCTGGGCAAGTTGTAGTCTGCTCAGAATTATTCATAAAACAATTTGTTCTCGATCTGTAATTACCAATATAGCATCTCAATGCAGTAAATCATTTAGGTAAAATATTCAAACAATGTGGCAAGATCCATGAAAGATACCATCAACACAAACATAATCTGGTTCATGCATCACATTAAGTTACAATTAATGTGGTTTGATTGGTCAGAGGATGATAGTGGTGATAATGATTGCATTAAAAGTGAACCTGGCTGGCCATCAAAATTAGGGTATTCCACATATCTAGCCCTAAATGTTGTCTATGCAGCCTTGAAAACTTTGGCTGCAACTTTCAAAGCCCCATAGACCTTTCAATTGAAGGTTAAAGTTTAACGAAGAAAAGTTTGGGAAAAGGATTAAATATGTAAATAATTATCATGTTAACTACATTTAATTTAAAATGACTTTGCATTTAAATCACAGGGGATAAGAAATTGTTTTTGTCCTGACCTACCTAAGGCCAGGCAGAAGTTTGGATGCCACAATTAAGAAGGGATACATCTGACCTTAACCACAGTTCCAAAGATGAGTAAAACCAGAGAAAGTCCTCAGAGTAAGGTAATGAGAATTTCATTCTCATGAAAAATGATGTTGGAGACACTGTAAATAATAACAAATAGTCTGATACTTTCATTGTCAGGTTAGACACCAGGTCAAGACTCGAAGACCTGCAAGGCATTGCCTGCATTTTGTATGTTAGATATACCACATCGATTCCTTCCTCTTGCATAATTAATCCACCAGAACCATTACCCATTGGGTACTTGAGAGACCGCCTGGGTACTTGAGAGACCGCCTGCTGCCAATTACCTCCACCAGACCGATTAGATCCCACAGACTAGGCCTCCTCCGAATTCCATTCGCCGGCCAGTGTCGACTGGCGACTACTCGGAGGAGAGCCTTCTCTGTGGCTGCTCCAACCCTCTGGAACGAACTCCCCGTGGAGATTCGCACCCTCACCACCCTCCAGGCCTTCCACACAGCCCTTAAAACCTGGCTGTTCCGACAGGCCTGGGGCTAAAGAACCGTTGCCCCTATCTCAAATGGTATGATTGTTGCGCTTTTTAAATTATGTATTCTTTTGTGTCGTTGTCAAATTGTCTGTATCCCCCTTCCCTTGTTTGAGTTGTGAGCCGCCCTGAGTCCCCCTCTGGGGAAAAGGGCGGCATACAAATGAAACAAACAAACAAACAAACAAACAAAACAAATTACAGGAGCAGGATTAAAAAAAGAAATCCCATAATTTCTAAACTTTCTACATAACTTGAATTACTGAGGGATCTCTGCGTTAGAGAAGTTTTACATGCATTTGGGGCACATTTGCATTTCATGATGATGACCATTGGAAAGTTGGCAGGACGAAGAAAATTCATAGACACTTAATATCTAGATATGCTAGATATAATTGCTAATGCAAAGCTAAATGGTTGAAATGTCCTTTACTATAAAAGATTTTTATGCTTTGATCATATGAAAAAAACCTTGGCTGCATCATTGCCCTGCATGAATTGAAGGTTAATCTTGGCTTGGTCAATCCAAGACATTTTGCTCAACAAATTTTTCTGCTACCAGTACTCTCCCCAACAGGGAGAATAGCATTGAAGTCTATGTTATTTTCAAATCCCAAAGAATAAATAATGAGAATCCTTGGCAATTTGTTATCCTTTCATTATACCCTGAATCTGTTGTTTGAGCTATGTATCATTCTACCTAAATTTCATCCCTTACATTGCTTCAAAGAGCAAGACAGAAATCAATAGATTCAGTCCAAAAGTAAAAAAAAACACAATGATTTAGATATAGACTAGAATCAACTTGGTGAAGTAAGAAACATGCAGTGGTGGGTTTCAAAATTTTTTCGAACCTCCTCTGTGGGTGTGGCCTCCTCTGTGGGAGTGGCTTGCCGGCCATGTGACCTGGTGGGAGTGGCTTGCCGGCCATATGTTCTCTCTCTCTCTCTCTCTCTCTCTCTCTCCTTCCTTTTGTCTCTCTTTCCCTTTTTCCTTTTTTTCTTTCATCTCTCTCACTTTTTCTTTCTTTTTTCTTTTTTCTTTTTTCTTTTTCCTTTTTTTCTTTTTCCTTTTTTTCTTTTTCCTTTTTTCTTTTTTCTTTCTTCCTTTCTTTCTCTTTCTCTTTCTCTCTCTGTGTGAGCCTGTCTGTCTATCTGTCTGTCTGTCTGTCTGTGTGTCAGTGGTGGGTTTCAAAACTTTTTGGAACCTCTTCTGTAGGTGTGGCCTGCTTTCCGGGTCCACTGGTGGAACTTCTTCTAACCGGTTTGGTAGATTTGACGAACCGGTTCTACCGAACTGGTGCGAACTGATAGGAACCCACCTCTGGAAACATGGGTCATTAAAACATACTGTCCTGCAAAGTGGCAGTCTCTCTTACACTGAGAGGGTTTTATTTTTTATAAAAAAAGACTGGCAGGAAATTGGCTTAGCTTATTTCCAATTCTGTGAAGTCCCTGGTTATGGGAAAGTCAGAATAGCATAATGATTGAAGACCTGATTTTTGGAGTAAAATCAGGAAGACTCATTTTTAAATACTCCTTCAGTTCTGAAAAATCACCAAATTCTTCCTAACTAACTCACAGAGTTACTGAAGACAGATCTATGTTGAATTTGCCTTGAGGGGGAATAAAAATATAAGTAAGGATACAAGAGAGCAGCTTTCTCTTTTCCATAATTAGGATGATTTTGGAGATCTCCAATAAGTTTTGAATAAATTTAGGCTGCTAGTAAACTGATGAACAAAGAGATTTTAATATAATTGGACCCAAATATATACTTAAGATTATCTGGTGTACAAATTAGACACATCTTATAAAGTAAAGAAGGCCAACTTTTAAATCATAAACTGAAAAAGGCAAGGATTATCCTGCTATGAAAAAGGGAGCAAAACCAAGGGATTATCTAATGTGGAAAAGCCATTATTATTGTATCACAGGAAGAAAAGCAAATAAAGAGAGAAAGAGAGAGAGGAGGACAAGGAGATTAAAAAAACAGCATTCATCATCCACATAACCTCCAGCTTTTTGCCTCACCTGATAGGCTTTCGTTACCCACAATGCCCTGAGTGGATGATTAAAAAGAAATGGAGGGCTTAAGTGTGGGGTAAGTGCTGGATCTCTGGGGCTTTGCAAAGCACTGAACCGTGTGGCTACAGCTGTCTTCCAAACAAGCCCGACATTCTTTATTTATTTGTTATGAAATATTTATGGATGTTATGAAAGGTTTAAAATAATGTGTCCGTCTCCCTCCTGCCTATTTCTTCCCTCTTCCCCTCCTCTGTTCTCTTTGGCCCTGGCACACTCTTTTTCTAATGCATCAGTAATTCTGGCCTGTGGACAGTAGGACAGCACATTAGCCGGGATGTTTCTGCTGTATCACATTCTTTCTGCCTGAGAGAAAATATCATTCCTAGTAATTTTCTACACTTATACAATCTGCGTTGACAGTAAATAATTGATGTATGAATTTAGGACTAAACTCCAACACAATATGACTTTATGTCAAAGGGTGACTCCCAGCAGATTCTGAGCTAAATCATCTTGCAAAATGGGTTCTTTCAGTGGGGGGAAAAAAGGCTTTTTGAATTATTTTAATGGAAATATGGGACCTCTGTGTAGCTTTCCCTTTGATGAGGTCTTGTTTTGCATGACTGGTAATAAAACCAAGCAATCTACCCATTATGAGATTGGAAATGTTTCATTTGTGATCACAAATGGATTTTTTTTTTTACACTGACACAAGCTGTTTTTGTTCCTTTCATTCTATTTTCCCCTCCCTCCCTCTCTTTTCTTTCTTTTTTTTTTATTGTAGTATGGGAGACTCCTGTGATAGGGTGCCCTCTGCTTTTCATCCCTGTATCTTCTGAACAAAGTACAATTACATTTTAAATTACAAGCTAGAGATTTTTGCAATTTATAAAGATACATAACAGGGAAGAAAGGCTTCAAATAAAAAGAATACAAATTTCCTCCGATTGTCTCAATTAAAATCCCTTTCATCCCTAAAGGGAAAGTGCTAACCATCCAGCAGAGGCTAGAAATAACAGAGGACACGATATAGTGGGAAGTAAAGAATATCATATCTATAATAGACAAGTCGGGAAGATCAAAGCAAAGAAATAACTTGAATGCCTCATAGTCAAATAACCTCTCTTTGGTGTTTTTGTTTCAATGGACAATAGATGGAAATAAGAAATGTTCTGGTTTTCCTTTTAACATTCTACTTTTGCATCGTTGCTGATGTGGTAGGAATGTATAAAGAGCAGGGTTTCTTTTTTGCATTAAAATATAATTACAGCCTGTGAATAAATGTCAGGATTATTATCTTGATCGTGATTTCTTTGCTGCTTAAAAATTGTAATGATCCTTGTTCACTTAAGTTAAGCTTCCACTTACAGGAAAATAATTGAATTTGTTGTGGTGAGTCACCTGAATGCTGGCAAAAAGTGCTTCTTGTGAAACTGGACAAAATTGCCTCTTGGGACAATAAAAGAAGCCATGCTTTCTTTTATTGGCATAGAATTGCTATTGAGCAGAGAACATGTGCTGTAGGTGGCGGTTCTGTCTCCAAGGGAATAAAGCAAAACAAAACCACAGTTTCAGTTTTCATCAGGGATAAACAGAGAGGGAGGGGAAGGGAGAGAGAAACAGAGAGAGACAGAGAGCCACCAGAAAGAAAGGCGCAATCCAACTCTGTTTTCCTGCATTCCAACTTTCACATTACAGTCAGTCCATTTTGTAGCTATCATTTTATAGCTTCTTCTTGTTCTGCACAGGTAATTCTTTACCAGTGTGACTAAGGATGCATTTGCTTTCTATGCCATTTCCAAATGCTTTAAAATCTCCCTTTCTTCGAAGGAAGGAAGGAAGGATGGATGGAAGGAAGGAAGGAAGGAAGGAAGGAAGGAAGGAAGGAATAATTTCCGTTTTCTGGAAGCAAAATTCATTGCGCATATTCCTGACATATAATCAGTAAATCTGAGGAATTTTATCAAAAAGGGAGGCAGGGTTTTGCAGCCCTAAATCAGCACAGCCTCATAAATGAAAGGACACAGCTTCCAAATTACATGTTTAGGACTGTGGTTGATAACTTGTGCAGTTTTGCTTCCCCCAACTTTCTTTCTAAAAATCTCAAGGTCTTTTTGCTAATTTTTTTTGGGGAAAAAATTAAATGTTGCCAATTTCTCAATAACATTTACCATACACCAAGGGCAGAAACTGGAATACTCTCAGGGCAAAAAGATTCCGCGTGCTACAACTGTTACATAAAAATGTTTCCAACTGCTTTTAGGTGCATTACATCTTTATTTAATCACTATTAAAATGTATAATCTACCTTTCAGTCTAACATATTCAATCGAATGTTATGTATTATGCATGAATGTTTGACATTATTTCAGTTAGTCTAGTTTATACAGTAGTAATAAAAAGTTTATCACAGTGCTTTTGGGTCTGAAAGTAAAGAGGAAATTTAATTCCCTCCTCCCATCTGATTCTATAACATTTCATAATAGCAGCTGCCTTAAATCAAACTAAAACAAATGTTTGTGACTGAGCAATGAAGAATTGTACCATTGGGACGAAATGGATTTGGACAATTCTCCGACTCATAATCATAAAAGAAGAAGCTCATTTTAAGAGAGAGAGGGAAAAATGAATGATGTTAATGAAGCTGTATGCCATTTTACATGGATAGAAATGAAAATCAAATGTAGAATTCAGAAATAAAGATATAATTCAAGTAGATATAGAGTATTATAATGAGGAAAAAAGGTGGCCTCTCATTGTTAACTGATAATGGACAATGTTAAAGCACCTATGCTTCCATTTTATGATCTTTGACTTTGGACTTAAACTGAACAGTCCATCAAAGAGAAAACATCCACCATACATAGCACAGAATGACAATCTTAACATGGATTTCTTTTGTATTTTGAAAAAGCTGTTCTATGTCTTTTCAAAACAAAAATAGATGAGACAGCCTACAGCTCATTGATGCAAGCTTTTAAATAGATTTATGGTTCTCCCATTTCCAACATAGCAACCAGCAAAAGCCATGTTGTCTCAATTAAATTAAAAGTGGGCAATTCCTTATCTGGAAATCCCATCATGAAGATGACAGAACAATTTCAACAGCAGCCAAGTAGAAAACTGCCTTCTGCAAACCTAACTCCTCTAGCTGAAACATTTTAAAGTGATGTCATGATAATAAAAATGTATATAAACTGAAATTTCAATCATGTAGAAAAGTATTCACTTCTTCATTTGCCCTTGCAACGATAGAAGATAGAAACACAATGACAGGTTAAAAGTCTTGCTATCTGCCTGAAGGCCTGGCCTTTTATTTCTCCAAGAGTGTCAAACCACAATGTCCTAGAACTTATATGAAGGATATTCAGGCAGGAGTTTTTCCTGTTTTCTGTATTCCCAACATTCAGCATTCACATGTAAAGTCTCTTTCAAATCAAACTCTAAACATCTGCGTGCAGCCAATGACCCTGATATTCCCCAGACGAATCTCATCCAGATATTAATCAGCCTTGATTCAACTTAGCCGAGGTGGCGCAGTGGTTAGGGTGCAGTACTGCAGGCCACTTCAGCTGACTGTTATCTGCAGTTCAGCGGTTCTAATCTCACCGGCTCAAGGTTGACTCAGCCTTCCATCCTTCCGAGGTAGGTGAAATGAGGACCCAGACTGTGGGGGTGATATGCTGACTCTCTAATCCGCTTAGAGAGGGCTGAAAGCCCTATGAAGCGGTATATAAGTCTAACTGCTATTGCTAGCTTCAAAACCCAAGCAATATCAGTCCATCATTCAGTGATATTTGGAAATTCTGTCTTGAAATCATGGCTGTCCACTGCAGAAACAGCTTCTGGTAATAAATCATTAATTTCTTATTAGGTAGATGTTCTGACCCCCTCCTCCGTCCAATAACGAATGCCGGGACAAGCTTAACTGGAATGTCCTTTAATAGCAAGACACCAAAACCTCGGTGGCTGAAAGCCAAGCAGAACAAACAGATAAGGACCTTGGCAGTAACTCAGACAAACTCAGGCAGCAATAAACACGAATAAGGCTTGTCAGCAATCCAGCCTGCCAAGCTCACAGTACTGTCCTCCGACATTCAATCCTGCGTTGACTTCTGCAAAGAGGGCCGTGTACACAAGTAGCTTTTTATAGTCTGGAGAGGAGCCTAATGACCAGCAGCTGAGTACAATCACCTCCTGTAATTGCATAATTGTTCCTGATGCCTAGTAGCTCTCCGATGGCGTGCATCCAGGAACAACTCACTGCTGGCCTCCGGCTCACTTTCCCTTGTCTCCTCCTCACTAGTCCAAGGCTCAGGTGCCTCCTGGTGGCCAACCAGCCTCTCTGCACCCCGCTCAGAGTCGGAATCCTGTTCAGGGTCCTCCACATCTTCTAGAGCCAACTCAGAGGGCCCCTTGCTGTCGGAGTCTGGTGGCAGCTCCAATGGCACCTGCTGGGCCACAACAGGTAGGTATATACTAAATTTAGGGAAAATGTAATGAACTCTAAAATAGAAACATTTTAGTCCCATGGCAAAAACCACTGTGTATTCTGACAGATGCTTAATTCCACATTATAAAATTACCCATGTTTACAACACAAAACATGGATTTGGTCCAAAACAATTGTTGTTTTTTTCCTGGTGAAAGCGATTCTTCCCAATAGAAGTGGCACCAATATCTGTCTTTTTTTCCTGCTCCTAGTTATTTTGTTTTGTTGTTACTGCAGTTGTTTTAAATACTTTACAACACCTTGACCTAAGCTGTCATCCAAATAGTCTGAAAATATCCAGAAGAATACATGCATACATGCACACACGCACACAATTTCAGAATTTTTCACAGACTCTCTTATCTAAACGCATCTCATTAGTCGTGAACTGATGACCCTCTTTAATTTTCCCATCCACAGGGAAATTTTAATTGACAGGTGGGCATTGGGTTTACTGAATCTCAAGTTGCACTCTGTTTAAAAAAAAATCTCAATGCATTATAAATAAAGTTTTGCATTAGTTAATTTCTTATAAGATCAGAAGAGGGGGCTGGAGACAGAGGATTCGGAGCTTGGTGGGATGAGGCTAGAATATTGCAACTCACATAAGGGCTTGCATGATTGGTTATGGGTTTTTTCCTCTTAAAACAGGGATGGTGAGCCAAGGGACTTACTAGTGCCAGTGCTCTCTGGGAAAATGGCACACCAAGGAAAGGCTGCATCTGTTAAAAAACAAAACAAAAAACCAACAAATACCAGCCTAGAGAGTAGCTAGAGAAAAACCTAGAGAGTTTTAAGCTAGAGAGTAGCTGAGTTAGAATAGCCTGCAGTGTGCAACTAAGTTTGGAATGTGTTAACGCTGTGCCAAACCTTGCCTTGTGATTTTTCAGATTTTTTTCCCCTCTACGAAACAAACTTTGTTTACCTTATTCTCAGGTCGCTGGGAAATTTCTTCAGAATTGTTCTTTCGGGTGTTTTTCAGCTTGCTTTATTGTTAGAGGCAGCAAAGGATCTTAACTGCTGTTACCATTTCCTCCTGGTCTTTTCATCACTATGGAATGTATCTGGATGCTCACTGTTTCTTATCTCCAACTATCCAATCCAAAGAATTCCTTCCTAGTTTTATTCCCTTGGGATTTAACTGAAACATGGGAAGCCAGGAAGTGTGCAGGCAACTGCAGAGAGGACAAAATGATTACACACCGTTTTTGATCATTTCATAACGAAGTGGGAGAAGAACACACCCTGTTCAGGACTTTAGCACAATTCTCTTCTTTGTAAAAATATAGGAAAGCAAATCCTGCTTAATTGAACTGAATGAGAATTAGTTAAAAAAGACAGCGCAGGTGGAAGGAGAAGATTTATACTTTATTTTTGTACAACACGGGATTCTACTGAAAACAGTTGTTTCCTTTAGAGTCTTTGGCCTGCGAACAGCTTGACTGCCTCCCCAAAGGGTATCTATTTCTATCATAAAACCAAGAGCTGGTGGCATGTATTTCAAGACTGCAGAAGATGAGATTAAACAGCATCAGGCTGTTTTAGTTGCATGCGGCAAAAAAAAAGCTGAACCGAATAATGTTAGGCCTGCACAACTGATTACGCTCCCCCTTTTAAGCTGTGCACCCACAGCCCTTCAGCTATGCATGGGAACCTGATTGCAGAACTTCACAAACCACATGGGGTATTAGCATGGCTTTAAGCCATTTGATTTTTGCAAATTCGGTGTATATTGACCAGATGGAGGGCTCTGGATAAGTGTGCATAGTACGCCTTTGAATACCAAGCCTCCCTTCAATTTTAAAAGGCAGCCCTTGGCTTCTAAAGCAGAGCAAATACATTTTAAGGAGGCTAAATGTAATTTAGAAAGGTGCACGTTTAGATAAAGAATAGAATAGAATAGAATAGAATAACAGAGTTGGAAGGGACCTTGGAGGTCTTCTAGTCCAACCCCCTACACCACTTCAGACAAATGGCTATCCATCATCTTCTTAAAAACTTCCAGTGATGGAGCATTTACAACTTCCAGAGGCAAGTTGTTCCACTGATTAATTGTTCTAACTGCCAGGAATTTTTTCCTTAGTTCTAAGTTGCTTCTCTTCTCCATTAGTTTCCACCCATTGTTTCTTGTTCTACCTTCAGGTGCTTTGGAGAATAGTTTTAATCCCTCTTCTTTGTGGCAACCCCTGAGGTATTGGAACACTGCCATCATGTCTCCCCTAGTCCTTCTTTTCATTAAACTAGACATACCCAGTTCCTGCAACCGTTCTTCATATGTTTTAGCCTCCAGTCCCCTAATCATCTTTGTTGCTCTTCTCTACACTCTTTCTAGAGTCTCCACATCTTTTCTACATCGTGGCGACCAAAACTGAATGCAGTATTCCAAGTGTGGCCTTACCAAGGCCTTATAAAGTGGTATTAACACTTCACGTGATCGTGATTCTATCCCTCTATTGATGCAGCCTAGAACTGTGTTGGCTTTTTTGGCAGCTGCTGCACATGGCTGGCTCATATTTAAATGGTTGTCCATTAGGACTCCCAAGATCCCTTTCACAGTTACTACTATGGAGCAAGGTACCACCTATACTGTACCTGTGCATTTCGTTTTTGTTGCCTAAATGTAGAACCTTCCTTTTTTCACCATTGAATTTCATTTTGTTAGATAGCATATGCTTTATGTTTCTTTGCAGGAAAATGTATACAGAAACATTTATTCATGTATTAAGTTTTTAAGGCCCCTAGATTAAAAATAATGACACTATAACTTGGGACCTATAAACCCCTTGATCTCTGAAGAAGGACAGTAGCAACAGTGACTTCAGTAAGCTTTAAGAATCCCACAGCAAACAACAATAACAAAACTACACCAATCTTTCTTTTCTCATTAAGCAGCCTCTAAAGAGGGCAGTGATGAGCAACCTCTTGTTGGTAAATGGTTAACATTTCCAGGCATGCAAAGTGTAAGACAAGTGCATATGCAAAATGGGCATGGCTATTTTACCCAGATGGGAAGGCTGAGTCCTTTCCTGGCGTTTGGAGTAGAAACCTTATTTTTTTTCCCTCTACTTCTTTAAAAATGGTGTTAAAATTATTATTTCTATACATTCTCTTCCTCCAAATAACGAGAAAACTTACAACTGATATTGAGGCTGTAGAAGCCACAAAAAATAAAAAAAGGGCTGGTGAACCCAAACACTGGGGGTTGCAGTTGGGGGGGACACAAAAAGCTGTGATTGGGGAAGCGCAATGCTACCCAATAGATCAATGGTGTTCTTTATTGTTCTGCTACGTTCTCAGCCCAATGGAAACAACATTTGCTGTTTATTTGCTTGATCAGGACCTGAATTCTGCCATTCAAATCAACAGGCAGCCATCAAAGAGAATGAAAGTTAAAACTATGATTAATTGTACTACTATGACAGTTGGAAACAAAAATTGCTAGCACAAAAAGTATGTCTATGGGGGGAGGGTTTGATGAGGGGAGGTAGAATGTGTTGATTACAGATAATCTCTGTGATGGAAATGGACAATGTCATGTAAAGCAGTCAATTGGTATTCTCTTCCCCCCCCCTCCAAACCTATCAAATGAGCTTCATTGCATTCCTTAGCAAGCAGAAGTGGGTGGGTGTTAGCATCCCTCAGTAAGGTGTTGGATCAATGACCCTTTTCAGAATCCCTTTCTCTGTGTGTCAGTTTCCCCCTTTGAAAGCCGGAGCATCTTCAAACCTTTCTGAAAATGCTAGAGGGCAAACACGTCTTCCCTTCACTGTGGAATGTTGCTGATACACCAAGTTCTTTCCAATCTCCAGTAACAGGCCCCCTACAATATAACTGGCAGGGTCTGACTGCCAATCTATAATGTTCCTGGCCATGATTAATCTGATAAATAATAAATATATCAATCTAGTCTTTTAGACAAGGACAAATTCTTACCAGCGGGGAGGTGCAAAACCTCTTTTACAGCTGCCTGTAGTGCTGGAATTAATTATTTAATGCTTAATTCTTTGGGAAATGAGAAAGTTTTGATTAATGTTGTCCAGTGTCATTTCTTGCTTGTTTGATATGTGTCAGATAATTTTTTCCTTGGCAGTTGCTCTGAAGAACCCAGAGGCAACTGTCACTGGGATCAGACACTGAATTTCAAGAGATTAATTGAAGTGAAAATTTGAAAGTTGAATGTTCCGTTAAGTGTTGGCCTAAACTAACCTTTCCAAAAGGCTAAATTTAGCCTTTTTCAGGGTTTATGTATTAACATTAGCCTCCCATTGCCCTCAGTGTAAAACATTTGTATTCAGTGCTTCCAGAAATTGTATTTTTTCTCATGTTTTGGAAATGGATTTGTGTCAGCATGATTAATATATTCAGGCTAGATTGCAAGCTTTTTATTTGAGGAATTCTGGTCCACTAGCTAGGAACAGCAGTCAAACCATTGCAAGGGAAGCCTGCGTAGAATCAAATGGATCATAGACGAAATCTTTCACATTCCTTTTAGAATCTGCTGATCACACAGGATGCTTTCCAGAATTTTGAAACAGACACCCTATAAATACCACAGAGAATCTAAATGACATGGCTGCTAAATCCATATCTTACAGTCACTTAAATATAAGTGAAACCTTCACAGCTTAATAACTTTGCTCATATTCAAGTCTTCCTTCATACTTTGCTACGCAGCTTAGCAAAGACTGGTTGGGTGAGCATCAGATCCATCAAAATGCTGGGATCAGATCCAGGAAGCATATGGCCCTATGTTTTTGATACATGACTGAACATGTTTTAGGTTTAAGAACGGAATCATGCTTCTTTTTGAATTAAAAAAAGTACGGGTGAAAATGCCAAGTGTTGCGAAGGCTCTTGATCATTCTCAGTCACTATATTGTTCATGTTAGAAAGTGCATTTCTCTCTCTCTCTCTCTCTCTCTCTCTCTCTCTCTCTCTCTCTCTCTCTCTCTCTCTCTCTCTCTCTCTCTCTCTCTCTCTCTCTCTCTCTCTCTTTCTCCATCCCCCCCCCATCTTACTGCCTGGGGAAAGAATCAAGACTACTCACTTCAGCCAAACCTTTTCAGTTTTATGTTAGTACAATAGTGATTTTAATAGTGGTGGCAGTGGGGGTGATGGTGATGATGATGATGATTTGGTCCTTTACCCTAAGTAAACCTAAGGCATAAATGGGTATAAAATGTCAACAGAGACAAACAAATGCCTGATAAACTCCTGTTCTGGAATTTATTTTAGAAATTATAGTTATTCAGTAGAATTCAAGAATAGGTAGTGAACATAGAGCTTAGCAACTCTATGGAAGAATTGCAATTATTAGTTATGGCCAAGGTGGGAACCTCTTCTTTTTACTGCATTAATAAGCAACCTGTTACTCATGATTATCTGTCCTATGCCAAGAGATAGAAATGACAGTTTCACTATGAAACAATGAAATATATGTTTCTGTGTTGCTGCAACCTGCCTCCTGGATGTGAGGAATGCATTTTGAATAAAAGTCTCACATGCTTATTCTCTTCCATTTATCTATTCCATTTATACAGCTGTGAAAATCTCTTGCTTTCTCCTGCTCCTTAATCCATGAAACTTTGAACACATCCAATCAGACTGGACTTCTGGACCTTGCTCTGTTCACAGCAGAAACCTGAAACAATCATGGCATTTTTCCAACAGAAATTACTTGGCAGTTGAGGTGGTGGTGAAAAATGAATATGAAATTCATTGACATGACACTTAGAAGAGATCTGTATCTGTAGGGTCTACTGGATTTGTACTTGAGTTCTCAAACTTTTACACAAGCAACTGTAACAAGCGGCCACAATCATGTTCCAGAGGAATCTTGTTCAAGTCAGTGAGTCTTTAATAGAAAACATAAAAGTGGCTGCCTTACCCTGGAAATAGTTAAGTGTTGTGGCCCAGCAGGAGCCGTTGGAGCTGCCCACCAGACTCCGACAGTGAGGGGCTCGATGAGTCGGCTCTGGAGGATGTGGAGGACCCTGTACAGGGTTCCAACTCTGAGCAGGGCGCAGAGAGGCTGGTTGGCCACCAGGTGGCGCCTGAACCTTGGACCAGTGGGGAGGAGACAAGGGAGAGTGAGCCAGATGCCAGTAGTGAGTTGTTCCTGGATGCACGCCATCGAAGAGCTACTAGGCGTCAGGAACAGTGGTGCAGTTACAGGAGGTAATTGCACTCAGCTGGTGTTCATTAGGCTCCTCTCCAGACTATAAAAAGACTACTTGCGCACACGCCCCTCTTTGCAGAAGTCAACACAGGATCGAATGTCGGAGAACATTGTTATGAGCTTGGCAGGCTGGATTGCTGCCAAGCCTTATCTGTGTTTATTGCTGCCCAAGCTTGTCTGTGCCGGTTTGCTCCCAAGGACCTGTCTGTCTGATAATTAAATGCCATAACTTATCTTTGGCTCTGAGTGGGTGTTGGTGTGGGACAAGGGGGGTCAGAACAGTTAGGTAATAGCCTTCCATGTAAAAATCCTGAAATACCTCTTTTTTTTCTGTTAAGATCTTCATGAAGAATGGGAGGAAGATACCTTTTCTAGAATGAGGACCTGAGAAATAGCAGAACCTGTCAGCTTGACATCCATCTAGGTAAAGTCCTTAATCAGATGATTAAATAGTGTATTTGTGAGCCCAACAGTTAACATGCTTTGTTACAAGCAAGTCAAGCCACATTAAACCTACCACTTTTTTAAATCAAAGGAATATTATGGACAAAGTGCATCTTCACCCCAGCAAATTATATGGTAAATAACTCAAATATCTCTCATGATAGCCTCATTAATAAAATGGAAAATATAGACTATATTACCTGTTGTGGCCCAGCAGGAGCCGTTGGAGCTGCCCACCAGACTCCGACAGCGAGGGGCCTTATGAGTCGGCTCTGGAGGATGTGGAGGACCCTGGACAGGGTTCCGACTCCGAGCAAGGCGCAGAGAGGCTGGTTGGCCACCAGGAGGCACCTGAGCCTTGGACCAGTGAGAGGAGACAAGGGAGAGTGATCCGGACGCCAGCAGTGAGTTGTTCCTGGATGCACGCCATCGAAGAGCTACTAGGCATCAGGAACAATTACGCAATTACAGGAGGTGATTGTACTCAGCTGGTGGTCATTAGGCTCCTCTCCAGATTATAAAAGCTACTTGTGCACATGGCCCTCTTTGCAGAAGTCAATGCAGGAATTGAATGTCGGAGGACATTACTGGGAGCTTGGCAGGCTGGATTGCTGCCAAGCTTTATCTGTGTTTATTGCTGACTGAGTTTGTCTGAGTTGCTGCCAAGGTCCTTATCTGTTTGTTCTGCTTGGCTTTCAGCCACCGAGGTTTTGGTGTCTTGCTATTAAAGGACATTCTAGTGAAGCTTGTCTCAGCATTCATTACTGGATGGAGGAGGGGGTCAGAACAATTACCTATAAATTGGAATCATTACAGATAGTCCTCAACTTACAACTGTTTATTTAGCGACTGTTTGAAGTTACAAAGGCGTTTAAGAAAAATGACTTATGATTGGTTTTTTTTCACTTACAACATTATAGTATCCTCATAGTGACGTGCTCAAAATCAGGATGCTTGCCAATTGACTCATATTTATGACGGTTGCAATGTCTCGGAGTCATGTGATCTCCTTTTGCAAACTTCTGACAAGCGAAGTCTATGGTGAAGCCAGATTCACTTAACAACCATGTTACTAAGTTAACAATTACAGTGATTCACTTAACTGTGGGAAGAAAGGTCAAAGCTCACATAATAAATGTCTCACTTAGCAACAGAAATGTTGGACTCAATTATGGCCATAGGTGGAGGACTAGCTGTACCGGCAACTTGTTCATAGTCCCCAGAAAGTATGATTTTGATCGGAAGTTGAAATCCAAGCAGTAAAATGCAAACCAAAATGAAATATTTGGGTCCCTGAAACCTTCGACAATTGTTTAAGTAAGATCCTTTTAACACTGAAAACAATAGCAATAGCAATAGCAGTTAGACTTATATACCACTTCATAGGGCTTTCAGCCCTCTCTAAGCAGTTTACAGAGTCAGCATATCGCCCCCACATCCTGGGTCCTCATTTCACCCACCTCGGAAGGATGGAAGGCTGAGTCAACCTTGAGCCAGTGAGATTAGAACTGCTGAACTGCAGATAACTGTCAGCTGAAGTGGCCTGCAGTACTGCACCCTAACCACCGTGCCACCTCGGCGCAGGAGGGAGGATTGGGTCTCAAAACCTAAATCGATGTTCTCTCCTTAGCCAGGATCAAACAAAACTTTTGCTCCATTTTCCCCCAACAGACAAGATAGTTTCACCTCAATTGCAATTTTCCAATCGACTGAGTATTTTCCTCTTCCACACACTTGCACTTGCACACAACACGCCCCTTCATACTCCTCCCAAGCCAGAGAAATGCAACACAGTCCCATTTTCTTTCCCTTTTCATTGCCAAATCATCTTTTAGCCTTCCTTATTTCAATATTGCTATACCTATCCTCTGCGAGCTGCACTGGCTACCTATTGGTCTCCGGATGCAATTCAAGGTGTTGGTTATTACCTTTAAAGCCCTACATGGCTTAGGGCCAGCATACCTGCGAGACTGCCTACTGCCACATTCCTCCCAACGGCTGGTGAGATCCCACAGGGTGGACCTCCTTCAGATGCTGTCAGCCAGACAATGTCGGCTGGCGGCTCCCCGGAGGAGAGCCTTCTCTGTGGCTGCTCCGACCCTTTGAATTGAGCTACCCCCAGAAATCCGGACCTCGCCCACTCTCATGGCCTTCAGAAAAGCTGTTAAAACCTGGCTATTCCGGCAGGCCTGGGGCTGTTGACCTCATTGTTGTGGTCCAGCCCCGATCATAACGAATGTATGTGTGTAGTTTTTAACCTGTTTTTTATTTTCATTTTTTATTTTTTTTCCTTTCGTTGTAAGCCGCACGGAGTCCTCCAGGATTGGGCGGCTTATAAATCGTATTGAACTTGAAACTTGAAATATTGCTCCCCACAATCTTTCCCCGCTGTCCTCATTCCACAGGTTCTCCTCTTAGGTGATGGGATTGTATCCAGTCTAATCTCTCTGAATCCAAGTGACCATCAACTCTTCCCCAGGTCCTCTCTGATCCATCTGCTATTCTATTCTATTCTATTCTATTCTATTTATTAAATTTATAGGCCGCCCAATCCCGGAGGACTCCGGGCGGCTTACAGAAATAAAATATTAAGAAAAGATTAAAAGCAAATAAAACACAACAGATTAAAAGAAACACAACATGCACCCAGTCTAAGCAGGGCTGGACCTCAATCAAGAGGTCAACAGCCTCAGGCCTTACAGAATAGCCAGGTTTTGATAGCTTTTCAGAAGGCCATGAGAGTGGGTAGGGTCCGGATCTCTGGGGGTAGCTCGTTCCATAGGGCCGGAGCAGCAACAGAGAAGGCCCTACTCCGAGGTGTCGCCAGCCAACATTGTCCAGCTGATGGCACCCAGAGAAGGCCCATTCTGTGCAATCTTATTGGTCTTAGGGAGGTATGCAGCAGAAGACGGTCTTGTAGATATCTGTGTCCTAGGCCATGTAGGGCTTTAAAGGTAATAACCAGCACCTTGAATCGTGCTCGGAGACCAATAGGAAGCCAGTGTTGACCAGATGGAGCACTTCAAAGTAGTCTACTGGATTCAGCTCTTTACTATCATTACTTCCTAAGAATTGGTTTGTATAAAACTTTTAAATGGAATATATGTGATTCTTGAATACAATTTAGCTGTAAAGCATTTCCTACCTCTTCCCAATGTTAAATTGTACAAGATAAAAAAAAACCAACAACATCCAGATTATGGCTTCTAGTATCCTTTCCAATTTTTAATAATGGGTCACATGACCAGGAAAAAAGTGGAAAGTGACAAAAATTGGAGGAGCTGGCAACAGTTCAAGCTGCTGATCAACTGTTCTCCCATAGGAAAGCACTGGGGTATTATTTTTCTACAATGTTTTTCACTGCAACCACTATTCAAATCAGTAATGAATGCTGAGACAAGCTTCACTAGAATGTCCTTTAATAGCAAGTCCCATTTTCAAACTTTATGTCCTAACAAACTTTAGAACTCTCTCAAGGCATATTTTGTTCCAACAAAATTAGGCAGAATACCCTAATATTAGCCCAAATACTAAATAGAGAAAGATCTACATATACAGCGTAATGTTGTAGGTATAATTTTGATGCTGAAAATGATATCTGCAGATTTTTATATTTAAGCAAGGGTGAAATTAACAATTGTGCAGTGACGAACCCTGGAAAGGAGTCTTTGGCAACAAACCATAATTCTAAAATATTCTAAAATGAACTCAAGGCTCAGGAATAAAAGAAAGCAAGCAGGAAAAAAAAAAGATTTGTGATGTGTGGATGTGATTTCAGAAATCAGATCTGTTTAGGGAATTTATATTTTCTGCTCCTATTTGCATTTTAAATAATTAAAACATTAAAACTGAAAAATTTATAAATGAGGGCTGCTAAGAGGATCCTTCTTGGCAGACAATGGAAAATAAATTATTATCCTGCTAGGTTTGCTTTAATGTCATATCTGTCATTCTCCCCAAGGTGGGTTTATTACCATACCAAGAACCCCCTGCCAATCTAGCCCCCTCCCTCCCTGCTACTGAAGTAATCCAGGTCTCGGGGGGCTTTGATCTCATTGTGCGGACGAACCCAAACAAAACCTCCACTGTTCCCAATAATTTTTTTTCTGTTAAAAAAAAATGGGTGTGTTTACAGGGGTGTGAATTCATGTGAAGAGTGACAGCACCCTTTGTCCAGCACAGCTTTCCCTAGTTGTAACAAGCGTCAAGACATTAGACACAACAAAAGCAGGATTGACAGTATCATCAATCACGGGGCTGACAGTCGACTTCAGTTTGTTTGTTCCACTCTGCATAATAAGTGATTGGATCAGGTTTAATTAGAAATTGGGTAATCAATCATTGCCAACAAGGCAACTCAGCTTGGGATCTAGATACCGCAATTGGGGGGAGGAAGGCAAATCTCCATCGAAAGGTAGCAAAAGCAGGAAACCGGGAAGCATCTTCCAATGATGCTTCAGATGGAAGTATGTCATCTTTCGCATCTGCCTTTGGACATTATTTTTTTCAATTCATATATACTTTTCACAGTGGTGGGATTCAGCCAGTTCGCACCTATTCAGGAGAACCGGTTGGTAACTTTCTAAGCAATTTGGAGAACTGGTTGTTGGAAGAAATCTCCTTTTGGTTTTTTTCCCCACTTTACGTGGTTAATCCTGTAAGGAAGGCAGGAAGGAAACATTCTGGTGTTGTTTCTAGCCTCATCTCTATTGCCCTGCTTACAGAAACTGCCTCTCCAGTTAACCTTTATTACCATTGTAACAACTAAGGCGAAGTGCCCATCCACCTGAGTGACATTGACTTGGCCACACCCACATGGTCACATGCTCACCGAGCCTCGCCTATCCAGCTGGTCATTAGGGCAGAGTAAATTATTGGTTGGTAAATTATTTGAATCCCACCACTGACTTTTCAGAAGACTATAATCTATAAGCTATGAACCAATGGGAGAAAAAAACAAAACAATTCAGGAATGTGTTAAAGATGCTTTCAACTGCTTGGGAAAAGGACATTATTTTGAGGACCATTTATTATTAAATTACTGAAATGAAATGAAATGAAATTACTATGATCACTGAATGGTTTCCATAAATGAACACTCAGAGTGTTTTACATTATACCACCTCAGCTCTCAAGTCCTATAAGATGCTTGATGTTACCTCCATCAGGAAAGGTGGAGAGAAGCAGAAATTATTCTAAAGCTACCGGATCAACCTAGGGCAGCCCATTTATTTTGCGCTTGGCTGTGGTACGTTGAAATTGTACTGAAGGAAAAGCGGACACCGGTCTTTTTCTCATGATTTATCCTACTTGGTGGTTCCTATCAAATCCCTGCTTCCCTCTGTGCAGAAGGTCAATTGCCCTATTTCACAAAAATACCTACTGTTATTGGCTATGGGAGGGCAAGGCATTGATTGAATTGTTAGGTTATTTATTTATCATCCATCTCCCTTATAGAACATATTTATATATGATAAATATGATACATTTCTCTAATTATGATACATTAATAAAAAAACTAGGCAGCTACTAAACGAGGGCTACCTGTATGTGCTAAAGTATTTGTTTATAGTGTATGTTAGAACAATTAATCAATGGAATAACTTGCCTCCAGATGTTGGAAGTTTTTAAGATGATGTTGGAGAACCATTTGCCTGCAGTGGTGTAGGGTTTCCTGCCTAAGCAAGGGATTGGATTAGAACAGTGGTCCCCAACCTTTTTATCGCCGCGGACCAGTCAGCCTTTGATAATTTTACCGTGGCCCGCTGAGCGCGCGCAGGGGTGGGGGGGCATCTCTTCCCTGGAGCCTTTGCGCACGGCCCAGGAGCTACCATTATAACTTTCAGGCAGGCCTTCCATAAAAATAACATAGAGGTTAGTCTTTCTTCATCTTTTTTATGTCTATTAAATTTTAATAATTAAAACACTATCAGGATCTAAAGCAGGGGTGTCAAACTCGATATCATTGAGGACCATATCAGGATTGTGTTTGACCCTGTGGGGCTGGGTTGGGCGTGGTCAATTTGACATCACTCGTGTTGTGGCCCGAGTGCTCTGGTTCTCCAGGAAGAGGACGGACACCCCGAACGCCATCACCGCCAAGAGCTGCAATTTAGGCGGCAACATAATCCGGAGCAGCCCCATCGGCGGCTGCAGCAGCAGCAGCCGCCGTCACCGCCACCTCCCTGGTCCCACACGTCCGCCCGGAGATCACGACATGATGCGGGGCACTGACAGGGGAGGCCGGGTTGGTGGTGGTGGTGGTGGTGGTGGTGGTTCGGGGAACAGCCTCTGCGGGAGACAAAAACGGCGGCCGCAGACGAGCCAGGGGAAAGCCCGGCGCCGGCGAGAGCTCGCGGGGAAGAGGGGGGGAGGAAACAACCACCTGGGCTTCTCACATTCCTCGCAGCGAAACCTCGCGACGGCACACCCCCACCAACCGCCTCTGAGAGAGGCTCAGTCCGGTGGCCCCACTCCGCACACCGTCCCAGGCACGCGCCCGGCCACCCCAGCCACCAATTTGCGTGCGCTGCTCAGCAACTGAACGCCCGGCCTTAATTCACGCCCCTTTAGCTTACCTCCCCTACCTCGCCGACCAGCCAGAATACTGATTGGATGACGTTGTCCCGTAGGCCTAGCGACTTTCCCTTAGGCCCCCGACCGCTGCGCGGCCCGGTGCCAGGTACTCCACGGCCCGGCACCGGTCCGCGGACCGGGGGTTGGGGACCACTGGAATAGAAGACCTCCAAGGTCCCTTCCAACTCTGTTATTCTATTCTATTCTATTCTATTCTATTCTATTCTATTCTATTCTATTCTATTCTATTCTATTCTATTCTATTCTATTCTATTCTATTCTATTCTATTCTATTCTATTCTATTCTATTCTATTGATATTTAAAATGATGGTGATGATGTGTTACCAGGTCATTTCTGACTCCTATAATCACATAATAGATTTTCTCTAAGACAACCTATCCTTGTTATTTTAAATCTCCTAATAGTGCACACACTGCCACTATGACTGAGTATATCTATTTTTTTTATTTTCTTCCCTTCAACTTTTTAAAGCTTTAAAACCTGAAAATAGCTGAGATTCCAAAATAGGATCATTTGAGCCTTGTTATTTGTGCCTCAAATTAGAACCCTGGGTTGATTTCTTCTGATGATCCATTAGCTTGCTTTCTTGACTGTCTGCTATATTTTCAGGAGTCCTCTCCTTTCCATTTTCCACTATCAAAATAAACACAGGTTATTGATATTTCTTCTTCCAGTCTTAAAGCCATACCCATCTTCTTCCAACCAGTTCCCCTTAATATATACTCCACATGTCGGCTGAATAAATAAGGAGAGAATATGCAGCCTTATTGCATTTGTTTGTCAACCTGGAGCGAATCTATTTTGTCATGTCCTGTCCATACTATGGCATCCTGACCTGTATATACTGCTTGAAGACAATGAGATCTTCAGGGATTCCCATTTTTTCTGAGGACATTCCATAGCTTGGTGTGCTAAAAATAAGTTCAGTCCTGGTCCTACCACCAGGGAGAATGACACAGCTGCTTGTCAAACTGGATTTCAGTGTCTTACAAGAAGAGCAATTTGTCAGCTACTTTTTTATTATTATACTTTTAGTATTAAGATGGAAGAAGCCTTTGGGAGCATTTTCTTATCTGTCTTGGATAATAGGCATTTAATGTCTAAGACATAAGGGGTATGATGACTCAATGGTTAAAAGGTTGAGCTTGTCAGCTACAAAACTGACAGCCTGGGTTTGAAACTGAAACACTGTATGATGGGGTGAGCTCCTGTTACTTGCCCCAGCTTCTGCCCACCTAGCAGCTCAAAAGCATACAAATATAGTAGATAAATAGACACCACTTTGTCTATTTGTTCCACACACCTCAGGAATAGAATCATGCTGGCCCCATGACCACAGAAGTGTCTTCGGGAAACACTGGCTCCCTCAGTTAACAAACAGAGATGAGCAGGGGAAACTTTTACCTTTACCTTTAATGCAGAGGTGGGTTCCTACCAGTTCGCACCTGTTCGGTAGAACCGGTTCGTCAAATCCATCGAACCGGTTAGAAGAGGTTCCACCAGTGGACCCGGAAAGCAGGCCACACCTACAGAAGAGGTTCCAAAATTTTTTGAAACCCACCACTGGTCCTTGGATATGATTATTCTACACTATCATGCTCATATTTATAAACCTCAGTGCCTCTGTGAAAGGTAAGGATGGCTACTGCGTTTGTGGTGCAATCAGAACATTGCGTGTTTTGAAGTTGTTTTAACGCAAACCAAAGATGCCTTTTAAAAAACAAGTTTACGTCATATTCTTATGCATGCCAGTGCTGTGTGTGAGGTAATTTAAGGTGGTTCTGACAAGTGTCGTCGGCATCTTCATATCCGGTCACATGGGCGGCAAGCCACTCGCATCCGGTCACATGGGCAGCAAGCCACTCCCACAAAGGAGGCCACACCCATAGAGTAGGTTTGAACAATTTTTGAAACCCACCACTGCTTTAATGTCTAAAGCACTAAAATATCTCGCCTCATCCTTGGCTATATTTGTCTTACTTTTAGGTGGATGATCCACAGCGGAGGAATGATGGACCAGAATGGAGCTAGAAAAAGCTTCCTAATTTCCTAAACTGAGAAAACATTGCTGTGTAATTGGCACAAATCAACAATGAATATGGAGACAAGATTTCCAGATTCAGAATGATAACTGAGGAAAAACCTCAACTAGAAGCAACAGTGGTGGATGAATTTAAGAAGCTGAAAATAGCAATAGCAATAGCAGTTAGACTTATATACCGCTTCATAGGGCTCTCAGCCCTCTCTAAGCAGTTTACAGAGTCAGCATATCGCCCGCACAGTCTGGGTCCTCATTTCACCCACCTCGGAAGCATGGAAGGCTGAGTCACCCTTGAGCCGGTGAGATTTGAACCGCTGAACTGCAGATAACAGTCAGCTGAAGTGGCCTGCAGTACTGCACCCTAACCACTGCGCCACCTCGGCTCATATGAGGCAAGGAGTAAGCCATAGAATCTTTATTTCTCCTTTTTCAAACATTCTGCTCTATCCCATTGCTTCACTGGGGATTTTTTAAAGAACGAATTGCATAAAATTATGTATTTACTTAATTCCCCAATAAGTGTATTTTAATATGACAATATACAACTGAAAATGAGAAACTATCAAATACTAATTACCATATCATCATGTCTTACATGTGATCAGCCTGTTGTCTGGGGATTATGGGATATGAAGTACAGCATATCCGGAGCACAGCATGCTAGAAAGGATATTGTTGAATGTTAAACATAGTGGGATGACAACTTTGAAACTTTTCAGATGTGAAATACCTTTGCATTATGTAAGCTACGCGATACCATCAAATGCTACTTATATTTGTACCGTTTGTTAAAAATGTATTTGTTTTGTTTTTCACCCTTTAATCCAATGTTCACACAATGACATAGATTGTCTAAATCTAAATGCTGCAGAAATAAAATCTTAAAACAGCACAATAAGATTTAACGGTGTGTAACCTTGAAAGCAAAAGCAGAGGTTACAATCATAAAAGCTCACATCTTTAGTAACAAACTAAGAGTATTACAAAAACTTAAGACCTTCATAAAATGTAAGATATAAAAATGTCTGCTTCATGTGAGATTGATATAGGTGGATTCATGTTGTCTGAAGAAGTCTCTTGCCTGAAATAAGGGCATTCCAACCAGGAACTTTGCTGATAGTAATTAAGATGAAATATGTGGGGACAATTATTGATTTGTTATTGTGATCTCTGGCTGTAAAAGAGATTACAGGGTTAAACTCAGCACACTAAATGATGCTTGAAAAGAAATTGGGAATTAATAAGATATGATGTAATATCAGTTTCAATCAGCTAACTAAATCACCATTTCTGTAGTATTAATTTCCAAACTGCCTTCAAATATAGCTACAGGTAAAAGCAGTGCAGAAAATAAGATTATGAGATTATGACAGTGGTAGGTTTCAAAAATTGTTCGAACCTACTCTGTGGGTGTGGCCTCCTTTGTGGGAGTGGCTTGCTGCCCATGTGATCGGATGGGAGTGGCTTGCCGCCCATGTGACCGGATATGAAGATGCCGACGACACTTGTCAGAACTACTTTAAGTTACCTCACACAGCACTGGCATGCATAAGAATATGATGTAAACTTGTTTTTTAAAAGGCATCTTTGGTTTGCGTTAAAACAACTTCAACACATGCAATGTTCTGATTGCACCACAAACGGAGTAGTCATCCTTACCTTTCAGAGAGGCACTGAGTTTTATAAATAGGAGCATGATAGTGTAGAATAATCATATCCAAGGACCAGTGGTGGGTTTCAAAAAATTTTGGAACCTCTTCTGTAGGTGTGGCCTGTTTTCCGGGTCCACTGGTGGAAGCTCTTCTAACAGGTTCGGTAGATTTGACGAACCGGTTCTACCGAATATGTGCGAACTGGTAGGAACCCACCTCTGGATTATGAACTGCAAAACATGGTTACATGTCAGCTTGTGTCAAATACTAAAATTCCATTGTATGTATGAATGAATGAATTAATTAATGCTGGCAAAGATTGAAATGAAATATGTTTGGATGTCAGAAATATCTGATATCTGACTAATATTTTTGGATAGCCTATTTGTTTCAGTTGTGATTTCTTTATCAGAGTTCTCTGATAGACTTGTTTCCAAGCGTTGGACTCCTTTGCAGATGGGTAAATCATGGTATTTTAGGATGATGTAACATTTCAAAGAATTCTGTCCAAGTCTAAGTAATGGCTATAAAAACAAATTCATGGATATTTTTGTCCCTGAATAGGAAACATTTTGTCAGTTTGACGACTTTCACTATTTCTTAGCTGAAGGAGTCTATTTATTTCCTGTAGGCCTGGATGGTAAAAGGTTTTTCTAGCTGTCCTCGAGGCTCATTTTCTTTAATCCTAGATTAGCCTTGTTGCTCTCTGCTACCCTTTCAAGTACTGTAATGTCTTCCCCACCCCACTTCAATGCAATTGGAGAAAAATAGCCTGTTTCCATTTTGACCAAAGCAATTCATAATCATACTATAACCTTCACGAACATTTCACAGGCTTGTGTAAGCACAATATTTCTCTGTGTTATCTTAGCAGCAGTACAAAGTAGTGGGCTTTTTTTTTATTGCTCTCTGACATCTTGCCATCATTTCTATCAACTTGCTTTCCATATATATAGCACTGCTGTTTATTAAATTTACTAGAGAGAGAAGGAAAGGCTCAGTTGACAGAAGAGGAGGTAGGAGTATCCTCGGTTTTCCTATAAACAATGAGATTCAGAAATTCAAAATCTAAACCATGGTCTATTACAATTTTCTTTATGGCTTTGTTTTGCTTCCTAAAATCAAAAACACCCCCCCCCCCCATCAGTGGTGGGATTCAGCCAGTTCGCACCTATTCGGGAGAACCAGTTGGTAACTTTCTAAGCAGTTCGGAGAACTGGTTTTGGGAAGAAATCTTTTGTTTTTTCCCCCCACTTTACAGGGCTAATCCTGTAAGGAAGGCAGGAAGGAAACATTCTGGTGTTGTTTCTAGCCTCATCTTTATTGACCTGCTTACAGAAACTGCCTCTCCGGTTAACCCTTATTACCATTGTAGCAACTAAGGCGAAGTGCCCATCAACCTGAGTGACATTGACTTGGCCACACTCATGTGATCACATGACCACCAAGCCCCACCTACCCAGCTGGTCATTAGGGCAAAGAACCGGTTGGTAAATTATTTGAATCCCACCACTGCCCCCCATCCACCCCCTTTTCACTGCCTAAGCTGAGACACTTATTCTTCCACCCACTATGAGTCCTCACCAGAGGTGGGTTCCTACCAGTTCGCACCTATTCGGTAGAACCAGTTCGTCAAATCTACCGAACCGGTTAGAAGAGGTTCTACCAGTGGACCCGGAAAGCAGGCCACACCTACAGAAGAGGTTCCAAAATTTTTTGAAACCCACCACTGGTCCTCACCTTTTTACTAGCCATCCCACATATGATGTGGGATGGCTTTTGTCCAACCATTGTGTAAATACATTGCCTCTTACCATCAGATCTCCATATCTTGGAGAAAGCTGTAGGGAAAAGACAAATTTACTTTATGGATATATATTTAAAAATGCACAAAAACTCCAACAGATCAGAAACCTGCACTACTCACATAGACCCAAAAAACAGGGAAGGATTTTCCCACAGACAAATTCTTACTGAGCAGCAATCTTGAAAGCTATTTTGGGACAGGTATTAATATTAGTGGTATGTTCATAAAAGGCAAAGTAAAAATGCTAAAAGTAATAATGAATAAAAAAAACAGAAAAGTGTTAGGAGTAGCTGAGACAGAAGCAAAGCATTAAAAATAATCCATTGCAATCATCGTTTCTTTTCGGGCAATAAAAACACACCAGAAAAATAAATAAGTAAACAACTATAAAATAATGGGAACAAAATATAAAGGTAGGTATGTGTGTGCATGATATTAATTTCAGCAGTTTCTCATCTTTTTGTAAGACAGTTGGGAAGAAATTGTTTAAATTCTCCCCCTTTCCTTTTCTTTGCAATGATTTATCCTTTTTCAAAATCACTGTCAGTAAAAAAAGCTAGACAGAAGTTACCATACTTTAATAAGAAGACTTTTTAAACAGGTGGTCTGATGGAATTTGCATAGCTCCCATTGCAAGCATTTGTACTTATATCACTTTAGAAGAACAAGACCAAAATGTTGTTCTATTCATTAGATGTTTGGATCAAAAATCTTCCTGTGGGTGTATGCTCTGAATGCAGGTCTGATCTCCAATTGGAATTGCTCACTTTTATTCCAAAACTGTGTCTGACTGTGGCTGTCATATCAGATCAGATTTAAGAGGTGACATTTTTGAATGGCAATGCATCCAAAGCTACTGCTATCTGTCTCCCAATGGTGTACTCATTGCCACTGTAACTGAATCCATCCATCTGGTTAGAATGCAGTCCTGCAGGAATAACTCACTGCTCACTCCAGGAGTTCGATTCTGAGTGGCTCAAGGTTGACTCAGCTTTCCATCCTTCTGAGGTTGGTCAAATGAGGACCCAGATTGTTGGGGGACATATGCTGACTCTGTAAATCAGAGAGGGCTGGAGAGCACTGTAAAGTGGTATATAAGTCTAAGTGCTATTGCTATCTTTCCCAGCATTAGAGCATTTCCAGAGAGCTAAGTTGTTGCATAGTGTGTTCAAACTAGGTTCATTTGAGATGGTCATTTGTGTCTTGAGTGAGAACTTTGGATTGATATCTTCAATAATCCATCATTTCCCCCTCTGGTTGTTAATGGTATTCTCCAACATCAGAGGTCAATAGTATCAATACTCTTCTTATCTTGCTTCTTTAGATTCCAAGTTTTATTTTCATAGTGTCACATTTATGGCATCTGAATATCTTTTCTGACGTTTTCATTACTGTTATACTGTGTACTATTCCAGAGCATTTTTTAAATTGCTCATTTCATTACTGTCGATCCAGAATTGTAAGAACCATTAAATGAAAACCCATTGAGCACTATAAAGAAGGCTATTGCACAGCATCAGAAATCTATGGACATAAGTGATGTGGATCGAGGATGATCCTGTTGCATCCACATCCCCAATGCTTTATCAATATTAATTGTCCAACTACCTATCGTACTAAAAGCAGAGAAAGAATAGGGTTCTACTATAAATATATTAGATATGATTCATGTAAAAGGGTAGCATGAATTAGTCTCTATACGTTTTTCAGCTAACTAAAATGAAGAGATTGATGCATTAAATATTTTTTCCCCCACAGCAAGGGGGATGTAGGAGGATGCAACCTGGGGAGAAAATTTAGCTCATAATAGCAAGACATATAGCGATTGTTTCTTTTAAAGCAATCCTTGAAAGGAAATAATTGTTTATATTTTGTCAGAAGAGGGAGAGATGGACATACTATAAGACTGCTGATGGCTTCCTTTAAGATGGCAAGAGAATCTTTAAAGAACACAGGATGAAGAGCAAAATAAGAGAGGAATTGATTGTGATGCCGATTGTGCTATGGAATCCTAGTCTGCAATATCATATATGGTCCAGCCTCTCCTTCACCCCTAGCAAACTGCTTGAAAAAATAGAAAGACTTATCTATGTTCTTTATTCCGTTATAATTGTGTGATTCAATTTGTTCAGCAGCTCTGTGGTTCTCTGCCTTACATCAAAGGGAATGATGGAAATGTTTGCTTGTGGGAGAGAAAACATATTGATAGTCAGATTTAAGCCTCCCCATCTCTCTGGTTAGGCTGAACAGTTGAACAGACAAAAGACGTTAATTAATTAACAGATCAGAGCTAAAAAATTTGGAAACAGACATGCAGAAAGCCTGAAAAATATTTGCTGCCATCTAATAATTATCTGAATGTTTGCAGCCTGAATATGGCAGCCCTAATTTAACAGTGTAGCTGAATAATTAGAAGCAAACGCACACCACTTACTTTTGATGAATCTGGATGATATGCTTTCCTTGGAATCACCTTCCTGTATACTGTTAACTAACACTGAAGATGGGAACCCAGATGATAAGAGAATGGGTTAGGGTGAGATTCAAGCTACAAGTAAGCAAAGTTCTTGCACTCTTGTCACCAAACCAGCAGCTGGCGATGATGAGATGGTGTTACACATTTTCCAACAGCTGCCAACTAATGTTTGATCAGGGATAAAATATGCCAAGGTGACAAGATCTGGCTGCCCTGCATTTCAGGGACCATCATTAAAAATGCAGCAAGCCTCATTCAAGCCCAGAAGGTCCCGTGTTCTTTCAAGGTACAAGGGAGAAAGACAAGTTCACAAGATGTCAAAAACAATATCCATTTGTGTTTACTATGCAAACCCACTGAGTAACCTTTTGATGTGTGTTTGTACTGGGGGACCATGGAGACTTTTTAAAGGCTGTTTAGGATATGTACGTAAGGGCAAGGCTGAAAGATTGGAAACGAGACCGAAGGGTCAGCCCTGAAAGTAGGAAAGGAATCTAGAAATGTGTAAACTGGATGAAAGGGTCCACGCTCTTTAGGAAATAATGCCCCTGCCCTTAAAAAGAAACAAACTCTTTGAATGTGGATGCCAATTACAAAGACTGTGAGAATGTTACAGGTCTATGTCTGTTTTCCCCTCCCCCTTTAATAATATATTGATGTGAGCAGCTTGGGCATGCCAAGCAAATTCTCGGCATAAAAAGTCAACTGTCGGAATGAAGCTCATCACTCTGGCAAAGTGCATTCAGGTAGAAGCCCTCTGGGGGCACAATCCCTGGCAGCCGTAATATAAGGGAAAGGGACTGCTCCTTCTAATGAGCTCATAAATGTTTATTAAGGGAGGTTTCTGCCAGGTTGGAAGAAAAAAGCAGCTGGGCTGCAACTTGGTTGGTAATTGGCTTCAAAGTGATATTGTGATAAGGTTTCCATAGGGTAATTGAACTTATCCTTGCTACTAATCTAACTCAGAAACCCTTGGCAAGGAAGATATCATTGAATTCAGAGTGACAATTTGCAAGAATATCAGATACTCTCAAGAGAGAGATTTTTGTCACTTACCTCTTCCTTGATTTGTTCTTCTTCTTTTTTCGGTTATTTTATGGTTCATGGAATGTAGATTATGCACAACTGCTTGCTGTGTTACTGGTTCCTCCACTGAGGAAATCCACATTTTGATTGGCCAGGAATTTGAAGATAACTCTTGTTTCCTACTTAATTGCTATCTGGAAAAACAATTCCTTGACTGTTGTATCTCCCACTGAAAGAGGTGGAAACATCAGAAACCATGGATGCAAGTTGAACTCACAATCTGTGTTCCCCGAGGAGGACTGGGAATTTTAGTTCTGATTTCTGTTTCTTCATTTTTTCCAAAGTTTTCTTCCTTTATGCAATAATTGCTTATTTTCTGCCTCATTGTCAGGTGCTTTAAATTCCTTTAGGAACTATTTTCGTGATATCTTAATACAAAAGTGTAGCATGCAGTTGTTATTTTCTTTTTCATGCTCATCTCTTTATTGCTCTGGAGAACATTCTTTGTGGTAATATGTCAAGATCTGACAAAAATGCATAGGAGGAGTTCCCAACAATGTCTTCCTCTGAGTTTGATTTGAACTACATGAATCCTGGAATGCTACACTCTTCACAGTAAAGGACAGAAAACTCATGTATATTTTATCCCTTATCAATTTGTAATTAAGCTTAGTGCAAGAATATTGAGCCCCACTTGTTTAAAATAAAATTCTACTTTGGAAGAATATTTGGGAACTAATTTTCTTTTATCAGTCTGAACAAGAATGGTGAGGAATGTTCAAAATAATTTTTGAATCTTTGACACCCCTGGGAAAAATAATCCTAATGTTGGCAATGATTTGCTTCAGATTATTCAGAAGTTTCAAACAATTACAGCAATCTAAGTTTTGGGATGAAATAACTTTTCCTGATACTCTGTTAGGATGCTAGAAACATTAATCGAGATCCTTTTATAGTAATAAGGAAGCTATATAGATTGTACATAGAAGAAAGATTCAGTTTAGAACTACTTTTATGCCTAAAATGAAGAAAAATTGAGCTCTGTACAAAATAGCTCCACTCAGAATGCTCCTTTTCAAGTGGATTATACTTGGATGGAACAACATTTGAAATGTTTCGAATATTCTGCCTTGGGAAACATTTTAAAAAGAAAAAAAAGAAGGGAAAAAGGAAGCTTCTCAATCCCTTGTTTTTTATCCAAGAGCCCACTAATTTAGGTGAGAGCCGAGGTGGCGCAGTGGTTAAATGCAGCACTGCAGGCTACTTCAGCTGACTACAGTTCTGCAGTTCGGCTGTTCAAATCTCACCGGCTCAAGGTTGACTCAGCCTTCCATCCTTCCGAGGTGGTTAAAATGAGGACCCGGATTGTTGGGGGCGATATGCTGACTCTGTAAACCGCTTAGAGAGGGCTGAAAGCCCTATGAAGCAGTATATAAGTCTAACTGCTATTGCTATTGCTATAGGTGGTAAAATATTCCCTGCAGAGTTACTTTGCAATTAACCCTAAAAGGAAAACTTGTTCAAGGGAGTGATTTTTTAAAATGAAAAATCTCAGGGTAAACATTTGAGGGAATAATTAAGCACATTTTGCCGCCTTTGTCTGTATAAATAGTCAGCCAAGGAAGTGAGACCAGCAAAGGAGCAATTATAATGAATTCACTTCAACGCAGCCTGTTACTAACTTAGTACCAATAAACATGCTTTCCTGATGTGAGGATTTTTTTTTTTTAAAAAGGTAAATATTTGTGCAACCTACTTTCTCATTTTGCAATCTTTCATAATGTTTCAACCAATGATTTTACGTTTGACAGGTTGGGAACTCAGCATCAAAGCAACCTTAGGTATCCCTTAATGTAGAGGAAATCTTCAACTTACGACCACAGTTGAACCTGAAGTCATTGGGGTTGTTAAACAAGGTGCCCACATGATCGCCTCAAGCAATGAGCTTTCCCTATTGTAGCCATTAAATGACAGCCTCGGACTGTGGAGGAAGCCCTAGAGAGTCTGGTGCCCCTCAGCCTGCAGAAATCTGCTGTGGGTCAGGAGCTGGCTGGACTCAAAGGGGGTGGAACCTCTTCCCCCTCCATCATGCCTGGGTCCACTTGCCTTTCCATCATCTTGCTCCATCTAATAGAGCGTGACCCGTCAAAACCGTGCTCGACTAAAGCACGCCCGATTAAACCGCGTTGCTGACATCATCAACAGGGTGACAACAGGCAGCGCGGAGAAAAAAGGGCGCTTTAAATAGCGCTTTGAAAGCAAGCCGATTCAACTTAAGGTAAGGGTTAGCTTTAGGGTTAGCTTTAGGGTTAGGTTAAGGGTTAGGGTTAGGTTTAGGGTTAGGTTAAGGGTTAGGGTTAGGTTTAGGGTTAGGTTAAGGGTTAGGATTAGGTTTAGGGTTAGGTTAAGGGTTAGGTTTAGGGTTAGGTTAAGGGTTAGGTTTAGGGTTAGGTTTAGGATTAGGTTTAGGGGGTTAGGTTTAGGTTTAGGGGTTAATTTTAGGTTTAGGGTTTACAGCGTGCTTCTGTCTCCGCGCTGTTGTCGCCCTGTTGATGACGTCAGTGACGCGGTTCAGTCGGGCGCGGTTTAGTCGAGCGCGGTTTTGTGGTGGAACCCTAATAGAAAACTGAAACTAACTCAGAAACGAATTAACTCCAGGCCCTCCTTGCTCACTTGGTATAATAAACCTGCCCAAACACTCCAACCATTTCTATGAAATGTTAATTCTAAGAAAAGATGGTTTCTTCTTGCTTTGCAGCTTTTAAAGGTTGCCTCAGTATCCTTTCTCAAAAACACATGAAGAGGATGCTTAAGTAAAATGATCTCTTCACTGGAACTTGGGCACAAAAATGCTTTTTCTCCCTAAATTTCTTGCTGTTGAAGTTTTCTTTTTATGAGGAGCAACCTCAAATGTGTATCAGCTGAGGAAAAAAAATGAAACTAAATTCTACCCACCAAGGATACCACAATTCAATCCTGAACTACAATTCTTCTCTTCTGTTGATTCTGGGTAAGTTACTGTTCTGACCCCCCTCTTCCTACACCAAAGTATGCCGAGACAAAGATACTTCAAGGATTTATTAACACACAGACTAGATGTTGGCAGCAATCCAGCACAGACTAAACCTAGGCAGCAATCCAGCACAGACTAACCTTGGCAGCAATCCAGCCTGTCAAGCTAGCCACGATAGCTTCTTCAGCTCTAGTAAATACGTTGATTCCTGCGACAAGCGTGTGGAAAGTCATTCCTTTTATAGTCTTGAGAGGAGCCTAATTACCACCAGCTGAGTTCAATTATCTCCTGTAACTGCGTAACTGTTCTTTACACCTATTAGCCCTCCATTGTCAGGCATCCAGGACCAACTCCCTTGTCTCCTCCCCACTGCTCCAATGCATGACGTCAGGATCACACTCCCTTGTCTCCTCCTCACTGGTCCAAGGATCAGGCACCTCCTGGTGGCCAACCAGCCTCTCTGCGCCCTGCTCAGAGTCGGAACCCTGTCCAGGGTCTTCCACATCCTCCAGAGCCGACTCATAGGGCCCCTCGCTGTCGGAGTCTGGTGGCAGCTCCAACGGCTCCTGCTGGGCCACAACAGTTACTGTACATCTTTTACCCACCCATATAAAGAATCAGTATGATGTAAAAGCTATTTTGCAGACAGCACTGGGCAATAGCAATAGCAATAGCAGTAGACTTATATACCGCTTCATAGGGCTTTCAGCCCTCTCTAAGCGGTTTACAGAGAGTCAGCATATTGCCCCCAACAATCTGGGTCCTCATTTTACCCACCTCGGAAGGATGGAAGGCTGAGTCAACCCTGAGCCGGTGAGATTTGAACCGCTGAACTGCTGATCTAGCAGTAGCCTGCAGTGCTGCATTTAACCACTGCGCCACCTTGGCTCTTGACAATTATGGGGAGAAGGCTACAATAAACACTTTCCAAATCAGAGGCCTTCAAGATATTTATAAGCAGAATTGCCATTATCTGTGAATAAAATCATGCAAGCTGCAGCTGATGGGAGTTGTGGTTCAAGGCACCAGATAGGAGAAGGCTAGACTTAAAAATATCTTATTGTACCATTATTTCTTCTGGTTTCTCCCTTACTCCAGTGCATGAGACTGTAGTAATATGAGCGGCATCTGAATGACATGCCATGATAACCTACTTCAGTGATACATGTTAATTTTACTTTAACCATTTCCCTGTGGCACATCAATTCCCTCCATTAAATTTGAGAACAATATCCTTCCTTCAGCCTTAGTTTAATTAATAGGTTTCCCGGGACCTTGCCCTTTTTTTGCAATTGGCAGCGGATTTTTTAATTTCTAAGAACCTGAGGTGTGCAGCCACAACCCTGCATTTTAAATCCTCGTCCAGAGATGAACTGCTGTAATTATATGTTAAATATGCTTCAAATCTGCAGGGAGCAGTAACTCAATAAAACCATGAGCAAAATTTAATGGGAAGCTTAATTATAATAATAATATCATAAAATCCTAATGAGAAGAAAAATCAGCTTCATTTTATTTTAGCTTGGCCACCTAATATGAAAAAAAAAACATGGAAGGGGGTAATACAATAGTAATATTGTCTTGAAATTTGGGATAAATTAGTTTTCCCCCCCTCTTGGTAATATTTCTGGATTTCAATTATTTCTTTATGAATCTAATAAAATATCTGGCAAACTTTTCGAATGCATCTAGTGCTTTGCCACACTGACTCCAATTTCATATTAAAAGCCTCCCCAAGGCAACAAAAGTGTGCAAGCCATTTTCTCTCTGAGGTGACCTCACCTCACTGCAAATATGACACACATTCCTGATTGAGTTGAGTTCACTTTGTGGCCCAGGCTTCCTTGCCTGGAGAGCACAGAAACCATCCTGCCCCTCAGCACTGTCAACCTCTGCATCTCTCTGTGCCCTTCTCTCTTCCTTTCCCTCAACCCTTGAATGGAAAAATGGTTTTTACCCTATCTTGTACAATGATAACCTTATGAAATAGCCCAGGACATCCAGCAAGTAGATAAGTTTGCTTTTGGCATTACAATTTGAAGACATCTGAGTGCTGGAGGAGAGGTCATGACAAGCATTATAAGATACCTCTATAACACAAAGTGATTTTGCTTTGCTCTGGGAGGCAACAGGGAATTGAGAATACATGGTTTAGGATCTATCATCTATCTATCTATCTATCTATCTATCTATCTATCTATCTATCTATCTATCTATCTATCTCTATCTATCTATCATCCCTATCTATCTATCTATCTATCTATCTATCTATCTATCTATCTATCTATCATCTATCTATCATCTATCTATCTATAATATCTATCATCTATCTATCTATCTATCTATCTATCTATCTATCATCTATCTATCATCCCTATCTATCTATCTATCTATCTATCAATCATCTACCTATCTATCATCTATCTATCTATAATATCTATCATCTATCTATCTATCTATCTATCTATCTATCTATCTATCTATCATCTATCATCCCTATCTATCTATCTATCTATCTATCTATCTATCTATCTATCTATCTATCTATCTATCATCCCTATCTATCTATCTATCTATCTATCTATCTATCTATCTATCTATCTATCTATCTATCTATCTATCTATCATCTATCTATCATCTATCTATCTATAATATCTATCATCTATCTATCTATCTATCTATCTATCTATCTATCTATCTATCTATCATCTATCTATCATCCCTATCTATCTATCTATCTATCTATCTATCTATCTATCAATCATCTACCTATCTATCATCTATCTATCTATAATATCTATCATCTATCTATCTATCTATCTATCTATCTATCTATCTATCTATCTATCTATCTATCTATCACACAGAAGACTACCACAAAAATTAGCAGGAACAAATGCTGGAAAAATGGCCAGCCCCAATTAACAAGGACAATTATAGCAGATAAACACTTTCTGAAGTCCATCTTTACTATGTGACCACCAAAATGGAAGGATATCACTTTGTCTCACTTCTGAGAGTAACATGGTAGGAAGTGGAAATGTATTGCTTTCCTTTCATCTCTTAAATGACAGTTTTAGGAAACTAAAGCACGTTTGAGTATCCATAATTATCTCAACAGAATGACAAATAGCAAAAAAATAATAATCTTGCAATAAGTGATTACTTATTTATTATCAGTTTTACCCCTCTTCCCATTGAAGTCTTCAAGACCATTATAGCAATTATTTGTAAATAAGCATAAGAGTCCTTAGCATTCAATTCCACTGGTGGAAAAAATATTGTTTAAGTGTGGAGTACATTAGCAAGGCATTCAGATTGTCAATAATGCATGCTCAACATAATTTAATTATTTGGAAAACATCTGTTGAAGGGAAATATGCTCCTGAGAGGAAAAATGAAGATAACTGCTTTAGTGATTATGCTAACCATCTCATGCTTTGAAAAGACAGAAAGGAGGTAAGGAGAAACTCTTCAAAAGAACAATATAATTGAGAAAAATACAAATGTATTTTTTTCTCCTGCATATTTGGACAAACAGAAATGACCTATTAATTGATATAGTTACAACTCTTTCTCTTAGAAAGGCTAGAATATTTTGCATGAAGATTTCAGGGAGTGAACTGCTCCAGCTCTCTTTAGCTTCATGCATTCTAGATTGACTTCCAACCATTTGGCTTCCAGATTTTTTGGGAATGTAATTCCTCTTATGGAAATGAAGATACCAAATTGAGAGACTATTATACAATAACTGTTGCTCCACTAAGGTATCCATTCACTTATCAAATACCGGACAATCAGATGGATTACAAGCAGGGAAGTGCTTTTGGTACCATTTTGTAATTAAATTATTCCCAATTGTTCACCAAAATCTGAGCCTAAAGATCTTGAGAAACAGTGTAAGATGGACTTTGGGTAGAATACTGTGATATTTGAGAGGATAGATCCAGTGGTGGGTTTCAAAAATTGTTCAAACCTACTTTGTGGGTGTGGCCTCCTTTGTGGGAGTGGCTTGCCGTCCATGTAACCAGATGGGAGTGGCTTCTCGCCCACGTGACCGGATATGAAGATGCTGATGACACTTGTCAGAACCACCTTAAATTACCTCACACACAGCACTGGCATGCATAAGAATATGATGTAAACTTGTTTTTTCAAAGGCATCTTTGGTTCGCGTTAAAACAACTTCAACACACGCAATGTTCTGATTGCACCACAAACGCAGTAGTCATCCTTACCTTTCACAGAGGCACTGAGTTTTATAAATATGAGCATGATAGTGTAGAATAATCATATCCAAGGACCAGTGGTGGGTTTCAAAAAAATTTGGAGCCTCTTCTGTAGGTGTGGCCTGCTTTCCGGGTCCACTGGTGGAACCTCTTCTAACTGGTTCGGTAGATTTGATGAACCGGTTCTACTGAATAGGTGCGAACTGGTAGGAACCCACCTCTGGATATATCTGAAAAGTAGACCTAAAAGGTGCACCTAAAAACTAAGTAATAAAAATATAGTGAAACTGATCTTTCCTTTGATTCTCTTGGGCTTGCAAGACTGTAATATATAAATAAACACAGGTAGCAATTAGCCATATTGATAGACTTCTCTGTGTTGGAGTAAATCAGATTGTCATATACAGGTACTTAAACGCCAATGACCTATGCAGCTAGAGTTCATTTTAATTATAAATTAAAATTTAACCAAAACTGATATTGTGAGGGATGTGGAAACTGGAGTTTGCATCCAGTATAGATGCCTATATATTAAAATGTTGCATCTACATGGCAATTATAAAGTAAAAAAAATATATTTTCTACCTTTGTTTTGTCCCCAAACCTGAAAGGACTGGTTTATATTCCCTAATTGTTAACTCCTTTTTAATGGTTGTTTGGGAAGTTAATTCAAACCAACTGCTAGGAGAGGATTGGTGTGATTTTGTAAAACAGGCTAAGCAGATTCATCAGATTTTCAGATACCAGCTCATCATACCACTACCATGCAAAACCCAAAAGCAAAACAAAATCCTACAGATCGGAACTATGCAATTGAATTAGTCATGTCTTGATTATATTTCAGATTATATTTTGAAACTTGTGTTACTGAATATATCTGTATTTTTAATCCTTCATGGAAAAGCCACTAAAACCTGGCTGTTCCGGCAGGCCTGGGGCTGTTGACCCCAAAATACGGTTCAGCCCTATCTAGAACGGAGTGTATGGTGTGTTGCTTTTAAATCTATCTTTTCTTTCCCTGTATTTTATTTTTGATTTTATTTCTGTATTTGTAAGCTGCCTGGAGTCCTACGGGATTGGGCGGCATATAAATGTTATTAAATTCAAATTCAAATTCAAAATTAGAAAGAGCCGAGGTGGCGCAGTGGTTAGGGTGCAGTACTGCAGGCCACTTCAGCTGACTGCTATCTGCAGTTCAGCGGTTCTAATCTCACCGGCTCAAGGTTGACTCAACCTTCCATCCTTCCGAGGTGGGTGAAATGAGGACCCAGACTGTGGGAGTGATATGCTGACTCTGTAAACCGCTTAGAGAGGGCTGAAAGCCCTATGAAGCAGTATATAAGTCTAACTGCTATTGCTATTGCTAATTAGATGTCAGGGGGGAAAAAAACGAGAATGATTTCCTTTGATCCATTTACTCCATTAGCTTTAGATGTATTTGTTTTATCGAAGAACATGCCAGCATAGGAATTTATGCCTGCAATATAGAGTGTCATATCCCAGAGCCTGCCTTATTACCTTAGTTAACACTTACTCTTGTTTACTTTCATCATGTAAGGAGCCTTTAGATATAGTGTGGTTAATTTTCATCCATTTTAGAAAAACCACAATAATTAACGTTTCTATTTTATCCAAAGGTTCATCCAAAGTTCTGGCCCTATTTCTGAGGAAAGTTGTTTTCAAGCCTTATAAGAGACCAATATGATCAGGGCCACCAGAACCTCAAGATTAAATTGTTCCAAAGGGATAGGCACCACACCCAAAAAAATCACCTGACCTGGGTCCTATAAAATGACATTCTTTCATAGAAAGAACTGCAAATGTCAAATTTCTTGGGATGGGCAGAAATAATTGGAGACGGGTAGTTTTGCAAATAGCCCAATCTTATGACTGAATATGTTGTTCTGTGGCACATTCTTATCTATCCATGCTGCTACATGCCCCATATATAGTATAGTACTGGAGTACACATTAGGTTGACTCACTCAATTATTTATTTATTTATTTATTTATTTATTTATTTATTTATTTTATTTAAAACTTTTATATGCTGCCCAATCCCAAAGGACTCCGGGCGGCTTACAAACAGAATATAAAAAAAACATAAAATCAATACAATTTAAAACAACAATCATCCATCATAAATTCATTCTAGTCAGGGCTGGACCTCAATAGTGAGGTCAACAGCTCCAGGCCTGCTGGAACAGCCAAGTTTTTACAGCTTTCCTGAAGGCCATCAGAGTGGGTATGGTCCGGATTTCCGGGGGGAGCTGGTTCCAAAGAGTCGGAGCAGCCAGAGCCCGCCAGCTGACATTGTATGGCCGATGGCACCTGAAGGAGGCCCAATCTATGGGATCTTACTGGTCGCTGGGAGGTATGTGTCAGCAGACGGTCTCGAAGGTATCCTGGCCCTAAGCCAAGCAGGGCTTTAAAGGTGATAACCAACACCTTGAATTGAGTCTGGAGACCAATAGGCAGCCAGTGCAGCTCACGAAGGATAGGTGTAACATGGGTGTACCTCTGCACACCCACTATCACCCGCGCGGCCGCATTCTGAACTAACTGCAGTCTCCGAACGCTTTTCAAGGGTAGCCCCATATAGAGCGCGTTACAATAATCCAGCCTCGAGGTGACAAGGGCATGAGTGACTATTCAATTACTATTGAATCATGAATAAGGGAGTCCTTAATATAGGCTGATCTGGCATTTTGGAACAGAAGCTCAAAGCCAAGGACATGGAAAGTCTGAAGACCAGGAATTGGTGTTGAGAATAAAGTGCTGGAATGCAGAATTGGTAAATTGAGACTGGCTTCCTTGTAAGGAGGCTGCCCTCTCTTCTTTCATGTGTATTCTTACCTTGTTATTATCTGAGCCCAAACCCCAACACATCTGACCCCTGACCCTTGCATTTGAAAGAGCCCTGTCTCTTCTCCCCAATGCTACAACCATCCAACTAGTGGCTAACCAGTTCTTCAGGATGGTTTTGTCCCAGCACCTGGCATCCCTAATTGTAGACTGTCACTGTACACCCCCTTAATACTCACAAGATCTTCTATGCTTATCTGACTCTCCTTGAGCTCTAAACACACCCATATTCCACATCCAGGAGATAACAGACATCTACACCCAAGCCAGGAACAGGATCAACCCCTTAACAAATCAACTAAGGATTTCTTTTCTCAGGGTTCACAAATATTATTCCTTCATTCACCAAATTTTCAGAAAAAAGACACGGTTAATCCTAAAGCAGCTGGTAAAGAAATAAGAGGCACACACTAGAATCCTTAGATGCTACCACACCATACAAAAAAATGGCTAATGGCCTTGTGACAGCCACTTAATGCAATTTAGTTCAACAGTCCATCCATTTATCACTGTTGCCTATACACCCATGCTCTCTGAAATACAAGGCATTGCTGGTTCATTGCACAGCCAACATTTAAATGTTAGAAGCTAGAATATACCAACAAGACACATTATAAAACCATTTTTGGGACAAAAAACACCTGCTGACATTATATGGCCACTGCCACATTTTCACTAGCTGAATAATGGTGCTCAACATTGTGTACTGCTCCAACTGGTCACTGGCAGTTCAGCTGTATCATTCTGCCATGACATTACTGAACAATCCAGATAGCCGCACAACCAGAAGTGGGTTGCTCCCGGTTCGGCCAGGATCCGGCAAACCGGTAATGATGGTGGTGGGAGGCTCCGCCCACCCACTCAGACGCTTCTGCACATGTGCAGAAGTATCGTGCACAAGCAAACCGGTAGTAAAAAAAAAATAGAAACCCACCACTGCAAATAACCCAGTCTCACCCTAAATCAGAGACTGACTGTTAAGTCCTCGAGGCTACGACGCCATTGACTATCATTGCTGGCTCCTGGTTGGTTAAAATGCAAGCAGCCAGCTGTCGGGAGAATGCAGCCATTCTATTGGTTCAGCGTCTGACAGCTCTGGTATAAAAAGGGCTGTCAGCTGTCAAATGTTGCTGTTTTTCTGGTTCGAGGTTTGCCTTGCATTTTGCCTTGTTAAACTGTTAATAAAGGTTGTGTTAGCTTCAACCTACCTTGCCTCAGTTCCTGCCTGCCTCATTCTCCCTACAGAAAAAACACTGACTGTTGGGAGTATACTCCTAGTGTTGGGTAGGATATATATATATATCCTACCCAACACTAGGAGGAAGATCACTACTTCCATTCTCTGTCCTTCGGCTCGTCACAAGAGACCATCCAGACAGAAACCCAATATTTTTACTGTTGTCTTTTTGTTACATTTGTTGTATTTTATTTATTTATCAGCACAAATAAAACACACACACACACACACACACATATATACATATACATATACATATACATATACATATACATATACATATACATATACATATACATATACATATGCATATAGTTACAACCCCCGGTATGCCCAAATAGCTGATAAGGAGTTGAACTCTGTGGCTTATTGGTTAACACATCTGCCTAAGATGTAATACACCACAGGTTCGAATCCCAGTAAGGGTATGGCTAGCTGATGAGAGCTAAATAGCTTGAAATAGATCTATACTAGTCTCCCTTTATTTATTTATCAGCACAAATACAACACACACACACACACACACACCTACAACAACAAATGGTCATTGTTGCTTTAAATGAGTGGATGTACTTAACAGTTGTAATTAACTTTACTATAAGAAGGAGTCAAGAGAGCTCACTCTCTCTCTCTCTGCCTGTCCTATGCTTGATGACTTGATGACTGGAATGTGAACTGCGACTGTAAGCTACTGTTTGTTCTTTGAATTGTGTTTGGACTAATATCTACTATCACTGCTTGTGAAGCAATTATCAGTAGTAAAGCTACTTGTTTTTACTAGCAGTGTCTGAAACTCTATTCGTGTGTTTCTACTAGCAACATTCTTTCTCTCTAGCTGTACATTCCGCTGCGCTACTTTCTGTCTCCCAACGGAGATACCCCCTAACACTGACCACTGAGCAGATCTTTCTCATTGATTATCCCAAAACTGCTCAGGAAGCTCTGCTCTCCATTAACATTCACAGCACCATTATCTCTGCTATGTTGAATCATTTATTATTATTTATTCAAATGCATATAATATATTATTACTTAATAAGTAACACGAGATGGCAAGCATACATCAGCATCCTCCTTCCTCCTCCTATTTTCCCACAACAACAACTGAGGTGGGTTGAGCTGAGAGAGAGTGACTAGCCCTAAGTCACCTGGCCAACAGCAGCCAAAAAGAGTTATATGGTTCTGATACCTGTGGATGCAGTTTAAATGAGGTAACTTGCAGATCACCTCTCAATGAAGGTGTTAGCATGGGATCACTCTGGGACAGAGGGCAGTGTTTCATTTGGAATATTTGAAGTTGAACTTCCATTAAATTCAAGAAAGTTAAAGCCACTCTTGGACAAAACAACAACACTGAAATAGAATTGGCCACTGGAAATATTCGCTCATAAGAATTCTTTTGGTGGGGTTCCAGCCTAATATTTACTCATAATTTGCTTTTCATGAGCATATTTGGAAAATGTGTTTAATGCAATTAACCAAAGAAAAGGGATTTCACTTCCCTAGGTTGGGGGAGATTTTGATTTCTTTGTATGTGAAGGATTACTTTATTAGCACCCAGATGGGTTTTTTTTTTTGTACGTATAATCAAAGAGGATCATACCATTTAATTCTTGCAGTTGAGAATCATGGACTGTCACATGTGTATACATGCAGAACCTTATTTAACTATACTGTGAGAATTTGTCTTCTCACTCCAGTTAGCATAAAATTCTCTGTCTTGTTGATAATTCAAATTCTGACATGGAATTTGATATATTAATTATGCATGGCAGTTATATTCTCAATCTGATGAATCAGTAATAAAAGAAAAGGGAACTCCAGGATGCCTCAAAAGAGCACACATCTTCAGCACTGAGATTCTTGGAGGGGGTTTTCCCTTGTCTTCTGTCTGGAAGGCATGATATTCAATAATTCAAGAGGAGCAAGAATCAGCATATCTTACAGCATATTTGATGTGCCAACAAACAGACTCAAGACTGTTTCATTTCAATTAGTCCCTTTGTTGCCAACAAAAGACTGACAAACACATTGAGAGAGAGGCCAGGTGTTGCTCATTCTTGCTTTTGCCTGTTGCTATTTGTTTTGTGATAGTTTGCCTAACATTCCTGCTATTCCCCCTTTGCCATATTTTAGCAACTATTGTTCCCCTCGTATCATCTTACCGAGGATCAAGCGACTCTATAGTGCACAAAATAAAGATTGCAAGCCATTTCCAAGACCCTTCTGAACTCCTCGGCTAATTGGCTCAGGTGTAAGCCAAGCCAGCAGGCCTGTGACTTTGATGTGACATTTTAGAGCCGAGCACCTGGTAACATCCTTGTTTGTGTGTCAAATACCAGCCGGCCTTGCCTGCTGCTCAAGACTGGCTAATAAAAATGCTAGTAATCACGTTGTATTACAAGGCTCAAATTCATGCTGTTACTTTATTGCAAGGCTGTCATTAATTTTGCAGCGTGAACCTGGAATCCAATCTGACCTGTTTTTAATAAGTGTGGGTTTGTGCATGAGGTGTGTTTGCAAGTGACAGAGGGGTGACTACCAGCTGTTCCTTCTTTACATGTAGTTCTACCTTTGCCTTTGATCAATAATGCTGTTTTGCTTAAAAGAAACATTTTTTCCCCTCCTCCTTCGGTATGGAGGTAGAGAAAGGCCCTCCTTGTTCCTGTGGTTTATTTATAAAGAATATACAATTATGCAAAGGTCAGTCAGTGGAAAATAATTTCTCTGGTGGCTTTGCTTGACATGACTCTGGTAGTCTGCTTTGCAAACAGCTGGGCCACTCATTTCGTGGAAACCTCCCCTGCCCATCCCCAGTGGTGCTATTGGGAAGGCATAGAAGACCATTAAAAAAGGCATTATGAATGCATAAGCCATGCTACAAACTGAAAACTTCTGAAATGTACTACCTAGGGGACATTGGGACTGCAAACAAACAAACACGCATACGTTCCACAAAAGGCCCAGATTCCATTAGAAAAATAGGTAATGGAAACCTTTCAGGGCCAGGGGGAGCCAGAAACCTGTACGTTCTTTTCACAAGGTCATTCCCCCCCCCCCCGAGCTGCTTAAAGCAGGAGTGGGGACCCTGTAGCCTCCCGACTCCATACAGTCTTCCTGATTTCCTTTACGGTTTCTTGGAATGCCAGGGTTGACTGTTGAAATTCAGAGGCACAATAGCTGCAGTTTTCAAAAATAAGGATTGGGGGGGGGAGGGTGACGGGAAGGGAAAGCTTCTGGGAGGCAGAATATTCTCACTTCCTCCCTTCCCACCCACCTGCCAAATATCCATCCAATTGGGCCCCAGGTTAAAAAAAAGGCAATTAAAATAAACTCATGTAAGCTTATACCAATTACATCAAAGATATATCATGTTCAAGTGAAACCAAAGTAAAGATGTCTACAAACAGATGGGAAGGGAAATAAGAGACCCAGAAGGAAGATCAGCCATCTTGATCCCATAGCCCCCTCCTGCTTTCAAGAGTGACTTTCCTCCCTCTTCTGCGGGCATGATTGAGGCAGATCTATACTTTAGAATACAGAGACCAGTTTTCGGCATTTTATTACTTATTCATGGCTTGTATTATTAAGATCTCCAGGGGAGTTTGTAGGAAGTTGATAAAAATACAAAAATCAAAATAAATAATGTAAAACATATTTAAAACTTCAGTGGCTAATTTTCCACCAGCCACATTTGTATACTGCGTCAACCCCTGCCCTAAGATACACAAGATAAAATTATAAATGTAGTTTCATCATAAATGTTGCTTTGCTTTGGAAAAATGATTAAGTTGAACATAGGTAAATAGCAATAGCAATAGCAGTTCGACTTATATACCTCTTCATAGGGCTTTCAGCCCTCTCTAAGCGGTTTACAGAGTCAGCATATCGCCCCCACAGTCTGGGTCCTCATTTCACCCATCTCGGAAGGATGGAAGGCTGAGTCGACCTTGAGCCGGTGAGATTTGAACAGCCGAACTGCAGTTAGCAGTCAGCTGAAGTGGCCTGCAGTACTGCACTCTAACCACTGCGTCACCTTGGCTCATGTAGTCAAATAGTCCAATGAAAGAATGTTGTGAATTGTATGACACCATCAAGAAAACCAATACTTCACTGTTTGTAAAGAGTGGATACTCTTTCAATTCCCCAGATCTCTGATTATATACAATTTTAACCATAAGCATCTTTTAAAGTTATTGTTTTGATTCAAAACATTCAAAAGAACGGAAATGCAATAAATTAAACTGGAAGAATCTTGATGTGGGGTGATCTAACTACTTCAAAGAAGCAGCAACACTGGGGGAGATAATTTTAATCTGTAGTAATTAACAAGAGACATGCAAAGGCATTACCACAAGTCAAAACAATGTCCATAGCCCAGATATAGATAGGAAAGAATACAGTCTGTCTTCATTCCAAGGTTTTCTGTAATAAGAAGATCAACATGAAATATTGCTGGATTAAACCATCCTCCTCAGCCAACTATCTTTCAGAAAATTGTGAAATGACAACTTCATCTAGGAACGTCAGACTAGAGGAATAGAATTAGATATTGCAAATGAGGAAAGAGATATGTGATATCATTTGCTGTTGGATGTGTACCCATACTGTTTGTAAAGTTTAATCCAGCCGTTGGCCCATTATTGTTAATTTAACTGTCAAGAATTAGCACACAAATCCATGATACCATGATCAGGCTGCCCTGTTGAAGCTCGGATCAGGCTACCCTGTTGAAGGCAAGTTACTCCATCTTGACAGTGAGTCTTGGTGTGGTGGATCTGCTTCGATCAACGTTGACAAACTGCTGTGCAAAAGCCCCTTTTTCTGAGCTAAGCAAGGCCTCCATTCTACAAATCAGACCTAAAGTGCCGCTCCATATTGCCACTACAAATTTTGCTTAGATTTCTAACCAATTGAAGCACCTCATTCAAGTTGTACTCAGCCCTATTAATTTGGCTTTGTAAAATACTTACAAACAGCACTCTTAAAATACAACGTTTGAACTGTTTCCAACGGATTACTTTTTTCTCATCCCCGGAAGGTTTCTTTTTAATTGTGTTATTAATTTTATTGGTAAAGAAACATGCCAGATGTTCTAATCACTAATATGGTACAAATTTAGAAAGTCACTGAAGCATCTTTCTGGGACCGAAATATTGAACTTAATTGTTCAGGTGTTCCATCTACATTTAAAGACTCCTGCTGTCGAAGGGCTTCTGTTCCAGCTCCTCTTTCACTGAAGCCCCCACAATGTAAGGAACTGGAGGGGAGGAACCCATAATGATAACAAATTCAATTGGACAGAGTGAAAGGGGAATTGATTGGCAGGCTGCCGAAGACACAGAGATTTCTAATGATGGTTAAGAAAACAAAAGTAATTGGATTACACAAAGAAAATAAGATAAACATTCATTAAAATTACTGTAATAGACTATGACTAATGAACACATATGAATGCAAACAGCACATGTTCTTTAAATCCTGCAGTTCCACTTGTAGAACTGTCAGTAGTAATTCTTAATTCTTCAGTAATTGCTATGCGTGCTCCAGTTTAAAATATATGAACTGGTTTTCCATGCACTGATTTTATCAGCTGTTGCTGTGGATGAATCAAATACACCATAATTGCTAATGGAACGTTGTCTATGTTCTTGCTGGATATTTTAAAATTGTGGTTTCAGATGCTAAGTGAATTTAGTCAGAATAAAACCAGTAGCCTGTTGATCAGTTCAGCTATATATTTCTCACATTCATATTCATATCATAAAGCTTTCAGCCCTCTCTAAGCGGTTTACAGATTTTTACCAAATTGAGTCAGCAAATTGCCCCCACAGTCTGGGTCCTCATTTCACCCACCTCGGAAGGATGGAAGGCTGAGTCAACCTTGAGCCGGTGAGATTTGAACCGCTGAACTGCAGATAACAGTCAGCTGAAGTGGCCTGCAGTACTGCACCCTAACCACTGCGCCACCTCAGCTCCTTATTATGGGAAGCTTAAAAGTATATACAAACACAATCTTGTCCTGTATTCATAACTAAGCCAGTTACAAAAGTAAATGTGCACAGTCTTGCAGCACTGAATTATTAAATAAAACAGAGATAAACCTTGGGGCTACAAGAATGTTATAGGGATGAGGGTGCTGTGAGCCACTACAACAGAATGAATAAACTACTGGATATGAATTAGTAAGGTTTATATTCAATTGTTACCTCAGTCAAAAAAAGTTATTTGAGTAGTGTGATAAGGTGAGACAACCAGTAATTCAGCAATAGAACTGCCCCTCTTAGTTATCTACTGATGGTACTCAATGTTTATTATGTATCTCACTCTGCTTAATGTGGTGGGTTTCCATTTTTTTTTTAGTACTGGTTCACTCGTGCGCATGAGCACCAGTGGTGGGTTTCAAAATTTTTTAGAACCTCTTCTGTAGGTGTGGCCTGCTTTGTGGGAGTGGCTTGCTGGCCATGTGACTGGGTAGGAGTGGCTTGTGGCCATGTGGCCAGGTGGGAGTGGCTTGCCAGCCAAGTGACCGGGTGGGAGTGGCTTGTGGCCATGCGGCCAGGTGGGAGTGGCTTGCCAGCCAAGTGACTGGGTGGGCGTGGCCAACTTGTAAAATGTGAAACTCACTTAACAACGCTCTTGCTTAGCAACCAAAATGTTGGCTCAGAAACTCTGGCATTTGAAGCACGCAAGTCTTAAAGCTGTCAAGTTGCAAGACCCTTGCACCCTAACCCTTTAGGAAAAAAAACTCCCAAGGGTGTTCAAACGTGACAGCTTTAAGACTTGTGGACTTCAACTCCCAGAATTCCTCCTCCAGTCATGTTGGCTCAGGAACTCTGGAATTGAAGTGTGCAAGTCTTAAAGCTGTCAAGTTACAAGACCCTTGCACCCCTAACCGTTTAGAAAAAAAATCCCAGGAGTGTTCAAACTTGACAGCTTTAAGACTTGTGGACTTCAACTCCCAGAATTCCTCCTCTCGTTCTTCATCTTGATGATGTGCGGACGGGCGGGAAGGAGGGAGCTGGAACTGGTTCTAAACAGCACTCTAGATTTGTGGAACCTCTTCTATAGAAGAGGTTAGAACTGGCAGGAACCCACCCCTGGTGAGCACATATGCGTGCCATGCTTCTATGCATGGATCTGCCACTGCCACTACCGGTTTGCCTGATCCAGGCCGAACTGGCAGAAACCCACCTCTGATGGTATGTCAAGGAGCTTAAGAAGGAGTCTTGCATGCTATAACCTTCTAAAAATTTAAAGTGGTTTAAAAGGGCCATGAACTAAGTGAGTAAGATGCAGTCCAGTGGTGGGTTTCAAAAATTGTTCGAACCTACTCTGTGGGTGTGGCCTCCTTTGTGGGAGTGGCTTGCCGCCCATGTGACCAGATGGGAGTGGCTTGCCGCCCATGTGACCGGATATGAAGAGGCCGACGACACTTGTCAGAACTACCTTAAGTTACGTCACACACAGCACTGGCATGCATAAGAATATGATATAAACTTGTTTTTTAAAAGGCATCTGGTTTGCGTTAAAACAACTTCAACACACGCAATGTTCTGATTGTACCACAAACGCAGTAGTCATCCTTACCTTTCACAGAGGCACTGAGTTTTATAAACATGAGCATGATAGTGTAGAATAATCATATCCAAGGACCAGTGGTGGGTTTCAAAAAAATTTGGAACCTCTTCTGTAGGTGTGGCCTGCTTTCCGGGTCCACTGGTGGAACCTCTTCTAACCGGTTCGGTAGATTTGACGAACCGGTTCTACCGAATAGGTGCGAACTGGTAGGAACCCACCTCTGATGCAGTCCTAACATGCCATCTGTTGTGCAGGAACCTAAGCAAGAAGGAGGCAGGTCAAGCCACACTAGCTTCAACTTAATTTGACTTATGGTTCCATGATTAGCAGTCATTCTTTGAAGTGATTGTCTAAAACATTCATGAATGGGAAAATATTTTTTTTTAAATGCAGACAAATGGCTTGCTTTTCCTAAAGCAAGGGGAAAATAATATATTTTTTTGCATGAAAAGATGCCTATTTTTGATAAACATTTTTTTCAGTCCGTTTGTTGCTAATGTTAATTACTATTCTTTGAAGCTACACTACGCTTGTGCACCCCTTTCAGGTGCTGATTATGGAGAAGGCAAACATGATTTGTTAGAATATTTGTCAAGGGAAGATACTTTAATTGTTGTTCTTAACTGTAAAACAAATCTAGGAATTTCCTTTTGCTAATCTTTAAAGTTACATCTAATACCCTGTAGCAGAAGAGCCACTCCCTCTGCTGGGGATAGTTCTGCATACAGCATTTTTTATCCTCTTCCCAACGAAAAGGAAAGAAATTAAATCTGCTTAATATATTTAAATGTCAAAAATGTAAATACATTTGTATTTAAACACAACAATTTAAATAAATAAATATAAAATGTATTAAATATTTAAATATCATCATAAAGAGTCACCGGGTGATTGAGATGGACAGTTTATAAATTTTATAAATAAAATAACATTTTATGATAGCTGAGTATACAAAATAACTGTGATCTTCTGCAATACTTTTTGCAAAGAAGAGTGATTAATTGAAGAGGGAGCCATCCTCAATAACCTTTACCTAATTTTAATCAAGACTATGGCAAGTTGATTGCTCAGAGTTTTATTTGGACGCAAAAGACCAGCCATTTTCATATTTGCAAAGACCATCCTGCCCTATATCTCTTTGGGGATTTTATACTGTCATGGTCCATGAGTGCTCATAGGGTTAACAGCAAAGCAATTCCTTCTAAATGACTTCCATTTTAATACCATAATGACCACATTTTGAGAAGATTGGAGTATGCCTTATTTTTCCAGCTTATACACTCTGGCTAGTAAGAAGAATAGCATTTGATATTGCAGAAATTGGCTAGGCTTGCTTTATGCTAGTGTTGGACATATTTCATATTTGCGAGACCGCCTACTGCCACATACCTCCCAACGGCCGATAAGATCACACAGGGTGGGCCTCCTTAGGACACCGTCAGCCGGACAGTGCCGGCTGGCGGGGCCTCGGAGGAGAGCCTTCTCTGTGGCTGCTCCGACCCTGTGGAATCAGCTACCCCCAGAGGTCTGGACCTCACCCACCCTCATGGCCTTCAGAAGCTGTTAAGACCTGGCTGTTCCAGCAGGCCTGGGGCTGTTGACCTTATTATGTAGGGTCCAGCCCTGATCAGAACGTATGCGTGTTGGGGAATTTTTAAATTTTCTTATTTTTATTTAGTTTTTCTTTTCTTGTTCTTTGTAAGCCGCCCGGAGTGCTCCGGGATTGGGCGGCCTATAAATCTAATAAATTGAATTGAATTGAATTGAATTGAATTTCTTGAAGTTGCCCCAATTAAATGGAGATTGTCATGGTTTGATAGCACCACTGCACCTGAGAAATACATCCCAGGAAATTCCAGGTTGACAATTCACAAGACTTAACATTCACAAAAGCGATCATTTCCTGAACTATTTTGTATTGTGAGAGAAGTACAGTATCATTGAAAAATTGTATGAGAAAAAAAAATATTCACATATTTTGGAAAGTTTCAGTTTTCTGCATTAGGACAAGGAGAAAGAACCACCAAAATCCTGCTTTCTTCCTGGAATTTGTATTAGAAATTGATTCCTTTACACAGATTCTGGTGTCAGCTGAGATTTAGAAATGAAATGAAATGCATGAAATATAGCTAGATATAATTGGAATCAGTGTCATCCTTCTCTATACATCAGGGGTAGTCAACCTTTTTATACCTACCGCCCACTTTTGTATCTCTGTTAGTAGTAAAATTTTCTAACCGCCCACCGTTTCCACAGTAATGGTGATTTATAAAGTAGGGAAGTAACTTTACTTTATAAAATTTATAAAGCAGAGTTACAGCAAACCCCTACCGCCCACCATGAAAGCTGGAACGCCCACTAGTGGGCGGTAGGGACCAGGTTGACTACCACTACTATACATCTTTGTACCTTGCAAACTAATCTTGCTTTTTCCACATCCACACATAGTTTTTATATATTATCTTTTTAAAAAAGATCTCATCAACTCCATTTAACTATGTCTTGGCTGCCCTTCCTTCCTTCCTTCCTTCCTTCCTTCCTTCCTTCCTTCCACATGGCAGGTTTTTCTAGGCAACATAACATTTATTATGCTTTATATTGCCACATTGGCCCCACCTGATATTGATATCTTGCCTAGAGACTATTGTCTGGATAGAAAAAAGAATTTGAACTATCCAAAGATACTACTCATGTGACCCACTTTAGCAAGTGGAGGGATGAGCAGAAATAGCAATAGCAGTTAGACTTATATACCGCTTCATAGGGCTTTCAGCCCTCTCTAAGCGGTTTACAGAGTCAGCATATCGCCCCCACAGTCTGGGTCCTCATTTCACCCATCTCGGAAGGATGGAAGGCTGAGTCAACCTTGAGCTGGTGAGATTAGAACCACTGAACTGCAGATAGCAGTCAGCTGAAGTGGCCTGCCGTACTGCACTCTAACCACTGTGCCACCTCGGCTCTCATGTGACCCACTTTAGCAAGAGGAGGGATGGGCAGAAAGCTTTACTCCTCACTTTGGGCCATTTTAACACCCTCCCTCTAGGAGTATGATAACCTTTAAACACCACAGTCTTGTTCAAGGACTTTACAGATTGTTTATAATTTCTACTTGAATTTTATATAGTTATTATTAGCAACTATCTTTTAAATGTGTTCCTGTGCTGAACTGTTTTGTATCATTCTTACTTCTTGTATAAAATGTTATTGCATTTTGGTGTTATACAGTTAGAAAATTCAATAGTATCAAAATTTGATAGATGGATAAATATTTTGCGATTTGAACCTTATTAATTTTGCCTAAACAACATCAGTAGCCATTCATTCTTGAACCCCTCCCTTTGTTTTACCATGTACACATTTTACATGACCCGTCAAATGCGCGCCTGACAAAAGCGTGCCGACAAAACCGTGGCGAGAAACCCGTGACATTGATAGCGCTCCCACAAAAGAGCGCCGACAAAACCGTGCCCACAAAAGCGCAATTATGGTTAAGGTAAGGGTTAGGGTTAGGGTTAGGGTTAGGGTTAGGGTTAGGGTTAGGGTTAGGGTTAGGGTTAGGGTTAGGGTTAGGGTTAGGGTTAGGGTTAGGGTTAGGGTTAGGGTTAGGGTTAGGGTTAGGGTTAGGGTTAGGGTTAGGGTTAGGGTTAGGGTTAGGGTTAGGGTTAGGGTTAGGGTTAGGGTTAGGGTTAGGGTTATTACGTTGTTTTTGTTGCTTTTTGATGGCGCGCTTTCATTGGCGTGCATTTGTTGGCACGCTTATGTGTGCTTCTGCGCGCATTCATTAGTGCGATTTCGACCTCGCGGTTTTCTCACCGCGGTTTTATCGGCGCGCTTTTGTCAAGCGTGCATTTGTCAGTGAACCCACATTTTAAATACCTCATTCCTACTGTATTCAACTTGCTTTTATGTTTTCCAGATATATCAAACTCTCATTTTCATATAATGAAGTGAACAGAACCATAATCTTATGCACAGCTGTCTTCATTTCATTCATTCTTTGTGGTGGACCACATACTACCCATTATCTTTCTATTAGTATTTCTTTGTTTTAAATTTTTTTCCACTATTTCTCTTCTTTTTAGTCAACATTCTACCAAGCTACAAAAATGTTTTGGCATTTTGCCATGTATAGCAATAGCAGTAGACTTATATATACCGCTTCATAGGGCTTTCAGGCCTCTCTAAGCGGTTTACAGAGAGTCAGCATATTGCCCCCAACAATCTGGGTCCTCATTTTACCCACCTCGGAAGGATGGAAGGCTGAGTCAACCCTGAGCCGGTGAGATTTGAACAGCTGAACTGCTGATCTAGCAGTAGCCTGCAGTGCTGCATTTAACCACTGCGCCACCTCGGCTCTTATGTATGTCTAATTAGCAGTTGTCCATTTTAACCACGATTACATTGGCCTTTGATAAATTTATTTTCAGACTTATATTAATTGCATCATATAATCCATTTAATGTCATGTCTCCACCCTAAAACCTTTTTAATATTATTGTAAATATTCCTTATATATCCCAAAATATGTTAAATAACCAAGGCATCAGACTTTATCTTATTTTCTGTTCTTTGTTGAACCATTGGTTAAGCATGTCATTTATTATCACATTTGCTTTAATTCCACCATCTTTTATTTATCCATTATTTTATTCTGTAAGCCGCCCAGAGTCCTTCGGGATTGGGCGGCATAGAAATCAAATAAACTGAAACTCAAACTTTCTCTAAATCAAGAAACATTAAGTGACATGTTAGCAAAAGAAAAAAAAAATGAACTCCATTTTTCCCAAGCATAAAGATGCATTATATTTCCCAAATTATTATTATTGTCATGATCAGTAATATGATCATAAGCACAAATGCAGACTTCACACAGACATTAAACATATCACTCAACTACTATTTAAGCAAACCGTATCCATATTTTAAATGTGCGTTCCTAGATCTGCAGTCTTAACAAAGAGCTTTTTTTTTTTTGCTTATTGGCCTATTCTTGGTTGAAGCTTGGTTTATATCAACTTCGAATGGTAGTTTACATGCAGTTTTAATTTGTGACATCATCATGGTAAACAATCAACATCAATGTAGCAGAAATGTCACTAGTTAACAAATCCTTCTGAATATGTCAGATGTGTTATCTAGCTCTATCAGAAAAGGCTGTTTTCCAACCCCAGTATTCATCATTAACACAATCCTCCACTTCATTGTTTTGGTCTCTTGAAATCCTGTAAACTTGTAATTTGAAGCCAACCCTATTTCGATTGCTTTTGAAATAAAGTTCTAATACAGTCTTAGATTTGTTGAGTTTTCTTTATAAAAATCTCCACACTAAAGTCTCTCTGATCTCTATATATCTATATTACCAACTCTCCCCCCCATCCTGGGTTCAATTGTGTCTCATTCTGAAGAACTGTGTGGACAAATCCCCTTTCTTGACAAGGTTTTGAGTTTTGTGTTTGAGTTTCATTTTATTTATATGCCGCCCTATTCCCTACGGGACTCAGGGCGGCGCACAAACCCGAAGGAGGGGAAGGGAAAAACACAAAAACTACAAAAGTATAGGGCATTTAAAAAACAACCAACAGCCACACGATTCGAGAGGGGAAGGGAACTCATCGACCCCAGGCCTGCCGACACAGCCAGGTTTTAACAGCTTTTCAGAAGGCCTGGAGAGAGGTGAGGGTCCGAATCTCTGCGGGGAGTTCGTTCCAAAGGGCCGGAGCTGCCACAGAGAAGGCCCTCCCCTGGGTAGTAGCCAGATGACATTGGCTGGTAGACGGAACCCTTGAGGAGGCCTACTCTGTGTGATCTAATGGGTCTTTGGGAGGTAATTGGCAGCAGGCGGTCTCTCAAGTACCCAGGTCCAATACCATGAAGGGCTTTATAAGTGACGACTAGCACCTTGTAGAAATGCTTTCTCCTTCCTAGCGCTGAGAGAAAGAGACTGATTAAAGATAATTCAGCTGGTTTTGGCCTGAAGTGGGATTGAAGTGTCCTGGTTTGTAGCCTGAACCATTTCACAAATTAGCTCTCATATTACCAATAACAATACATTTTTAACTCAACTTGTGAACATTTCCCCACAGTCCTTCAATATGTTGGAGTACAAAATAATACTTAACATATGCCTGATCATGTAGCTAGTTATGGAGGTATGCATTCCTTATATGAAGATAGTAGAAAACATAATAAAAAACACTCCAGGAAACAGGTCAAGCCTTTTCTTTTAGGGTAAGAGGCTTGTACCTTTCATAAATTCACAAAGATCAATTTCCATAGAAATAATATGGTAGTGTTTGGTCTAGATCAGCAATGATTTCAAAAATGTTTCAAGCAATTTAAACAAAACTGCTCAGAACCAATAATCTGTGATAAATGTACCATCTAAATATGCCAGGGCCATTCCTTGATCTGACAAATTGGGGAGAGATGTAGCTGCCAGCTTTCCGAATATCTTCCAGAGAAAACACTTTACAAATTGCAAACAGATGCATGTAAGGAATTCTTAAATAACCCTCTGAAGACACTTTTAGAATGTTACCATATTCATCACTTTGTCACTCATAGTGAAACAAAGGCAATTGTCCTAGAGTGGCTCAACTGAAAATTAAACTCTGGAGATATTTTACAGCTAGAAATGGCTACTAATATGGGGCCATTTTGTCAATGTTCTTTCAGTGCTATAATAGCACTTATCACCATGTTTTCCAGGCCACAATCAGTAGTAGAAACTATCACTCAGGTTTTTCATTTATTTCTCTATAAAGTTCAGAATTGTGATGGTTTCATAGGAAGATTTTATTTTTATGTATCCTCATTGCCTTTACCAGATCTTTATTAGTATTGCATAATATAGCCTTCCACTATTTTAGCCCAACTTTTACTAATTGTTTTAAAAACCCTCCATTTCTGATGGCACAGTGATTAGAATGTAATATTGCAGGCTGACTCTGCCCACTGCCAGAAGTTTGATCCTGACAGGCTCCATGTTGATTCAGCCTTCAATCCTTCTGAGGTCAGTAAAATGAGGACTCAGATTGTTAGGGGCAATACGCTAACATCACATGTAACAATACATGTAACATTGTAATCTACTCAGATGTACCGTAAAAGTGGAGCAGTATATAAATCTGATTTCTGTTGCTATTTCTATTTCTGGGCACGCTCCAGAGGTGGGTTCCTACCAGTTCGCACCTATTCGGTAGAACCAGTTCGTCAAATCTACCAAACCGGTTAGAAGAGGTTCCACCAGTGGACCCGGAAAGCAGGCCACACCTACAGAAGAGCTTCCAAATTTTTTTGAAACCCATCACTGGTCCTTGGATATGATTATTCTAGACTCTCATGCTCATATTTATAAAACACAGTGCCTCTGTGAAAGGTAACGATGACTACTGCGTGTGTGGTGAAATCAGAATGTTGTGTGTGTTGAAGTTGTTTTAACGCAAACCAAAGATGCCTTTTAAAAAACAAGTTTACATCATATTCTTATGCATGCCAGTGCTGTGTGTGAAGTAATTTCAGGTGGTTCTGACAAGTGTCGTCGGCATCTTCATATCCGGTCATATGGGCGGCAAGCCACTCCCATCCGGTCACATGGGTGGCAAGCCACTCCCACAAAGGAGGCCACACCCACAGAGTAGGTTCGAACAATTTTTGAAACCCACCACTGGCATGCTCTCTAACATCTTGATCAAACCAATGTTCAGTGATTGAACTACTCTAGCTTTTTACTCTTCCTTTTTATAATGTAAATAGCAACCCAATTGGATGGGAAGGGGCCTTTTCTTAGCCTGTGTGCTTCTGGAGTAGTGTTTGCTAAATCTACCCAAAGTGACTGTGGCAGTTGTAAGTAGCATCTTGGAACATGTTGCATGTAAACATCTTTTCTACTGATGACATGAACACCTACTTCTCTCAGTTGCCATTTGTTAAAAACAACCCATTGTCTTCAAAACATGAACGTTGCCAACAATTCTCAGGCCATTTGACATTTTGAGACATTATAGACATTGGAGAACACATTGAGCATCACAATGCTCCAACATTTATTTGATAAAAAATGATTTTTCCAGAATTGGACAGCCCATTTATAATGCAAGAGAAAGGATGCACACACTCTGCAATTGTTCACATCATGTTTAATAAGTTTAACATAGCCTAAACATGTAGTGCCCTTTTGCTGTATGACACTTTTAGAGATTTACAAAATATCTGTTTCTACTGCACACTGTTTCTAACACTCCTGCTATCTCTTTCGCACCCTTTTTTCCAAGCACGCAGTAAGCAAAAATGTTTATTTTGTCACAATTAACAATGTTCACTATGAGACCTAAATCTTCGACATTGCTTTCCTGTTTCACAAAGAGTATCTTTTCATTTTGGGGTTTTCTGAGCACAAACTCGATAATTGTGAAAGGTAAAGATAGCCTTCAAATTACAACTATATAATTTGCACTGAATTTTCCATTGTGAGATTATGAAGTGTGACCTTATGTATACATTCTGGAAAACTTTTTGAAAGATTCCTTTATCCTTCCTGTAGGTGCTGTTTGTATACATTTGTTGTTTCAGTTAAACTTTGAATAAATATGTATTTTTAACTTTCAGAAAGGATGGAAGAAGCAAGCTGTAATGTAAAAAAAAAAAAACACACTTTACGCTCTGTATTTAAGGTGCTGATTTTAAAATCTCAACAAGAATAAAACCTTGTTATTAGAGCTTTCTTTCCTTCTTTCCAAAGGAGTCAAAATAGGATTTGGCTCAAAATATAGTTTTTTCAATACAGTCACAGCCCAAGGTTACCAAAGGTCAATGCAATCAAATGGAGGGTTATCATAAATTTAGGACTACCAAGCAGCTTTTACTGATGGGATTAGGTAACATGTCATACAGTGGTGGGTTTCAAAAATTGTTCGAACCTACTCTGTGGGTGTGGCCTCCTTTGTGGGAGTGGCTTGATGCCCATGTGACCAGATGGGAGTGGCTTGCCGCTCATGTGACCGGATATGAAGATGCCGACGACACTTGTCAGAACCACCTGAAATTACCTCACACACAGCACTGGCATGCATAAGAATATGATGTAAACTTGTTTTTTAAAAGGCATCTTTGGTTTGCGTTAAAACAACTTCAACACACTCAATGTTCTGATTGCACCACAAACACAGTAGTCATCCTTACCTTTCACAGAGGCACTGAGTTTTATAAATATGAGCATGATAGTGTAGAATAATCATATCCAAGGACCAGTGGTGGGTTTCAAAAAAGTTTGCAACCTCTTCTGTAGGTGTGGCCTGCTTTCCGGGTCCACTGGTGGAACCTCTCCTAACCGGTTCGGTAGATTTGACGAACCGGTTCTACCGAATAGGTGCGAACTGGTAGGAACCCACCTCTGATGTCATATTTGGTAAAGTTTGTGACCACATGATAACCGTATTTGAGAGTTCACTTTGATGACATCACTGATTAACACTAGTGATAAGTTCCCAACATAAACGAGAGAGCACAGAAACTATTGATAGGACTGAAAACCATTCAGGGGTGCAAGAAGAAAAAAAAGGCTTGCAATTCTCCTACCTCTTATGTAGAGTAACTAATCCCATGGATCAACCAAGGCAGTTTCTGTCTCCCCCTCAACCCTCCCAAAAGGGATGAGATCTATTGAAATGGTCAAAGCAGATTCGTTTCATGCCATTTTAACAGAAGCTGATCAACAGCCATTTGCTCAAGCAATCTATTTTCATCAGCTAGGTCTGGAACAGTTTTCTTTGGGAGCAGCCTTATTTAAATATTCTGATATTGGTCTCTAGCTGGTAAAATAACATCTAGCACCTATGCATAGGGTAGACTGAAAAGGTATATTGGCATCGGCCATACTGACAGATGGTGCCATTCGCATTGAGGCAAAGATTTCCATTTTTATACAGAAGGACACAGAAGGAAGCTAAAATGTGTTGGCCAGTGGTGGGTTGCAGGCGGTATGCCCCAGTATGGGCGTACCGGAGCCTGCCAGGAGCACCAGGTACCCAGGGGTGGCTTTCTCGGTTCGGTTGGAACGGGGCCGGCGGCATCCTCGTGCATGCGCGCAGTGCACGCATGCGTACTAGCACCTGTGCGATACTCCAGCTGCTCCTGGAGGATCGTGCAGGCGCTGTATGCGTTCTATGCATGCGTGGAAGCACAGAACTCGTCAAAACCGGGTAAGAAACGTGGGCGGGCGGGTGGATCCTTCGGCGTTCCTGGAAGTTACTTACTTCTGGGTTCGCCGACCAACCGGTTCGCGGGGACCGCCACGAACTGAAACCTACCCCTGCGGGTACCATTCTGGTATGGTGCTCCAGAGGGCCCACCTGCCCGCCCGAGCTTCTTACCTGTCCTTTAAGCCTTCGGTGCTTCCGCAAACACGTATGGCACATACAGTGCCTGTACAACGCCCCACTGAGCAGCTGGAGTGTCGCGGAGGCTTGCAGAGGCGTTGCTGGCAGATACGCTGCATGCGTGCACCACCATGTGAGCGCTGCCAGGCCCGGTCCAACCATACCGGTTGAAACGGGATCTGGAACCCACCACTGGTATTGGCACTTTCTAAGTTTTGGTGCCCTGTAACAATGACTATGCAATGACTATGCAATCATAAATCCAGATTTGCCCATGCATATTTGAATCCTTTGCATCAAACCAAACACATTTTCAGTTGTATGTGGCAACCATCAGCAAAGACCCATTAAAACTAAGAGCAATAAGGCATTCTGGATAAAAATATGGTGGGTTATGCAAAATATCTTTAAAAGAAGAATAAAGTTTGCTCCTCAGTTATTCTTACTAGGTATATGTACTGACTTTACAGTGGTAGAGACTAACTTGATTCTGCACCTAATAACGGCAGCAAGACTGTTGGTGGCGCAATACTGGAAGAAGGAAGACTTGCCTACAATCCAAGAATGGACATTGAAAGTCACAAACCTAGCCGAGATGGCTAAAATATCGGCACATCTTAAAGATCACTCAAATGAGAGATATAAACGAGACTGGAAAAAATGGATTGACTATATACAAAATAAATACGGGACCAAGAAATTCCAGTTAGCCTATGCTTAAGATCAGGAACGATTTAAATTGTTTAAAGTTAGCTCAGCAAGAAGCTAAGATCAATGTAGAGATGTCATTAATTTCTTTATTTCTTTTTTTCTCAATAGATTTTAGACTGTGTTTGTTAAAAATCCATACCGTGTACGGGTTCTGGGAAGTCGGGGGGGGGAGGAGAGGGGTTGGGGGGGAGGGTGGAAGGAGGGAGGGGTATACATTAGGCTAGACAAGAATTTGGTGGTAAACTAGAACTATTTTGACATACAAAAATTGTATTCCGATGTTTTACTGATTGAGGAATGATGAAATGTTTGTTTTAAAAGAAATAAAACTTTTGAACCTGGAAAAAAAAACTAAGAGCAATATGTTGCATTCTAGATATTGCCTGGTTGAGAAATATATTTTGTAGCACCAATATTTTGGTTTCTTTTTTTAATTTTACTCTAGAGGATCCTTTGAGGCTATGATTTTTTTTCTTTGCATTTTTTTTTTTTTTTTTTTTTTGGTTAGAGGGGAATAAGACATAACAGGAATTTTCTGCTCCTATAACTTATAGAACTATTGGTAACTTGAGGAAAAGTGCTGTCTTTTTCCAGATGCTACAGAGGCTGCAACACCTGGAAAAGCCACAGGGAAAAAGCCAGGGTGACCTCTGCATTTACTCTAGCAGCAGCTGTACATTCAGCAGGCAGGAAACATTGCTGTAAACTACAGTTATCGATCAATCCAATGGTCTTTTAATTTATGACACTTGCTGGGAACATGAGCTCCTGGCAAATATATGTAACCATCTCTTGTGGCAGTCTGTCCCGAAACTAAACATTCCAAAAACAGTCTGAATATAACACATAATAAATCTATATGGATATACTTTGGGAATCAGTGAGCCCCCCATAGATTAGAATCTACCTCATACTTGGATGCACTTGGCCAAATCTCAAATGTTCAATTCTTTTGCTAATGCAATAGCTAAATTTTAAATGTCTCAGTCTGATCTATGGAATGTAGGCAAGAAAAGTATGGGAGAACGTAGGCAAGGAAGGATGGTGAGAAAGCTTCTTGGGTCCATCAAGACAAAGAGTAACAATTTAACAAAGAATCCAGTAAACTTGAGGAACACCACCAACTCCATAAACATATGTGGGTGCAGGGCTGCTTGCTCTTTCATTATAAAGCACATCTTCTAAACGGTTCACCGACAAAAGGGCGAACAACAAAACCGTGCCCGATTAACCGCGTCGCTGACATCATCAACAGGGCGACAACAGCGCGGAGACAGAAGCATGCTGTAAACCCTAAACCTAAACTTAACCCCTAACCCTAACCCTAACCCTAAATCTAACCCTAACCCTAAACCTAAACCTAAACCTAACCCTAAACATAACCCTAAACCTAACCCTAAACCTAACCCTAACCCTATCCCTAACCCTAACCCTAACCCTAACCCTAACCCTAAACCTAAACCTAAACCTAACCCTAACCCTAACCCTAACCCTAACCCTAACCCTAACCCTAACCCTAACCCTAACCCTAACCTAACCCTAACCCTAACCCTAAACCTAAACCTAAACCTAAACCTAAACCTAACCCTAAACCTAACCCTAAACCTAACCCTAAACCTAAACTTAACCTTAACCCTTAACCTAACGCTAAACCTAACCCTAAACCTAACCCTAAACCTAACCCTAAACCTAACCCTAAACCTAACCCTAAACCTAACCCTAAACCTAACCCTAAACCTAACCCTTACCTTAAGTTAAATCGGCTTTCTTTCTCCGCACTATTTAAACGCCCTTCTTTTTCCGCGCTGGCTGTTGTCGCCGCGTTGATGATGTCAGCAACGCGGTTTAGTCGGGCGTGGTTTTGTCGGGTCATGCTTCTATACAATAACCTTCTGCCTCTTCTGTTATTCTAAATATGAGTGGAAAAGGAACGGAAATTTGGTTGAAGATGCTCAAGAAAATTCATCTAGAATATTTGGTGGAAGGTCACTGCTTCGTTGCAGAACATATTATTCGCATAAAGAAGAGGTCAAACAGGAAGTGTTGGAAAATGGAAAGCCAAGAAATAGTGTTAAGATAGGATGCTTCAAGTCATATTTTCATGGGTCCATACATGACAAAGTTTTAAATATTTAAGATGAAAAAAAGAAAGAAAGAAATAGCCTGGCGTACAATACCAGGTGGCGCAGTGGTTAGGGTGCAGTACTGCAGGCCACTTTAGCTGACTGTGATCTGCAGTTCAGCAGTTCAAATCTCACCGGCTCAAGGTCGACTCAGCCTTCCATCCTTCCGAGGTGGGTGAAATGAGGACCCGGACTGTGGGGGCAAGTTGCTGACTCAATTTGCTAAAACAAAATTGTAAACCGTTTAGAGAGGGCTGAAAGCCCTATGAAGCAGTATATAAATTTAATAAATAAATAAATAAATAAATAAATAAATACACAGATGTCTGTTGCTATGTGAACAATGAGAACATAGGCAAATAATGTAAATAAAAGGTAAGTTAATACTCTAATCATCTCAGAGTGTGATATCTGGATGAAGAATCCTTTTTATTAAGCACCAAGACCTTGAACAAGAGAGGTCTCTGCAACGATAGGTGACACGTTGTGTTTCTTCAAATGTTAGCATAACTTAGGTTCAGTTGACACAGCTTTGCCAGGCAGCAACTATGTATTCAGGGCGATTTGAGGCACTGTAGCAGCAGCTGTCGGAACTAACAGCTACAGGCATGTACAACAGGTCACCCAACAGTAACCTGCTCAACAATGTCACTGCTACTTCATCACTCAGACTCTAGAGACACTAGACTTTATTTACAGTGTACTTAAGACATTCATCATTATTGGGTGACTTTAGCTAGGGAAGTGGGAACCCTAAGGACTAATTTATACAGTATGCCATGAAGCACTTGCTGAGAGGCTGTGAGTTGATTATATGAGCTGCTGCCCTATAAGCATGGAAGGAGACTCCTTTTCCCTACCACCCCCACATCCTTAATTATCCGCATTTGCTGTCTTCTTGGCACTTCAGCACAAAGCCAAACACATTGCAGAGAATTGCAAGTCCCAATGAATCCTTTCTTTTCTTCTCAAAGAGAAGCCAGAGACTGAAATTAGTGAGTGAGGAAGTAGCAGACATGGTGGACAGAAACACTGTATCAGTGAGAGACTTCAAAGAGGGATCCTGTTCTGACCCCCTCCTCCGTCCAGTACCGAAAGCCGAGACAAGCTTAATTAAAATGTCCTTTAATAGCAAGACCAAAATTTCGGTGGCTGAAAGCCAAGCAAATAAACAGATAAGGACCTTGGCAGCAACTCAGACAAACCTTGGCAGCAATCCAGCCTGCCAAGTTAGTTACAACAGTTCTCTTTAGTCAATGCGTTGACTTCTGCAAGAGGCCCGTGTGCACCAGTAGTCTTTTTTATAGTCTGGAGAGGAGCCTAATGACCACCGTCTGAGCGCAATTACCTCCTGTATTTGCGTAATTGTTCCTGACGCCTAGTAGCTCTTCGATGGCGTGCATCCAGGAACAACTCACTGCTGGCTTCTGGATCACTCTCACTTGTCTCCTCCCCACTTGTCCAAGGCTCAGGCACCTCCTGGTGGCCAACCAGCCTCTCTGCGCCCTGCTCGGAGTCGGAACCCTGTCCAGGGTCCTCCACATCCTCCAGAGCCGACTCATAGGGCCCCTCGCTGTCGGAGTCTGGTGGCAGCTCCAACGGCTCCTGTTGGGCCACAACAGATCCACTGGGCAGTCTGTGGTTATTAGCCGTGGACAACTGCTGACATGGTCATCCAGTGATAGCCAGCTCATAAGTTGCTGGGTTGATTTAGGCTGGGTTGAAATTTGGATATCAATGTCAGGCAAGGTCCAACTGAGGTAACTTCCCTATTAACCCTTTCATTTTTCCCCTTGCAGAAATGCCTTCTGCCAGTATGTACTTGTTATACAACAGATGGCATCCTTTCTATAATATATTCGTTCTATAAATGCTGGCAGTCTTTCAGAAAAGCCTATTAAAAACAGAGCCTCCTTCCACTGTTTTGTTTTTATTTGGAACAGTAATAAAGTCAGTTGTTAGCTTCGAGCGGTACTAAGATTTAAAATAGGAACCGCTTTGAAGCACCACGAAACTGCACCCAGCCTCTAGGTTATTAAACGTGTTCTTTCTGTACAGCTTCCTACACATAGCTTATTGTTCAGCAGAGTTACAACTGGATGTTTCCATAATAGACATTTCAATTTGTCTTACTTTAGGAACTATGTAATTATATACACAAAACACTATGACACACAGAGGAGGTTACGAGGAGAGACAGATTAGAGACTGTACAATGAGAGCCACAGCAGGTTTTCAGGAACAACATGTGAAGAATGCCTTCGAGGAGAAAAAGTAATACAGTGCTGGCTAGATTGACTCGAAGTCACTAGATGGAATTTAGGGGGCTCGAAACTTCAAGGAGATTACGGAGCGCCAGCTGGCACCCTTTATCACACAGGCAGCCTGTGGAGCAATTTTAACTGACCCTTGGCAGTTTTACTCTTCTTCTTGTTTTTTTTTTTGAAAAGTAAAATTTAAACATTCACAGCTTCTCCTACAAGGGCATGGATTTTGTTTCTGGCAGTGATGAGAGGAAGAATTGTATTTATTATGTGTAGTGTCATATAACCCCTTGACTACCCATCCAAGTAGTTTCCCATTCTGTGAAGATCTTTAGACTTCTCCTAAGCATTGTGAAGGAATTCCCTTTCAGTTCTACCCCTGGTAAAAGCTTGGGACAGGATTAGATGGAAGCATCAGGAGGAAATTCAGCCTTCAGAACAATTGTATTTGTTGCCCACAGAAATTCCTGAGATTTTGCTTGCAGGAAAATTTCGGGGCCAATTCTGTTTCCATGGCCCATCCGGTGATGATGTACTAGAGATGATGTACAGATCAGTATAAATCACTTCATTTTAATCATCTGTCAGGCCTGCATTTATATTCCTTTTAGAATTTTGGCCTGCCACACTTTCTCTTATTTCATTATGTTGTTTCATTAGTATAGTTGATGGGAGGGGGAATAGACAGGAGTGAGATTGTGGAATGTATTGTTTTCATTCTTTACTAGAAGCCAAGGTCATCCTTTGTCTCCGTACTTTCACACCTGATGGAAGCAGCTGGGTGTGGATGCCAGTGTGGAAGAAGAAGATTGGACCATGTGATGGATTGTGGGTGTGGGGACAAGATCATGAACTTTTAACTGGGTGGAATTCTGATGTAATTTCCAGAATTGGGATTAACACAGATGTGCCTAAGATGTCTGCTTTATTAAATTGGAACCAAAAGGATCGTTTTGCCTTGGACTCTGATTTAATTCTACATAATACTTGGAATGCTGACATCATCCTTGTTTTGTGGCTCCTAGAGTGTTACCTAGAAAATATATTTTGCTTGCCCTTTAAGAAATACAAGTAGTCCTCAACTTACGACCACAACTGAGCACAACATTTATGTTGCTAAGTGAAATATTTGTTAAGTGAGTTTTGTCCCACTTTATGAGCTTTATTGCCGCAGTTGTGAAATGAATCACTGCAGTTGTTATATTAATAATATGGCTGTTAAGTGAATGTGGTTTCCCCATTGACTCAGAAGGTTGCAAAAGCTGATCATATGACTCCAAGATGCTGCAACTGTCATAAATATGAAGCAGTCTGAATTTTGGTCATGTGACCAAGGGGATCCTACCATGGTCATAAGTGTGAAAAACGATCATAAGTCACTTTTTCTTTGCCATTTTAATGTTGAACGTTCACTAATTGAACTGTTGCAAGTTGAGGACTACAACTACCTGTAGTCATTTTTGCAGAAGTGTCAAAAAAGTTGCATAGGGATCCTATTTCAAATAATGAGGATAATGGGGAGGAGCTCCAAATGATTAGGTTAAGATATTTTAGCCTACAGTTTATTTTAACAATTCAAATCTACAGCTCTGTCCCCAAACACAGTACCTGCTTTTATACTACAATGTACAAATCCTTTTAATGCCACAGGTTAGATCTGTTTTCTTTTGGGGGGGCGACAGATTGACAATTAATGGAGGCTGGGAAGTTTATGGTTTTTATACATTGTTGCCTTATGTACAAGTTTTACTATTTTAGCAAAAAATATTTTGGAAGACCAGGAATTCTGCTGGAATCTGGCAGCCTCTCAGAACGATTGTTTTATTAATCACAGTAGCGGGACTTGTATAAACATTTGCCTAGAAGACTGTCAGAATATGCATGTGAATAATTTAATGAGCTGACCATGCAACACATCTCAGCAGTTTATTCCATGAGACTTAAGAGCATGAGTCAGATTTCAGACACTTTTATGTATTTGCCAAAATGATATTTGTTTTCTTGCAGGAAGCAGGTTTTTTCCCCACCACATTGGACAACTGTAGTTAAAAAAGAAGTTAGGTAAAGTTTCAACACAGCATTATTTTTTATATCATATTCACACCGTGTTGACTTTTCATTGACTGTCCAGGCTTACAAACACAAGGTAGGTTAGTAACTGTTTTAGCATTTCGTGCCTTTATGTAGGCCTAGGTCAGTGGTGGGTTTCAAATTTTTTTGGAACCTCTTCTGTAGGTGTGGCCTGCTTTCTGGGTCCACTGGTGGAACCTCTTCTAACCAGTTTGGTAGATTTGACGAACCAGTTCTACCGAACCAGTGCAAACCGGTAGGAACCCACCTCTGGCTTAGGTGGGGGGAAAATAAGAACATAAGATCCAGCAATCTCATCATTTGCTAGTCATTTTTAATATTTTTTTATTTTTTTACTTCAATTGGGAATTGATGGGTGTTGTTTTGGGAGATAGCTAATTCCCTAACATCTAAGAGCACTGTATGCTCACCCTGTGTCATAAGGGATTCTGTCTCCATATATTTATAAAAAGAACTTGTACCAGTGAACATCCTTTGTCGATCTATTGTCAATCTCTTATACATTGGTCTCTTTAGGAAGATATAGTTGCTTATGCTTCCTTGTCCTTCCCCCTCACACTTCTAGAGAATAAAGACTACAGCCTTGATGGAAATATGCAAGAAATGTTACTTGAACAAAAGGAATCCAAACATTTTTAAAGTCCAGAGTAATGAGATAACGTTCAAAAGAAGCTCAGGCAGACACTCCCCTGATTCATTGGATTATAAGGAAGGGGGAAATGGTTCAACACAATCAGACCTGCAGGTTTCTGTTATTGTAGCCATTCTCAATAAAAGTCGTTTTGTCCCTCCTGTCCTGTGTGTGGTGTTGGTTTCTTGATCTGACAACCATTTTGTAAATATTTCAAGAGAGACTGAATGTTTTTCCTTTGTTTTAGTCCTATTGTGTAATTAATTTCTTGGTCTGGTCTACCTAGTGGGGCTGACACACCAGATAATAAAATTAAGGAGATATATATATATATATATATATATATATATATATATATATATATATATATATATATATATATATATATATATATATATATATATATATATATTTAGTAGTTATAAGTATAGTTATAATACTGCTTGGTCATCTGCCTTCTCCTTGCTCAGCTTCGCTTTTGAATTTAAGCAACAATAAAATCTCCAAATACTGTACGTTTTGAAAAGAAATGGCATGTTACAACAGGATTGAAACAACATAGGTTCTACCTTTAGAAATCATGTGATATTTTTGCTGGCAAAACCACAAAACTGCACCTGCACCCAGAAGATTATCTCTCCTTTGCTTTGTGAACTGGCAAATATCCATTGCGGAAGAGCGTGGTCATGGGGCTTCTATAAACATGATTTTTTCTCATACAGCACCACTTGTTTATACTTTTCCTTTAGCACGTTGCAATGAAAACCATTTTAATACTCAAAATGACAACGCTCCATTTTAACATCATAGGCATAACAACAGCTGAAGGTAGGTTAAATATCAAGGGAAGTTATATCAGGTACAGTACTTGCCTTTTAGTAGCATCTTACTAACAAACAAGGTGAATGACTGTAGTCCCCAGCAAATAAGAATGACGCATAGCAAGAAATCTACCTAGCTATGAACTTGATGAACTGAGGGGTGGCAGGGAAGTGATTAAAGCTCAGTCCAATTTTCTCAAATACTTTCAGACAAAGTGTCTGAAGTTCAGTTTTATCACACAAAAGCTGTTAAATATTTTCAGAGAAATTGGGATTGTGTTAGGTAAAATCCTCGCCTCGGTTACTCAAAGAGATTCTCAAAGCAAACTAAGAGCCTAAGGAAAATATTGCTAGTGAGGAATGAATTGTAGATCTAATTATGTTGACGGGGCAGGAAAAGTCTCCCTATTGTGCACATTGGACGACAATATACCCATGCTGTTCATTTGCTTCAAATTAATAATGTGTGTGTATTCACACACACACACAAACACACACACACACACACACAAACCTAGACAGTATGTATGTATGTATGTATGTATGTATGTATGTATGTATATGTTTGTGTATAAACACACAAAGTGTATATAAAGAATATACCACGTGTTAAGAATAAAGTGGTTAGGACCAATTTCTCCCCTTCCTTTCCAATGAAAACAAGTGAGATCCAATGTCATTAAGAACATAAAATAATTCAGATGTGATTTTCATGCGATTCTAATTTTCTTGGGTTGAATTCCTGACTAGTGTTAGTAGCACCACACAAACACTCATTGTACTGCAGGGAACGAGAAATCTGTCACATCTATTAAATCTAGTCTGCAAAGCTGGCCCATTCAACATTCCAGGACTTTAAGCAGACCTCCTTCTTCTTCCCAACTCCCTGCCTCCTCCTCTTCACTTCAATCAACCCTCCTACATTTATCTTCAAGAAGAAATGAGGGCTATCTTTCTCTTTTAGGAGGAAGGTCAAGCAAGGTGTTCATCTGGAAGTTGCCCCATGCACTCTCTAATCAGGGAAAACTTATAATTGTCTGGTCTGTTTGTATAGTGTGCATCTTTCTTAATTCAGTAATGCACAAAGTGAATGAAACACTGCATGCTCAGCTGCGTGCAATAGGGCATTTGGAGCACTGGAACTACATCTTCTTTTGCAGGAAGCAATGGACAGATGGTGATGAGGGGTGAGGATTCCCATCCAGCTTCTCACAAGGGCAAGGTTGTATTGCATATGATCTCTGGATCAAGTCCAAATTCTGAAATGTCACAAGATTTAATTATTCCTTTGACCATTTAAGGGAAGGGGTTGTCACCATGGTACAATATCTCATTGTAGTGTCTAAATAGTTTGATGATCCTTGTGTAAGGGAATCTATTAATATCATTTGCAAGATATAATTTATGCTATATTTATATTATATTTATATTCTGCTTTTGCTTTAACCCCTTCTTTGGCATAGCACTTAAAGGATTTAGTGTACATTTATTAAACAGGAACATAAGCATAGCTTCAGAAAGTACAGAGGATTCTGACCTAGCCTTCATGTTTCTAAGAAGGTAAACATCTTGTCTGAAACTAATGTCTGAGATGTAGCCTGTATGACATAATTCCTCTTACAAGAAAAACTGGTATAGTTTTTTTTTTCTTTGCTTAAAATATATGTATCTGCTTATGACTGGATTGTGAATTGCCATGAACAGGTCCGTGTTTCCTTACAGTAGAGGGCAGTGATATCCACACTCTTAAAATTCTCTGATTTTGTGAATCAAAATATGTGAATTCTCTCCATTACTCCATTATCAAAATATTCTCTTATGCTGCAACAATACATTACTTTAATAAAGAGCAATAACACTGGATTGATTTGAATTAGTGTGCTATATGCAATCCATAAGTGGCAGACAGAAAGGCAGACCAGAATAATTCAAGTCAACATTTTAAAAAAGTCCTTGCATTAGTGTATTCATGTTTGTGTGTTCGTGTGTGTGTGTGTGCGCGCGCGCGTGTTTAGCAAAACAGAAAGCTGATTTCCATCATGTTGGATTGGTCCGTTTAAGTTTCCCACACTTTTTCACTAACACATAGGCAAAAGTATAATAAAACAATTCTATGGTTTTACCTGTTAGCCATATTGACTATGTGTTGTATTCATATTGCATTATCTGAAAAAAAAAGAGCATCCTGCTTCATCTTCTTTTAAGATAGATTGTTCGCAAATACTGATTTGATAGCAATTCAAAAATTATCATTATCAGTATGCTGTGTAATATTACCAAATTCATGATGACTTATAAGTAGCAGAGAGTACAATAAACATCTCTAAATAAATATAACCTACAGCCAAATAATATCATAACATAATACAGGACTAAGGGACATGGTGGCTCAGTGGCTAAGATGCTGAGCTTGTCAATCAGAAAGGCCAGCAGTTTGGCAGTTTGAATCCCTAGCACCAGGTAATGGAGTGAGCTTCCATTGCTTGTCTCAGCTTCTGCCAAAGTAGCAGTTCGAAAGCGTATAAAAATGCAAGTAGAAAAATAGGGCCCACCTTTGAGGGGAAGGTAACAGCATTCTGTGTGCCCTTTGTGAGGGTTGTAAATTCAGCCCTGTGTTTGATGAGGGGTGAATTGTGGTTTTCCTTGGAGTATACTCTATGATTAAGTAAAATAAACCCGAGGTATATTCTAAGAACACATATTTTTATTGTAAAATAAATAACAAACAAACTTACTGGCTAATAACTACATTCTGGTAAAGTTCCTAGCCTACCTCCTCGTGGCAGGCAAAACAGAAAGAGAAAGAAGAAGGCAAAAGGACATGCTTAGTAGGCTTACAGAGAAGAGCCAGCCTACCGTTTGTCTTAGAATATAAGCACAACTGGCAAAAAAACCCAACACATTGTGACACCTTTGGCATTTAGTCATGCTGGCCACATGACCACGGAGATGTCTTCGGACAGCCCTGGCTCTTCAGCTTTGAAAGGGAGATGAGCACCGTCCCCTAGAGTCAGGAACAACCACCACCTATGTGTGAAGGGAACTTTTATCTTTACCTTAATACAGGACTGTGTAAAACCTAGTCCCAAAATAAAAAAAATACAATATAATTTATAATAATTTAACTATATAATTACTAATGGAGAATAAAATTCCAGGCAGGAGTTCTGGAAAAGTTCAACTTTAAGAAGGCTGTCATTGAAGGAGTCAGTCTATATTTTTGGGTGGGATGGGAAATTGTCCCACAATATTCATGCCATGATGGAAAAGCAATACTTCCTGGCTTCAACCCCACTCACCCCACAAAACGGCGGCGCCACCATCAGAAGGACCTTCCTGGATGGGTTAGGTCCAGAGGTGGGTTCCTACCAGTTCACACCTATTCAGTAGAACCGGTTCGTCAAATCTACCGAACCAGTTAGAAGAGGTTCCACCAGTGGACCCGGAAAGCAGGCCACACCTACAGAAGAGGTTCCCAATTTTTTTGAAACCCACCACTGGTCCTTGGATATGATTATTCTACACTATCATGCTCATATTTATAAAACTCAGTGCCTCTGTGAAAGGTAAGGATGACTACTGCATTTGTGGTGCAATCAGAACATTGCGTGTGTTGAAGTTCTTTCAACGCAAACCAAAGATGCCTTTTAAAAAACAAGTTTACATCATATTCTTATGCATGCCAGTGCTGTGTGTGAGATCATTTAAGGTGGTTCTGACAAGTGTCGTCGGCATCTTCATATCCGGTCACGTGGGCAGGAAGCCACTCCCATCCAGTCACATGGGTGGCAAGCCACTCCCACAAAGGAGGCCACACCCACAGAGTAGGCTCGAACAATTTTTGAAACCCACCACTGGTTTCATTCATTATAAAACAGATGCATAACTGCTTACTGTTCACATATTATAGATAGGAAGAGCAGAGAGAGCCTTCCGTAAGGCTAATAGCAGGACTTCAAATAGCAGATTTGAACTGGGGCATTCCTAACACTTGGCTATTAAATGCTAGCTTAAATTATGCAGGTAGACACATCAAATTACTGAAAATGGTTACTTTCATAGTATTAATTTTTTTTTAAAAAAAAAAAGTCAGAGGGTGTTTTATGGCTTCCTGAAAAAAAATGAGTTTTTAATTAATACTTTTATTCTTCCATTTGTTGGAAAGAGCAACAAACCAATTACACTGCCTGGATCCTATACCAAGCCGGCAATCTTATGCAAGTTTACTAAGAAGTGAAGCCCACCAATCCCAACCTTTGAATATAGATACAGAGGCTCAAACTCCGAACTTCTTTAATGAGAAAGAACTGTCAAGTTTCTGTTGATTGACAGCTGAAATTCCAGGGGAGGGAATTAAAATAACGACTTGGGAAAGCAAGCCATTTCTAGTGTGGAATCCAAAATCATGTTGAGCAAAAAAGAAATGCAAAGAGTTTCACCAGGGTGCCAGTGCTAATCATGTCAAGATCATTTGCTTTTTGCATCTGTAGCAATAACAAAAAAAAGGGGTGGAAATGAGAAGCGAAGATGGAAGGGAAGTCCTGGGAAGCAGCAGCTGCTTCTGTTGCTTGTCCCTGCTGAGTCCTGAGCCTTGGTGTCTCTGCCGGAAGGCACAGCAATCTGTTGACATCTTCAGCTCTTTTACTACTCCAAGACACTCTGCCGAATCAAAGACAACCATCATCTGGATGAGTGAATGAAAATCAGCACCAGTAGTGTGAGGAAGTGGGACAAACACACCAAGCAGATGGCTGGAGGCCTGTTCTTTCCTGTTCTTGGAGCTGTTTACATTCTTAAGTGACTAATTTTGACATGTTCTACCACTAATGAAGTTTTTTTGGTGTGACCCAATAAACAGCAAGCAATGCATGCTGGGACCATTGTAATTTGGCTTTGGAGGCCCCATCGCTATCACAGCTCGACAAGTAGTCAATTAAAATTTTCTGAGCTTGACTAATCATTCTCAGGGAGCTACCGAAGCTTTGTCTCAAAAAAAGCAATTCTTCTCCCTTCGGTTGGTGCACTTTGTTTATTTTTAGCAGACCACTAATGAAGCTGAGGAAAAAAAAATACTTGAAAAATCAAATATGATATCAAAGAAATTGCATTTATTTCCATCACCCATTTCTATTTAGTTATTATCAGCTAGACCCTGAGGTCTTCATTTCAAATGAATTTGTCTGATGCCTCCAAAAGAAGCGAGGGGAGAAATGAAACAGGGGAATCATTCCCCTGAGCCAAGGTGGCGCAGTGGTTAAATGCAGCACTGCAGGCTACTGCTAGATCAGCAGGTCAGCGGTTCAAATCTCACCGGCTCAGGGTTGACTCAGCCTTCCATCCTTCCGAGGTGGGTAAAATGAGGACCCAGATTGTTGGGGGCAATATGCTGACTCTGTAAACCGCTTAGAGAGGCCTGAAAGGCCTATGAAGCGGTATATAAGTCTACTGCTATTGCTATCATTCTGGCTCAGCAGGCAGATGCATATGAGAATGGATATTGAAATAAGGGCTGCATCTGAGTGGTGGGAGAACATTAGTCACAGTCTTTCTTCTTAACTGGTTTTATGCCACCTTTCTTTCCTTTGGCGTCTTCTCTTTTCTGAGAACCTTTGCTTTCATAAACATTGCCCCAGTGGTGGGATTCAGCCAGTTCGCGCCTATTTGGGAGAACCGGCTGTTAACTTTCTAAGCAGTTCGGAGAACCGGTTTTTGGAAGAAATCTTTTGTTTTTCCCCCAACTTTACAGGGCTAATCCTGTAAGGAAGGCAGGAAGGAAACATTCTAATGTTGTTTCTAGCCTCATCTTTATTGCCCTGCTTACAGAAACTGCCCCTCTGGTTAACCCTTATTACATTGTAACAGCTAAGGCGAAGCGCCCATCGACCTGAGTGACTTTGAGTTGGCTACGCCAACACAGTCACATGACCACTGGTCCACACATACCCAGCTGGTCATTAGGGTAGAGAACCGGTTGTTAAATTATTTGAATCCCACCACTGCATTGCCCCTATTGGATAGTGATTTCTCCAAGTAACATGGAAGATCCTTGAGGATAGGATTCATCTCTCATTATATTCAACCTAGCTATAACAAAGCAAAGGAAACACCATTAGAGATACTTGGTGTCCACTTATAATGCAACAACCTTTACTCAGTATCGACAAAGCTTCGTTCTGCTCTTAGAGGGAGATTTTCAAATGGGTGACCAGATATATTCTGTTCAAAGTATATATTTCCATATATAATTAAAAGACAGCCTTACATCTGAAAAGCCCAGGACAAAATATAGGATCTCCAGCCTTATCGCAACAATTTAAGCTTCATGACTGAAGAAATAAAAAGAATCCAGAGTCAATATCAGAATAGTTATTTTATTGCTTAATGTAGATATCTGTTTGCAACTGTGATAAGGCAAACGGCTAGATGCCCATGTTTTGCTAAACCATGAAAATTCCAACCCGGTAACATGCACTGCAAACAGATTGATCAGTTTTCTAACTTTATTTCTTTATTCTTTATTCTGTCCAATGATAATGCTACAGTAAGAAATTTTCAAAATCCATTTAAATTGTTAAATGCTGGCATTTAGACCTAACCAGTGGTGGGTTTCAAAAATTGTTCGAACCTACTCTGTGGGTGAAACACTAACAAGAATGACATCTGTTAGGTCAGTTTTCCTACATTATGGAAGAAATGTCAATAGTCATGAGTGGTAAATTTTTCATTCCCCCACCTTTATTCATTGGCCATTCATTTGGGTGTGAGAAGATCTTGCTGGTTATGTATAAATAAATAAGTAAATAAGTAAATAAGTAAATAAGTAAATAAGTAAATAAGTAAATAAGTAAATAAGTAAATAAGTAAATAAGTAAATAAGTAAATAAGTAAATAAGTAAATAAGTAAATAAGTAAATAAGTAAATAAGTAAATAAGTAAATAAGTAAATAAGTAAATAAGTAAATAAGTAAATAAGTAAATAATAATAATAATAATAATAATAATAATAATAATAATAATAAAAAATAAATAAATAGTGGTTGCTGGCTGTGGTTATCAAATTGACATGATGTGTGTTAAAAAATGCTCAAAATGACCTCTACAATGAAATGATAGAGGTCCCACTGTCTTTCCATATGCCTTATGTGGTCAGGGATTTAATTTCATGGCCATGTTGACTTTTATTTTTTTGAGCCCATCCCCATAAATACTTCAAGGTGGTGCAGTGGTTAGGGTGCAGTACTGCAGGCCACTTCAGCTGACTGTTATCTACAGTTCAGCGGTTCTAATCTCACTGGCTCAAGGTTGACTCAGCCTTCTATCCTTCTGAGGTGGGTGAAATGAGGACCCAGACTGTGGGGGCGATATGCTGACTCTGTAAACCACTTACAGGCTGAAAGCCCTGTGAAGCGGTATATAAGTCTAACTGCTATTGCTATTCAGGTGGTTGGTATATGTTTTATTTTCTCAGAAAGTCTTGTAACTGGAGTTCTGGAAGGAAGCATGTCTTAAGCATTTGGGAAAAACAAACAAGATGGCCAAGTTTCATTTATTCATTAAATTTATATCCCTAATAAGGTGACTCCCCAATTTCGCTCCCATCACTTTATGTGATAGTACAAATTAATAAGAAAAGAAAAAAAGAAAGCAATTAACAAAACAAATGAATGACCCAATAAAGTAAATGTTAATTATGAATATCATTGCTTGCAATAAATGATTAGCTATTTCCTACTTTTTGGATTCTATTTGAGTTTATTTATTTTGCTTTATGAATGCAAACAAATAATGAAAAAAAAGATAGGAATGTAAAATGTGTATTTTCAGGGATAGAATTATTAGCAAACTGTTGTGGCCCAGCAGATGCCATTGGTGCTGCCACCAGACTCCAACAGCGAGGGGCCCTCTGAGTCAGCTCTGGAGGAGGTGGAGGACCCTGGACAGGGTTCCGACTCCAAGCAGGGTGCAGAGAGGCTGGTTGGCCACCAGGAGGCACCTGAGCCTTGGACCAGTGGGGAGGAGACAAGGGAGAGTGAGCCGGAGGCCAGTAGTGAGTTGTTCCTGGATGCACGCCATTGAAGAGCTACTAGACGTCAGGAACAATTACACAATTATAGGAGGTGATTGTACTCAGCTGGTGGTCATTAGGCTCCTTTCCAGACTATAAAAAGCTACTTGTGCACATGGCCCTCTTTGCAGAAGTCAATGCAGGATTGAATGTTGGAGGACAGTACTGTGAGCTTGGCAGGCTGGATTGCTGCCAAGCCTTATCTGTGTTTATTATTGCCTGGGTTGTCTGAGTTGCTGCCAAGGTCCTTATCTGTTTGTTCTGCTTGGCTTTCAGCCACCGAGGTTTTAGTGTCTTGCTATTAAAGGACATTCCAGTCTTGGCATTCGTTACTGGATGAAGGAGGGGGTTAGAACAGCAAACAATATAGGAATTTTGCCTGACGGGGTCCAGAAGAAGACCCTTTTCTGCTGTGGCTCCCACCCTCTGGAACGTCTTGTTCCACGAGGTCAGGTCTGCTCCCATTCTTTTGGCCTTCCGAAAGGACTTGAAGACATAGCTGTGGCAACTAGCTTGGGCCCTAATGGGAGTGTGGCATGCTGGAAGTGGCTGTTAGAGAAAACACCCTACCTCCTCTCTGTGTCCACTTTGCTCCTTCCCTCTCCCTCCTGTTTAGTTTATTATTTTTTAAATTTAAGATCTTTATTTATTGTTTTATTCTGTAGTTTATTCAAGTCCGTAAGTTGCCTAGAATTGCCTTTGACGAGATGGGCAGTAGGCAAGTTTGATAAACAAACAATAACAATTAAATAAAAATATAGAGTGAATGACACAGAATCATTAACAAACCTGATGTAGACTGAATGATCAGAAATATAAATCAATGTGAAGTAAAATGAAATTAGAAAGACAGAAGTTTGGCGCTAAGAGGCAAAATTGTTCCAGAAAAAAGAGAGATTGTTCAAAAGTTTTTTTTCTTTTTCCTTTGGGGAAAGGGGGAAGAGGGAAATCCACTAATATGTGCTTTTGTTAACAGGCACTACTAGTAAATTATAAAGTCTTACCTATTTTGGGATGTAAATACCTGCAGGATTGTTTACCCCAAGAGGAACAATATTACAATTGCTGCTTCCTGTGAGCCCTCCTTTGGTGGATCTGGCTCCTGCAAAAATAAGACTAGCTTCCTTTTTGTAATCTTTGTTTCTTAAGATTAATGAAAACCTTCCCTTGCAAATATAGCAGGTACAAATGTAACAAATAAATAAACAAATGTAAACAGGCATTTGGGGATTGTTAGGCAGATTTATGTATCTAAGATTTATGTGGACATGCGAACAATAGTGTGCTCTTTATTAAAATGCAATGTATTGTATAATGTATTATCTACCACTTTTGTAAGCTCTTTATATCCATCGTTTCATTGAAGCAACATAAAACCATTTAAAACAAAGGAATAAATAATAAACAACCATGTCTACTTTGCCCTAAATCAGATGTAAGTAGAGTTTCTGAATACTGTGTCATAGTTATTTTGGTTTATATTCCCCATGTGCCACAGGCAATGGAATATTTTCAATTTTATTGACCATTTTTTCACGATTAGTTTTTATTGATTTTAAAATTTGATCTGTAAACATCTAGATATGTATTTTTCAAATATATAAATCTGGCAGATAAGTAAATATCATGATGAATAAATTAGAGTAAAATCTGAAACATCAAGCTTTAGGGGAAAATATATATCTTATGTATGCATTTTGAGAAATACATTCCATTCATTTCCTTCTTCTGGGTAAATGTTTTAATTATTGAAGCTTCCATTAATCTAATTTAAGCAAATTAATAATGAAGCTAAGTATTTAATGTGAAAAACAAAGAACTATATTCTGTAAAACTGAGTACTTGATGTTAATACTTAGCTTAATAGAAATCATGTTGATTATTAACTGTAAATTCAAAAACAAGTCTCCTTTATGAAATAACATTGTGTTTATGCTTTAAAAAGTTACTGTAATATCTATTCATTCAAAGAGTACATACTGTCTTCCTAAGTCATGTTCAGAGCAATTTCTGTCAAGAGATTAGACAGAGAAGTGGCTAGTGCAAAATCATCCAGGAACATCACTGTTTATTGGGGATTTATAATCAAGTCCTCCTACTGTTTGTTCTACAATTGCTAATAGTTACAATACAGTGGCTTTTAATTTATTTATTAATTGACTTAAGGTTAGGCTTAATTAGTTAAACAAATTTATAAAACCACACAACTCTATAACTACTCCATAATGGATTATTTTTCCTTCTATTTCCTTATTTAAAACACTTTTTTCTGCTGCATAAATTTTGGACAAAGAATTTGAACTAAGTTTCTGTCATGATGTTTTAATCAAAGCAGAGTAACATCTTATAAGTGTACACAAGAGGCACCCTAAACTTTTGACTAAATTCAGGTCTTAATTCCTATTGTTGACAATTCAACCCCTAGTATTTTTCAAAATCCCATTGTAGGTTTATGATGGGAACATACTTTTTTTTTTGAACATCATAGTGAAGGTCTTAACCCAGTAGATGGAGGCTGTCAGGTTCTAAGACTTAGACAGGTGGTGGATCATGCAAACAAGTGAATCCAGAGAGAGACCATGTTTGACTTTAGATGGTTTTGCAATCTCCTTGATAGAAGTCTTTATGGAGTCATAGCCCCAAGAGATACAGATGGAAGCTGTAGTGAAAATGTTGCACAATTGCAACTTGTACATTAGTTGCAGCCATTTTTGGAAGAGGAAGAACCAGTCATATGCATGACAATTTGTGGCTAGACTACTGCAATTTGCTCTTCAAGGCTACTCTTGAAGATGGCTTGGAAGCTTCAGTTGTGCAGCATGCAGTAGCCCATACAATTATGGGTACATTAAGGCCATAGAGAGCCGAGGTGGCGCAGTGGTTAGGGTGCAGTACTGCAGGCCACTTCAGCTGACTGTTATCTGCAGTTCGGCTGTTCAAATCTCACCGGCTCAAGGTGGCTCAGCCTTCCATCCTTCCGAGGTGGGTGAAATGAGGACCCAGACTGTGGGGGCAATTTGCTGACTCAATTTGCTAAAAAATCTGTAAACCGCTTAGAGAGGGCTGACATCCCTATGAAGCGGTATATAAGTCAAATAAATAAATAAATAAATAAATAAATAAATAAATAAATAAATAAATAAATAAATAAATAAATAAATAATGAATGAATGAATGAATGAATGAATGAATAAATAAATAAATAAATAAATAAATAAATAAATAAATAAATAAATAAGGCTTCTCCAGATAACATTGGATTCTATGGAAGCTGCCTTGGAAGCAGTTAGCTTCTGTTGCATTTCCAAAGCTAAGCTACACATGTTACAGGGCCTAGTTATCACTTCTGATTAAATCTGCCTGTCTGAAAAGATCTAGAATAAAAAAAAACTTGCTGCAGGTCCCACATTACTGAGAAAATACAATTCCCCAAGGTTTTATAGGCAAGTCTTCTTGGTGACACCCCAACCCCCAAATAGCCTCACTCTGTTTATCCTAAACATCCCCTCTCTTTTATGTTTCTGAAAAGCAGTTACAACATCAGCAGGAGGAGTTTGAGAATCCCTACGATCATATTACTCTTTAAATGTGGCACCTCAGAATGTTGTGATTTGTTATGGGTGGACTTCATTGTAAATTTTAATCCTACTTGTCAGCGTACCATAAGCCACTCAGAGTTTTCAGAAATGGAGCAGCATATAAGCTGAAATGAATAGCAAATAAATAAATCACTGAGCCACTTTGAGGGGAATGTGTCCAATAACAGCTCCTCTCAAGCCTTCGTTCCCATCATTTCCATAATCCCAGCCATTAGACAGATGAACTCACCATAAAGCAGATGACAGGAAAACTCATCAGCACTTAATTCATTACAGGAAAAAAAAGGAAATGCGACATGACAGTTTACTCAATAAAGCACATTAAAATACTATACGATTTAAATGACAATATTTATGGCAACTAGTAACTTATTATCTCCTATGTCATTCTTGCAAAATGAAGCTTGTATTCTTTCACCTTTGTGAAAAATACAAACAAGCTGGTAAGATGGGTTGAAAATGCAGAATCAATGGTAAAGTTTGCACAATCTCTCTTAGTGGAGTGTATTATTTTTTTTTCAAACTGTTGGAACTAATGTTAAAACTATGATTCTTTTCTCCACTAGGATCAAGCAATGGGTGTAACAATGGTGGTATGTACACACCCGACATACATAACAAAGGGATTTTTTTTTTGTCTCCTGGATAATGTGAATCAGAACAGTTAATTATAGATTTCGGTACAAATCATAAATTTCTTAATCTGTCATTCTTATGAAACACATCAAAGTTGCATTAGAAGATTGTGGTTTTCCCATTGTAAAATGTTGCATATCAGCTACATCTTAAGTTACAGTAGTTACTAATATAAAATATCTAGCTAGGTGGCAGCCTCTAACCAATCCTTGCTGATCATAAACAGCAAAGTAGGTTTGAATCTGGTTAGTCCTTGAATGAGAAACTACCAGAAAACAGAGTGTATTTTCTGTGCAGTTCACACCCCTTGCTCACTGGATCTGAATGTCACAATAAAAATGTTAATTTGTAATTAACCCCCGTGCCCCGTTTTGGCTGGCAGAGGGCTACAGGAAGCTGAGTGCTGTCACATGCCCTGGCCACACCCACCCTGGCCACACCCAGCCAGCCACACCCACCCAGCCAGTCATTAGGGTAGAGAACCGGTTGTTAAATTATTTGAATCCCGCCACTGTCTATAGGTTAAATTGAAGAGTACAAACATCCCAGAAGAAGGCAGAGGTAACTCATTATAGATCATTGTTAAGAAAAATACATGGAAGAATTCTTGAGGATAATTCATTTATTAGGAAATGTTAAAGTAACATTAGGAAGTGGGGGAGGGATGAGCCATCGTTTATCAGAAATGTTGAACCTCATACCTCCAAATCCATTGTAGTTTGGGTACAGATCAGTGGTGGGATTCAAATAATTTAACAACTGGTTCTCTGCCCTAATGACCAGCTGGGTAGGCATGGCTCGGTGATCATGTGACCGCGTGGGCATGGCCAATTCAATGTCACTCACGCCGATGGGTGCTTCGTCTTAGCTGTTACAATGTAATAAGGGTTAATCGGAGAGGCAGTTTCTGTAAGCAGGGCAATAAAGATTAGGCTAGAAACAACACCAGAATGTTTCCTTCCTGCCTTCCTTACAGGATTAGCCCTGTAAAGTGGGAAAAAATCAAAATAAGATTTTTTCCAACAACCGCTTCTCCGAACTGCTTAGAAAGTTAACAACGGGTTCTCCCGAATAGGTGTGAACTGGCTGAATCCTACCACTGGTACAGATCCCTTTGGAATTTAGACTTGGTTTAAAACTCTTTTATCCCCTTTTCTAAATTTATTGATATACTTAGGGTTAGTGTACAAACAGGCAGTAGAAGAGACTGTGAATATGTGAATGGTTTTGCTTAATTGCAATCTGTAGAATAAATATAAACACACACACACAGACACACACACATATACATACAACACATGTTGAGTATGTATGTCTAAGAATAGTGCACTCAATAGGCATTTAATCTGTACCACCATCTTGCACAACTAAGTACTCTATGCTTCCAGTGCTCCAGTTAGTCCTGTCACCCAACTATGCATGTTTTAGTCAGTCTCAAAGGCCCAATCCATAACCATTTGATCCTCTGAAGCACAGCCTCAGGCCCTCAGTTTGGGCAAATTAAGCATACCCAGTGTAAACTATGACATTGAAGAAGAGCTCTCCCATTGGTACAAAGTATTTTCTCTCTTTTTTCCTGCACCCTCCATATCTATTCTAAAGGCTGGGGAAATTCTTGGAAATCTAGAGGATGAATGAAAAATTTAAAGTAGGATAGATGTTACAGTTTTGAACAAACTAAGATTGAGTTCGAAATAGGTTTGTGGGTTAATGATGACCAAGTTAATACTAGAATGCATAAATCTTCGCTGAGTTTTTACATTTCTTTTATTTATCAAATTTTAAAGCCACACATCTCCCTCTCAGAAAAACGTTGGATGGTGTACGAATTCTGGGAGGGAAGATGGAAAGTTGGAGGGGGGCGAAAGAAAGCGTGTATGGAGGGTCGAAGAGGTACATTGGGTTTCTATTTTGGGGGGTATTTTTGACAAGAGGAATGGCTGTGTTTATTGTTTAATGTTATATGGCCCCAGTTCTGCACAGTATATATGTGACTGTACGAAAATGAAAATGGAAAATAAAAACACATTTACAAAACAAAAGAGTGATTCTGGGAAGTGTACAAATAAATATAAGATATCTTCCTTTCCTATGAGTGTTTTTTCCTCTGCTGAATGAGGATAGCCATCTGTAACCTCCTAGGGGCAGGAGTTGTTTTATTTTTTTATTATTTTCTTCCCTTTAAATTTAAAAAAAATAGAGAGAGAAAGATAACAGAATTATGGCCACCATTACACCAGATCTTGGTAGTGTGTCTTGTATGTCAGCACTGTCAATTGAGCATCCAAAAAGGAAGAACTCAACTCTGGCCAGATGCTTTCAGCTACTCTAAAGGTTCTTTGATTAATTGAGGTGAACCACCTGGTATAACAGGGTCAGCACACACAAGCTTTCATTATTTTCTTCATTTACATCAATTAGAATTATAGAGAGCCTGGGGCTACTCCTAACTTCTAAAAAAAAAAAACCAACTCCATAGTCTATTCCTGGATGGTGTTTGAGTACAATATGGCAAAGGGTACATCATATTTCATTAATAAATAAAACTTTTATTCCTCCTATCAACAATACCAAGATTTATATACAGTGCATTACTTAAAGAAAAGCATTAACATCTATCATGCAAGGTGGCTGAAGGCAGAGAGCTGGCACAGGGGGCATTCCACCACCATCAATCTAGACTGGAAGAGAATTTCATTGTAGATGGAAAACAGTGAAGAACAGAGCTGCAGATATTGGTTGAGTTTATGAGGTGTCTGGCAAGATTGCTATAAAAGTTATACTGTTCTCTTTGTGTGTCAATACAAATGGGAAATAGGCAAAAAGAAAGCTAATATTCTATTCTATTCCCCATTCCATTCCATATTTTCTATTCTGTTCTGTTCTGTTCCGTTCCATTCCATTCCATTCCATTTCATTCCATTCCATATTTTCTATTCTATTCTGTTCCGTTCTGTTCCGTTCCACTCTGCTGCGTTCCGTTTCATTTCATTTCATTTCATTTCATTCCATTTCATTCCATTTCATTCCATTTCATTCCATTTCATTCCATTCCATATTTTCTATTCTATTCTATTCTACTCTACTCTGTTCCGTTCCGTTCCATTCCATTCCATTCCATTCCATTCCATTCCATATATTCTATTCTATTCTATTCTATTCTATTCTATTCTATTCTATTCTATTCTATTCTATTCTATTCTATTCTATTCTATTCTATTCTATTCTATTCTATTCCACTCCACTCCACTCCACTCCACTCCACTCCACTCCTTCACTTGGGAGGATTTTAGGGGAGGGGGTAATTAATAGCAATAGCTTTATGACTGATAATAAAGAAATCAAATCTGGGCCACCCATCACCATAACTATAAGCAGTTCAGATGTGATGCATTCAGCTATAATAACAGGGTTAGCTATGTAAAGTGACTATGTCCTATATTGCTTTGATTTTTTTCCCCCTAAATCTAATGCCTGCACATATAATAGACAAGGAGGCTTATATGCAAAAATGAACTCTGGTGATATAATGGGACTAAACTTCAGGACTCAAACATTTTCTTGAACTACAGTCTTTTTACTGATAATAAAAAAAAAAATCAAGAACCCATCATGTGATGATGTTAGTATGCATTCGTAGCAGATAGCTGGAGAAATACTTGTGTCAGTAATGGCATTTTACAACTGTTTGCAACCAGAACGTCTACCTATTGATCTTGCAGCATATGAAATAATTATAGACTCACATTTGTATCTATATTTTGTGGTTTTAATCTCTCATTCATTTAACGTGAACATGTTTATTTTTGGAGAGAGAGTTACCTTGGATTGATATTGTAATGATACTTGTAATTTTCAACTTTTCACTACCTGATCAGATACATTAGATGTCGACTATAACTTTGAACATGTTTTTCCCCCTGTAGATTTTGACAGAGTACTGTTATTTCCTGTACAATAACAGTTTCAATTTCCTGTTCACCATCTTACTTTCTTTTTTCTTTCCTGCAATCACAAAATAAAATCTTCAGGGAAGACTGAATGTAGTTAGAGCTACATAGATGGCTGATTAAGGAAGCGATTATCTCCATTCTTTGCCCTTAAGACATAATACCAAAATGATTACATACTCTCTTTTACTTGATTTACTGGGTGTAAGGGCAGGGGAAGAGATTGGGAGAACATTCTTCCAGTCCACCTCCTCTGGGCTTTCTAATCGAACCAATCAGAAGCTTTTCTAGCATTTCCCCCATATCCATAGTCAACTGTGGTCTCATGTCAGAGAAAGTAATCAGATAGGATCAGCTGTCTTGGGATAATCATCCTTTTCTGCTCCCAGAACATTATATAAATATATTGTTTTACAAAGGGCTACCAGGAGCTTTTTATTTTCTTTCAGTATGGCTGAAATGAAACTTGAAGCAGAACTACCCAGTTCGCAGCAATATCATAAATGTTTCAGGCATCTGGCGATGCAAAATTGTCTTTCTTGCTCCCAGTAAATTCATCTGTGCAGTGGTATCAAAATGGAAGCACAGGTGTATTCGGTATCCTCAGTGAACATAGCAGATGGACAGACAGGCTCCATTAAGCAACTAGTTAGGAGTTGAGCCAAGAAGAAGCTCATCTATTAGCAATCACCTGCTTTGCCCATAAGGAAAATCTTTGGGATATACAGAAGTCGTCCAACAATCTTTGAAGATTGTATGGAATCTGGAAATAGCACAACATGCCCCAGCTCAACCCAAGCACAGTCCATACTAATGGCTTTGTCTTCTCCTTCTCCTACTCCTTCTGCTTCTCCTCCTTCCCGATGTAAGGACCAAGCATCTAAGTATTCATAATTGAAACAACAATTAACCTATGAATGAGAATGGATGAGATAACCGAGTTCTATACAATCCAAATATATAGGCATCTTATACAGTATTTTTTATTTCTGTCTCTACATCTCAGCAGCCATGTGCTCTGATCACTCCCACAATTTTACTAATAATTGGTGTATTAATTTGTGTTCGGTCTGAGTAAGAACATCTCCTGCCAGCCCTTTGCTGCTCAATGTTGAAAACACCTTGTCCCCATGATCATATCAGTTCAGTTCAGTTTATTTCATTTATATGCCGCCCTTTTCCCCCGAAGGGGACTCAGGGCGGCTCACAACTCAACCAGGGAAGGGGAATACAGACAAAAAGAAATTTAAAAAAAACAAAGCATAACAATGCATAATTTAAAAACATACAACAGTCATACCATTCGAGACGGGGGCAACAGCTCTTTAGCCCCAGGCCTGTCAGAACAGCCAGGTTTTAAGGGCCTTGCGGAAGGCCTGGAGGGTGGTGAGGGTTCGAATCTCCACGGGGAGTTCGTTCCAGAGGGTCGGAGCAGCCACAGAGAAGGCTCTCCTCCGAGTAGTCGCCAGTCGACACTGGCCGGCGGATGGAATTCAGAGGAGGCCTAATCTGTGGGATCTGATCGGTCTAGTGGAGGTAATTGGCAGCAGGCGGTCTCTCAAGTACCCAGGTCCAATACCATGAAGGGCTTTATAAGTGACGACTAGCGCCTTGAAGCATATCCGGAGACCAATAGGCAGCCAGTGCAGCTCGCGGAGGATAGGTGTTACATGGGTGAACCGAGGTACACCCACGATCGCTCGTGCGGCTGCATTCTGGACAAGCTGAAGTCTCCGAATACTCTTCAAGGGCTGCCCCATGTAGAGCACGTTGCAGTAGTCCAGTCTAGAGGTCACAAGGGCGCGAGTGACTGTTGTGAGGGCCTCCCGGTTCAGGTAGGGACGCAACTGGTGCACCAGGCGAACCTGGGCAAATGCCCCCCTGGTCACAGCCGACAAAATGGTGTTCAAAAGTCAGCTGTGGGTCCAGGAAGACTCCCAAGTTGCGAACCCTGTCTGAGGGGCGTACTGTTTGACCCCCCCAGCCTGAGAGATGGAACACTTGGCCAATTAGTAGGAGGGAAACACACCAGCCACTCGGTCTTATCTGGATTGAGTACAAGCTTGTTAAGCCCCATCCAGTCCCTAACAGCCTCGAGGCACTGGCACATCACGTCAACCGCTTCACCCATACACAATGCATGATTAGTGTGATTTCAAAGGGGAACTAACTTGAGTGTATACTTCATTCTTTTTCTCCTCATCATAATACTGCATGGCAAATGGCTAACAGTTGCTTTTCCCCCTTAAAAATCCCATATCTCCTGTATTGTTCTATTGAACTACAGCAAGCTAAACAAGAAATTAAGAATGCAGCTTGGCAGAGGTTTTTGGCCTGTACCACTGCTAGCCTATTACAAATCATGTTAATCCATCTCATTCAGTGGTGGGATTCAGCCAATTTGCATTAGTTTGGCAGAACCGATACCTGATTTTTTTGTGGAGTTCTGCAAACTGGTTATGATAAATGTGTGTTTTTTGGAATACATCTGGTTTTCATTCTACTTCCTTCCAGGTGGTGGGAAAAAAATCTCTCCAAGTGTCCAAGAGAGGAGCGACGGAAACCAAATGGAGATGCGGAGACTTCGATCACTTCATTCACGCAAAAACTATCAAGTTTCCTCGAAAATAAGAGTGGATCTTTTGAAAAGACCCATTAGTCTTATTTTCAGGGGGTGTCTTAAAAAGTTCAATCAAGGAATTCCAACTTCTTGTGGAAAAAAAAGATCTTGCAATGTTGGAATTGATTTTATAACAATAGCAATAGCAGTTAGACTTATATACCGCTTCATAGGGCTTTCAGCCCTCTCTAACCGGTTTACAGAGTCAGCATATCACCCCCACAGTCTGGGTCCTCATTTTACCCACCTCGGAAGGATGGAAGGCTGAGTCAACCTTGAGCCGGTGAGATTTGAACCGCCGAACTGCAGCTAGCAGTCAGCTGAAGTGGCCTGCAGTACTGCACTCTAACCACTGCGCCACCTCGGCTTGCTCCATTTTTTTGGGGGAATTGAACTTGTTTTTAGTCCCACAAACTTTTGTTTCCCTGTATAAGACTGCAAGAAATGTGACAGAGACATGTGACAGAACTGGAAATCAGGTTAGCAAAGAAATAAGGGAAGCAAGGGCATCTGGGTGGTGGGTGAGGCTCCAATGCTGCGCTGCAATAGATAAATGGAAAGCAGAGTGGCCAGATTGGGGGAAGAGGAGGAGCACGAGAAGAAAGAGGCAAAACGGCCTCTTACTTCCCTCCCGCCTGGCTGCTCCATTTCTTGTTTCTCCATTGCAGTGCAGCACCCAGGATCCAGGCAGAGAACTGGTGGTTAAATTATTTGAATCCCATCAGTGATCTCATCATTTGAGATTTGTCCAGACAGGAAACATTTTCTCCCTAACTCAAATCTTGCAGATTTATCCGTGGTTCGAACAATGATAAAGGAAATGAAGTAAAAGGTGGCCACAGCCTCTCCCAAGAGGTAGAGGAAGTAGAGTAATTCTTTATAGTTGACGCCTTGGTTGCACATAATCAATCAATCATATGATTTTGGCATTCTTATTTCATCTGATTTATATTTGCCAAGTTGAATTCAAATTGAACAGTTGAAAATGATAACACCAAAATAGTCATTGAACAATTATCTCTCTCATTTCTAACACAGACATCTTTACAACCAAAAGATCTGTTATACTTCCTGTCTTCATCTTGAATCAAACATAATCCATAATCCATGCTCTGTTTTAATAAATATGTTTATTTTTGTAAATCTAAGCTTTTAGAAGTTGATCTTTTTTTTGTAACTGGATTGCAGATTAAGGATGAATTGTGCGTTTGGGTGAAGCATAAAATTGATTGAGAAAAGGGGATATGGGAATCTGTGCCTTTTCTTCTATAACATGCTCCTTGTGTGACGTTAGTTTATGTCAGCTGTGTTTATTTTTTTCCAGACATGTTTGCCTTAACAGGTGAGAGGAAAGTAACTTTCGGACAGATGCCAACTGTTTTGAACTTGCAATAGGCATTTTATGTATTCTGAGATTACTTAAAGAAAGAACATGGTTTCATTCCATGTTGAATTGAGTGTTCCAGTATTTAGCACGTCTTCGAAGACTGAACTGTGCTGTTGAGATTTCTCATTCTCATATTTAAAAATTATATTGCTTTGTTTCTTTGTTCTTACCGCCTTCTACACAGTGGTGGGTTCAGGGCGGTATGGCCCGGTACAGCTGTACCAGTAGTATCCGGGATCAGCAGCTACCATACCAGTACGGTGGCCGTTTGGCCCATCTGCCCGCCTGCTTTCCATAGCTGTTTATAAACGCGACTGACCAATTGCGCACGTGTGCACGTCGTGTGGCACCTGCGCAACCTCCGCTGAGCAGCTGGGTGTTGCAGGGCAGTGGCATTCACATGTGTGTGCAGCACGTGTGCCCGACTAGGATGCCCTCCCCAGGGTCCAGAACGCACCACTGCTTCTACATAAGCCAAATACAAAAAAAATGTGCATTTATGTTTGAAAAAAGAGTTTAGCTAAAGTCAGAGAAGACATTTTTTGCTATTATTACTGGCTATGTTGAAATTTGGTATTATTATGGGCTGTGTTGAAATTAATTCATTGGTGCTGCGCATTTAATAGCTAGTAATTTTTTTAAAAAATGGCTATTTTTTCTACACGTTAGATCAGTGGTAGTCAACCTGGTCCAGAGGTGGGTTCCTACCAGTTCGCACATATTCGGTAGAACCGGTTCGTCAAATCTACCGAACCGGTTAGAAGAGGTTCCACCAGTGGACCCGGAAAGCAGGCCACACCTACAGAAGAGGTTCCAAAAATTTTTGAAACCCCCCACTTCCCCCCCCCACAGACTGACACACACACACAAACACAGAAAGCGAACAAAAGGAAGAAATAAAAAAAGAAAAAAGGAAAAAGAAAGAAAAAGAGTGAGAGATGAAAGAAAAAAAGAAAAAAGGGACAGAGAGACAAAAGGAAGGAGAGAGAGAGAGAGAGAGAAAGAGAGAGAGAGAGAGAGAGAGAGAACACATGGCTGGCAAGCCACTCCCACAAAGGAGGCCACACCCACAGAGTAGGTTCCAAAATTTTTTGAAACCCACCACTGACCTGGTCCGTACCGCCCACTAGTGGGCATTCCAGCTTTCATGGTGGGCGGTACGGGTTTTGTCCGATACTGAAGCACTTGCCTTTTTAAAATTTGATTGACTTTCCTACTTTATAAACCACCATTTACTGTGGAACCGGTGAGTGGTTAGAAAATTTTACTACTAACAGAGATACAAAAGTGGGCGGTAGGTATAAAAAGGTTGACTACCCCTGCGTTAGATGATAGGTATTAACCATAAACTACCACCTCACATTGAACAAAAATGAAAAACCTAGGAGTTTTTTTCAAGCTCCCATTGTTCCCATTCGCAGAACATTCAAAATGCTGAAGACTTGTTAATAAGATTTGAAATATTTTGAGGTTGAAGAAAACTTGGTTTGTTTGTCTGTTTACTAGACCCAGCTGGAGGAGATTACATTGGAAGACATTCTCAATGTTTTGAGCAAGG